>NC_053499.1:29485525-30096775 GCF_905171775.1 Rana temporaria | reverse complement strand
CAGTTCACCCGAGCAAGGGGGAGTGTCTATGCGCGGCGGGAAAGACTACAGCTATTCAAATGAATGCTGTAATGTTCCCCGCCCGTATTAACCAAGCGGGGATGCGGCGGGATAAGGCGTAGCGGGGGGGGGGGGGGAGTATTCTATTTTGGTATCGGGGGGTATTTGCGGGAGTACTCCCGAAAATACTCGGAATCGGTCCTGATACCGATACTAGTATCGGGACAACCCTAGTTATAATATCCCAATTTAAAAAAATTGGTCGCTTGCAACAATCTAACATCCGCACATACTTGCCTGGTGTATCTGACTATCACCGGGATTGCTACACTGTTTTCTATCGGCATTGGCGCACCTCTTGGGCTGCTTATGATTCATCAAATTTTTATCAGACTAGACCACATGAAACTAAAGATGGGTGCAAGGCCCTGATGAAGCACAACTGTGCGAAACATGTTGGCCATCTGCATATATGGTTTGATTCCAGAGTGCAGCTTGGCACTGCTCTCTACTTCATTGCTGGGTTTGACATAGGGCCAAAACAACTAATCGATTAATCGTCCACTAATTGATTATGAAATTAATCGATTACCATTTTCATAATCGATTAATCGGCCAGTAACATAATGGGGTTAAAAAAACTAAAATTAGCCCTTTATAGTACAAAAAAAGCAAATCGCTACTGTAAATATTACTTTCACTGTCCCACAGTAAAAAAATGAACCCCTTACAGTAGCGATTATTTGTTCTTTTTGTACTTTTGTTTTTTTAACCCCATTATGTTACTAAACATCTCAGGCCTGGGTCACACCTCTGTGTTTTTTGGTGCTTTTTGCAGAAACGCACTACAGTTCATTTACATGTTTTCCTATGGGACACGCTCACATCCATGATTTTTTTTTCAGCTCCTGTGTATTTGGAAAGGGCAAGGACTTTTTAAGGCAAAACGGTGCTATATTTTTTTTTTTTTGGTTCATTATACTTCAATGGAGAAGCTGCAGAAAGCATGTAATGTGTTTTTGTGGCAATTTGTGTTTTGTAATCTGCCCAACAACAAATTGGTCCCAATTATTATTATTTTTTTTTTAAGGCTATTATACGATTAATCGAAACAATAATCGGGCAACTAATCGATTATGAAAATCGTTAGTTGCAGCCCTTGTTTGACAGCAGCAGGAACCAATGGCTCCTGCTGCTGTGTCCAGTAAGATGCGAGCGCAGCGGAGCATTGCTTAATCGATCAGGCTCAGGTAAGTGGTTGAGTTAGGCTCCATTCACATCTATGCGACAAAACGCCGGACGCTTCTGCCGCTAGAGGGGAGAATTCCCATTGCTGTCTATGGAGATGGTTCACATCTCAGACGCCGAACGCCTGTCGCCTGAAAAAAAAAGTCCCGGACCCTCTTTTTCAGGCGACATTGGCGTTCACCCATTGACAGCAATGGGAAGAATCTGAAAAAAAAAGATACACTCGCGGCAAAATACGCAGCGTACGCCTTACGCTGCTGTCGCATAGATGTGAATGGAGCCTTAAGGCAGGGGGAGCTGCACAAGTGTTTTTTTTTTTTTTTTTTTACCTTCATGCTGAGAATGCATTAAGGTAAACTTTAGACTTTGCAGCCACTTTAAGCTACAGGACTGGAGGAAGTATCAATGGAGGTGTGCCAACGTACAGGTCCATTACTCCACTGGAAAGGTATCCAGTAATATAGCCCGTTTCTTGCATAGATACCTTGAGTCTGCAGCTTGCCTGTCCTGTGCAGAGCATTTCATGGTGGTCCCCTGGATTTTTTAAGTATTTATAGTCTTTTGAGCCTGTAGTAGTTAATTCAGTCTCCTAAATACCACAAGTTGTGCCACGGCCATAATACCGGTGTAATCGCTTTGAGATTTACTGCTGTGTGTGAATTGACTGCTGTTCTCTAAAGAACAGGGAACTTTAGTATTTCTGCCAGTAAAAATGTCAACTGGTAAAATATAGTTGTGGTTTTCAGAAGTACAATGGTTACGCTAGTAATTTCATAGCAAGGCATATAATGAGGACTTCTAGACTAAAAGCCATTAGGTATGTTTAGTTGGTGAAACCTTCCATGGCATTCCCTCTGCCAGCTTGCTACTGCCTATATTCCTTGGGGCGTTAAAGGGAAGAGTTGTGTGTGTGTGTGTGCGTGCGCCCCATCCTATGGGGAGACTTTCTAAAACTGGAGCACTCAATCTTGTGCAGCTGTCCATGGTAGCCAATCGGTTAAAGGAACCACAGCGTCTCCCTGCAGGGATGTAGTCCCAAGGGAGGGGGCGAGCACGCTGACTAACCCCCAGCCAGACTGGCTCGGATGATGGGGGCAAGCTTACTGAGGAGGAACAAGTGAGAAATTCAGACAAAGGGGGGGAAAAAAAGGGGGGGAAGGTAAGTGAACCAACAATGCACTAGCTTAACCACTTAACGACTGCTGCACGACGATATACGTCGGCAGAATGGCACGGCTGGGCAGATCGACGTACCGGCACGTCGTTTACATCTACCCAGCCGTGGGTCACGGGCGACCTTGTCCGAAGCTCCGGGACCACGAGACCCCTTCAGCGCCCCCTGTGGTTAACTCCCAAACTGCAACTGTCATTTTCACAATAAACAATGCAATTTTTGCTGTGAAAATGACAAAATGTGTCAAAATTGTCCGAAGTGTCCGCCATAATGTCGCAGTCACGAAAAAAATCGCTGATCACCGCCATCAGTAGTAAAAATTTTTTTTATAAAAATGCAATAAAACCATCCTATTTTGTAAACGCTATAAATTTTGCGCAAACCAATCGATAAACGCTTATTGCCATTTAAAAAAAAAAAAAAAAATAGGTACAATTTTACCAAAAAAACGCAGAGGTGATCAAATACCACCAAAAGAAAGCTCTATTTGTGGGGGGAAAAAAGAACACCAATTTTGTTTGGGAGCCACATCGCACGACCGCGCAATTGTCTGTTAAAGCGACTCGGTGCCGAATCGCGAAACCTGGCCTGGGCATTTAGCTGCCTAACCTTTTCCTTCCATTTCCCTTTTTCAATGTTTTTTTTTTTTTTTATTTCTCACTTCCTGTTTCTCCTCAGTAAGCTTTCCACCATCATCTGAGCAGTGGAAAGTCATTTAGAACGGATTACTGAACACCTTACTGAGGAGGTACAGGAAGTGAGAAATTCAGACAAAGGAAAAAAAAAAAAAACATTTAGAAGGGAAATGGAAGCGAAAGGTAAGTGAACCGACAATGCACTAGCTTAAAAGAACCTATTTAGAAAATTAAAAACAAACCTTTACAACTCCTTTAAGCTTTGGCAATAAACCTGGAAGCCGATTGGCTTCTATGCACAGCTGCACCAGATTTTGCACTCCCCAGTTTTAGCAGATCAGTGCCCCCCCCCCCCCCCTTTGGTGTCTAAACC
Source organism: Rana temporaria (assembly GCF_905171775.1). Taxonomy (NCBI): domain Eukaryota; kingdom Metazoa; phylum Chordata; class Amphibia; order Anura; family Ranidae; genus Rana; species Rana temporaria. Next base: position 30,093,345 of record NC_053499.1, on the reverse strand, counting down.
TTTTTGTAATTTATGGGTTCCAGGGTAAATTTCCCAAAATGGCTTTATACATGGATTTTATCCAACTGTCCAAAACAAAACTGGTAGATCAATCTGCTATCCAAGGAGTACATTGAGTTTTTGTATGGCTTTAATATAAACTTGTTACCATCAGCTTGCTTGGAGTTTGAGCAAACTGCACACTTTTTGTAGGTTTGAAAACTTTGTGCTGTTCCATATTGTATAGTGTCTCTATAAGACTATGCTAGATCAGGCACGTTGCATTGGTAAAATAAATATTTAAACCACCAAGTGCTGTAGAGGCATAAGAAGCAACATGTACTAGTTGTTTTTTTTTTTTTGTTTTTGTTTTTTTAAATGCATTACTTTATACATTTTTAAGGGTTGAAACTTGAGAATTTTTTTTTTTTTTCAACCAAAAACCCAACTAAAAGTCCAAAAAATGTGGGCACTTTATCTGACAAATACAACAGACTGACTTTCTTTTCTTCTTTCCAGGTCCCAACCTAAATAACAAACCTTTCCGAGCCACCTACATCTGGAGCAGCATCATCCACGCTCTGCACACTCAGGTGGAGGTGAAGAAGCGGCGGCACCACTTGAAGTCCCACCCGGATTGTTTCATCGGCTCAGACGCTGTGGATGTTGTATTTGCTCATCTGGTGCAGCACAAGTACTTTGGCGATGCCGACATCCCACGTTCCAAGGTCGTGCGGGTGTGCCAGGCTCTTATGGACTGTAAGGTGTTTGAATTCGTATTGAGCACCTGTGTGTTTGGCAAAGAAAAGAAACGCTTATTGTTTGAAGACAGCAGCTGCAGCCTGTACAGATTCCTCAATGTACCACATCGTACAACTGGGCAGATTGACAAGGGCAATGGCCGATGTACACCGCAGAGGTACGTGAGAGGAAGGTGGTATTGGGCTGTGGGACCTTTTAGGGCTCATGCACACAAAGCATCTGTTTAGCCCTTTTGCCAGAATTTCCAGCATTTAGAAAAGCTGCTTAAAGCGCCTAAAGCTGCGTATTGCACATGCGTTTAGATCAGGGCTCGACAAATCCCGGTCGCCATGGCGACTAGAAATAGTGTCCTGGCGACTTGGCTTGGAAGGTGGGCAAAAAAATTTTTTTTTTATTTTTTTTGTGAGCTGGCGCCATCTGTTGGTTAACCCGTCGGTATTACAAGTTTATTACCACCAGATGTGAGCTGGCGCCTTCTGGTGGTGGCCGTTGGTATTACAAGTTAAGCATTACAAGTTAATCAGCAATTCTAATGTAATTTTTCACTGCCATCTTCCCTCTAATTGGAACCCCCAAACATTATATATATTTTTTTATCTTAACACCCTAGAGCAGGGATAAGCAATTAGCGGACCTCCAGCTGTTGCAAAACTACAAGTCCCATCATGCCTCTGCCTCTGGGTTCATGCTTGTGGCTGTCAGAGTCTTGCTATGCCTCATGGGAATTGTAGTTCTGCAACATCTGGAGGTCCGCTAATTGCTTATCCCTGCCCTAGAGAATAAAATGGCGATCGTTGCAATACTTTCTGTCACGCCGTATTTGCGCAGCGGTCTTGCAAGTGCACTTTTTTTGGGGAAAAAAATGACAGTTTTTTTTTATAATTTTTTTTTTTAAATCAAAACGTCGTTTATTGAGCATAATATAAACGTGTTACAAAAAAAAAAGGGGTATAAAACGGTGCAACATGCACCACAAGCAAGGATAAAGTACAATGTCAATTATCAACCGTCTAGATACAGTAGAATATTAAAATAGGGGGCTAATCATCCGTGCAATTGCAGAACACAACCGGGGTCATAGCTAGCATACAAGTCGGGTCCTAGAGTTTTTTTTATAATTAAAAAAAATAAGACAACAGTAAAATTATCCCCATTTTTTTTTTATATATTATGAAAGATAATGTTGCGCCGAGTAAATTTATACCCAACATGTCACGCTTCAAAATTGTGTCCGCTCGTGGAATGCCGACAAACTTTTACCCTTTAAAATCTTCATAGGCGACGTTTAAAAAATCTACAGGTTGCATGTTGTGAGTTAGAGGAGGTCTAGGGCTAGAATTGTTGCTCTCGCACTACCAATCGCGGCGATACCTCACATGTGTGGTTTGAACACCGTTTACATATGCGGGCGCTGCTCACATATGTGTTCGCTTCTGCGCGCAAGCTCGTCGGGACGGGGTGCGTTTTCTGGCTCCTAACTTTTTTTAGCTGGCTCCTAGATTCCAAGCAAATTTGTCAAACCCTGGTTTAGATGTATCAAATGTTTGCATATTAAGAGTTCAATGTCTGAAATATTGACTTTTTGTGGCCATTTAACGCTCAACCACTAGACGCATTCCATGTTTTTCTGTTCCCCTGAACGTGCTTTTGGTGATTTAAAATCGTTATATATTCTCTCAACCTGCTCTGCACATGCTCAGTTTTTTCAGCACTTCTCTAAAATGTAGAGGATGATGTTCTGACAGCCTAGATTTACTGCTGCTCTGGGCTTCAACAAAATGGCAGCCCCCAGCAAGAAGAAACTGGAATAATGCTGAAGGCAGTTTACATCGCACAATTTTGTAGCATAATTATCTATGTATGTTCCTTGCTAAAGAACATTTATTTTTTTCATGTTGTGGGTAAAGTTCTGCTTAAAATGGTAGGGTATTCTAAACATCTGTCAGGGTGGTTGTTCCACTGATTTCACCTAACATCTTAAAACAAAACCAAATATGGTAAGTACTTGAAATCAATGGGCCGATTCTGCCGCTGCAGCAGCGCTTTTCGGGTGCCTTTAACCCTTTTTCGGCCACTAGCAGGGGTTAAAACTGGCTAAGGGGGGGGGGGGGTTCGAGATGTATTTATGGCCAGTTTTAGGTCAATGTACCAGGTGTATCTGTAGGAAGATTACTCTATTCTCCTAATCCAAAATTGTCACTAGTCCCTTGACTAGCTGTCCGGTTCAATCCCTTTCTCTCCCTACAGTGATGGTCAGAGGGTGAATCAAGTGGGGACATGAGCAGCAATAAAACCAGACTGAGTTTTAACCATTCCATACTCCAAAGTAAAGTTGGCCATTTTTGCTTTGAGAACATGGTTACCATCACTGGCTCTATATTGTAGCTCTGTAGTTTACCCTGCCAAAGCCTTTGCTGCCCTACTTGAATGTGGCCATATTTCAGTATTCAGTTCCTCCACTATAGTCCATTCTGTGACTTTGAATTTGGGAGAAGAAATTTTTGTATTCATCTTTTAGTAATAAAATTCAGGACCTGGTCCTGGGGGCTTGTCTGGATACTGGTCACATAGAACCTGAACAAAGTGGTTGAAATATATATATATATTTTTTTTTTTTTTTAATTTGCAAGAACTGTAACAGACATTTAAGTGTGTGTGTGTGTGTGTATATATTTGAATGCACGGTACAGACCTCCAATTCATCTGCATTGATGAGTATCTATAGACTACCCTGAGGCCAATCCTGTTGGTGGAGGATTTGGTACATCAAATGTGATTTATCTACCAAAGTGGCGTTTTAATCCCAAAAAACAAAAAATTGCAGCGTACAGCCCTTAGATTTAGTGGCTGCAATTTATTTCCACCTGGTGGTACTGCCCATAATTTTCCTATCTTGGGGTGACGGCCCTTTAAACATTGTTGCTCCATAGATTTAGTACAGTGAGCAATGTTGTCACACTGACATGACTACAATAAAGCTCCCTCTTTTATAACAATGTGATGTGTTTTTGTAGTTCACAGCTTGGGTCAATGTAACTGATACCAGTGCAGCATGGGATGTTGGCTTGAAAGAACACATAGAATGACCCTTTTAATGGTATATAATGGAGAAAATATGAGCAGGTTGTTAAATTGCATAAAAATGTATGTAAACCAATTAACTATGCAGCTAAAAATGCATGTTTGCAGTTTGACGGGTTTCTATATAGCACAGGTAGGCAACCTTGGCACTCTAGCTATTGTAGAACTACAAGTCCCATTGGGAACTGAAACCTCCAGGAATGATTTAGACCTGTGGTTTCACCACAGGTGCAGTGTCAAGGTTGCCTACCCCTGATGTACAGGTTGGGGTGATCAGGCCAGGTTTGGGGGAGATTTCTTGGAGATGCAAAAGAAAGTGAAACTCTTCATAAATTAACCCCCCCCCCCCCCCCCTCCTGATGACAGCTCAGATTATTCATATTCCATTGTCATGTCTTGGTGAGGGTGACTCTACCTGGAATGTACACCCAAATGAGCAGCTAAACTTACTGGCTAATTCATTTCTAGGCCATCAATCTTAAGGTTTTGGTTATACATACTTTTAGATGCTCATCAAGGCAGATATTTAAAACAATTACATTTTCCTCCAGGAATGTCAGATATTTCCAAATTGTTTTATGAAACTATGCAACCTTTCTACAGTCTCCAGACCTCAAACCAAAACTTTCATTGAGTTGTATGTAAATTGGCAGTCAGCCAGTCACGTGATGCTGTCGGTTCTATAATGATATTTTATTATATATTTTACTTTACGAGGGTGGTGATTGCTACCACAAATGTCATAATTACAATTCAAATTTTCCTGCAGGCATAGAGAGGCCAGCCATTCTTCGTACAGAGCCAGAAGTTCCTTCTGTGTCCTTCTCTGATTTAATTTCATGTTTTTCCTAGTGCTGCCTCCATTTGTAGTCGGTGAGCATGTCTGTGGCCATCTAGGTCACTTGTTGGACAGAAGTATGGCAGGCGGTGAGGCTTGGCCATGAATCGGGAGAAATTGCTTACTGGTAACAAAGTCAAACGGAATCAGAGGAGCACAGATGAGACTGTTCAGGCTAATAAAAGTAGGGCTATGAACGATTAGTTGGCACATTTATTTTGATCACATAAACCTTAAATGTTTTGAATATCTTTAGAGCCCATTCACACAGATCTGACTTTAAGTCCAACTTCAAGTCGCCCCAAGAATCATGAGGATGAACTCCACGCCAAATTTTAAATAAAAAAAAAAGGCATGGGTTCCCCCTCCAAGAGCATACCAGGCCCTTAAATCTGGATTTCAATGGGAACCCCTACACCAAAAACGGCATGGGGAGGGGGGTCCACCCAAATCCATACCAGACCCTTATCCGAGCACGCAGCCTCAGCCGGTCAGTAAAGGGTGTGGGGACGAGCGAGCTCCATCCTGAGCCGTGCCAGCCCGCATGCCCTCAACATGGTTGTTGGGGTCTGCGAGCAGGGGGCTTATCGGAATCCGGGAGCCCCCTTTAGCTTGGGGGACCGGGATCTGGGGGCCCCCTTATTGAAGGGGCTCACGGATTCCGATAAGCCCCCTGCTAGACCCAGACAAACGGCCAGGGTTGTCGGGAAGAGGCCCTTGTCCCCATCAACATGGGGACAAGGTGCTTTGGGGTGGGGTCCGCTGGGCGCCCCCCTGCCCCAAAGCACCTACCCTCCCATGTTGAGGGCATGCGGCCTGGTACGGTTCAGGGTGGGGGGGCTTGCTCGTCCCCATCCCCTTTTCTTTAAGGCGACTTCAAGTTGCGTTGCAATTCGTACTCAAGTTGTGTCCAAGTTGCCTCTCAAAGTTCCCCTGGAAGTCGTTTTGCCCCTGTGTGAATGGGCTCTTATGCAGTGGTAAATATAAACAGCCAGCTATATGGTTAAACAAAATGGGTTGAATCTGGTACAGAACAACCCCGATCCCCCTTCTGTGGTCCTCCACCGATACGTTTTGGCTCCTCCTGCCTTCATAGTGCCCCTATAACAAGGTAAAAAAATTTCCTTTAGAATCCCTTAAGTACAAATATTTAAATTGCAAAGTACTTGACTGGTTTTGCACTTGGCATCCCCAATCCTTTATTTTGGGTCCCTAACTGGAGCAGTGTGCCCCCAATACCTAGCCTCTTGCTATGGGGGCACTCTAGCAGGCTCACTCCAAAGCCATACTCCTGTAAATGGACATCGTCCTTTCACACAAGAGCGTGGCTTGGCCCAGACCCTCACTCTCCTTATTGGCTCACTGGCTGTGATGGCAGCAAGAGCCAGTGGCCCTGACCCTGCGGTGTGAGCCAATGAGACCCAGGAGAACCGCTGGATTGAGATGGGGCTCATATAAGAATATGATGCTGATGCAGAACTACAAGTCCCATGAGGCATTGTAGGACTCTGACAGCCACAAGCATGACACCCAGAGGCATGATGGGACTTGTAGTTTTGCAACAGCTGGAGGTCCGCTATCTGCATATCCCTGCATTAGGGTAAAGACTTCTGCCTTTTAGAACCACTTTAAATCGCCACTTTCTTCTGTCCAGGACTGTTTTGCAAGGCATTGCTCCTTACATGTTCACAGGCACTTGCTGACATGTACAGATGGTGTACCGAGCTGTATGTGTGCTGCACTGTAGTTTCTGATATGTAAACAAATATCACATTCTGTATGCAGGCCAACTAATTCATTATGAAAATAATTGACGGCTATTTTAATCGATTTAGGACTAGTTTTAGCCCTAAATAAAAGTAATGGCATGCATCCTATATCTGCTCTGTGTAAAGACCTTGCTGTTTACCTGAACTTTTTACCATGTTTTTTACCACTTGACTGCTATAAACCAAACCGCATGACTTCTGAGCTGTGACGCTCACAGCTAGACTTGTATTTTGGTCTGTCCTGTCTTGTATTGATCTAGCCAGTTGAAGCAGTTCTACTGGTAGGCGCTTGTAGCCCTAAGGTTTGTTGGAATTCATGTTGTACAAACTGGATAATTCTAGGAATGTTGAATGATGGCTCCTCTCTAAGTTGGACAATTTGTCAATAGCTTAAATTCTTGGTAACAAGCTGTACGGTTTTTGTGTAGTGTAAACAAAACGCACTGTTTTTATTCCATTGTGATATCAGATGGTATGCAAACAGGTTTCTGATATTGTTGCCGCTCTTATGTGAAGTACACTACAAGCCCCCTATTCAAAATGGGTGAGGTGCCTTCACTTCCTGGCCTGTGAAGGCGACGACAGAAAATGTCTTGTCAATACAATGTTCCAATTTGACTTCCCCTTTTTATCCCTGGTCTGGCAACTCCCAAATTGTGAGGTGTGGTGTGTGTGTGTTCCCCCCCCCCCCCCCTCACTTTTAGTTCTGGTGGCAATGGTTACTAGAACAAACTGAGGAGATGGCAATGGTTACTAGAACAAACTGAGGGGATGGCAATGGTTACTAGAACAAACTGAGGAGATGGCAATGGTTACTAGAACAAACTGAGGAGATGACAATGGTTACTAGAACAAACTGAGGGGATGGCAATGGTTACTAGAACAAACTGAGGAGATGGCAATGGTTACTAGAACAAACTGAGGGGATGGCAATGGTTACTAGAACAAACTGAGGAGATGGCAATGGTTACTAGAACAAACTGAGGAGATGACAATGGTTACTAGAACAAACTGAGGGGATGGCAATGGTTACTAGAACAAACTGAGGAGATGACAATGGTTACTAGAACAAACTGAGGGGATGGCAATGGTTACTAGAACAAACTGAGGGGATGGCAATGGTTACTAGAACAAACTGAGGGGATGGCAATGGTTACTAGAACAAACTGAGGAGATGGCAATGGTTACTAGAACAAACTGAGGAGATGACAATGGTTACTAGAACAAACTGAGGAGATGGCAATGGTTACTAGAACAAACTGAGGAGATGGCAATGGTTACTAGAACAAACTGAGGAGATGGCAATGGTTACTAGAACAAACTGAGGAGATGGCAATGGTTACTAGAACAAACTGAGGAGATGGCAATGGTTACTAGAACAAACTGAGGAGATGGCAATGGTTACTAGAACAAACTGAGGGGATGGCAATGGTTACTAGAACAAACTGAGGGGATGGCAATGGTTACTAGAACAAACTGAGGGGATGGCAATGGTTACTAGAACAAACTGAGGGGATGGCAATGGTTACTAGAACAAACTGAGGGGATGGCAATGGTTACTAGAACAAACTGAGGGGATGGCAATGGTTACTAGAACAAACTGAGGGGATGGCAATGGTTACTAGAACAAACTGAGGGGATGGCAATGGTTACTAGAACAAACTGAGGGGATGGCAATGGTTACTAGAACAAACTGAGGGGATGGCAATGGTTACTAGAACAAACTGAGGGGATGGCAATGGTTACTAGAACAAACTGAGGGGATGGCAATGGTTACTAGAACAAACTGAGGGGATGGCAATGGTTACTAGAACAAACTGAGGGGATGGCAATGGTTACTAGAACAAACTGAGGGGATGGCAATGGTTACTAGAAAAAAACGAGGAGATACGTTTCCTCGCTATGAACATGGCCCACAATACTTTCCATGACCATTCTTAAATCCTTGGTACTCAATTTGAGGGCCACATATAAACCCTTCACTTGTTTTTGTAGCCCTTTGGAACCTTGCAGATGTGGGGTCCCCCCCCCCCCCATTCCAGTATGAGAAAATGTCCAGTCTCACAATCTCATCTTAATGACTGACTGAAGTGCCTTGGGCCCTGTCATTGTTGTGGGGCCCAAAGCAGCTGCCTCATGCTTGCCATTCATATGTATATCATGCCCCTCTGCAGTGAAGAGATGTGCTGTAACCTCTAGCAACCAGTGAGCAGTATTACTGTACAATCTCTAGCAACCAATCAACAAGAAATCTTGTGCTGTAACCTCTAGCAACTAATTGGTGATCCATAAAGTGCTGTAACCTCAAGCAACCAGTCAGTAAGTGGCAATGATATGCTGTAACCTCTGGCAACCAATCGCTGCCTCATCTGATACAGTAAACTGATTTTAAGTCTGAGCAGGTGGAGAGCAAAATTGCATGGGGGGGGGGGGGGGGGATTTTTTTTTTTTTTTTTTTGCCCAGGGTCCAATAAACTTTAAAGACTGCCCTGCTGAAGTCTGACGGCTTTCTGTAGCATTATATTTGCTGAACATTGAGTGGCCCTTTGGTGATGTCACCTGAGGCCCCCTGCATCAAGAAAGTTGACCACTGTATTAGAACCTTCCCAACTATCCAAAGTTTTAGCTTTGAGATTTAAATATTGTAGATTACCCAAAGGATTTTTTTTTTCTTTAAAAATGCTCAGGTAGACTAATGCAGGAAAGCAATGCAAAGGTCATCTCCTGCTTTGCAGAACAAATGTCAAATATTTCATTCTTCCAGGAAGGCTAATCTTTGTTTCGGAAGCTGTATTGGGTTTTTCCTAATGAAGGAAATGGTGGCAGATCACCGTAGCATTTCACCTGCCTCCCTTGTAGATTGTGAGCTGAAACATAGCTGGCCGTAGTTTTATTTTTCTATTGTATTTTTAGAGGACTTAAAATATAACTAAACCCTCCTTTTTAGTCAAGAGGGCTGCCATATTGTTTTTTTTTTTTTTGATCTGCTGTTGCCATGGTGCTGCAAATGTGAGACCGTCAGCCTTTTGATGGCTCAACCATTTCAAGAGCTAACCTAAGCACACAAATAACTGGTTCTTGCTCAAGGCGCGAATAAATTGGTGGTTTCCCCTTTAAGTAACCCTACACTGGAAAAATGAGGGCTACGTTTGCTGGCCTCTTAAAAATGCTAGTTTCCTGGCTGCCATGCTGAACTGCTCACTTCAAAGCAGAACTAAGTCCCGATGCCCAACTTTAATGGTCCGTCCCACTCCAGTATCTTGTACCTGGGTCCTTGTGTGCCATGCGGCAGCTCTTTATTGTCTGATGTGGAATGTCACCCCTGTATAGGAGTTCAGTTGTAACAGGCGCTGTGCTAGAATGCAAATTGGAATTTGCGCAAGTGCAGATCAAAGACTTGCACGTAGGTTTTTTATTGCAGGAGAGACATTGCATATCTTCTGCAGTAAAGGGCTGCCTGCTCAGTCTTTAAATCTGGGACATTAGTTCCCCTTTAACTCAAGTCATGAATACGTCTTATCTGATTTTTATGGCCAGAGATGGGCTTTGCGATTTTTTTATTTTTTTTTTATTTTGTTAAAACCAGATTTTAGACTTTCACTGTGACTTTTAGATCCACCATAAAACAATCCCGTGTAGGACTTGATTGCCCAGCCTGATGGACTTGGTGCCTGGAATATAGCAGCTGTCATAAATACTGTAACTTACTGTTCATTTCAAGCAACTCTCTCCCAGACTGTGTATAAATGCCGTGTGACCTTGCTGTATTGTTGACTAACCTGTAATCTGTCACTGGCAGGCATGAACAGGCTCGGTTCCAGTCCGCTCCTCTGCAGTCACAGAGCCTGGAAGATCTCTGGGATAACCTCAGTCTGACACCTGCTGACCCAACGCAGATGAATCTGCCCATAGACCTACCTCCCAAAGGTAAGAATGCATTAAATGCTGAAACGGTGCTTTGGGGCACACTATAAGCCCAACTCTTGCAGAAAATTTTGGACAAAGGGACTTAGAGTAGAGGTCCACCCTTTAAAAAAAAAAAAAAAAAGCCAAAGGCTCAAATTTGACAATTTTTATTTTTTATACTTTCCAGAAATGGCCATTAGGCAGATCATCCTAATCTGCCACTTCCTTGTCCGATCTTCTCTATTTTCCTCCTCGCATTGGCTCCTGGTAAATGGGGCACGCTGTCTTCTGGGAACTGTCTCCCAGAGGACAGCTGCCCATTCACAAAGCGTTGCGTGACTCAGACAGTAGAAAAAGGCAGTGAAGCGACAAGGCCGCTGCTTGTTCTGGGTCAGTGTCCAATCCATGTGTTGCATCACAAATGTGGGGGTGCTAATATGTAAAAAGCGCATTATGCTGAGCTCTCAGAATGCTCTGCCAGTTTGTCTGTTGGATCTCATTTTGATTTGGTCCTTGCCTGTGTTCCGCCAAATTGGGCGACCCGTCAGAATGTGTAACGGAAGTGACGTTTGGTTGCCGCGATCTTTGTTACACTCCGCACCCGTCTACAGTAAGAATGGGGCAAGCAGACATATTGCATGGTTGAGGGCTGGCTGATCTGAGGGCTGGCAGCGATACGCACAAATCTCTCTTCATAGGGTGTCTTTACTGGTATAGGTAATGTATATAGATGTGAATGTGCAATTGAGCTATTGCAATGCAATTACAGCAGTTTATGACACATGACTGTTGGCTAATCCCAGTGATTGTGGGATATATAGTTTCTGCAAAAGTGTCAGTTCTTTGACTAGAGGTCACAAGGTAATCTGTGCAGTGCCATGTTTCTTTGAACATGACTTTGGATATTAGAATGTGGAGATTTAGTCTACTTGGTTTCAGTGCACCGGCTAGCAAATGACACCATGAAACTAAAATTGCTCATTTTGTGCAGGTAAAAACTTGGTGCATGTTGGAAGGTTTATAGTACCTTAAGTGGTTTGTAAATACTTGCATATAGCCAGTGAAGTGACTGGCCTCAGGTGATGGACAACAGGAACAGAGCTGAGGCTGTCAATCAGCCAGAGCTTCCTCCATTTTTTTTTTTTCCTGGGTGGGGGGGGGGAGACTTGTCAAGTGACTTGTGCAAATAGAACAGGGATATGCAATTAGCGGACCTCCAGCTGTTGCAAAACTACAAGTCCCATCATGCTTCTGACTCTGGTGTCATGCTTGTGGCTGTCAGTCTTGCTATGCCTCATGGGAATTGTAGTTCTGCAACAGCTGGAGGTCCGCTAATTGCATATCCCCGAAATAGAACGAAGCAGCGGACAGAAATTACACTTGCTGCTCTTAATTGAGACAAGTACACACTATGGAGAGATGCTTTAAGATTTTATGAGGTTTAAAACCCTTTTTTATTTATTTTTATATATATTTTAATGTATAATTCTAAAACTGACCTTTTTCATTAAGGACCTTCACGCACTTTTCAGTGTTTACAATATCTCCCATGAGTAATTTCTAAAAGTACCTGATGCCCATCAATACCGAAGGTCCATGCTTTTGACTGATTACTTGTAATTAAACCACCGATGAAGTTGGAATATTGTACCCACTTAATAAAGAATTTAAGAAACCTGAAATATTTGCCTCTAGGGCAAATCTGCTGCCAGACTGGTAACAAACACTTCTATTGACTAAGGCACAGTTTATGGCATTGTTCAGTTTTTGTCACGTTCATTATAAAGTATAATGACGAGCTCAGTAAGTCTATGAAAGGAAGGGCTTATATGTAATTTCACTTGACTGTCAGTTTTTGGCTTCAAGATTGTAGAAGGAAATCTAAAAGCTCCCTTGTATTACAATGGTGGGGATTGTAGTCTGCACACTGGAAGAAGACACTCTATTTTGATCTGCAGCACTACATGTACTGTCCAAGTCCACCAAGACTTTCCAATAGATCCCAGAGTTTAAAGGAGTTGTAAAGTAATGAATGTTTTCACGTTCATGCAATCTATGCATTAAGGTGAAAAAAACATCTGATGCTGCCGCCCCCCCCCCAGTCCCCGTTATACTTACTGACCCCTTGAAAGTCCCGCGCTTGGTCCCGAGATCCTCTTCGCCGCTCAGCCTGGCTGCTGATTGGCTAGAGCGGATGGATTGAGAGCAGCGCAGCCATTGGCTGGCGCTGCTGTCAATCACATCCAGTTAAGCGGCGCGCCAAGGGGCAGGGCCGAGTGATACAGCAAGCGGCTATGGCCGCTCGCTGTATCACGGGAGCGCACCTGGGAATTACTCACCACCATGCGAGCTCTCTCGCATGACTGGTCAGTTCTTGCGGGGAGGACCAGAGACAGCCGCAGAGGGACCCCAGAAGACGTGGATCGGGGCCACTCTGTGCAAAACGAACTACACAGTGGAGGAAGGTATAACGTTTGTTATTTTTAAAGGAAAAAATTTATTTTCCTATACTAACCCTTTAACAGTGCATGTGATTCTATGGTGGGTTATTTGAACTTGGTACATTCTAACGTACTAAAGACCCAGTAAAGGTATAATTGTTTGGCAGTATATTGTACAGACTCATGCATAGACAAGTGTCTTAAAGCTTATCACAGCTCAAAAATAAACGTGTGTGTGTGTGTGTATATATTACAGCTTATCAATTCTGGGATGCCATGACTGCACTACGATTTTTTTATTTTTATTTTTTTTACCCAGTGATCCTACTACAGTAAAACCTTGGTTTGAGAGTTTTGCAAGATGAGCAACATTTTTTTAATTAATTGTGACTTGATATACAAGCAATGTCTTCATATAAGGGTAACTTCATGTCACAACTGAGTATAAAAGAAAAGGCACCTCCTAAGAGCCGGTTCACACAGAGGCAACCCAACTTACACCATGACTTTGCAGGGCGTCTTTAGCACGACCTTGGAGCAACTTACGACTTAAGGTTGCCTCCAGGACAGGCGACTTTGGCTGTGACCAATCGCAGAATAATCGGCTCTGTGGGAGGGAGGAGTTTGCCTGAGTAAACTATTTTCTCTTTCTGTAAAGTTGCTTCAGTTAAGACTGATCTGACTTTGAAGGCAACTTCCATTGAAATCTGTGGGTACAAGTTGCCTTGAAGTAGTAAAGGAACCTTTTCTGAAGTCGGAGCGACTTCAGTAGTGTACATTAAGACGGCTTTCATTCACTTCAATTTCTCATGTCCCGCGACACGTCGGATCCCAAGTCGCGGTAGTGTGAACCGGCACTTAGTGTAGCAACATGGTTACATTTCATGAAGACGCCACATTTGGCAAACTCGCATGGTTGAGGATTAAAACAGGCACATCTAAGTATGCAGGTATTGGGTGGTAAAGCTGTCCACATAGACAACTTTCGCGCCGCCATCAACTTCATCCCTTCCGCGCTGCGCTTCAAGCCTTGCTTTCAGATCGCTCTACTGCAGGGTAGTCCCCCGGTCACCATTGCAGACTGACAGCGGTGAGAGCCGGCGGTGCTGGGGACTGTCTCTGGACAGCTTTACCCCGGATGTTTGCATACTTGGATGTGCCTCTTTTAATTATCCATGCGAGTTGCTAAATGTAGCAATATGGTTACATTTAATGATGGTACAACACTTGGAGGTGCCTCTCCTTTTTTTATACTCTGTAGCGCCTGCTGGATTTTTTGTCGAATCCCCTTATGGATGGACATTTTATGGTTGCACAACTTATCACATTGCTATAATCTTTTTATATGGACTATAAACTGAAGGACTAATGAATAAATGGTTGTGGAACAAATCATTTGAGTTTCCATTATTTCTTATGGGGAAACTCGCTTTGATATACAAGTGCTTTGGATTACAAGCCTGTTTCTGGAACAAATTATGCTTGCAATCCAAGGTTTTACTGTAGTTGACACCTTTCTGTCCTAGGGTGGCCGTGTTCACTTTACTGTACCTGTGGAAAAGCAACATTGTCACCCTGGGCTGCTCTGATTTGTATTACGAACCAAACCCTTCATTAGATGGGGTTGTTGTCGGCAGAAGATGTTTGAGATCAGTTTAATGCCCTGAAATTTCCAGGGAAAACTGGATTTGTGGGACACTGTAGGTATTATCTTATACTTGCCAAAATGTACATGGCCTGAAAAAAGGAAGCTGTATGCAAGAAATGGTCAACTTGAATTGTTGATCTTGTGTTTAAAAGTACTTTTATTTGCTTGACGGTAAACATGCTTTTCTATTTTTTTTTTTTTTTTTTTTTAGTTCTCAGTGAAGTTTGGCAAGAACAAACCATTCGCCGACTACTGCAGCTAGTGGACCTCCCAATTCTGGACTCTTTATTGGAGAGCGCTCCTCCCAGGTCTAAAACACAGCCAACAAAGGAGGAGCTGCTACTCACCTCCCACTATCTGGATAGAGAAATCCTCAAGGCATTCAGTGACTCTCAGTAAGTGACTTTTTTTTTCTACTATAGGATCAAAGATGGATATAGATATATAATTTTAGGGCTGTGGAAATAAAAAATTCCTTGATAAATTTTTTTGATCGATCAAAATTCTTTTGATCGGTACTAGTGGTGGCAACAGATCGTAAATGATCTGTGATTCGAACGGGTCACCATATGCGGATCGGCACACCACGTGGTCCACAGAGCTCCGCTGCTGCTTCAGCCATAGGAAAGGCCGTGGCTTCGGCTTGGCTCCTGGAGTGGCGGCCATCTTGGTCCACCCGGCGGCAGCCTAGGTGAGCCTAGAGTGGTGCGCTGACATCGCCGGGCCTCAACTGCTCGTGTTCGGCTGGCTTCTCTGGTAAAACTAAGCAAGCACTATATGGTGGTCTGAAAAATTAATGTGCGTTTTTATAATAAAAAAAAAAACTATTAATCGAACGCAAATTTTTATCAGTAACGGTATATGTATGTGTATATATATATATATATATATATATATATATATATATATATATATATATATATATTTATATATAATTATATATAATTAAAAAAAATGTAAGCAAATTGCAGCTATTGCTGGGCAGGTTTCTTTTTTTTTTTTTTTTTTGCTTTGTAACCTATGATAAAGGGAAATGGTGTTTCTTTTTAGATGTAGTTAAAATGCCACCCTATGGTCTGGTGCCAATTCAAACTGGTCAAGTAATCAGATCTGTCCCAAAATGTCTAAACTGGCTTCTCTGTAGCCTTTAAGTCATTGTCTTGTGTGGTTTTGTTATGTAGGTGTAGTGCTGCACTATTTTAAATTGCCTAAGGCAGTGTTTTAATGAAGCTGGACAAAACGGTAGCAGAACCAGATCTTCAACATTGGTCTCATCCAAGCTTGGAACACTGTCTTAAAGAACTGTAATGCTCAAATAAAACCTTGCTCAGTTTCTGCAAGGCGTAAAGGGAGAAATTGGAGCTAACCAATTTAACTTTTTCAAAGTTAAGTACTTCACCAGAGTTTTCACAAGGTCTCACCCCTGATCAGAGTACCGTATTTATCGTGGTATAACGCGCTCCCGCGTATACCGCGCACCCCTAAAGTAGCCCCGAATCCTGTGGAAATTTTTTTTTTTTTGTACTTACAGTTTTGGTGTCTTGCGCGGCGGGTTCGTCGGGTCCGGCGTCCTTCTGCGGCTTCAGGTGTCCTCTTCGTCAGGTCCGGCGTCCTTCTGCGGCGTCCTCCCCGCTCGTTTCACGCGCCGAGTTTGAATACTGCGCCGACATATACAGAGCGCAGTACACGTGTATTGTCGGGCAGGCTCTGCAACTCTCGCGCTGACGTCCTGTACGTCCAGGACGTGAGCGCGGAAGGAGCCGAGACTGCCCGACTATACCCGAGTGTACTGCGCTCGGTATATGTCGGCGCAGTATTCAAACTCGGCGTGGGAAAGCGGGTATCGGCGTATACCGCGCACCCACGATTTTGCCCTGATTTTCAGGGCAAAAATGTGCGCGGTATACGCCGATAAATACGGTAATTGTATCTGATGCCTGAACAGCTACAGAAGGCAACAAAGAATGTGTGCTACTGGGGCAGACTGCTTTAAAGCAAACTTATTGCTTTACAGTGCATAGGGAAAAACGCAGGTTTGCGTAAAACGTTTGAGCAAGACCATTCCAGTCGGCTGTTAAAATTATAATTTTTTTTTTTATTTCTCTGCGACAGGGCCGATGAATGGGTTTCAGCTGCAGTGGACTGTTTGGAATACCTCCCAGACCAGATTGTTGTGGATGTGAGCCGTAACCTCCCTGAATGCCGGGACAAGGACAGGTCGTGGAAACTGCTGCTGTTTGAGACCATCAGCAAGCACTACAACCAGAACAGGGTTCCTCTTGTTACCAACCCATTCTTTGACATTCACTCGGGCATTGCTGAGCTTTTGGGTACGTTTTTAGAAACCAAGACCTTGAAACTGTATTTGCACTACAAAATCCTTGGAGTGAGCTTGCACCTTTTTAAGTTCCCTTGTGAGATAATCGCGTGCATATGAGCCCAGTTGGCAAAATCTATTCACTGTAAGGACTGGCTGTCCCATTGGTTCAAGTCCTTTTTTGAAGACTTGACTGCCATGCATTATCTCTAGCACAGATGTTGGTCCAAAGCTGGCATGTCTCAAATAAACCCTTGGGACGGACATGGTTGAAAAAAAATCTTCATAGGCTTGCGCTGCTTCAGGTTAACACTAGTTTCTGTAAAAGCTTTTGTGGCACTTTAGTAATAAACGTCTTCTGGAGTCCCACGGTGGCTCTCGTGGCTCCTCCCTGCAAGAGCTAACCCCCTCTGGGAAGCTGTCTCCCAAGGGGGTTACCTTGCGGGGGTTGCTCCCGTGCCATACAATTGGCGTCTATAGACACCAATTGTATGACTTGGCCATTTTTCAGGCCTGCTTTTAAAAAGATTCCCTTTAAACTCTGAAACCTCTCTGGAGGTATAGGCTTGCATGTTAACCACTTCCTGACCGCCGCATGTAGATGTACGTCGGCAGAATGGCACGTACAGGCACATTGGCGTACCTGTACGTCCCTGCCTAGACGTGGGTCGGGGGTCCGATCGGGACCCCCCCCGCCTCATGCGGTGGTCGGATTCCCGCGGGGAGTGATCCGGGACGACGGCGCGGCTATTCGTTTATAGCCGCCTCCGTCGCGATCGCTCCCCGGAGCTGAAGAACGGGGAGAGCCGTATGTAAACACAGCTTCCCCGTGCTTCACTGTGGCGGCTGCATCAATCGAGTGATCCCTTTTTATAGGGAGACTCGATCGATGTCAGTCCTACAGCCACACCCCCCTACAGTTGTAAACACACACTAGGTCAACACTAACCCCTACAGCGCCCCCTGTGGTTAACTCCCAAACTGCAACTGTCATTTTCACAATAAACAATGCAATTTAAATGCATTTTTTGCTGTGAAAATGACAATGGTCCCAAAAATGTGTCAAAATTGTCCGAAGTGTCCGCCATAATGTCGCAGTCACGAAAAAAATCGCTGATCGCCGCCATTGGTAGTAAAAGAAAAAAAAAAAAAAAATAATAAAAATGCAATAAAACTATCCCCTATTTTGTAAACGCTATAAATTTTGCGCAAACCAATCGATAAGCGATTATTGCAATTTTTTTTTTTTTTTTTTTTAATTTACCAAAAATAGATAGAATACGTATCGGCCTAAACTGAGGAGAATTTTTTTTATATGTTTTTAGGGGATATTTATTATAGCAAAAAGTAAAAAATGTTTTTTTTTTTCAAAATTGTCGCTCTATTTTTGTTTATAGTGCAAAAAATAAAAACCGCAGAGGTGATCAAATACCACCAAACGAAAGCTCTATTTGTGGGGGAAAAAGGACGCCAATTTTGTTTGGGAGCCACGTCGCACGACCGCGCAATTGTCTGTTAAAGTGACGCAGTGCCGAATTGTAAAAACCCCTTGGGTCATTTAGCTGCATATTGGTCTGGTCCTTAAGTGGTTAAACTCTAAAACCTCTCTGGAGGTGTAGGCTTGCATGTTAAAAGTACATTATCCAGAACATGGTTACCAAACTATTTAATGGCAAATGACAAGCTGTTTAAATAAGTTACAGGAGAACGTGAGATAAGACAGTTAACTCAGATTAAGTGCTTTAGTTCTGTAGAGGTGTTGAGCAAACAGTTTATGTACTCTAGTGTTTGCATGGCTTCAGTGATTGTAATTGTCACTTCAGCTAACCAGCTTTCAGTACATTTCCACTTCTGTTTTCACCTCTATTACAGCAACTTTTAGTGGATTTGACTTGTATGGTTGAATGGCGAAAAGCTCTATACTGCCCAACTAAAAGACGGGAATAAAAACATGTTTTATTCTTTATAAACCCAAATCTGGAGCACATCCAGAAAAAGACAAAAAACCTTTATGAAACTTGGTCCAATGTGTTGCAGCAGGGAAGAATCTCCTTCCAGATCCCCAAAGGCAATCGGCTTCCACAAGAACACTATATAACATTGAGCCAGGGAGATCCAAGCTTGAAAGTAAATACAGTAAAACCTTGGTTTGAGAGTAACTTGAGCGTTTTGCAAGACAAGCAAAATGTTTTACGAAATTTTGCCTTGATATACAAGCGATGTCTTGATATGAGTAGCGTCATGTCACAACTGAGTATAAGAGGAGCCTCTAAGTGTAGCTATATGGCTACATTTAATGAAGGTACAACATTTAGCAACTTATTGCTACACTTGCAGGTGCCTCTATTCTTTTATACCCTGTTAAAAAAAAAAAAAAAAAAAAAAAAAAATAAATGCTTTGGATTACAAGCATGTTTCTGGAACAAATTATGCTCGCAAACCAAGGTTTTACTGTAACTTGTGAGGACAAACATGGGAGCTGCTGTTAATTTTTTTTTCTAAAAGTCCATGCTGAGCATTTTTGCTGTCTGCATGATCCCATTTTAGGTCAACCCCTCAAATGGTGACGCCAGAAGTGAGGCGACACAATTTTTTTTTTTAGTAATGGCAGCTTCTTTTGTCTTTTTTTCCCTCTAACCCATAGTCATAAGATGTCTTGTCTGATGACATACCCATGTCTCATGGAGTATTACTCAGCAGGCTTCTTGGCAAAATGGCCTCTTGTGTGGAAACAGTGCGCCATTGTTCATGAACCCAATATGGTAGGCCCCGCTAGGATCTGTGGGTCTCTGACTTGAGTGTGCTGTGGACTTGGATGCTTTTTAGCATTGTGGTGGCCTAATTCTCTTGCATATAGAACTGTTGGGATTGGGGGGCACATTGAAAACATGCAGTCAGCCATGATGGTTTAACCACCCTACTAGTTTAGATGGTCCTTGCTGTTGTAAACTAACGGTCTGCTCATGTAGATTTCAACTAAGCAACTCTTTAGGGTGACAACCTACTGAAACAAAAAAGCTCCACCCTGATTTTCTGCTTGTAAAAACAAGAACTGCTTTGAGGAATTGTCGGTCTTGGTTCGCATCTGCCTTGTATAGCAGATCTGAAGGGTGAGCATTGAAAGTCCTGAATGTCTTGACATGATGTAACATGTTTCATCCCGGCATGCTGTTCTGTCATCTTTTGAATTTTTTGATGACTGATCAGCTGATGAATGGTTTCCATGCACAGCAAAGTGAAAAATTCAGAAACTGCCACCAGCTAATTAACATTCATGCCTTCAGTTAAAAATAACCTACCTGTGTTACCTATACTTAAAAAAGCTGGCTATCACTGCTTTAAAATGCTTGTTCCCTGGCTGTTGTGGCTTTCTGTGTTCAAAGTCAGACTTGTAACAAATATACATGTTTTCGATTCTTTTAGGCTAAAGGCTCCAATTGCCCGGTTTAATATACTGGTTTTCTGGCTGCCATGGAAATTCAATGGTGTCAAATACTGGTAAGCATAGGTGATCTAAGCCGTTGACCCATTGGTCAACAGCTTGGATCACGTATGCTTTCCAGTTGTTCTGACTTTACAACTTGCATGTTTGTTCAGATCAGTATCAATGCCAGAGGCAGCCAGCCACTGTTATTTTCAGGGTGGTGCATGATCTTTTTTTTTTTGCGTTGGTTTACTTCAAAGTCTAACTGTCATGGGACAAGTATGGGGGATGACTTTGTGGTTTGACTTCTGAAAATGCTAGTTGCCTTGTTTGGCTTCAATACCTGGAACAAGCATGCTGAGTGTCAGAATTCCTCATTACTGTTTTTGTGAAGGATGAATATTATGACATGATGTGAATATTAACCACTCACTGGGCACTTAAACCCCCCCTCCTGCCCAGACCAATTTTCAGCGCTGATGCACTTTGAATGACAATTGCACGGTCATACACTATAATTTTCCCCGCAAATAGAGCTTTCTTTTCGTGGCATTTGATCACCTCTGCGGTTTTTAATTTTTAACATTTTTTTTCTTCTAAAGACTGCTTTAAAAAAAATTATATTTTGTTGTTTTGCAAAATGGGTAATTTTTCTCCTTCGATGTGCAGTGGTGGGCATTGATGGGTGGCACTGGCAAAGGGTACAGATTGGCACATGAGGCAGATAAGATCAACCCCTTACTTGGTCCTGTGATCACCCGAGTCTCAGTGCTTACTGCTGCTGGCTATAGCTAGCAGTAATCATTGTGTTCTGATCGGGAAGGCTCCTCATCTGCAGAACACAATGGCTCCATGGGAGGGGTTGCCCCATCGGCACCCACTGTGATGGGGAAATCCAGCAGCCACTCGAAGTGGAGGGAAAAACTCAAATCTGACTTGCCTAAGGTTGAGGAAAGACTAGATGCTGATATCCTCCAGCCAAGAAATGAGGTAGGCTCTAGATCAGTGATTCTCAACCTTTCTAGTGTCGTGACCCCTTCATAAAATTTCCCAGGTTGTGGGGACCCCTAACAGTAAATTTATTTTCGTAGCGTGGGTTGTCAGCACCCAAGGCAAGACAAGTAATTTGCACCCATAACCCATGAAAATGTACAGCTCCCTGAGTTCCTTTCCACTTGTACAATATTAAAACCCCTTTGTGGTGTCTCGTAGAAGTGACACCTTTGCCAAAATCAGGAGATAGGGTCTCCTCCAGCCCCTCCCACTTCACATTACTCACCAGTCAGCTGACCTCTAGTCTCTGCCCCCCAGTCATGCTGTGAACTGTTTGGGCGGCTGCGAAGAGGCTGGGAGGGCGGTGCGGGCTTCAGGAACAGCCCAGGATTCGGTGACCCCTGGCAAATCATCATTCGACCCCTGAGGGGGTCCCGACCCCCAGGTTGAGAACCACTGCTCTAGATAAAGTAAGCCATTTCAATACAGAGGAGTCTGGCGGTAAGGTTGGAGTTCATCTTTAGGCACTTGCACCACTTCTGATTTATTATCTATTGAGCATGTTTTTCTGATCTTCCTTTCATTTAACCTCATTTTGTACTTTTTTTTTTTTTTTTTTTTTTTTTAGTTAATGGAAAGACAGAACAAGCACTGGAGGCCTCACAGTTGTGTTTGAAGCTCCTGGATTCTCACAGCCGGGAGGAGTTCAGGCGTCTGCTCTATTTCATGGCCGTTGCTGCGGAGCCCTCGGAGTTTAGACTTCAAGATGAGGTACAGGCTATGTGTGGATATGCAAAGTGGGCATTTTTTTTTAATTTTTTTTTAGCAGTTAATGTGACATTGTAGCAGGCACCCAACTTTTTGAGCCATTTTATGGAAGACTGCTTTTAGCGTCTAGTTTTATAATTTCCAGACTATCACTGAAGTGCTTGACATTTTACGTTTTGTCTAACAAGCCATAAACTAAAGCCGATATCATGCCGATAAAAATGCATGCATGTGGGTGCTGAAATGTTTATGCAGGATCTTGCTGGCAGAAAGATTTGCATAAAAAGTGTGTAGTGCAGCTGCATTTGTATGATTTGTGGTGTATTTACGTTTTGTGCTGCCCTAGGCCTGACTAAACTCATGCACCCCCTAATTTAAATATGACCCACCCCTTCCTGTCAAGGCCACACCCTTTTCTGTTTAAGACCCACCCCTAGGGACACTAGATCTTAGGGCCTGGGGGGCATTGAATTCCCTTTAATTTGCATAGATTTGCTCACTTCCTGTTTTTACAATGGGGCAGGAAGTGAAGGGAAATCTCTGCAATGGGACAGGGATAGTAAACCATAAACTGACAGGGGCTGTAACCTTTCCTTACTCTATCCAAAAAGAAAAGTGTTGCCTATAGTTCTACTTTAAGCACAATTTTCTGATAATTTTATGGAGAGGACCAAGAAGAGATGACCATGCCAATGGTGCAGCAGAAAACGTATAGCACAGTGAGGAAGGTTTCTGTTCAGGATGATGGGACATTCAAAATTAAAAGAAGCTTGTGTAGCGCAAGCCGGCAGGGACTCTTTCCGTGCTTGCCTGGGCCTTGTTGGCCCTAAGCCAGGATACAGCATTGGGTGTATGGGCAGTTATATGGATCTTAACTTTTTTTTGATTGGGCACTCTGAATGGGTCTTTCACTAGATGAGTGTCAGCAGACACAGAATGACCTGTCTTGAGTCATTCAAAATTCTGCCGTATAGACTTGAATGCAGCATTATACGTACATGAGCTCTAATGTAACATTCAGTGTCATGTATATTCTAAACTTTGACTTGGTATTGGGCTCTTTTAAGCCTTTTTCTAGGCTTCCCTATAGATAGAAGTCCAACAAGTGGGTTTACAACCACTTTAAATCCCTGTACAGCAGAGCTCAGTTTGGGCAAGGGAGAAAAACCAACACAAAGGTGTGTGTGTGTGTGTGTGTGTGTGTGTGTGTGTGTGTGTGTGTGTGTGTGTCCATGCTGTTAAGAGGAGAGAACAGAGTGACAGATGTGAGCTCATTGGTCTGCTCCTCCTTTTACTTTCCAGTTAGACTGGGGAGGAGCAAGACCTACAAGTGTTACTGCTGATCAGGTCTACTGTCCTGCCAGACAAAGCTTGGATGGGCAGGAATAAATCTTTTGCCAAAAAAAATGGCTCCTTATGTACTCCCGCTGTTTTTTCAGCACTTTAGCTTTATTATGTGCTCTTCTGTATCTGCCTGGAGTCACTAGGGTTGAACAAAAACAATCTTGAAATTAAACTTGCATGAGTGTAGACTTTGATCCTCCTTTTTGCATTTGAAAGTAAAATAAATGCAGCCTAAAGGCAATAGAAATACGAGAACTGTTTAGAAGGCTAATGTTCAGATTTTTAAATCAAGCTATTTGAATTTCTGTCCATTCTAAAACCTGAGCAGTGCTGAAGATTGTTATGCCTAGGGGTGATGCTCTTGCAAATAACTGTCAGTAAAGGGGTTGTAAAGGAATTTTTATTTTTTTCATAATAAGCATCCTTTACCTGCAGATGTTCCTCTTCACTTCCTCATTGTTCATTTTTGCTCAGAAGTTGCTCTATTTCTTCTCTGTTCTGTTCACTTCCTGCATGTCTGTTACTGACCACCGTGACGGGAGGGTTTACTGCGGTGGTCAGTGAGGTGCTCACCCCCTCCTGGGAACTACATCTGTGTGGCAGGACGCTCTCTACGTGTTAGAAACTTCAAGGAGGTGTGAATTACTGGGCGTGCCGCAATTCATACTGGGAAATGTAGTTCTTGCATGAACGAGCGCCGCAAACCAGGAAGTGAATGAGAGAACAGAAACTAGAATGCCGGAGGTGATATAGATGAAGGAATTTAATAGGTATTTACTTTTTTAACAGAATCATTACACTATTCTGTCTGTCTACCTTGCAGACATAAATTTTAGGCAAACATTTTTTTTTTCCTTTACAACTCCTTAACATTATAGCTGCACAATTCAGTGTTTTTTTTGGCTTAAAATAAAGATCACGATTCTCTACGTAATATCTTTAACATTGTGTAAAACAAAAAAATAAAATGGGTTAACTTTACTCTTAATTTGGCGGCTTTTTTTTTTTTTTAATTGGTTTTGAAAGATCGCTGTGCAAATGGTTACTTAAAATATTGCAGCAACTGCCATTTATTCTCTAGGGTATTGGATATAGATATATCTAGAAGTAATTGCTAGCTTTTTTTTTTTTTTAACTTGTAAGCAAGTGTCAGAAAAAGGCTGGGTCTTTAAGTGGTTAAACTGACCTAATTTACAGACCGAAGTTCATCCCTTTTTAAACATCTAAAACGGGGGTCTCCAAGCTGGCCTGAGGACCAGATGCGGCCCTTTGCCAGCCTCTTTATGGCCCCTGGGGCACTACTTCTCCCACTGACACAAACGATGGGGCACCATTTCTTCTACCAATGACAAATACTATTCCTCCTCCTAATGGGGGCAATACTCCTCCTCTTTGAACACCAACCCTAAGGCCATATTCTAACTGATGTCAGACCCTTGATGTTTTCTGCCCCTGCTGGCCACTCTCCGGCCCTCCTAATGTCTGAAGGACAATAACATTTTGTTTGAAAAGTTTGGAGTCCCCTGGTTTAGTTATCTCAGTGCTGAGGAATGTTGAACATTTGACAGCTCTGTGTAGAGAACGGCTCTGCACTTGCTGCACAGAATCATGGAAATGCTGGATTAAGATCGTGAGGGTGGGGGGGTTGAATTAAGTCTCAATTTTTTTTCTTAAACAATTGATCATGCCGCTCGAATTAATAAATGTATGTGTACATTTTTGTGGGTTTTTCAGTGTGACAACCGAATGACTGTAAAGAGAAAGTTCTCTCGAGCCATTGTCGATCACAAGAATCTGTCCAAGGGAAAGTCTGACATGCTGGTTCTGTTCTTGCTGGACCACCACAAGGATGTGTTCAAGGTAACTAGGTTGATATGTTTGTACTGTGGCGCAGAATGAGCCCACATGTCCAAAGTGCAGTAACCATCCCAACAGTTTTTTTTATTTTGTTATTTGACTTGGTTCAATTTCCATTTTTGCTCTTTTTCAAAAAGAATATGCAAAGGCTGTAGGGCCTTTTGGGGGGGGGGGGGGGTTGTCGGTGGTAAAACCCTACAAGAGGGTCTAGAGTTTGTGGTGCATAATTCCTAGCTAACTGGGCTCAATTTAGGAAGATTTGAGCCGGTCATAGACTGTTCAGGTTTTTATTTTACCAGTTCAGTAGAAACTGGGTGAGATTTGAACCATGTATGGGCAGACAGTTGATCAACTTGGGTACAGCCAGCCTGCTGGGTGTTGTATGCCATTATGGCTAGTATAGCTGCCATCAGTCACTGTCTTCTCCCGGTGGGGACAGATTCCCCTCCAGTAGAATACAATGACTCGTCAGGAAGGATTTCCCTGTCAACACTGTCTGCAGGAAAGCAATGTTCTCAGTCTATAGCCGCCCTTAATTTAAAGAATGTCCTTGTTCCCAAGTGCTTTGTGGCGCGTGAGTAAAGTGAATCAGTGAATTGGGCAGGCGATGAATCTCGGTCGTCAAGCCTTTACGTGCACAATTGGTTGATCAGGCAATGTGTTGGACACATTAAAGTGGAGGTTCACCCTAAAAACGATTTTTTTTTTTTACATTAAAAAGTACAATAGTAAGTTCATTTCGACAGGTTTTTTTTTTGCTCTGTACTTGCCTTTATATCCGGATTTTGTCCAGGGCTTCTGCGTTCTGACGGCTCCGGGACTGGGCGTTCATATCCCAGCCTCAGGGTTCCGATGATTGCGGGACTGGGCGTTCCTATCCTTCCGTTCGATAATTGACAGCTTGTGAAACAGGTGACCTGTCGCACAACGCGCGTCACCAGATTTCCGGAAATACCCGAGCTAAGTGTCGGCACTATACGGCGCCTGC
This sequence comes from Rana temporaria, assembly GCF_905171775.1. Classification (NCBI taxonomy): domain Eukaryota; kingdom Metazoa; phylum Chordata; class Amphibia; order Anura; family Ranidae; genus Rana; species Rana temporaria. Next base: position 30,067,230 of record NC_053499.1, on the reverse strand, counting down.
CGTGTAAAGCTGACTGCGCAGGCGCCGTATAGTGCCGACTCGCAGCTCGGCTCTTTCCCGACGTCTGGTGCGCGTTGTGCGACAGGTCACCTTTTTCACAAGACGTCTCATCGTACGGAAGGATAGGAACGCCCAGTCAAGCAGTCATCGGAACCCGGAAGCCCTGGACAACATCAGGATATAAAGGTATGTACCAAGAAAAAAAAACTGCCGAAATGTATTGTCCTTAATATGCTGAATCTGCTAGATGCAATTTAAATATTTTTTTTTTTTTGGGTGAACCCCCGCTTTAAGGAGCCCTTCAATTAGTCCAAGGATATGCAATTAGTTGACCTCCAGCTGTTGCAAAACTAGAAGTCCCCTCATGCCTCTGGGTGTCATGCTTGTGGCTGTCGGTTATGCCATGCCTCATGGGACTTGTAGTTCTGCAACAGCTGGAGATCCGCTAATTGCATATCCCTGCATTAGTCCGTCACTACCTCTTGGACAATTGGTTTTTACTATTTGGTCACGAACCAGATATTTGTGTTTTAAACAGCCAGTCTGATAATTGGCACACCAGAGCTGTGTGGGTCTAGCAATGCAACCGTTCTAGGCTAATAACGTTTTTTTTTTGTTTTTTTTTAATATAGATTCCTGGGAGTTTGCACAAAATGGTCAGCGAGAAGCTGGTGGCTATTCAGCAGGGAAGAGACCCAGACAAAGACACAGGTGCATATATAACAAATGTCCTTTTTCTGACAAATGCTTTTGTGTGACTTTTCACATGGTTTCTAACACTTGGGTACTTTTAAAGGTGCTTTGATCGATTGGATGGTCCCTATACATGACTGCATTTCCTAGCCTCGTGGAGACCACTGTTTTCAGGATGGCATTAAATTTTGGAAACTGCAGCTTGTGAATGGCCTAGGAACAAGTGCAGTTTTGTGGCTTGTAATACTTCAGTTTATATGAAGACTGTGGCCAGTGCATAGGAGGGTTGCCTCCAGTATATTGGGATAATAGGTTCTCCTTTTATAAAAATCGGCCTTCATTCTTCCTTGCAAAAGGAAACCTGTTAATGTCCATGGAGAATAAAGCAACAAGTTCACCATAATGCAGACCTCAAACATGCATCCCTTTTTGCTCCCCAACCAATCAGTTAATTTGGAAGTGAAAGCAAAGCTCTGCAGGAGTGGAGTCATAGCTTACACAGGGCTATGGTTTGGGCCCACACAAAAAGTTTATATCTACCCCAAAATCATGTACAGCTCTCAATACTTTTCTTACTTGTTGGTCTCTTAAGCATGACAAGTCGCACCCTATTGTCAGCAATGGAACCCTTCAAATCTGTGCAAGAGTTCCTGCATTATTTCAGGTGCGACTTGGATAGACATCTGCATGAAGTTGTGCCTGAAATCCCACGGACATGCAGTCTTGAAATTGCACTACTTCAAGTGAAGTGGCATGATTTTAAAGTCTTATTCAGTGGGAAACGGGGCTAAATGTGTAGATTCTGTTTTTTTTTTTTTTTTTTGTGGCTGTTTTAGCAGTTTCAAGTACATTGGAGCATTGGGTCTCAACCCTACTAGTGCTGTGACCCCTTGATAAAATTTCCCAAGTTGTGGGGACCCCAACAGTAAATTTTCGTAGTGTGGGTTGTCGGCACCCAAGGAAAAACAAGTAATTTGTGCCCCTAACACACCAACATTTTGTGCTCCCTGAGTCCCTTCCACTTATACAGTATTAAAACCCTTTATGGTACATTTTAGGATGTACCACTTTGTTCTTTCTTTCCCTTTTTATCTTTTGCGATCCTAATTTCTTGGTTTTGTTTTTCCCCACCATCCCTCTCCAGCTGTCTTTGTTTTTTTTTTTCTTGCCACTTCAGACTCCACCAGCCAACACGAGACTTGCTCACATATGATTTGCTTATAACGTCTCTGCTATGGTTTCGCATCGTGTGTGTGTTTTTTTATTTTCTTTATTTTTTCCATTATTCATCTTTTGGGTGCTTAGTGCCCATCTTTTTAAAAAAGATACTAATACCTCTATCTCGGTAAAGATTAACCCCCCCCGCCTCTTTCCTCACCGCTAACATCGGCTTTCTCCTCCATCTCTCCAGAGTGCTACCTCATACCGTTAAGTGATATGTATTAGGCGCCCATCATTTCTGCGTATTCCATCGTGAAACTTCCAGACCTTTTACTTCTCTTCAAACTCCTCCCATTTTTCTCCATCCCTAAATCTTAGATATTCCTTATTGTAAATTTTTATTCTACCTTGTTACACCATCTTCTCAATGATGGTCTCTCCAGTTCTTGCCAGTTACAAGATATTTGGTTCTTTGCCGCGTTCAAGAAATGTGGGATTAATGTCTTCAGGTACTCTTTAGTTGACATTCGGGACCCGTGTAGCACACAAACCCACGGATCATCAGGAAGATCATCGTTTGATATTTCTCATATTTTGGGACAGGTCCACCAGATGTGGTGTTTCTCTTATTCTTTCTCTTTTTTTTTTTTTTTTTTTTGTTCCACCCCCCTCTTTTCCTCCCATGTATTCTTTTTATTCCTTCTCTTGCTGTTGGGGAGTTGGATCAAGAACACACTTGGGTGTTCTTGATCAAGGTCATCTGCTGATCTGAGAACTGTAGTGTTGACTTATAATGTCAACTATAATCACAGGTAGTGTTGCTCGCTGTGTCTCCGGCTTTGTGGTGTCTCGTAGCAGTGACACCTATGCTGAAATCAGGAGATGGGGTCTCCTCTAGCCTTTCCCACTTCACATTCCTCACCAGTCAGCTGACCTCTAGAGTCTGCCCCCCAGCCTCTACCATAAACTGAATGGGCAGCTGCTGGCTTCAGGAAGAGCCCTGTTGGGTGGCTGGGAGAGCAGCGCAGGCTTCAGGAACAATCCAGGATTTGGTGACCCCTGGCAAATCGTTATTTGACCCCCCCCCCCCCCCAGGTTGAGAACCACTGCATTAGAGCAAGGCTTTTAGAGCAGAGATGCAGGATTATGATCATTCAGATAAAGTAACACTAAAGCTGCTGGTGACATATATATATTTTCTGAAAAGTAATTTTTTGTCTTTTCAGGTTTTGCGTTCTGCCAAAGAATGGAGAGAAGCGAACTTGATTCTGCCACAAAGAAAACTACACGGACTGAACTGTGGACTTTGTTGAAAACTATATACGAGAACACTAAACTGTCACCTAAAGAAAAAAAGCGTATTCTGGGTCAGTTCTACAAAAGTCACCCAGATATCTTCATCCAGTTCTTTGGTGACAAAGTCAGCACTGTGTATACGTAATATATTGTAAATGTATATACATGTAAATGTCCAGTGTTAATATTGTATATGTATGTTTGTTTATTTTGCACATTAATAAAAAAACCTTTTTTTAATTTGATGAAATGTAAACTACATTAGCGCACATAGTGATGAGTCCTTAACTGCTCGTAAAAGTTCCTGAAGAGTGAATGGGCAATGACGTAAACACCTAGTTGTGTGGAAGCCTGGGTTCACACATTTGCAAAGATTGCGTGCGATTCACACCCACATTGCTGTGCCGATCACATGCATTGTCTGTGCAATGCGAGTTCAGCAAGTTTGTATGGCTGAACTCTCAGCCCCCCCTCCCCCGCACTGGAATCGGATTGCAGAGGGGCTGCAGAGATTTACAGCTCAGGTGGGAGAATCTGTTCACTGGACAACTATTAGTCGTGCACTCCACCAATCTGGCATTTATGAAAGAGTGGCAAGAAGGCCATTGTTGCAGTTTGCGAAATTCTACTTGCAGTTTGCGAAAAGCCATGTGACGGACACGGCAAACATGTGGAAGGAGGTGCTCTGGTCAGATGAGACCAAAATTTTACTTTTTGGTCTAAAAGCAAAGTGCTGTGTGGTCAAACTAAAGCCTCGTACACACAATCAAATTTTCCAACTGCAAATGTGTGATGGCAGGGTTTTGTTGGAAAATCAGACCGTTTGTAAGCTCCATCGGGCAATTTTTGTCAGATTTTCCGACAACAAATGTTTTATAGCATGCTTTCAAATTTTCCGACACCGAATGTGTGCCGTCGGATTATCCAATCATGTGTGTGCACACAAGTCCATAAAAAATCCAAAGTACAAACACGTATGCTCCGAACCAATGCCAACCATAAGACCACATTAGCAGAAGTTGCCCAAGGGGTGGTGCTAAAGAGTTGAAAAACCATGTAGTTCCGTGTATGTTGGCTGAGAAAGTTCTGCCGTCTGTATGCATACCAAGTTCACGGCCAGATGCTCTCCATCCAATCTCGCAGAGCTTGAGCTATTTTGCAAAGAATGGGCAAAAATGTTACTTGTGCAAAGCTGGTAGAGACATCCCCCAAGACTTGCAGCTGTAATTGCATTGAAAGGGGGTTCTACAAAGTATTGGCTCAAGGGGGGCTGAATACAAATGCACACCATACTTTTCACATATTTGAAAACCAATTTATCATTTTCCTTCCACTTCACAATTATGTGCCCCTTTGTGTTGGTCTATTGCAGGGGTCTCCAAACTTTCTAAGCAAAGGGCCAGTTTATTGTCCTTCAAACTTTAGTGGGCTGGACTGTGGCCAGCGAGGGTGGAAGTTTTCCTGCCATCAGTGGGAGTAAACATTGACACATTTTGGTATTGGGGGTGGAATGGTGCTCCATTGCTGGTATCACTGGGGGAATAGTGCCCCATTGTTGGTGGCAGAAATAGTGCCCTATTGTTGGTGGCAGTTGGCAGAATAGTGTCTTGTATCAGTGGAAAGAATAGTGCACGAGGGCAAGCAAAGGGCTAAATCTGGCCCCCAGGCAGCAGTTTGAAGACCACTGGGCTATTGCATAAAATCTGATTTTTTTTTTTTTTTTTTTTTTGTAAAAGGACAATGAAAAATTAAGGGATATGGATACCTTTTTCAAGGCACTTATACACGTTCCAACCATTTCTAGGGTGTAAAATGGTAAATGCACACTTAAGTCTGCGCTTTTTTTTTTTTTTTTTTTTCTTCCAACCTTGTGGCAGTTATCCGGGAAGACCTTTTTCTGTTACAGCTGCTGAGTCCGGTCCATAAAGACCTTGTTTGGAGGAACTGGAGTGGCCTGACATAGTAGGGCAGAACCCTACTGAGAAACTTCTGTGTGAATTAAAATGCGTATTGTAAAAGGTCTTGCCAACATCGTTGCCTAATTTTTACAATTGCTATGGTTAAATGGAACACTGTTAAAGGGGTTTTCCACCCATATTTTAAGTTTATTAAAAGTCAGCAGCTACAAAAAGTGTAGCTGCTGGCTTTTAATAAACTGACACTTACCTGCTCCTGCGTTCCAGCGACGTGCCGGCCGGGGGTCCGCTCCTCCCCCCCCCCCCATCCCCTGCCGGTTTCTTCATTGTCACTGTGGGCACCCGGCCGTGACAGCTTTCAGCTTCACGGCCGGGCACCCACTGCGCGAGCGGCGCGGCTTGATTGGACAGGCGATCGCCTGGGACCTGTCACGTGTCCCAGGCGATCGCCTACAGGGAGGGGCTGCCAAAAGGTGATATGACGTATTGCCTTTGCAGCCCCTCGGCGGAAGTGGGACAGGAAGTCCCCTTCTCCTGAAGCCCCCACTCCCCCCCCCCCCCCCCAAAAAAAAGTACATGCCAAATGTGGCATGTAAGGGAGCGAGGAGTGGGTTAAGAGGAAGTTCCATTTTTGGGTGGAACTCCTCTTTAAGTTTTCAGATACACTACTCCTTATGCAGTCTACCCAGAAAAGTGGAGGCTGTTATAGCCACTAAATAAGGGTTGGGCAAATTGATATTGAGGGTGTCTGTATGTTAATCAAGCGCATTTTAGCTGTGGTGATCATCAGGTGTCTAAACTTTCGTCTAACTAGGGGTGACCTAGTTAGACCGATTTCTGTAGTAAATCCCACTCTTTCAAGAATGGGTTTGTATGGAGCATCCCAGGGCCGACCTTTAAGTTCTCTGACTATTGGTGGTGGCATTCTACATGGACAGGATTGAGAACCACTGACCTAATGTACAAAGTTCCCCAACGGACCATATTTTGGGAATTTCTCTTGGCTAAAATAGCTGTCAAATACCATTGACTCTGATTTAAAGCACTTCTTTATTAAAATGCTTATTGAAAGCGCAGTCTTTACCCAAAGGCCTCGATGCGCTCATAGAACCAACATATCCATATACAGAAAGATCTCATTCTAGTAGACAGTAACAATCATAAAACCACGTAACAATTTTAAAAACTTAAACAATACCCTAAATAGGGCCATACGCTTGAAAACAAGTTTTTAAAAACTTCCTAAACTTTAATAGATCATTCTCAAGTCTCTTATTTAGAGGTAAGGAATTCCAAAATGTTGATCCTTGTACATCCAATGTTCTCCCTCCGCATTTTGTTTTTTGAATTTTAGGGGTGATCAAATTAGCCTGATTAGCAGATCTCAATGATCTGCTAGGAGTGTAGTAGGTGGATTTTTCCCATGGATGGCTTTATGCACAATACAACCCACTTTAAACAAGACTTGTGCAAGATATACGAAAACCTGCAAACATGGCCTGTTGGAGGTACTTGAGAGCCACTGTACGAAGTCATCTTGCTGCCCCTGTTATTGTAGGGTTAAAGATTTTGGGCTAGTTTGACTTGATCAAATTTCTAGGCCTGGTAACAGTTTGTTTCTGAATATTTTGCTGAAATCTTGGTTGTCCACCTGGTTTACAATACCATGTTCAAGAAAAGGTAAAAGAACAAGGTGAGCAACCTGAACCAGAAGAAACTATTGACTTGGCATGCGAAAGCCTCTATAGCGTTGTGCTGAATGAGTTTATAACAAGCAAGTGACATCCAATTAAAGTCCAGAAAGGTGAGCCTTTTAAAGGTTAAAATATGAATAGAAGTCCTAGTTGGTGTCTGCAATCACGCTGTCATCTGGAATGTGATCTGGAGCACCACCTATTCAGACTCCATTCTCCTACCAACTACGACCTATCACAGAAGGTCAATTGTATCTTGTGGCTACACACCCAGCCAGGGCCTTTTGATGCCCTCTAGGTGCATTTTGTTCACTATTTTGGGGGGGTCACCTTTTTTTTTTAAAAAAATAGATTATATATATATATATATATATATATATATATATATATATATATATATATATATATATATATATATATATATATAATTCTCTCTCGAGCCTAAACTTGCAAATATCAAGCTCATTTCTGCCAAAACTCTGCTGCCAGGGGGAAAGGATTCTAGAAAAGTTAAAAAAAACATCTGGTATGCATGAGGCTTTGTATGTACAGAGCTATAAAAGAAAAGTCAAACTTTTTATGTTTGAGTGCAGTAAATTTATGCTTGTAAACCAGTGGGGGCTTGTCCATTAAAGGTGCACAGGCGCTGCCCACCCCCTCCTGTCCATGCGTATAGCCCTCTGATCTACATGCAGGGTGTTGGTTGTGTTAAGTAAGTGATTAGAGCCACTAATAGGCTTCAACAAAAGTTGGGCTCTAGGTGCACAATATTTACTATTCACTGATTCTCCTCCCAGCCAATTGGGAAGCGGGTCATAAAACCTGTCACCCAAATGGCTGAAAGGATATATGGGTTGGCAGGAAGAGGAGGGACTCGCGCATGGAGGGGAGGAGAGAGAAGATGCATGTAGGGGAAACAAGCAGCCTGGAGAGAAGTTGCTGCTGCCCATGAGATGGGGCAAGTCTGTGACCTGGCCGACTGACGAGGGGGTGATGCACGGCCGGTGGATTGTTTGCCCTCCACCCCCCCAAAAAAGCACCAGTATGCACATATTTACGTGTCTGTACACGCATGCATTTATTGCAACAAAGAAGAATTTTACGCTTGTATTGCATATTTACGGCAAGTCTTCATGGAACGTTTTACTCTGGATCTTTCTGCCAACAAGCTCCTTGGTATAAACATTAATTGATTACGTCTATGCACAACTGGCCTTCGTATTAAAATGAGAACTCTTCATTGCAGGGATACAGTGAGAAAAAATAAAATGTTAGCAGTCAGATGAGACCTACAAAGAAGGCAAGATGGGCCATGGAGTCTAATCGCTGTCATAAGCCGAGTCAAATCACCTGGATCTATGACTGAGCAGAGCGATCGATTCCATGACTATGACAAATCTCTATAACTCCAGCTGGTGCGGCGAGAAGAATGCTGTCCTACCAGAGATTGACCTTTCATCTTCACAAACAAGCCAGAGGAATGTGTACAGTAAATTAGATTTCAGTGTGTGCTAAAGGTGGAGACAGTCTCATAATTTGGTCAGTGATTTTTATTTTTTAAATCTACACTGTCATGTATAAAGTCATGTTTAACCACTTGCTTACTGGGCACATAAACCCCCTTCGTTCCCAGGCGAAATTTCAGTTTCCGGCACTGCGTCGCTTTAACTGACATTTGCACGGTCGTGCGACGTGGCTCTCAAACAAAATTGACGTCCTTTTTTCCCCACAAATAGAGCTTTATTTTGGTGGTATTTGATCACCTCTGCGGTTTTTATTTTTTGCGCTATAAACAAAAAAAGAGCGACAATTTAAAAAAATATATATATTTTTTTTACTTGTTGCTATAATAAATATCCCCAATTTTTTTTAAAAAAACGTTTTTTTCTCAGTTAAGGCAGATACGTATTTTTGTAAAAAAAAAAAATCGCAATAAGCGACTGGTTTGCGCAAAAGTTATAGCGCCTACAAAATGGGGAACAGAATTATGATTTTTTTTTCATAATTTTTTTTTTACTAGTAATGGCGGCGATCTGCGATTTTTATTGGGACTGCGATATTGCGGCGGACGTATCGGACACTGTTGACACAAATTTGGGACCATTCAAATTTATACAGCGATCAGTGCTATAAAAATGCCCTAATTACTGTATAAATGTGACTGGCAGGGAAGGGGTTAACACTAGGGGGTGAGGAAGGGGTTAACTGTGTAGCCTGGGTGTGTTTTAACTGTATGGGGGGAGGGGGGTGACCGATGCTGTGTCTCTATGTACAAGAGACACAGATCGGTCTCCTCTCTCCTCTAACAGCACGTGGAGCTCTGTGTTTACACACAGAGCTCCACGTCCCTGCTGTTACCGGCTGTGTCACCGACAATCGCGTGTACCCGGCGGACATCGCGGCCGCCAGGTACACGCATCAGGTCCCCAGCGATGCGGCGGCACAGTGATTACCCGCTGCGCGCCCCCCAGTGGCGCGCGTGGGTAATGCATTTCAAATGACGTCCAAAGACGTCCACTTGGCACCTGAGAACCGCGCTGTTGACGTCTTTTGTCAATAGCGCGGGTCTCAAGTGGTTAATGTAGATTTTCTACATGAATACATCCCTGACATGTCACAATATACAAATATGGCTTAATTTTTTATTTATATTTTTCAAAGAACGTTTCACCTTTTTATTATAAAAAAAGCACATCCTGAAGCTTCAGTCATGTGCCTTTGCTGATGTCACGTCATCAGTCTGCTGCAAGTAGGCGGAAGCACTTCCTCAGTCTCTTCTCCCCCAGACTGTGCATTGTACTTTTGTAGCAAGTCAAAAATTGGGAGGCTGATCTGTTTCGGACACTGCACAGCCACCCCGATTGACATAAGCCCCCGAAATGAGGGAACACTGAAGTTGGTGTGAAATGCGTCAGTTGTTCTAGGTTCCGTTGCTGTGACTTGTAGTGCCTGTTTCCAGTTTTTTTACATTAAAGTTACGTTGGATTGGAGTGTGGCTGTCCTGATAATCTTTTGTTCTTATTTGACAATAAGCCCCAGGTCAGACAGGTGTGACTTGTCATGAGATTTGACAGTTTCAAATCGCATGGCATATTGCACCCTATTGTCTACATTGGAAGTGGTCAAATCTTTTTTGACAGCAGCGGCCTATATCCAAAAAGTGAAATATATGAGGTGAATAGTGGTGTGGCGCTCCAGTACTATTGCTACTCTTTAGCCAATAATATAAGACTCAAATTAGGTGAAGGACACCTATTGGCAAAAGTATGCAGGCATGGGACACACCCCTTGCCACTCCCCCTTAAAGGAGAATTGTAAAAAAAAATGGTTAAACCAACAAGTGCTTTTTTTTACCACTGCTATTTCTTTATTTTGGCTTTTGGAATTAAATACAGCAATTTAGAAATCAGATGAAAGGTTTACATAGTAGGTGAGGTTGAAAAAAGACCATCAAGGCCAACCTATGTGTGTGATTATATGTCAGTTTTACATTGTAAATCCCTGTATGTTGTGGTCATTCAGGTGCTTATCTAATAGTTTTTGAAACTATTGATGCCCCCCGCTGAGACCACCGCTTGTGGAAGGTAATTCCACATCCTTTGCCGCTTTTACAGTAAAGAACCCTCTATGTAGTTTAAGGTTAAACCTCTTTTCTTCTCATTTCAATGAGTGGCCACTTGTCTTGTTATCCCTATTGTGGGGTCACCAGTACGGTATTTGTAAATTGAAATCATATCCCCTCTCAAGCATCTCTTCTCCTGAGAGAATAAGTTCAGTGCTCACAACCTTTCCTCATAACTAATGTCCTCCAGACCCTTTATTAGCTTTGTTGCCCTTCTTTGTACTCACTCCATTTCCCAGTACATCCTTCCTGAGGACTGGTGCCCAGAACTGGACGGCATACTCTAGGTACGGCCAGACCAGAGTCTTGTAGAGCAGGAGAATTATCGCTTTATCTCTGGAATTAATCCCCATTTTAACGCACGCTAATATTCTGTTTGCTTTGTTAGCAGCAGCTTTGCATTGCATGCTATTGCTGAGCCTATTATCTACTTGGATCCCCTGGATCCTTTTCCATCCTAGATTCCCCCAGAGGGTCTCTCCCCAGTGTATAGATTGCATTTGTATTTTTAACACCCAAATGCATTATTATACACTTTTCTACATTGCTGGAAAACACTTTTTACTTTTTGATAGATAAAAAGTGCATTTTATATACATCTATATAGATCAGACAAAAATGAGGGACAAATGAGGAAGAATGAGGGACATTGCTCCAAATCAGACATAGACCGTCGAAATCGGGGAAAGTTGGACGCTATGATGGGAGTGTCCCTCCACTTCTATAATCTAAAGCAGGCTGCCCATTGCTATTGTAAATTGATTTGCAATATTTTTAGCATAAAATCCTATATCTCATAAAAAAAAAAAAGGATCAGAAAGACTAAATACATAGTGCATAATGTTATATAAGTGGTGATTTTTATGTGGCTGTAGGTCTCAGTAATAATCAGTACATTGCAGATTTTCTAGCAGTTGGACAGATTGCTCTGCCCCCTAGTGTCAGATCTTGGTTAGGTAACCAGATGAATGGAGTGAATCATGTGATGGGTCAGTCTTCAACTTCCAACTTTCTGAAATTAAAAAGGAGGACATCTTTTAGCACAAAGTGAGTAGGCAAAGGAAACACCTGTGATGTAATGTGCAAAATATGATTGGTAAATCAATTTTCTCTTTCTTTCACCACTACTTTACAAATCAGGCTCTGCCCAGCTATAACCTGCTGAAAGCAACTGCATCTGGGTCCCACACCACCATCTTCTTTTCAACATCATCAGGTGGCCAGATGTCTCTTTCCAGTCCTTGCAGCTGGCCTCCATATGGCATTGATATTCTATATAGCCCCAAATCCTCCTGGGATGCAAAACTTGGCTATCCTGGGATACTTTGGGCATGAGGGGGCGTCATTCTTGCCTAGGCAAGAAAGATGGAAGTGCTGGCTTGTGCTCCATCGAATGTAGATATTTGCACCCCTAAATTTTTTAATTTTTCTGTGCTCATGGGTGGCACTGGTGGGGCACACTGATGACCCCAAAAAGGCTGCAAAGATGAGTACTTATGGGTGGCACTGATAGGCGGCACTGCTGGACATTAATAGGTGGTACTGATGGGCATCCCTGGTTGCACTGGCAATGGTAGGCATTGTGGGTGGGCAATGATTGGCAGCTGCCTAGGGTGACCACATTTCCAAACTACCATTCTGGGACACCCTCCCTTCCTAAAAATCAGCTTGTGCTGTAACCAATCACAGCACAGGATTTATGATTTCTCCAATCACAAGCAGGGGGCGGGATTGTGCTCCTCCAGGCATTCCAGGCCAGGACATACTTGAGTGTCAGTGAGTAAAGCAGTGCCCATCCCTGGTGGTCCCAGCGGCATCCTGGTGGTCCTGGGCAGGTATCCGAGGGGGGCTGCGCTGATAAACAATCAGCACAGACCCCCCCCCCTGTCAGGAGATCAGCCGATCGGCTCTCCTCTACTTGAGGAGTGAGGAAAAGCCGATCAATGGCTCTTTCTGTTTACATCGTGATCAGCCGTGATTGGACACGACTGATCACATGGTAAAGAGCCTGCGTTTGAGGTTACCGAGATCAGTGTAGCGGTGTGTCAGACTGACACACCGCACCACCAATTGCGGCGATGCGCGCCCCCACGGGCTCGTGGCGGCTGTTATGCTGCTGGACATCATATGACGCCCAGTCAGGATAACTGCACCACCACCCGGCCGTTATTTTGCTATAGGCCTGGCGGGAAGTGGTTAAATTCAGCAGCTACAGTATGTGCAGCTGCTGGCTTTTAATGTTTGAAGCGGAGGGTGGACCTCCGTTTCAATGCATAGAATGCATTAAAGTGAACAGCTTTTTAGTAATTGTAAAGTCAGAAGTTTTTTTTTTTTACCTTAATGCATCCTATGCATTAAGATAAAAAACCCTCAGTGTGCAGCAGCCCCCTAATACTTACCTGAGCCCCATCTCGATCCAGCGATGTTGCAGGAGTGCCTTGGCTACCTTCCTCCTCATTGGTTGAGATGGCAGCATGGCACCATTGGCTCCCGCTGCTGTCAAAGTCAGCGAGCCAATGAGGAGAGAAAGGGGGCGGGGGCTGAACTGTGGCTCTGTGTCTGAATGGACACACAGAGCAGCGGCTCAGCTCGGTTGCCCCCATAGCAAGCTGCTTGCTGTGGGGGCATTTGGCAGGATGGAGAAGCCAGGATCACAGAAGAGGGACCCGAGAAGAGGAGGATCGGGGTTGATCTGTGCAAAATCACTACACAGAGTAGGCAAGTATAACATGTTTGATTTTTAAAGATAATAGATAAATAAATTTCACACCTATGCAGTTTAAGTGCTTTTTGCATTTTGCAGATTTGCACTACAGTCCATTTTACATGGTTCCCTATGGAACACGTTCTGTATTGCAAATCTGCAAAATGAAAAAAAGCACTAAAAATGCCATAGGTGTGAATCCAGCCTTACAGGCCAGATTTTAAATATTACCTTGGGGGAGATGCAGACTAGAATACTGCAATCACTGAGCAGCAAATGATATCACCTGTGATGTATATGAGTTATCTTGCAAACCTGGCCTGTTAGTGGGTCCTGAGGACTGGAGTTGAGAACCACTGTTTTTGAGGCTTTACAATCACTTTAACCCTTGTACGGCCCCATACACACGATTAGATTTTCTGCAGATTTTTTGTCTTCAGATTTACCAAAACCATATAATAGGAGGTCAAATCTTAAAATGCCAATCTGATGCCCCCAAAAAAGGATGCCACATCACCGCTTTACTCACTGACAGTACTTGTCCTGGCCGGAAATGCCTGGAGGAGCACAGTCCCGCCCCCTGCTTGCGATTGGAGAAATCAGAAATCCCGCCTCTTGTGTCCAATCACTGTGCTGTGATTCGTCCCTGAATGGTAGTTTGTAAATGTGGTCACCCTAACCGCGGGTCCCGCGGACTCGATTGCCGCGGGGATACCCGCGATCGTCTCACGGTGAGGAAGAACGGGGAGATGCTGATGTAAACAAGCATCTCCCCGCTCTGCCTAGTAGGGATGAGCTCCGGTGTGTTCGCACACTCCATGTGCAGAGCCCGCACGGCGCTGCGCTAATCATTGGCAGGGAGACACTGTCCGGATGCTTGGCTGCAGAGATTAGGAAATGTCTCCCTGCCTGTGATTAGCGCAACTGGCGGGCTCTGCACATGGACTGTGCAAACACACCAGAGCTCATCCCTACTGCCTAGTGACAATGACAGTGATCACCGCTTCCTGTAATCGGAAACGGTGATCACTGTCTTGTCACACGTAGTCCATCCCCCCCATCAGTAAGAATCACTCACTAGGGTACACTTAACCCCTATAGCGCCACCTAGTGGTTAACCCTTTCACTGCCAGTGTAATTTTCACAGTAATCAGTGCATTTTTATAGCAAAATGGTCCCAATAATGTCCGACATGTCCGCCATATTATCTCAGTCACGATAAAAATCGCTGATCGCCGCCATTACTAGTAAAAAAAAAAAAAATATTATTAAAACTATCCCCTATTTTGTAGATGCTATAACTTTTGCGCAAACCAATCAATAAATGCTTATTGCGATTATTTTTTACCAAAAATATGTAGAAGAATATGTATCGGCCTAAACTGAGAAAAACATTATATATATATATATCACACACAGGGCTTTTTTTCAGGGGGAACTTGGGGAAACTGAGTTCCACCACCTCTGGCTCAGGCCCTTTGGTGCCTGCTCACCACAATCACTTGTAAACACAGAAGTCTGGTTTCTGTGTTTACAAGCGACAGCTCTGAACTCTGTATGTAACCCCCTGAATTCTGCACTGTATGGAATGCAATCCTGGTACTTAATGCCCCTTTAAGACCCTTCTACTGTTTGTGAAATATGAACAGGGTCGTGGTTGAGTTCCTGCACCTATTTTCTGAGAAAAAAAGGTGTGTGTGTGTGTGTGTGTGTGTGTGTATTTTTTTTTTTTTTTTGGTGGATATTTATTATAGCAAAAAGTAAAAAATATTGAATTTTTTTTCAAAATTGCCACTCTATTTTTGTTTATAGCGAAGAAAAATTAAAAGCGCATAGGTGATCAAATACCACCAAAAAAAAGCTCTATTTGTGGGCAAAAAAGGACGTCAATTTTGTTTGGGAGCCATGTCTCACGACCGCGCAATTGTCAGTTAAATCGACGCAGTGCCGAATCGCAAAAAGTGGCCCGGTCTTTGACCAGCAAAATGACTCAGAGCTGAAGTGGTTAAATGGACTGTAGTGCAAATCTGCAAAAAGCACAAAAAATGCCATAGGTGTGAATCAGACCTCACGTACGACATACAGTTGCAAGCACTGAGCTGGTTAAGACGTAGTCGTCCATGGCCATTTGTGTGCTAGCAGGATCCCTGTGACATGACAGCATGGTGTCTGAACACAAACAATGACTGCAGAGAATCAATGAGCAGAGCAGGCTGTCAGCTGCAGCCAGTAGAGATCTGCGACAGATAAACCAATAAGAAGAGGTTTTCCTGTGCCAGTGACAGGCAGCGTTGCATTCTCCATCCACGCCCCCTCCAGGGCCCAGCCTCTGTAAATGCTTCTGTCATCACTGCTTGCAAAATAACTGCGTCTCCCAGTGGCACTGTGACCAGCTTCCGTAATAATAAAGTCTGCCCAGCCTTCAATAGGCTGCACCCTAAAGGCTGTGACTTGCAGGATCTCCTCGTGTGCCATCATTATTACCAATCACGCATCAATACCCAGCCGGAGAGATCAGAATACGCAGCGAGCGAGTACATAGAGGGATGACCACCCTGCTACGTTTATAGTGTTGTCTTGTAATCAGGCTCCTGCCATTCATACACTGGGTGAGTAACGCTTCCTCCTACGTCATTGATTGCGTCACTTAGTTTGCATGAGAAAGGTCGGACATTTCAGTGTTTGGTGGATGCTGGAGAGTTGGAGCGCCTGGCTGTGTCTTGGTGGGACCTCTGTGCGGAGTTCCTGGGTCTGCATGCCTGCTGTGACCATTATAAGGGGCGTGCTCAGACTCCCAACTGACACCATGTTGGAGTCTCCAAGACATTTCAGAAGCTGCACTCCACCTAGAACTAAAATATTGGGGGGTCTGGCTCTTTAAATGCAAACATGCTTTCAACCACCAGGGCTTTTTTTCTCAGAGAATAGGTGCAGGAACTCCTCCTTTTGGGGTTACCCCTGGTCTCTGCCCCTACCTAACTACCTCCAAGTAAGGATGAGCTCCGGCGTGTTCGCAAAGCCCACGTGCAGAGACCGTCAGGAAGTTGGCACTGCGCTAATCACAGGCAGTGAGACATTGTCCCGATGCGCGGCTGCAGAGATCGGGAAATGTCTCCCTGCCTGCGATTAGCGCAGCACGGTGCCAACTTCCTGACGGGCTCTGCACGTGTGCGAACACACCGGAGCTCATCCTTACCTCTGAGCACCGTTCCTTGGTTCCACTGCCTAGCCAACTAACCATAAGTGGAGTTCCACCCAAAAGTGGAACTTCTGCTCATTTGTCTACCCCCAGTGCCACATTTGGCACCTTTCGGGGGGGGGGGGGGGCGGGGAGCGGATACCTGTCACTAGGGTTGTCCCAATACCAGTATCGGTATCGGGACCGATACCGAGTATTAGCGGGAGTACTCGTACTCCCGCTAATACCCCCGATACTAAAATAGAATACTTTCCCCCCTCCCCCCCGCCGAAACCGCCGACGCCACGTTAATCACCGCGGCGCGGGGAACATTACAGACAGCTTTCGTTTGAATAGCTGTTTTCCCTGCCGCGCATAGACACTCCCCCTTGGACGGATCTGTCCAATCGCGAGCAAGGGGGAGTGTCTATGCGCGGCGGGGAAAACAGCTGTTCAAACGAACGCTGTCTGTAATGTTCCCCGCGCCGCGGTGATTAACAGTAGGTACGGGGGACATGGCTGTTATACGGGGGACATGGCTGCATTTGGGGACACATTTAAAAAAAAGTATCGGTATTCGGTATCGGCAAGTACATAAAAAAAAGTATCGGTACTTGTACTCAGTCCTAAAAAAGTGGTATCGGGACAACCCTACCTGAGATCTCCTTACAGCAAATTACACCAGCAGCTCAGCTCCCTCCCCTTCCCCCGCCGCCGGGCCAGTAGGCGAAAGGAGGGGAGCCTTGCGCATGCACAGTAGGGTTCCCGGCATTAAAGCGTAAGGCTACACTGCCGGGTTCACTTACCTGCAATGGCGGCGGCAGCACCCAACCACTGATGCCACTTGGCCTTCAGAAGAAAGATTAAAACCCATCTCTTCTGAGGTCAAAAAGTTTTACTCATGGAATGGATACAGCGCCAAGAGGCGATTCAGTTCGCATGTGTTGCGCTCAATACGTTTTTCACTCACTCACTCACTCACCCCAAACATCGGCTGCAGTGCCAATCTGACTGGACTCCAGGACAGGTAAGTGTCCATTTATTAAAAGTCAGCGGCTGCAGTATGTGTAGCTGCTGGCTTTTCATTTCTGCAGGGATGGGCGGACCCCCGCTTTAACGGCCCCTTTTTAGAGAATACAGTACCTTCATGTATTCATACCCAGAAGTAATATAGAAAGTCATATGTATGTAGTTTTGTTAAAGCAGAGGTCTGCCGAAACGTATTTTGTTTAAAAGTCCGCAGCTACAAATACTGCACTTTTAAAATATGGACACTTACCTGTGCAGGGCGCCCGCAATGTCGGCACCCGAACTGTCCCTTGGCTCTCGGGTGCTGCCGCCACCAGCTTCGGTAAGGGAATCACTTCCTGGTTCCCTACTGTGCATGTACGAGTCGTGCTGCGTGATCTGAATGGTCCCTGCTGTCTTCTGGGACCTGTGTGTCTCCCAGAAGACGGCGGGCGGACATTGCAAAGATATCCGCGAATGCTGTGGCTAACCAAGCCCAGAAGTTGGAGCAAATACCTGCATTATACATGAATCTGCTCCCTCTTACCCCCTGAAAGGTGCCAAATGTGACACCGGGGGGAATCCGAAAAGCAGAAGTTCTATTTTAGGGTGGAACTTCACTTTAACAAGAAAAGCAGTAAAATAGATCCCCTGCAGCCAAAAACAATAGACCCCTTGCAACAAAAATCCCCCCCAGCAATAATGGGCCACCTGCAACAAAATACCAGTTACACTTACGGTAGCTGTTTTTCTGTAAGTCTTACAGGACGGCACCTTGAGAGTAGACTGGCTCCACCTGACAGGAAACACAATCAGAAAGAGGTTTAAAAGCCCCGCCCCTCCCCGTGCAACTCAGTTAGTGATAAAGTAACCACCATTAGAGCACGGGAACCAGTATATAAAAATACAAACCATATAAATTCCTCAGGGTGGGAAATAGGCCTGCCGTCCTGTAAGACTTACAGAAAAACAGCTACCGTAAGTGTAACTGGTATTTTCTCAAGTCGTCTTCCAGGACGGCACCTTGAGAGATAAGCAAGTAACCCTCAGGCCTACTTTAGGGCGGGACAACTGCCTGCAGGATTCTTCTGCCAAACGTCAAGTCTTGGGGTGACAGAAGTTCCACACGGTAGTGTTTGAGAAAGGTGTTCTGGCTTGACCACGTTGCTGATCTACAGATTTGTTCCACTGAAACTCCTGCTCTCTCTGCCCAGGAGGTTGCTATAGATCTCGTGGAATGTGCCTTGACTTTAGGTACTGTTTTGCCAGCCTTAATGTATGCTAATGAAATTGCCTGTCTTATCCACCTAGATATAGAGGCTCTAGATGCTTGGCAACCCTTTTTCTGTCCTGAAAAATTAATTAGCAAGTGAGATGAGCGTCTGAACTCGCTCACCCTTTCCAAATAACTTAACAAACAGCGTCTTACATCCAAACAGTGGAAGGTCTTTTCCCTTTCGTTCTGTGGATTTGCGCAAAATGAAGGAAGAATAATTTCTTGTGACCTATGAAATTTCGTTACCACCTTAGGTAGGTACAGGGGATCCTGACTTAGGACTACCCTGTCTTCAAAAAGACAAAAATAAGGCTCTTTGATTGAGAGCGCCTGCATGTCTCCTATTCTTTTGGCCGTAGTAATAGCCAGAAGAAAGGAGAATTTAAATGTCAACAGCCTAACCGGAATGCTGTCTATCGGTTCAAACGGAGGTTTGGATAAATGGTCTAGTACCAAGGTGAGGTCCCAGGGGGGAACCCTGGAGATCTGAATAGGGGATAACCTATCCCTAGCCGACAGGAACCTCTTGATCAGCGGATCCAGGGCCAGCCTCCTGTCTAAAAAGTAGGACAAGGCGGCTACTTGTACTCTTAAGGTTCTTGTGGCTAGTCCTAGATCAACTCCTTCCTGGAGAAATTCCAGGATGACAGATATTTCAGGTAGTGGGGCTTGCCTGGCTGCACACCAGCGTGAAAACACCCCCCAGGTCTTAGCATAGATCTTTCTAGTGACCTCCTTATGACTAGCCAAAAAGGGTATTTATTACCTTCTCCGAACATCCTCTCCGCTGCAGGTTCCACCTCTCAAGTACCAGGCCGTCAGACTGAAAAAGTCGGGCTCTGGGTGAAAGATCGGTCACTGCCGCAGAAGGTCCACTCGGACCGGAAGAGGAAGGGGGGGAAGAACTGACCAACGTTCTAACATTGGAAACCAAGCTCTTTTGGGCCACTGGGGAGCGATCAGGATCAGCTTCCCTCGTGAGCGACTCAGTTTCTGTAGGACCCTTGGGATCAGACTCAGGGGAGGGAAGGCATAGGCCAGATGAAATGTCCAGGCCTGGGCCAACGCGTCCACACCCTCCGATCCCTGATCCCGGGAGAGGGAGAAGAATCTTTCTACCTTCCTGTTCTTCCTGTTCGCGAAGAGGTCTATTTCTGGGTTGCCGAAACGATGTCGAACCCAGTCGAAGACTTCTCGATTTAATTCCCACTCCCCCTGGAGGATGGGTTGGCGGCTTAGAAAGTCCGCTTCTAGGTTTAAGACTCCCCTGATGTGAATTGCTGAAAGGGAGAGGACTCTCTGTTCTGCCCAACCTAGAATTTCTAAGGACAGCCTTAGGAGAGAACGGACCTGGTGCCTCCCTGGTGATTTATGAACGCCACCGTGGTTGCGTTGTCGGAGAGAATCTGTATTTCTTGGTTCATGATTCTCTCCTCGAATGCCTCCATGGCCTTCCCGACCGCTAATAATTCGCGGAAGTTGGAAGAGGACCTGCTTTGTTGTCGATCCCAGGGCCCCTGGGCCTGGAGACCCGACATGTGGGCTCCCCACCCCCAGGAGCTGGCATCCGTGGTTATCCTGAGAGGATTTGTCTGGTTCCATGGGAGGCCTTCCTCCAAATTCTGAGGAATGAGCCACCACCCCAGTGTGCATTTTACAGACTCCGGGATGCTGACCCTGGAGTCTAGGGATGAGTCCTTCCCGTCCCAGGAGGAGAGCAGGAAGGCCTGCAGGGTTCTGTAATGAAGCTGGGCCCATGGGACCACTGGGATGCATGAGGTCATCAGTCCCAGTAACCTCATGATCTGCCTGAGGGAAATTTCTATTGAACCCATGACGGACCTGACCACTGACCCGAGTCTCCGGATCTTGTCCTCTGGAAGGACCAGCTTTTTCTCTACGGAATCTATCAGGAACCCCAGATACATTTTTCTCTGTTCTGGGAGGAGAGAAGATTTTTCTCTGTTTACAATCCATCCCAAAGATTCCAGAGTAGTCAGGACGGTGGCCAGATTCGAGAGAAGAAGCTCTCGGCTGGGGTTAAAAAGCAGTAGGTTGTCCAGGTAGGGGACAAGGGAGATCCCTTTCAGATGTAGAAAGGCGACCACCTCTGCCAGGACCTTCGTGAAAACCCTTGGGCTGGAGGCCAGACCAAAGGGGAGTGCGGTGAACTGCCAGTGCTGAATCCCCTGAGGGGAGGCAATGGCAAATCGGAGGAACCTTTGATGGTCCCTGAAGATTGGGACATGGAGGTAGGCGTCCCTCAAGTCTATGGTTACCATAAAGACTCCTTCTAACAACAGTCCCTTGAGACTGTAAATGTTTTCCATGCGGAACTTCTTGTAGAGGAGAAAGGTATTTAAAGGTTTTAAATTTATGATCAATCGGAATTTCCCCGAAGGTTTGGGCACCATGAAAATATGTGAGTACACCCCCTGACCCTGTTGTCCTGGCGGAACTGGGATTATGACTCCCTGCTGAGCTAGATCTGTCACATTTCCCAGAAGGGCAGCTGCCTTGAGGGGATCTTGGGGTAGATGAGTGAGGAGAAATATTGGGGGGGGGAAGTTGGCGGAATTCCAATCTGTAACCTTCCCTCACTATATGCAAAATGTGAGGACTCCGTGTTATACTCTCCCAGGCTTGGAAAAAATTGGGAGAGTCTTCCCCCGACTCTTAAGTCACTTGGAGTCCTTACCTGCGGGTTTGGGATCGGGGAAAAGGATACCCCCTTTAGGCTTATCCTTTCCCGCGATCCAACGCTTATTAAAGGCCGATCTTCGGTCAGAAGGTCGGTTTTTATTCTGGGGGCCTCGAAAAAATCTTCTCCTATTAGGTCTAGGTTTTGGGGGGAACCGTTTCCCCTTTTCTGAGGCCCTAGTTAGAGCTTGATCAAGTCCTGCCCCAAAGAGAAGAGTACCTTCAAAGGGCAGGGCACATAGACGGGTCTTGGAAGCAAGATCACCTTCCCACGTCTTGAGCCATACCGCCCTTCTGGCGGCGTTGACGAGAGCACCCGTCTTAGCAGAGGATCGGACTGTTTCAATCGATGCGTCTGCAAGATAGGCAACCGCACTGCCTATGACTGTAAGAGAATCTCTAATTTCTTTAAACTTGGAGGTCTGAGGTACATGCTCCAGAAGTCTGGTTAACCAGGTATCTGCATTCCTAGCGATGCAGGAAGAGGCCAAAGCGGGTCCAAGGGCGGCCGCATTAGCCTCCCAGGCCCTGCGAAGGGAGGTGTCTGCCCGCCTGTCTAAGGAATCCTTTAAGTTCCCTGTATCCTCAAACGAGAGGTCAGACTGCCTGGAGAGTTGGGCTAGAGATGCATCCAGTTTAGGAGTTTTAAACAAAGTATTTTCTAACTCCTCCTTAAAGGGACAGCGCTTTTTTCCAGGTCTTGTACCTTAGCAGTTTCTTTTCAGGCTCAGCCCATTCCCTCAGAACTATATCTTTGAGTGACTGATGGACTGGGATAACCTTTGGCTGGGGTTTAGCTAGACCCTGGTACATTCTGTCCTGAGGCGACACCAGCTCTGCTGGCTGCTGGACCCCTTCAGAGGCAAAGACAGCAGACAGCAGACCCCCCATGTCATCTGCAGAAAAAATATATTTGTCTGATCTGGCATCCTCATCCTCAGAATGGCTATCAATTACCCCATCTTCTGGGGCCTCTGAATCTTCGGTGTCAGATAGGAGAGACTCCCTGGCCCTGGAAACTCGTGGCACTGGGGTGGATGAGCTCTCTTGGGAAGAGGGGCCGGCTGCTAAGGGCTCAGGATCCCTATTTTTTAAGGTGTCCTTAAATTCCTTTAATGTGGAGAGCATTTGGGATTGGACAGTTAGGAATTCTTTCATAATGAGGGAAGTTTCCTTTCCTGCCAGCTTTTGTATGCATTTGGCACAAAGAAGTTTGGAGTAATCTGCAGCCAGCTTAATGCTACAGTTACCACACCTCTTGAGAGATTAGCAGCTTCCCCCTGGGCAGAAACCTCCTCCCCTGTGGGGAGAGAAAACAAAATATCACAGTCCATACATACAAGTGTGAGAGGAAGGGGGGGGGAAGGAAAGGACCCAGTCCAATATGCCCCCCTGACATTCTGAGGCAGACTCACCCTTGGTGGTGTCCTCGGCAGCGGCTGCTAGCGAACGATCCTCGCGCTCCATAGCGAAGTCGTGTAGGCGCCACTCTCCTCCTTGCTGCAGTGAGAACAGCGAGGAGCCGACGCCGCTGGCGGCCGCCATTTTGGTGAAGACCGGAAGCGGAACTTCGTCCTCACCGCGCGCCGCCTGTGACGCGGCGTCGACTGCTGGCTCCATTCGAAAATGTCCCCGGGAGGACAGTACACCGGAGCCACGCTGAGGAAGCCCTCACACCCGCCCAGCAGGTAAGGGGTCCTGGAGGAGAGGGAACATGGCCACATAGGAGTACTGGAATAGCCACTATCCCAGGGATTCCTACAGAAAGGAAAGAAGGGGGGTATTGTTTGCAATCTTCCTCCCCCCCCCCTATCACACGGGGAAAACCCCCCGGGACAGGCATTACACCTTTAAGCTGAGGCAGGGACGGCCCCCAGGACCCACTGCTCAGTACCCGGAGGGGGACCACCAGCCCCAGGCCTTAGGTCTGACAAAAAATAACAAACTGTTTCGCTGGTGGGAAACACAATCAATAACTGAGTTGCACGGGGAGGGGCGGGGCTTTTAAACCTCTTTCTGATTGTGTTTCCTGTCAGGTGGAGCCAGTCTACTCTCAAGGTGCCGTCCTGGAAGACGACTTGAGAAAAATAGGATTTTTGTACTCACCGTAAAATCCATTTCTCTGCGTTCATAGACGGACACAGCCTTCTTTGACATTAGGGTTATGCTTCTTCCTACCAGGAGAGTTCTCCTGGTAGGAAGAAGCATAACCCTAATGTCAAAGAAGGCCGTGTCCGTCTATGAACGAAAGAGAAACCCCCCCCCCCCCCCAGTAACACTAGACCCCAGCAGCAGCAACAACAGCTCTCCCCACAGACGGCATCAATAGACCCTCCAGCAGCCAACTACAATAGGCAAACAGTAAGCATAACACATTGACTGTGCAAAATAAAGTGCTAGGTGCAAACAGC
Organism: Rana temporaria; assembly: GCF_905171775.1. Lineage (NCBI taxonomy): Eukaryota > Metazoa > Chordata > Amphibia > Anura > Ranidae > Rana > Rana temporaria. The sequence continues at coordinate 30,043,571 of NC_053499.1, read as the reverse complement.
AACGAATGAATATAAATACAATTTATAGACTAAAATCACTAAAAAGTCCATATATGTGAAATGGCATTGGGAATAAATAACCAATGAGGTGAAAAAAAACAAAAACACAGTCCAAACAGGTGAAATGAAATCACAAGTTTGTCGGTAGAAATCAATGTTGCAATTGAAGATATATTCGACCTCCTGAAGGATAGGCCGCCATCCAGTAAGAAATCGCCATAGATTGGGAATCCACCACCGACTGAAATAAATTGGATACTCTTACCGGACTCTGTGGACCCAATGCCACCGGCACCGCGTCAAACAGGCATGGAACTGGGAACGCGGTCACTCTCTGGAAACAACATGAAGTCAGCTGCCGTTCAACCTTGTCACCGGACCCAGTCATGGACTCCACCATTCATAAAAGAAAAAGGGCGCCACATAGTGTAAAAGGTAGAACACTTACATCAGTGATATAAACAGGCGAGATAAGGTAGGTGATCACAAATACATCCAAAAAGTGCAATAATGTGGAGCTAGTTCAGTCTCCCCGACCGGTTTCATTCAATAGAACTTCATCTGGGCAGTGGCGTCACTAGGGTTGGTGTCACCCGGTGCGGTAAAACATGGTGTCACCCCCCCTCTGTCTAGGCTGCCCAGCACCAAGCAGGCAGCGCACGGGCACGGGGTGCACCCCAAACCAGCCCCTGTAAATGATAGTATAGGGCAGTATAGTGGCAGGTTAGGGTAGTATAGAGTGGTATAGTGGCGGGTTGGTGTAGTGGGGTGGTATAGGACAGGTTAAGGTGGTATAGAGCATATTGGGGTGATATAGGGTAGTTTGGGGTGGTATAGGGCAAGTTAGGGTTGCATAGGGCAGGTTGGGGTGGTATAGGGCAAGTTAGGGTGGCATAGGGCAAGTTGGGATGGCATGGGAAAGGTTGGGGTGGTACAGGGCAAGTTAGGGTGGCATTGGGCAGGTTGGGGTGGTACAGGGCAAGTTAGGGTGGCATTGGGCAGGTTGGGGTGGTATAGGGCAAGTTATGGTGGCATGGGGCAGATTGGGGTGGCACAGGGCAAGTTGGGGTGGCATGGGAAAGTTTGGGGTGGCACAGGGCAGGCTGGGCATGTCAGCTAAAACAAAAAAAAAAAAACGGGATGGTGTCACCCCTCTAGCGGGTGTCACCCGGTGCGGACCGCACCCCCCTAGCAACGCCTCTGCATCTGGGGCATGATATATATATATATATATATATATATATATATACACACAATATGGATTAGCGCTGCACTTAATATTCCCATTATCCACTCGAGTTGTCTGATTGGAGTGTTTGCAGTTTTCTCCTTATCTGTTGAGTAGCACAGTCAGTGCTGATCCCGACCTCTCTGGGGCCCAAAGCAAAATGACATGTCACATTAAAGTTGAGGAGTGGGGGGGGGGGGGGGGGCACTGCCGACAGTGACATGTCACATTAAATATTAAAGTTGAGAAGCAGGGGGAGGGGGTGTTCTGCTATCGGAACTGACATCTTACATTAAAGTGAGAAGGGGGGGTGCTGACTTCTTACCTCTTCTCCCATGCAGCCAGCAAATTGAGAAGCGGGGTGAGGGGCCAAAAAAGTGGATTTTTATAAACAGCTTACCTGTAAAATCCTTTTCTTGGAGTACATCACGGGACACAGAGCAGCATAGACATTACTATGTGGGTTATAGAGTCTACCTTCAGGGGATGGACACTGGCACTCCCAGACAGGAAGCCCCTCCCTATATAACCCCCTCATATAACCCACATGGTAATGGCTATGCTGCTCTGTGTGCCGTGATGTACGATAAAGAAATGACTTCTCACCAGGTGGGGCCTCTAGTAATTTGGGGGGCCCCCTGCAGCTTTGTGGGGCCCTAAGCGGCTTGCATAGCGAGCCTATAGGGTGGATCGGCCCTGAGCACAGTGCACATTTTGAAATTTAGCCAGCTACAATAGATCTCTCCCAGCAATAACTACCCCCCCAGCAACAATAGATACCTCCCCAGCAACAATAGATCCCACACAGCCACAACAATAGACCTCTCCAAAATCAATAACCCCCCCCCCCCCCAGCAAAAAATATCCCCTGTAGCAACAATAGACATCCCCCTTGCAAAATTAGATCCCTTCCAAAGACAATAGATCCCCCTCACCAGAAACAATAACCATCCCCTCTAGCAAAAATAGACCCACCCCCATTAGCAACAATAGACCTCCCAGCAACAGTAGACACCCCCCCCTGCAAAAATAGATCCCTTCCAGAGACAATAGATCCCCTTCACCAATAGACCTCCCCAGAAACAATAACCATCCCCCTCCAGCAACAATAGACATCCCCCCTGCAAAAATAGATCCCTTCCAGAGACAATAGACCTCCCAAGAAACATTCCCCCCCCCCCACAAAAAATATCCCCTCCAGCAACAATGGATCCCCCTGCAGCCAGCATCAATAGGCACTGTAGCACAAGCCAGCACCCCTTACATACAATCAATGCTAGAGGTGCCAGGCCTGCATACCCCCCCCCCCCCCAGCAACTTAAGACCAACCCCAGCAACAATAGATCCCACCCAGAGACAACATATCTCCCCAGCCACAACAATAGACCTCTCCAAAAACAATGACCCCCCCACAGCAAAAAATATCCCCTGTAGCAACAATAGACATCTCTGTTGCAAAATTAGATCCCTTCCAGAGACAATAGATCCCCCTCACCAATAGACCTCACCAGAAACAATAACCATCCCCTCTAGCAAAAATAGATCCACCCCCATTAGCAACAATAGACCTCCCAGCAACAGTAGACACCCCTCCCCTCTGCAAAAATAGATCCCTTCCAGAGACAATAGATCCCCTTCACCAATAGACCTCCCCAGAAACAATAAACATCCCCCTCCAGCAACAATAGACATCCCCCCTGCAAAAATAGATCCCTTCCAGAGACAATATACCTCCTCAGAAACATTACACCCCCCCCCGCAAAAAATATCCCCTCCAGCAACAATGGATCCCCCTGCAGCCAGCATCAATAGGCACTGTAGCACAAGCCAGCACCCCTTGCCATTACATACAATCAATGCTGGAGGTGCCAGGCCTGCATCCCCCCCCAGCAACTTAAGACCAACCCCAGCAACAATAGATACCTCCCCAGCAACAATAGATCCCACCCAGAGACAACATATCTCCCCAGCCACAACAATAGACCTCTCCAAAAACAATAACCCCCCCCCCAGCAACAAATTTCCTCTGTAGCAACAATAGACATCCCCCTTGCAAAATTAGATCCCTTCCAAAGACAATAGATCCCCCTCACCAGAAACAATAACCATCCCCTCTAGCAAAAATAGACCCACCCCCACTAGCAACAATAGACCTCCCAGCAACAGCAGTAGACACCCCCCCTTTGCAAAAATAGATCCCTTCCAGAGACAATAGATCCCCTTCACCAATAGACCTCCTCAGAAACAATAACCATCCACCTCCAGCAACAATAGACATCCCCCCTGCAAAAATAGATCCCTTCCAGAGACAATAGACCTCCCCAGAAACATTAACCCCCCCCCCGCAAAAAATATCCCCTCCAGCAACAATGGATCCCCCTGCAGCCAGCATCAATAGGCACTGTAGCACAAGCCAGCACCCCTTGCCTTTACATACAATCAATGCTGGAGGTGCCAGGCCTGCACCCCCCCCTCCAGCAAGTTAAGACCAACCCCAGCAACAATAGATACCTCCCCAGCAACAATAGATCCCACCCAGAGACAACATATCTCCCCAGCCACAACAATAGACCTCTCCAAAAACAATAACCCCCCCCCAGCAAAAAATATCCACTGTAGCAACAATAGACATCCCCCTTGCAAAATTAGATCCCTTCCAAAGACAATAGATCCCCCTCACCACAAACAATAACCATCCCCTCTAGCAAAAATAGACCCACCCCCACTAGCAACAATAGACCTCCCAGCAACAGTAGACCCCCCCTTGCAAAAATAGATCCCCTTCACCAATAGACCTCCCCAGAAACAATAAACATCCCCCTCCAGCAACAATAGACCTCCCCCTGCAAAAATAGATCCCTTCCAGAGACAATAGACCTCCCCAGAAACATTATCCTCTCCAGCAACAATGGATCCCCCTGCAGCCAGCATCAATAGGCACTGTAGCACACGCCAGCACCCCTTGCCATTACATACAATCAATCATCCTTTAATGCACGTTTTGATTATTTTTTCTCACAGCCCAACTTCAGGCAAAAATAAAATAAAAATAGAGCATTACACATCAACTACTTTACTCCTTAGTGTTCCAAACATCTCTTCCTAAACCATCCTGCAGCATAACAGAGCAAAGTCACAGTATCTTCTATGAGCAAAGCTAATTTCCTGCTCCCAGGACCGGCATTTTTCCCTGCTCATTACCTTCTTGAGCACTGATCCTGACCCCGCCCCTATGAGTTCCCCTGACTCTGGAGCCTATGAGAGAGTAGTATCGCCTCCACCAATAGGAGGTGTACACATTGTGCAGGCAGGGATGTAGACACCCAAAAAAGGCCCCCAGGAAGTAAACAAAAGAAGAAGACGAAGAGAGAAGGATTGCAGAATAACGGTGTCTTCAGGTACATACAATAATATATTTATGTATTTGTGTGCTGCTAGCCTTTAAAGCCTAACTTCAGGTTTACTGTCACTTTAAGTGCCGGTTCACACTTGTGCGCTCTGTGATATCGCATGAGATTCGCACCGCAAATCACATGCGATGTCCGTGTGATGCGATTTTACCCATACAGATAGTATGTCTGATATCGCATCGCATTCGGACCAATCTCACACAGGATTAGGGTTACCGCCTCATCCCTTTAAACCCGAACACGTATTAGCCCTGGTTCACACTGGGCTGCGCCAGTTCAGCTGAACTCGCGCAATTTCACTCCCGCCTGTCAGGGCCGATTTCAGACGCGATTACAGAGACATTTGTGCAGGTTTCTGCATAGATCTCAATGTAAATCGCTGGCCGAAATCGCGAAAAGCAGTACAGAAACGACTTTTTGGAAATTGGTGCAGCGCCGCAGATGCGGCATTGCACCAATTACGATGGTGCCATTGCCTGTGACTTGTCGTTAAGGTTCCCCTATCGAGATGGTTCCTGTAAGGACTGCGCAGGCGCAATCCTTGCCGACGGAAATCTCCGAAACCTCGGCCGGCATCCAGGCTCATTCCTTAACCACTTAAGCCCAGAGCCTGTTTTTCAGATTCGGCGTTTACAAGACTAAAACAGTTTTTTTTGCTAGAAAATTGCTTAAAACCCCCAAACATTATGTATATATTTTTTTCTAACACCCTAGAGAATAAAATGACGGTCATCGCAATACTTTTTGTCACACCGTATTTGCGCAGCGGTCTTACAAGCACACTTTTTTTGGAAAAAAATCACTTTTTTGAATTAAAAAATAACACCACAATAAATTTGGCCCAATTTTTTTATATATTGTGAAAGATAATGTTATGCCGAGTGATACCCAACATGTCACGCTTTAAAATTGCGCCCGCTCGTGGCATGGCGTCAAACTTTTACCCTTAAAAATCTCGATAGGCGACGTTTAAAAAATTCTATAGGTTGCATTTTTTTTAGCTACAGAGTATCGCGGCGATACCTCACTTGTGTGGTTTGAACACCGTTTTCATATGCGGGCGCTACTCGCTTATGCGTTCGCTTCTGCGCGTGAGCTCGACGGGGCGCTTTAAAAAAATGTTTTTTGTTTTCTTATTTATTTTTATTGATTTTAGATTTTTTTACACTGAAATAAAAAAAAAAAATTTATCACTTTTATTCCTATTACAAGGAATGTAAACATCCCTTGTAATAGAAAAAAGCATGACAGGTCCTCTTAAATATGATATATATTTAGACGTAAATGCAAAAAAAAAAAAAATGGAAATTTTGTCATTCAAAAAAATTGTCTCTTTAAGACGCTGGGCGGGACTGACGTTTTGACGTCACTTCCGCCCAGCAAAGCCATGAGGACGGGTAAGGGCCATCTTGCCCTCACTCGAGTCCTCACTGAAGAGCCAGCAGCACCCGATCTCCTCCGCCGCTACCGACGGCTCCGGTAAGCGGCGGGAGAGCGGCGGGAGGGGGGGGAGGCCCTCTCCCGCCACCGATAACTGCGATCTCGCGGCGAATCCGCCGCAGAGACTGCCGTTATCGTTTACACGCCCGCCCACAGAAGAGATGGATACCTCGGTTGTGGCTGCTGCCGTTACCGAGATATCCATCTTTAAAAAGAGGACATATATATACAGTGGGCGGGCGTTAACCGGTTAACATCCCCGTCGATTGGAGGATGTTAAAAAAATAGCCAGGAGGCCGAGTGAGCCGACTGGCCACTTTCCTCAAATTCCACGTCGCCCTGGATGCCGGCCGAGGTTCGACAATTTCTGACGGCAAGGATTGCGCCTGAGCAGTCCTTACAGGAACCATCTGGATAGCCGGAACCATATTGGCAGATCACCTGCAAATGCCACCGATTTGACATGTCAAATCGCACCAGCGTGAACCGGGGCTTAATCACGCAGGTTCTGTCACTGATTGAGGTGGTGATTAAACTCACTTGGTGCCTTATCTGCATTAAATCAGCCTCAGAACCTGTGTAATTCATACGTGTTCGGGTTTAAAGGGATGAGGTGGCAACCCTAAACAGGACCCTTTTTTTTGGTCTGCACCAGAATCGGATTGCATGGTTGTTTATACCCATGCGATCCGATTCATGTCCGAACTGTCAGTTGGCAGTGCAATATGTGAGCTGAAATGGGGGTGTCATTAACATTGTATTGGCACTCCCAGACAGAATACAGGAAGTCCCTGTACCACTGCCAGAACACATGGCTGATTGATGTATAGTATACAGCACTAACAATATAACTGACAGGTAAAGTAGGTAACATAAATGATCTCATTACAATGGCATCTGAAACTGGGTGGGATAAATTAGGCAGCAAGTGAACATGTTCTCCCTGAAGTTGATGTGTTTGAAAGCAGAAAAAATAGGATAGTGTAAGGATTTGAGCATCTTTGACAAGGGCTAAATTGTCATGTCTAGACGACTAGGTCAGAGTAACTCTAATAGCCAGATTCAGGTAGGGTTACGCCGGCGTATCAGTAGATACGCCGGCGTAACTCTGAATCTAAGCCGTCGTAAGTTTAAGTGTATGCTCAAACTGAGATACACTTAAACCTAGCTAAGATATGACGGCCTGCGCCGTCGTATCTTAGGGTGCAATATTTACGCTGGCCGCTAGGTGGCGCTTCCATTGAGTTCGGCGTAGAATATGTAAATGCCTAGATACGCCGATTCACGAACGTACGTGCACCCTTCGCAGTAAAGAAACGCCGTTTACGTAAGGCATTTTCCGGCGTAAAGTTATTCCAACAAATAGCTGGCCTAGTCAATGTTAAGTATGGCCGTGTTCCCCACGTCGAAATTTGAAATGTTTACGTTGTTTGCGTAAGTCGTCCGTGAATGGGGCTGGACGTAATTTACATTCACGTCGAAACCAATACGTCCTTGCGGCGTACTTTGGAGCAATGCACACTGGGATATGTACACGGACGGCGCATGCGTCAATCACGTTGGGTCACCAATCATTTCCATAAAACACGCCCCCCCATCCTCATTTGAATTAGGCGCGCTTACGCCGGCCCCATTTACGCTACGCCGCCGTAAGTTAGGAGGCAAGTGCTTTGTGAATACAGCACTTGCCTCTCTGACTTAATGCGGCGTAGCGTAAATACGATACGCTACGCCGCCTTAAAGATGCGGCACCCTACCTGAATCTAGCTATAAAGCTGCAGTTCTTGTGGCATGTTGCAGGCATGCAGTGGTAAGGACCTACCAAAAGTGGTCTAAAGAAGCAAAACCAGGGTCATGGGTGGCCAAGGCTCATTGATTCACCTGGGGAGCAAAGGCTGACTGCTGTAGTCTGATCCAGTAAAAGCTAAAAGAAAAGTTAATGCTGGTTTCCGACAAAAAGGCGTCAGAACACACAGTGCATTGCAGTTTGTTGTATGGGGCTATGTAGACCAGTCAGGGTGCCCATGCTGACCCATGTCCACAGCCAAAAGTACCTACAATGGGCACGTGAGCATCAGAACTGGACCACAGAGCTAATGGAAGAAGGTGACCTGGTCTTACAAATTCAAGAATGGTTTAGGGAACACAACAACAAGTTTAAGGTGTTGGCTTGGCCTCCAAATTTTCCAGAACTGAATCTGATTGAGCATCTGTTAGATGTGCTGGAAAATTCCAATCCATGGAGGCCCTACCTCGTACCTTACAGGACTTAAAGGATCTGCTACTTGACTGCTTGCTGCCAGATACCACAGCACACCTTTAGAGGTCTTAAGGAGGTGTGGTTAAATAAAATTTGAACCTATTTTGCTGTAGGCCAGAGCAAAAAATAGGCAATTATGACAATACGCAGTCATACGGGGGAGACTTGATGTTGTGATGATGCGCTATAACCTCCTGGGGACTCGCCCTTGACTGGTTAGGTATAGGGAGGGGATTTGAGTGCAGGGGTCAGTAGTATGTTGTAAATGACACAACGTTTAGAAGTCAGTAGTATGTAATGCACAGTGCAGGGGTCAGTAGTAACTAATGCAGAGAATAGAGGTTAGTAGGAAGTCACTGTACAGAGATTGTAGGGACAAGTAGTAAGTAATGCAGAAGTCAGTAGTATATAATGAAGAGTGCAGGAGTCAGTAGTAAGTAACGCAGAGGTCAATGGTAAGTAAAGCAGAAAGCAGGGGTCAGTAGTAATAGTCAAATTATTTTATCAGCACATGACTGAATAATTCAAATTAATATTCACACAATTGCTTGTGTAAGTACTCTTAACTCCATTATTCAATCAGCCTCACTGTGTCAGTGCTGAATTCATTGAACAATGAAACAATGAATTCCCCCCTAGAGCACCCTATCCAAATGCCCAGGTAGTCCCTGCTGCCTCTTGAAGCCACTCCGCCTCAGCAATCAGATCTCTCAGAGAATATAGGCTGAGTGGCAGCGGCGGTGTTGTCCCCAGACTCCACCCCCCCCCCTCCTCTGTCAGGGCCTGTGAGTGAGGTAAGCACATAATTGGTTGCTAGGACATTGGCAGTCCTAGCAACCAATCACGTGCTTGCCCTGTCCCCAGGCCTTGACATTCAGAGAAGCAGGAGGGCAAGGACAGAACTTCCTCCATCAGACCTACCCGGCCAGGGAGTGACTTCACCACAGGCAGGAAACTGAGACACAGGGTGGGCTCTTCACAGATGATCCAGGCTGACCAGCGGCACTGAGGTACTCAGGTGAGCTGAATATCCTTCTGGTACCTGTAAAAATTTCATACTGCCTCACCCACCTCTCATACTGTCTCACCCACCCCGCCATATTGCCTCACCCACTCCCCCATACTGTCTCATCCCGCCATATTGCCTCGCCCACTCCCCCATACTGTCTCACCCCGCCATACAGCCTCGCCCACTCCCCCATACTGTCTCATCCCGCCATACTGCCTCGTCCACTCCCCCATACTGTCTCATCCCGCCATACTGCCTCGCCCACTCCCCCATACTGTCTCATCCCGCCTCGCCCACTCCCCCATACTGTCTCATCCCGCCATACTGCCTCGCCCACTCCCCCATACTGTCTCATCCCGCCATACTGCCTCGCCCACTCCCCCATACTGTCTCATCCCGCCATACTACCTCGCCCACTCCCCCATACTGTCTCATCCCGCCATACTGCCTCGCCCACTCCCCCATGCTGTCTCATCCCGCCATACTGCCTCGCCCACTCCCCCATGCTGTCTCATCCCGCCTCGCCCACTCCCCCATGCTGTCTCATCCCGCCATACTGCCTCGCCCACTCCCCCATGCTGTCTCATCCCGCCATACTGCCTCGCCCACTCCCCCATGCTGTCTCATCCCGCCATACTGCCTCGCCCACTCCCCCATGCTGTCTCATCCCGCCATACTGCCTCGCCCACTCCCCCATACTGTCTCATCCTGCCATACTGCCTCGCCCACTCCCCCATACTGCCTCGCCCACTCCCCCATACTGCCTCGCCCACTCCCCCATACTGCCTCACCTACCCCGCCATACTGCCTCACCCACCATGCCATATTGCCCCCCCCCCCCATACTGTCTCAACCTGCCATACTACCTTACCTACCCCCCCCCCCATACTGCCTCATCTACCTGCCATACTGCCTCACCCTCCCATATTACCTCATTCACCCCCCATACTGCCTCACCTACCCCCCCATACTGTCTCACCCTGCCATATTACCTCAAATACCACCCCCCCCCCCCCCCCCACCCATACTATCTCACCCTGCCATATTACCTCATTCACCCCTCATACTGCCTCACTCGCCTACCCCCCCCCCCCCCATACTGTCTCACCCTGCCATATTTCCTCATTCACCCCTCATACTGCCTCACCTACCCCCCCATACTGTCTCACCCTGCCATATTGCCTCACCTCCCCCCCCCCCCCCCACCCACCCATATTATCTCACCCTGCCATATTTCCTCATTCACCCCTCATACTGCCCCCCCCCCCCCCCCCACCATCATGGGGAGGAGGTGCAAGTGGCTGGTCTTGCATAGGGCGGAAAATAGTCTAGCACCGGCCATGGTCATCTTAAAGGAAACCTTTACTCAGAGGAGCATGACGTCTGTGACTGCTAACTGCCATCTGAGGAAAAAAGCTTTAAGATCTGCAAAGCTTAAACTGAATTACTATGAACAGCATTTGAGTGTGTATTTATTTTTTATTTTTTTGTATCTCAATGGACCCACTAAAGTCTGGGGCCTCGGGCCATCGCCCATTCTGCCATTTTTTATTATCCGCCACTGCACTCCATAATGAGATGTAAAAATCATATAAAGTACCAATACAATTTCCTTTTTTTTTAAATGAACCATTAAAATGTAGTTTTCCATTTGGCACAGTTATCTGTATTGTATGGAGTTTGTAAATCTCTTCTGAACTCATATAAGATAAAATATGTATGACAGATGTGCTATTTTCATGTAGATTTTACATTAGCCAGCAAAGGAAGACTGAGGTTCCATTATGGGAATATGTTTTAGAACACAGGTACTTCATCAGTCCTTTCACATATATCATGGGCAATGCATTACAAACCCATCAATGCTGTTTTCTGCTGCTGGAACAAGACTCTGGCCATCTCAGACTGTCTGGAGCCTGATGTGACCCCAGCATTATGGGAAGGTAAACCTATTCTGCTCTGTTCTGTAGACATTAGTAATAATTTAGAGTTCCATACAGAAGTCTGGAGACGTGACAAGGCTCTAACTGGCCAAAAATATGTCCCATTGTTAAAAATGTAACGTTACTGTCACAGACCCCTCCCCCCCCCCTTTTCTTGGTAAGGTTTAGCATTTTCATTGGTTGTTAAAAGAGAACATATAGCAGAGAACATATAATAGTTTTGTACAACATTGTAAGAATTTGCTTTGAGCTTTATATTTTTTTAAAGTTTTATATTTTTGGAAGCACGTGATTAGAGCCAGAGGGCCTGGGGAGCAGGGCACTGTGCTCTGAGCCAACCCAGTTGTGTGACAGTAGCGAATGAATATTCGCTATCGCCACACTGATCCCCCTTGCCGCCAATTCGGAAGCGGCTCTTGAGACCCGTCGCCCAATTGGCTGAAAGGTCAGGCGATCCTATTGGAGGAGGAGGGAGAAGACACATGGCGGAGGCCTCCGTGATGCAGAAGAGCAGGCGAAGTAACAGGAGCCGGTGCCCGCCACCCGCAACCCGCCCACCTGCAACCTAGATGGGGAAAGTGCCAGACTTGACCGACCATGGGGGGTGGGGGTGCCGCCGGCCAACCGGGGTGGGGGGGTGTTTGGCGCCCCTCCCAAAAACAAAAACCCACCAGCCGCCACTGGTTTTAGGTTAGGTTCGCATATTTACATTTACTGCATTTTCACATTTACAATCTGATAGTTTAATCTCCCTTAGATCTACCAACAAGTATGTAGTGCAAGGGTCTTCCAAATTGATTGCAGAATGATTAGATCATTTAGGGCCTCCTATTAGGCTCCATTCAAACTTGTACGACTCCAAAGTAGCTTGACTTTCAATTGCAACTTTGATGCAACTTCGACGCAACTTTGGATGGGTATAACTTGTATGCAACTTTGGCTTTGACCAAAGATCATGGACAACTGTTGCATGTAAAACATTCAGGTACGACTTTCATGCAACTTGTGAGGGCTAACGTTGGAAATCTATGGCCCTCAAGTTGCATGAAATTCAGACCTAAGTAGGGCATGGACTATTTTGAAGTCGCTCATATATAAACGGGTATCAATATCATTGGAAAACATGGGGTATGACTCGTCATCCGTCTTTGATGTCCAAAGTTGAAGGACAGTGTATGAATGGACACTCAAAATGGTAGTAAAGCCCGCTTTGTGATTTTTACCTACAGGTAAGGCTTGCCTGTAGGTAAAATGAATATCTTCTAAACATTCACCGTTTAGGAGATTTTTACCCAGCATGCAGCTAGTGACATCACCGCCACATGCACTCTGAAGGTCCAGCATACCTTGCCGCAACTTCAGAGCTTTGTGCAGGATTGACGTCATTGTGGCTTCCGGCCAATCGCACAGCCAGAGCATGCGCACCCCAGAAGAAAGACAGTGGGAAGATGTCAGCCTTTTCAGTGGTGATAGCGTGCTGAGGGAGGGCTTTGTTATAAGTGAAGTATTCCATAATGTGCTAGTAAACAGTGCATATTAGCATATTATACAATTGCCTTACAGGTGTTGTTTTTTGGTTTTTTTGTGTCCCGACATTCGCCAAGTCTTCTCCGTGCTTCCTGATTCCTCAGCTCTTGCTCTCTCATTTCCTCTTTGGATGATGCCAGTCCACTTTCTTTTTTTCATCCCAGACTATGGAACGCTTTACCAACCAGCATTTGGTTGGAGGAGAACCACTTGGCCTTCAGAAGACAGATCAAAACTCATCTCTTTTAGGGAGCTGCGGTGGCTCAACGCGATTGGCACTGCGCTGACAAGCCATTCACCTCTGCAGCTAGGGGTTCGGATCCCGGTCTCAGCTACATGTGAATTGAGTTTGGTGGTCTCAGCCCGGCTCCCAGTGGGTGTGCTATGCGAGGTAAGCCTGCGCTTAGTACGCCCACCCCCTCCCACAAAAACCACCACACTTACACGCACTTGAAATTGGGTTAACATGCACGTACTTTGACCACGCGGTCTCTAAAAAAAGAGAGGCGAAGGACTAACGGGGCTAGTTGAGCGGGCTAGATCCTCTCACTCCCTTATAGGGAGTCCCTCTGCCTCGTTGGGCTTCAAAGCGGAGCGGGGCTGTGTGGGAGGACCCCCTCACGCACCCGCCATTGCCACCCGGGGCATGGAGAAAGATGGCAGATTGCCTCTGGGGGAGGCCTGCCTACTCCCAACTCCTGCAGTCCGGCTCCTCTCTCGAGTACACGCACAAAATACACTTAAAAAAAAAAACTCATCTCTTTTGATATCAAGAGAGACGGGAACAACGAGCGCCCAGAGGCGATTTAGTTCGCACGTGCTGCGCTATATACGTTTTTCACTTGCTCACTCTTATGACTCACCCCTCCCTCCCTTGCTGGCAAACTCTAGGCTTTTTACCAGACAAGAAATAGAAAGTGGGCTATTTACTGTCAGATTTTTTTTTTTTTTACTATCCAAAGTTAAAACAACAAGGGCAGAAGATTTAATAGATGGAAAAGATGAAAAAATGACTGAAGTTCCACTTTAAGAGAAGTCAGGTCACCAGCCTGGCTTTACAGTCTGTACAATGTAAGTTAATCACAGGACTGGATGACCGGCTATACCCATCCTATGACGGGTAAATTAACACACGTGTATACAGTATATTCCAACTGTGTCTTTAATGGTTTGCCTGGAGTTCGGTTAAAATGACTTTATTTCTACTGATGACAGGAAACAAATTAATGGCTGATACTTTTACTGGAAGAAGCTGTCTCTGCTGTCTATAAGCATACCTCCGATGAGAATGAGGGACACCTACCAGCAAAAATATGTAGGCATAGGACACACCCCTTGCCACACCCCCTTAAAGGAGAATTGTACAAAAAAACAAGATTGGTTAAACCCATGTGTCTTATTTTTTTTTTTTTTACCACTCCTATTCATTTATATTGGCTTTTGGGATTTACAAATGCAGCAATTTAGAAATCAGTGAAAGGTTTAGCACTGGGAGCCACATTTTGTATACCGTATTTATCGGCGTATAACGCGCACTTTTCTCCCCTTAAAATCAGGGGAAAATCGTGGGTGCGCGTTATACGCCGATCCGCGCTGTCTGAGCGCCGCCGCCGACATATACCGAGCGCAGTACACTCGGCTAAGCTCAGCCATGCTCGGCTCCGCTCGCGGTCATGCCCTGTCCCGCCTCCTAGCCTTTATGCGAGAGGAGCCAAGCCTAGCCGAATGAACCCGAGGTGTACTGCGCTCGGTATATATATCGGCGGCAGCGCTCAGAGACAGCGCGGGAGAAGCGGGGAGGACACCACCAAGGCCGTAGACGGACGCCGGACCGGACAAGGCCGCCGATGGACGCCAGGCAAGACACCGACGAGGGGCATTCAAACTACAAGTATTTCTTTTTTTTTTCTATTAAAATAACCCTTCTAGGTTTGGGGTGCGCGCTATACGCCGATAAATACGGTACATCTATATAGATCAGACCAAAAAGAGGGACAGAGGGACAGTCCCTCGAAATCGCGGACAGTTGGGAGCTATGCTATAGGCAATGTACCTGATAATAAATCCACCCCTGATTTTAGTTATTCTTAGTGGTGGTGACTTGGGATGGTGTAGTAATACACATCTGTTGTGTTCCTTCTCCTGGGGTTCCATGAATTTAGGTACAAAAAGCTAATTGGTACTTTTCTAATATTAATAGGACAATGTCACAGTCTGGGGAAGAATCATCTAATGAAGCCAGCAGGACGAGCCGTGGGGACAAATCAAAGTCCTCGGAGGAATGTGTCGGGAATCGAATTCGACAAAGTACCCCCAGCCCACACCGAGGAAGCCCTGCCCAGGGTGAGATCTACTGCATCATTTCTGTTAAAGTGGAACACCTTCTGTCAATGCTGTAATGTAGGGCAGTCTATACAAGGCGACTACTTTAAAAAAAAATTATATGGCCCGGATTCACAGACATTTACGCTGACGTATCTTGAGATACGCAGCGTAAGTGCACAGATGCGCCTTCGTATCTATGCGCCTGATTCTTATTAGAAGATATGCCTGAATTTCGGCTTCATACGACCGACGTAAGTTTCCTACGCCGTCGTATCTTGGGCGCATATTTACGCTGGCCGCAAGGGGCGCTTCCATTGATTTATGTGTCGAATATGCAAATGACCGAGATACGCCGATTCACGAACGTACTTGCGCCCGTCGCATTAGTATACGCCGTTTACGTAAGGTGTACGTCCGGCGTAAAGATAAAACGCCTGCATGCGCAGATCGTTCGGCCCTTCATTTGCATGGGGTCACGGTTAATTTAAATGTATCACGCCCACTACCTTCCTACTTTGAATTAGGCGGGCTTACGCCAGCCAATTTACGTTACGCTGGCGCAACGTAGGCGGCGAGTGCTTTGTGAATACTGCACTTGCCTCTCAGAGTTACATCGGCGTAGCGCATATGAGATTTACACACACAGATCCACGGTCCTGCTCTGTTACCGGGAAATCGCGGGTGCCCGGCGGCCATCGCGGCAGCCGGGCACGCGCATTTGTACCCGAATGATGCGGCGCGCACCCAACATGGTCCAGGAACACCGTGTGGCACGCACGCCCCGGCCAGGTAGGCCATAACGCCGGGGTGCCGTGATGTGGTCGCCCTAAAGGTGGGTGCCACCCTTGAAGAAGACCCAGAACCAATGGCGTCTGCCCCGTAAATACCCCTCCCCAGCATAAACAGCGAGGCTGAACCGTCTTGATTTGCTGCTGGGGAAGAACACCCAAACCTTGACTCCACTGCTGCCACCTACCGCACAGGGGTTGGAAGAACATCCCAGTGTAACAGAATAGCCCACAGCACAGCCAAACCGAGACAGAGACCCTGTTTTGCACATAACAATTCAGATCAGAGTTTAACTATACTCTGATCTATCTCTAAATTTAAATAGCACCGGTACTCTAAAGTAACCTGGCGCTACACAATGATCAGCTTTTATTGATTTATGTAAAACCTTTATCCCAAAAGCAGAAAAAAAACAGTTGTAACTGCTTATAAAGTGTCAGCTGGAGTTTTTGTATCTAAATCTTTTAGTGCAGCCTTTCTCAAAATTTTCAACGCAGGAAACCTTGAAAATAGTTTTCCGGTCTCAGAGAACCCCTGCCAAAAGTTACTGTATCTAAAGATCATGATACATCAGTGGGAAGAATGCTCCTTACATTTGTGGTCATTGGAAAGAATTACCTCCTTATAGATAGTTGGCATTGGTGTCAGTGGGTAGAGGAAAAAAATATTCATTGCTCAGGTAACCCCTAGTGCATGGGTGCTCAACCTGTGGCCCTTCAGCTGTTGTGGAACTACATGTCCCATCATGCCTCTGCCTTTGGGAGTCATGCTTGGAACTGTCAGCCTTGCAATGCCTCATGGGACTTGTAGTTCTACAACAGCTGGAGGGCCAAAGGTCGAGCACCCATGCCCTAGTGCAACCTCTGAAGGAACCCTGTTCTAATGTCTCTAATACTCCCATTCCCCCAGATTAACAGTGCAGCTGCCCAAAAATGCCCCTGTGCTCCTTCATCCAGAGCAGGGGCACTTTAATACAGGAGGTGTGTCACTGGCCAGATCAGCAGGTGAATGCCGAGGGGGGGGGGGGAGCCCAAAAGAAAGAAAACAAATGCAGCCACCACATCTAACGACTGGTAAGCTGCAATATATGCCATTTTTGGTTTTGAGACTAATGCTGCTTTAATGTGTTATTTGTACATGTCATGTCTGCTGGTGTCATTTTGTCAGTTCAGCAGCAGCAGCTGGAATGTCTTCAAGGCTATAGATCTAGTCTCTGTGTATAAGGCCCCTTTCATATGGGGCAGGGGAGGTGCGATATTCGGCCGCTAGCAGTGCGGTTTTAACCCCCACTATCGGCCAAAAAAGAGTTACTACCGCCCGCAATGTCCCTCCTTCAGAGGTGTATTACCAGCGGTATTACCGCGGTTTCCTATTGATTTCAATGGGAAGGAGCGGTATAGGATCAGTAAACACCCCGCTCCTATACCGCTCCAAAGATGTGGCTAGCAGGACTTTTGGAGCGGTCCTGCTAGCGCACCGCTTCAGTGTGAAAGCCTTCACACCTTCAGGCTTTCACACTAAAGACTGCAGGGCACGATTTTTTTCAGGCGGTATAGCATCGCTATTTTTAGCGCTAAACTGCCTGAAAAAACGTGTCAGTGTGAAAGGGGCAATGTTTCATAACATACTCTCAGACGCTTCCTTGCTGCATTTGCATGCACTTGAACACACTCGGCATCTCACCCCTGGTGTATACAGAGCTCCATATTTCTCTGTGTAATCAAGCTATAGACCTCAGATGTTCCAAATGTTGATTCTTAAAGTTGACCAGCCGTTTTCTGATCATAGACTTTTTATATGGATAATCGAGTGCAAGCCTTTCATAATGCATGCCCCATATTCACGGCTTCCTGCCAGGCAGACACAAAATCAGAGGTAGCCTAGCAGTACAGCGGAAGATGGGCAGATGGATCAATGCCATTAGGAAGTCATTAGGAAATTCCCCTTTCTGTGGCAAACCGCTGATTACTATATATTGTATTGACTTTCTTGTATCTTGCAGCTAGCCCCCCTCGTTTTGTGTCGGTGGAGGAGCTCATGGACGCAGCTAAGGGTGTCTCTAACCTAGCCTTGGCTCATGAGATTGTGGTGAATGGAGGCTTTCAGATCAAAGCCACGAAGCTTCCTCAAGGAAGGTAAGATTTGGATAAGCTAGGCAGTGGTAAAAGTGCTAAGTGGTAAACTTGTCCCATAGTAGGACTGTATCTGAATGGACAACTTGTGATACCTGTTGTCACCTACAGGTGGCAGTGCAGGTGTAAGTGAATGCATACGCTGCAAACATTTTTCAGGTTTCAGCAGTGGCAGACCATGTGTTTCTTTCAAGAAAGGCATCTTTTAAAATATAGTAACATTGCAACACTAGTATACTATACCATTTTCCTAAACAGATACCTTTTTTATATAGAAAATCTCCAGTCTTGTTTACAAATATGTATCATTGCTATAGAAGCCATTTTGCAATTTCATCTTAATGAAAGAGAGGTATGGCCAAAGCTTTCTTGGCTATACTTCTGTTGTAGGTCACAGGAGTGCATGTACTTTTGCACTCTAGCGACCCAGAATCACAGAACCGCTCCAGTCTCTGGATGTACCCCAACAATAATGTCGGGATGCACCTAGATGCTTTACCAGCAGTTGGCTCGGTCTCTCAATGTGACAATGAGAGCTTGAGCCAGCTGCCCCCCTCAAAGCCTGGCGTTCCAGTGAGTGGTTGAGGAGCAGAGTAGACAACCAGTGACTGACAGTCATTGCTCTCTGCTCAGTGAAGTCCAAGAACTGAGTAATCAATGGTCATGTGATCGCTCAGTTCTCAAGCTTAGGACTGGCACAGGACATCTACAGCAGCAGATTAATTCTGCAGCCATATAGGTGAGTATAGATGAGGGGTCTCCAAACTTTCTAATGAGAGGGCCGGTTTACTGTCCTTCAGCGTTAAGCGGGCTGGACTGTGGTTATTGGGAGTTGAAAAGGTCTAGACATTGGTGGGAATAGTGCCCCATTGTTGGTGTCATTGAGGGAAATTCTGCCCCTTTATTCCTTTATTTGTGTCTGTGGGGGGAATTGTGCCCCATTGTTGGAATCATTGGATGGAAATGGTGCCCCAAGGGCCAACTAAAAGCAATGAAAGGGCCACATCTGGCCCCCTGGGCCACAGTTTGGAGACCACTGATATAGATGGGGGGGTTCCCCACACTTCTGTTAGAAAATGTCCTCTGTATTTCAGCCTACTGCTAGGCTTGAGTTACCTGATCCAGTGGTTCCGTATGCCTCTTTTTTGGCCTTCAGAGCAGAAACAATCCTCTTGAGTTCTCAGTTCTGCCCAAAAGTTATATATTTATTTTATATAACCGATAATATGGGATCAGCATGCATAATGACTGCAGTATGGAGCAGAACTGAGATCTCTTTATTGGTGTCACCAAATGGTTCAACCAGAGGCCAACCATGATTGAGATAACCATTTTAGTGGTCTTATCCTTTTAATTTGTGTTTGTTTCCCCCCCCCCCCCTTCTTGCAGCCTGGAAAGAACAGTTCGGGACATTGTGCACAAAGCATTCTGGGATTGCTTAGAGGCTCAGTTCAATGAAGACCCTCCAGTGTATGACCATGCAATAATATTAATGGGAGAAATTAAAGAGGTAATACCTGTTTTCAAACTGACCTGTATGTTTTTCAATGACCTGTACAAGTCTAATTTAATTTGACATGGAAACAACATAAATGAAAATAGAAAACTTATTAGTGTATATGCAAATATTTAGCTATAGAGGTGAATGTGTGCATATACCCTGTTCCCCTGAAAATAAAACCTACCCCTAAAATAAGACCTAGCGTAATTTTCCAGGAGGGCTGCAATATAAGCCCTACCCCGAAAATAAGCCCTAGTTTAAAATCCTATAACCCACTCTATTACAGTAGTACACAATGTACAATGTGTGTGTTTCTGTAACATAAATGCAGGGAAGAGAGCTCCGGCAGGTCACAAAAGCGCAGAGTGCTATAATGAAGGTATTTGGCACAATTATATTACAGAAATACACACATTGTACATTATATACTACAGTAATAGAGTGGATTACAAGATTACATGATAAGACCTACCCCCAAAATAAGCCCTACTGTGTCTTTTGTTGCCAAAATTAATATAAGACCCGGGCTTATTTTCGGGGAAACACGGTATGTATGTGTATACAGTGCCTTGAAAAGTATTCATACGCCTTGACATTTTCCACATTTTGTCATGTTGCAACCAAAAATGTAAATGTGTTTTGTGTAATAGACCAACACAAAGTGGCACATAATTGTAAAGTGGAAGGAAAATTATATAAATGGTTAAATTTTTTTTTTACAAATATGTGAAAAGTGTGGTGTACATTTGTATTCAGCCCCCCAAGTCAATACTTTGTAGAACCGCCTTTCACTGCAATTACAGCCGCAAGTTTTTTTGGGGATGTCTCTACCAGCTTTGCACATCTATATGAAAGATATGAAATGAGTGAAATGTTTGCCCATTCTTCTTAGCAAAATAGCTCAAGCTCTGTCAGATTGGATGGAGAGCTTCTGTGAACAGTAATTTTTAAGTCTTGCCACAGATTCTC
Organism: Rana temporaria; assembly: GCF_905171775.1. Classification (NCBI taxonomy): domain Eukaryota; kingdom Metazoa; phylum Chordata; class Amphibia; order Anura; family Ranidae; genus Rana; species Rana temporaria. The sequence continues at coordinate 30,023,038 of NC_053499.1, read as the reverse complement.
CATTGGATTTAGGTCTGGACTTTGACTGGGCCATTCTAACACATAAATATGCTTTGATCTAAACCATTCCATTGTAGCTCTGGCTGTATGTTTGGGGTCGTTGTCCTTTTGGAAGGTGAATCTCCGCCCCAGTCTCAAGTGTTTTGCAGACTATATATATATATATATATATATATATATCAGTACAGACCAAAAGTTTGGACACACCTTCTCATTCAAAGAGTTTTCTTTATTTTCATGACTATGAAATTTGTAATTCACACTGAAGGCTTCAAAACTATGAATGAACACATGTGGAATTATACATAACAAAAAAGTGTGAAACAACTGAAAATATATTTCATATTCTAGGTTCTTCAAAGTAGCCACCTTTTGCTTTGATTACTGCTTGGCATTCTCTTGATGAGCTTCAAGAGGTAGTCACCTGGCGCAGCACCCCATCACTCTCCTTCTTGGTCAAATAGCCCTTACACAGCCTGGAGGTGAGTTTGGGGTCATTGTCCGGTTGAAAAATAAATGATGGTCCAACTAAACGCAAACCGGATGGAATAGCATGCCGCTGCAAGATGCTGTGGTAGCCATGCTGGTTCAGTATGCCTTCAATTTTGAATAAATCCCCAACAGTGTCACCAGCAAAGCACCCCCACACCATCACACCTCCTCCTCCATGCTTCACGGTGGGAACCAGGCATGTAGAGTCCATCCGTTCACCTTTTCTGCGTCGCACAAAGACACGGGGGTTGGAACCAAAGATCTCAAGTTTGGACTCATCAGACCAAAGCACAGATTTCCACTGGTCTAATGTCCATTCCTTGTGTTCTTTAGCCCAAACAAGTCTCTTCTGCTTGTTGCCTTTCTTTAGCAGTGGTTTCCTAGCAGATATTCTACCATGAAGGCCTGATTCACACCGTCTCCTCTTAACAGTTCTAGAGATGTGTCTGCTGCAAAAGGTGGCTACTTTGAAGAACCTAGAATATGAAATATATTTTCAGTTGTTTCACACTTTTTTGTTATATATAATTCCACATGTGTTACATTCATAGTTTGTATGCCTTCAGTGTGAATCTACAATTTCATAGTCATGAAAATAAAGAAAACTCTTTGAATGAGAAGGTGTCCAAACTTTTGGTCTGTACTGTATATATATTTACACATACAGTGCTTTGGAAAAGTGTATTTATGTTTGACATTTTCATTAGGTAATATTTTCAATTAATTAATTTTCAATTAAGCTAAAATTTAGACACATGAATACATTTAACCCCCCCCCCCCCACACACACACACACAACCTTCCTTGTAGAACAGCCCCACAAAAAAGGTTCAGTTAGAAACCGAGAATCCAAATAAAAAAAGTTTCCGCAAAGCCTTTAAAGAACCAATAAGGCCCAGTAAATCCTGTTCCTTGTGTGCATCATATTATACTGTGTATATGTCTCTGTAAACGAGAAATACTTGATATACTCCTAATTTGGTAACTCAAGACCTCAAGGTGCCCCAAAAGGTCATGTTTTCAGGCTTGTGTGTGTGTATGTATGTATATATATATATATATATATATATATATATATAATCTCCTGTTGTCAATATCAACCAATTAGTTCCTCGTTTTATCTTGTGGCTTCTGAGCTTTGGTAGTGTGAGGGGTTAGCTCGGTAGCGGGGTGTGTGACCCCTTGGATGGGTTCACCACACACTGAATTTATACAGACTGGCAGTCGAAGACGGTTGAAAACAAAGTTTTTTTTTTTTTGGTTTATTTTTCCATCTTGCTGGAAAACAATTGCAAGCATCCAAACAGCATAAACAAAATCAAACATAAAATAAATCCTAGCCACTTTGGGTGTCTACCTTCCACACAGGAACCTATCTATGAAGTCCAACACAGCCTACTGCTGGGTAGACACTGCTGGTCATACAGCACAAAACAATAGTCTTTTGATTTTTATCACACAGAAAAATCAATCTTCTCCTCACCTCCACAGAAGACCTTCTGGCACTGCTCTCCTTACTTACACAGACTCATGATGATGCAGCCAATTAGTGGTAATCCTTTGGACTACTTATAGAGGCTCTAATTCCCTCATTCTGAACAGCTGAAGTTTTCCAACGGCCCTTAGCCTTCCTGGCTACATTTTCCAGCCGACGCCTAATAACGATTGGTGTATTGTCTAAACAAGGCAGAAATGTATGTTCCGTCTGTGACAACACCCACAGATTTACCTGACTTCCTGTCACAGTAGCTATTAAAAACATGTTCATATAAAGTGTTGTAATTCTTCCACTAGTATTGTGACAAGTATTTCTATATATATATTTTTTTTTAAAGACCCTTCTCTCATTCCTGTTACCTGGTCACACTCGACTGAGGAATCAGATTAACGAGGTCCTGGACCTGGAGCTCATTAAGCAGGAGGCAGAGAACAGGGCTCTGGATATCCCGAAGCTTGCAGAATTTACTATCAGAATGATGGGAACATTGTGTGCCCCGGCTCGAGATGAGGAGGTCAGAAAGCTACGGGACATTAAAGAGCCTGTGCCCTTGTTCAGGTATGTTAAACATCTTTCACTGCATGCAGCGTACATCTTTTATCTAGATCTGATTGGGATCCTGTCAGAACATTTCCAGTTCAGCCCCACCTAACTACTTCTGGAACTAAAGGCTAAAATCTTCTGGAGTACATGCATTTTTTTTCCAGGATTTTATAATTGAAATCACTAAATGTAACCAGCTGACACATTTACCCAATTTCCTAATGGCTGATTAATATGTATATTCAAGTATTTTTAAAGCTATATATGTATATAATTTTTTTTTTTGTGTGTGTGTGTGGAGTAGGGAAGGGTTAGAGCCCCTTGTTTTGTTTTTTTTTCTTTTCTATGTCCCTTTTTAAGAGATTTCCTATCACCCCCCACCCCCCAAAGACAACAGGATGTGCAGTAAATCCCTTCCTGGGAACATTTGTTAGTAAAACGGGTATCCCCCATTGGAAGATTTCTCCTTTTTTTTTTTTTCCTGTTCTGGTGACAATTATGAATTTCCCATTACTTTCTTTTGACAGTGGTTGCCAGGTCAAATAGGGGGGTGAATCTTCCCAATGAGGGCAAAGACAGGACATAGCATTCCAACACTTAGATGCATTGGAGCATTAGAGAGCACAGAATCGTACATAAATGGCCTCAGACCTGCCCAGAAGCCCTTTAAAAACTAGACCCAACTTGGTGCCTTAAAGCGGAATTAAACTCCATGGGCCAGATTCAGAGAGAGATACGACGGTGTATCTCCTGACTTAGGCCGGTCGTATCTATGCGACTGATTCATAGAATCAGTTACGCATAGATATGCCTAAGATCCGACAGGTGTAACTGTGTTACACCGTCGGATCTTAACTGCATTTTAAAAATGGCCGCAGGGGGCATTCTCGCTGATTTACACTGAATAATATGTAAATCAGCGATATACGCCAATTCACGAACGTACGCGGACCCGACGCAGTGTTGTTACGACGTTTCCGTAGCGGTTTTCCCGGCGTATACTTACCTCTGCTTCTATGAGGCGCAGCCAATGTTAAGTATAGCCGTCGTTCCCGCGTCGATTTTGAATTTTTTTTACGTTGTTTGCGTACGCCGATTCAGAAACCCGCGCGCCGCAAGTTACGCTCACGCCGAAACGACTGACGTCCTAGCGACGTCAGTGGTAGCAATGCACGCCGGAAAATTTCGCGGACGGCGCATGCTCATTTAAATTGGCGCGGGGACGCGCCTGATTTAAATAGTACACTCCCCCTAGCCGCAAAATTTGAATTCCGCCGGGGGTTTTACCATCTGTCCCCGCAAGTTTGGAGGTAAGTGGTTTGTGAATTACCCACTAGCCTCTCAAAAGCCTACTCTGTTACGAAGCCTCGGACCAGCCGGCCCCCGAGACTATAAAACAGCTCACGCATCACCTGAGGCCAGGAGGGCCATCAGGTCAGGATCGGAAGACCCCGCCAAGCCGGTGTCCGTTCCCTAAGTACCCCCCCTTAGAATGCACAGCGGGTTGACCACGCCCCCTGGGCTGCTTATGGAAAGAGGTACCCAATGCATCCAGCCTGTTGCCTTTCCAACCTTGACCTGCAGTGACAGCGACACCTACTGTCAAGGGGAAAATCATGCAACCCAGCTGTACTGAAACAGAACTGTAAATTTAACATGATCCTTCTGAGCTAAACTACCGCTCAGGCAACTATAATTTAACACATAGCGCCTACTCATTGGGAGCACGGCGCTACATACTTACCTGAGTCCAATCTTGATCCAGCAATGGGCGGGGAAGTAGACACACAGAGCTGGCTGAGGAGTGGGCACAAATGAGTGCCCCCATAGCAAGAGGCTTGCCATGGTGGACATTAGGCAGGGGGGAGGAGCCAGGAGCACCGGTAAAGTCCCCGAAAAGAGGAGCATCAGGGCTGCTCTGTGCAAAACCATTGCACAGGGCAGGTAGATATGACATGTTTTGTTACTTTTCATTTTTTGAATAACTTTAATTCCACGTTAAGCATAACATAGTTAAAGGATCCCTGGCATGTACATTATTATTATTTTTTATTTTTTGTAGTGCACTGCAACCTACAGTGATGCATTACCACGTGTTGTAGTGTGTTGCAATGCACACTTCTTGGCAAGGTTATTATTTATTTATTGTGCTAAATGTGAAATGCAATGTAAATTTATCAATTGATATTCATTGTGTAATTCACTGGGTACATTCTGCTTTCCATCCTTCAGTTCTAGATCACATTGATATCCTTGGTGTGTGTGTGTGTGTGTGTGTGTGTGTGTGTGTGTTTTTTTTTTATGATGACACTCGCCTTTCTCTTATAACTTTGCATCGAGTTTCTACGTCTTCTTGTTTATAGCCAATTAAAAGTGGCATTTCATTTCAGTTTATTTACCTATAAATGTCCTTTAAAAATGCATATGATTTATTCTACAAAGGTTTATGTCGGTGCCTGGCCTAATTAAAACATTTTTACAACTGTTTTAAAATTCAATTTCCTGTAGCTCTCACTGATCAGTTTGTTATTTACATGTAGAAGCACTGGAGAACAGTAATGGCCTCTGTAAGATGCTATTTATTCATCTGAAAAATTTACTTCTTTCAGTCTAAAAGCTAAATATACAGCTGGAATTGCATATACAGTAATACCTTGGATTACGAGCATAATGCTTGTAATCCAAAGCCCTTTCATATCAAAGCGAGTTTCCCCATAGGAAATAATGGAAACTCAGATAATCCATTCCACAGCCACTGCTTGTCTATGCAGTACCGCATGTGGCCAGAGGTGCGGGGGCGCCGGAGACACTCTAACCAAGTGTCTTGGAGCGTTTAGGACAGGGGTGCCCAACCTTTTGAAGGCCGAGGGCCACTGAAGCGATTTAGTAACCAGTTGTGGGCCACAATGAGCTAAGTGGGCAGGTCTGTGTCCAGTCCTGCATATGCAAAACAGACATGGTCCAATCTACTCTATGGGCCCTCTGATCCAATCAGATGGAAGGGGAGGGATCCACTTCTGTTTTTTTTTTAACAGATCGGATTGGATGTAGGCAGGTGTATACGGACAAAAGTGTTTACATCTGCCGCTCCATTGGGTTGGACCCATCGTGTGAAAGGGGCCTAAGGCTGCTTTTACACTGATGGTCTGTGGTCTTCCCACAATGTGGGTGTGGCGGTTAGCTGCACTTTGCCATAGACGTCGATTTATATCCTGCATGTGTGGTGCACTTTCTGAAAAGCCACTTGCTTCCTCTACCGCCGACTTTATTCACAACACTGATGCTCTGGGATGGCAGGTCGGCAGACTGGGCTTGCCAACCAGCCATCCCAGAGCAGGAGGTCGCGGGCCACATCAGAGGGCTCCGCGGGCCACATATGGCCCCCGGGCCACTGGTTGGGCACCCCTGGTTTAGGAGATATTTGCAGAAAACACAGCACCGATGTCTACGGCGTTAGTGGACAGCTCCCGCACGCATGCGCGTGAGTGACGTCATTGCGGCTCCAGCCAGTCACAGCGCTGGAGACTGCGATACCTGGAAGTCACTCTGGGTATCATGGCGGCGACAGAGGAGGCGAACGAGGATGGCTGTGGGGGCTTCGAGCTGCTTTGCTATGCATACTAGCTCATTATGTCTTTGTCTTGCAGGGTATTTTTTATTTTTTATTTTCGTTTCTTTATGGAGGGTTTACTTCCTCTTTAAGAGGAGAAAGCTCATTACTGTGCTGCTTCTCCTTTCACTGTCCAGTCACAGGCTGAAGAGTGTTCAGGGCAACCTAGGCTCAGGAAGGGCTGAAGACCTCTTGTGGTGAAAAAGTAGTACTGTGGGAGGGGGATCTCTGGATTGACAATGGATATCAAAACAAAAGTTTCTTTTTATATTATTGTTTGATAAGCTATTCATTCTTCTTACTTTTTGGTTGGAGTTCCACTTTAAACTGCAGCATATTGTGTGATAAAACGTACTTCATATGCTTCAGGTCTGCAAATAGTTTTTTTTTTTTGCTGTGTGACTTATGCTTTGTGTTGACATTTGTGTCAGGTGGTTCTAGTATATTGTATATTAAAGAAAGCCTTTTACTCTGTGTTGGCAGACGGTTCCCAGTGCAGCTAAACATAGATTTATTGGAAGGCGTGGGTAAAACGGAGCTTATGTATTCCAAACTGTTTGACTGTTCCAGACAAATCTTCCATCCATCACTGTAGATTAAAGGATTGTGCTGTTTAATGTACGGTGCCTGGCTTGGAGAATCGGGAACCTCGGCCAGAGCAGCGGAACAGACGGACAGAGAACACAATACAGGACTCCGCCGACACCCACACAAGCCTCTCTGTGATTGATTTCCTTCCTCTTATGAAAGGATTCATCCAGGGGATGTACATGATTTGGGAGAGGTTTTATATATGTACTGTTTGCCAGTTCATTTTTAAATAAATATTCAATCTTTATAGTTACACTTCATATCCAAGCCTTTGCTGGAGTTGGCAGAACAACCTGGCCGGATTAATGTCCCCATATAACATGTGCCCATAGCATGCTGAACAGTATCCGTTTCCCGTGAACAGAATTTAGAGTTATAGGTTGTAGTTCAGCAGAGGTAAATTTACAGTGCCTTGAAAAAGTATTCGTACCCTTTGAAATTTTCCACATTTTGTGATGTTACAACCAAAAACGTAAATGTATTTTATTGGGATTTTATGTGATAGATCAACACAAAGGGCCAGATTCAGATACATTTACGTTGCTCCACGGCAGCGTAACGTATCCCATTTACGTTACACCGCCGCAGGTTTACAGCGTAAGTGCCTGATTCACAAAGCTCTTACCTGTAAACTTGCGGCGGTGTAACGTAAATCCGCTCGGCGCAAGCCCGCCTAATTCAAATGGGGCGGGCACCATTTAAATTGGGCGCATTCCCACGCCGAACGTACTGCGCATGCTCCGTCGGGAAAATTACCCGACGTGCATTGCGCTAAATGACGTCGCACGGACGTCATTTGTTTAGACGTTAACGTAAATGGCGTCCAGCGCCATTCACGGACGACTTACGCAAACAACGTGATTTTTTTAAATTTCGACGCGGGAACGACGGCCATACTTAACATGGCTTAGAACACCTAGGGCTCAGCCCTAATTTTACGACCTGTATCTCGACGGAAACGACGTAAAGTTAGAGAGACGGGTAACGCGGACGTTCGTGGATCGCCGTAACTAGTCATTTGCATATTCCACGCCGACCGCAATGGCCTCGCCACCTAGCGGCCGGCCTAGAATTGCATCCTAAGATCCGACAGTGTAAGTCAATTACACCTGTCGGATCTTAGGGCTATCTATGCGGAACTGATTCTATGAATCAGCCGCATAGTTAGGACGGGCGGATCACAGAGATACGACGGCGTATCAGGAGATACGCCGTCGTATCTCTGTTGTGAATCTGGCCTAAAGTGTTGCATAATTGTGAAGTGGAAGGAAAATGATAAATGGTTTTCAACATTTTTTTACAAATATGTGAAAAGTGTGGCGTGCATTTGTATTCAGCCCCCCGGAGTCAATACTTTGTAGAACCTCCTTTCACTGCAATCACAGCTGCAAGTCTTTTTGGGGATGTCTCTACCAGCTTTGCACATCTAGAGAGGGACATTTTTGCCCATTCTTCTTTGCAAAACCGCTCAAGCTCTGTCAGATTGGATGGAGAGCGTTTGTGAACAGCAATTTTCAAGTTTTGCCACAGATTTTCAATTGGATTTAGGTCTGGATTTTGACTGGGCCATTCTAACACGTGAATATGCTTTGATCTAAACCATTCCATTGTAGCTCTGGCTGTATGTTTAGAGTCGTTGTCCTGCTGGAAGGTGAACCTCCGCCCCAGTCTCAAGTCTTTTGCAGACTCTAATGCCCCGTACACACGATAGGTTAACCAGAGGACAACGGTCTGAAGGACCGTTGTCATAGGTTAACCGATGAAGCTGACTGATGGTCCGTCACGCCTACACACCATAGGTTAAATAACCGATTGTGTCAGAACGCGGTGACGTAAAACACAATGACGTGCTGAAAAAAACGAAGTTCAATGCTTCCAAGCATGCGTCAACTTAAATCTGAGCATGTGTGGGTTTTTTAACCGATGGTCGTGCCTGCTAACGATCGGTTTTGACTAGGGATGAGCTCTGGTGTGTTCGCATAGTACACGTGCAGAGCCCGCCAGGAAGTCTGCACGGCGCTGCACTAATCACAGCCAGGAATCCATTTCCCGATCTCTGCAGCCGAGCATCGGGAAATGTCTCCCTGGCTGCGATTAGCGCAGTGCCTTGCAGACTTCCTGGCGGCCTCTGCACGTGGAGTGTGCGAACACGCTGGAGCTCATCCCTAGTTTTGACCTATCAGTTACCAATCCATAGGTTAATTTTAAAGCAAGTTGGCTTTTTTTTAACCTATGGTTAAATAACCTATGGGGCCCACACACGATCGGTTTTGACCGATGAAAACGGTCCTTCAGACCGTTGTCCTTTGGTTAACCTATCGTGTGTATGAGGCCTAACAGGTTTTCTTCTAAGATTGCCCTGTATTTGGCTCCATCCATCTTCCCATCAACTCTGACCAGCTTCCCTGTCCCTGAAAAGCAACCTACAAAGTACACTACACCGTCAATGTCGTCGCTAGGCTGCTCCCTACGCGTTGCGTCACACGTCACTTGTTCATGAATAAGTCACGTGATGTAACGTGTAGGGAGGAGCCTAGTGACGACATCGACGGTGTAGTGTACTCCAGATGCGGAGTGAGGAGATACTGATCACATTAGACTGAGTGTCTTTATGCACTGTGCACCTTCCGGCTATATGTGAGTGGAATCATCTGCATTGTAGAAGCTTATATGTTTCCGTGGATTCAGTATTGCGCTATGATCGGTTTCTTTTCTTTCCACATGCAAAAACAAAACAATATATAAGCACCATCCAATACTCAAAATACAGAGAAAACCACTGTTTGCTGGACTGATTGTGTAATACGGACTATCAGTGAATCCTGTGTGAAATTAGTTCTTATACCTATCTGTTTTTTAGTGTCTCAGAGCTATTATATGTACATTGGATTTTTTAATACCACAGGCTGCTATTCATTTATTGTAGCACGGAGTATATATTTATTTTATTGGCACTAATAAAAGGTTGGTTTTAGCGCAGCATTATTTCATTTTTATAGTCCCGGTTATCCGTTCACCATTGAATGATTGCAGCTGGAATCATTTATCTTTTTATTATCACTTGAATTTTTATTATTTTGATATTATTCATTTTAAATTAGCAATAAACAGACCGAAATGTGGTCAGTTCAGCAAAGACCAGTCGAATTTTAAATCATGGGTGGCTGTTTGACAAAAGTTGATGGTGAGATTGGCTTCTGTCAAACTGGAAAATGTTTGTCGATCAGCATATGTAGCCAATTGGCTGCAGCTGCTCATCGGTGTATTTTCACCACCACGAGTCCCGCTGTCAGAATGCAATGACTATGTATATGGAAGGATCTGGCTGGATGCAAAAAAACAAATCATCTATGGCCAGCGTAACAAACCTAGCCACAAGAGGCAGGTTGCCCTTCCAATCATAATCCTATATTATGTTAACTGTGTATTATTTTCTGGGAGCTTTATTGAAATCTTTGTCTATCTTGTCCCACAGAGCAATCTTCGCTGTTCTGGACTTGATGAAATTGGACATGGCCAACTTCGCTGTCAGCAGCATCCGACCTCATCTGATGCAGCAATCTGTGGAATATGAAAGGAATAAATTCCAGGACTTCTTCGATAAGCAGCCAGGTATGAACTCTGTTTCTTTCATGTTTTACTTTTTAGAAAATCATTTTTGTGACATTAACACTTGCGTATCTCAGTGAAGCATGTTGTTGGCAGCCTTTTCCAGTGGAGGCGGCCCGTCCATTAAGGGTGCACAGGCACCTCCCCCTCTATCCTCGCAACCCCCTATGATTAAGCCACTGCTTTTCAGGTTATGGATACTTAGACATCTCTGGGCTCTCTGGTGGCCGGTCACATGTTCCTCCCCTTTTCTAGTGACCATGGGGTAGATTCAGGTAGCAGATACGGCGGCGTATCTTCAGATACGCCGCCGTAATTTCAAATCTGCGTCGGCGTATCGTTACGCCGATTCTCAAAGGCAGATACGCGAAAAAAATAGGCTTCCTCCGCCGACGTAACTTGAATGTGGCGGCGTATAATTGTGTGCATTCTAACGCTGGCCGCTAGGGGCGCTTCCGTTGTTTTCGGCGTAGAGTATGCAAATTACCTAGTTGCGCCGACGTACGTGCGCCCGGCGGTAGTTTTTTACGTCGTTTGCGTAAGGCTTTTTCGGCGTAACGTTGCTCCTGCTATTAGGTGGTGCAGCCAATGTTAAGTATGGACGTCGTTCCCGCTTCGAAATTTGAATTTATTACGTCGTTTGCGTAAGTCGTTCGCAAATAGGGCTGGACGTAATTTACGTTCACGTCGAAAGCAATGACGATTTGCGTCAGAATTTCGAGCATGCGCACTGGGATTTTTTCACGAACGGCGCATGCCTAATTAAAAAAAACGCCCCCCTCAACATCATTTGAATGACGCGCGCTTACGCCGACCCCATTTACGCTACGCCGCCGTAAGTTTGGAGGCAAGTGCATTGTGAATACAGCACTTGCCTCTCAAACGTACGTCGGCGCAGCTACCTGAATCTACCCCAATGTTACCTGTGCCTTGGCATTGGTCATGTGACCTGACGCTGGAAGGATCTCAGAACTTCTTTTCTGTTTTTGTAAAGAGCCTGAGTTTGCTTGGTGATAGCTGGGGGTTTCCTTTACCACACATTCCAGTGTGACCATGCTAAATACAGATTTTAATGAACATGTTGGCTGTTGCTTTAAAGCGGAGGTCCGCCTAAAAAAATATATATTAAAAGCCAGCAGCTACAAATACTGCAGCTGCTGACTTTTAATATGTGGACACTTACCTGTCCAGGGTGCCCGCGTTGTCGGCAGCCGAAGCCGATCTGTCGCTCGGCTCTCTGCAACTGCCGCAGCCATCCCTGGTAAGGGAATTAGGAAGCGAAGCCTTGCGGCCTCACTTCTTGGTTCCCTACTGCGCATGCGCGTCTTCACTGGTTTCTCCTTTCTTCTGGGACCTGTGTGTCTCCCAGAAGACAGCGGGGGGAGGACAGAGTAGGCGCCGGGAGTGGCGTAGGTCACCTCGATCACAAGGTGATCTATACCTGGAAGTGGGAGCAAATACCTGTATTACAAAGGTATCCTCTCCCTCCTCCCCCCTGAAAGGTGCCAAATGGTTTATTCCAAAAAGTGGAAGTTCCATTTTTTGGGTGGAACTCCGCTTTAATAAAGCTTTTAACAGGTTTTTGCAAGTACCCAGCATGTTGATTGGACAGTAAATGAGTAGCAGCACACCAAGGTCATCTCTGTTCTGTCCCCTCCCAGTGAGTTTGCTAATTGTGTTACTGTGCAGAGTAAGGACCTGTATAGAGGACGATGGATCCCCTTACATTTATTTATTTTTTAGCTGACTGGATCAGATTGGAGGTAGGTGGATGGAAATGGGCAGAAGACAGTTTACACCCACCAGTCCATAGGGGTGAATGAACAGTGAATGAACAATCAGGTCCACCTGAAAAACTGGCAGGTGGACCTGATTGCTACAGCCATGTGAAAGGGGCCTTACATTGCGAAACTGCAGTTTCCAACGCTAGCAAAACGCTTTCTTGCATTAAGAGGTATGGACTCCAGAGATACATAATCTGCTCCTGTACAAATCATTAGTAGGACCTCATCTGGACCGCGCAGTTCAGTTTTGGTCACCAATTCACAAAAAGGATATTGCGGAACTGGAGAAAGTACAGGGAAGGGCAACCCAACTGATAAGAGGCATGGAGGAACTCTGCTAGAAGGAAAGATTAGCTTGGTCTTCCTGGAGAAGAGGTGATTAGGGTGGATATCATCATGATGTACAATTGCATAAGTGGTCCATATAGTGAACTTGGTGTAGAGTTCTTCACTTGAAGGTCATTTAAAAGAAAAAGAAGGAAAAGAGGTGGTTTAACCTTAACCCGACTTCTTCACAGTAATGCCGCGTACAGGCGGTCGTTTTTTGTGATGTAAAAAAACGTTGTTTTTTGTGATGAAAAAAAACTACGTTTTTAAACTTCATTTTCAAAAACGACGTAGCATACACACCATCGTTTTTTTCAAAAGCTCTAGCAAAGCGCAGTTACGTTTAGCACGTACGACGGCACTCTGTTCCATTAAAACTTGCGTCCTAACTTGCTTCTGAGCATGCGCGGGTTTAAAAACATAGTTTTAAACGTCGTTTTAGCTACACACGATCATTTTTTTGTGACACAAAAAACGACGTTTTGAAAAACGACATAAAAAATGGAAGCATGCTCGATTTTTTTTTTTTTTTTTACATTTTTCAGAAGACATAAAACTACGTTTTCCCCACACACGGTCATTTTAAATGACGTTTTGAAAAACGACGCTTTTTTTTATCACAAAAAACGACCGTCTGTACGCGGCATTAGGCCTCGTACACACGATCAGTCCAAACCGATGAAAATGGACTGAAGTTCAGTTTCATCGGTCCAAACTGACTGTGTGTACGCCCCATCGGTCTGTAGTCCTTCAGTCCAGAAACGGAGAACTTGCTTTAAAATTGGACCGATGGACGCCTGACCGATAGGTCAAAACCGATGGTTAGTACGCAAAAGCATTGGTTCCAAACCCGGGCATGCTCAGAATCAGGTCGACGCATGCTTGGAAGCATTGAACTTCATTTTTTTCAGCACGTCGTTGTGTTTTACGTCACCGCGTTGGACTCGATCGGTTTTTGAACTGATGGTGTGTACGCACATCAGACCATCAGTCTGCTTCATCGGTGAACCGATGAAACTGAACTTCAGTCCGTTTTCATCGGTTTGGACTGATCGTGTGTACAGGGCCTATGAGCTGTGAAAATGTGAAATGGTTTCCCTCCACTACTAGTTCTGGACAAATCAGTTGATTGTTTTTGCCAAAGAAGTTGAATACATTCCTAAATGCACAGAATGTATTACTAGATATTTAAAATGTATAAGTAATAACACCAGAGCTTATTGATCCAGAGAACACCTTATTGCAAGGGTCTCCAAACTTTTTCAAACAAAGGGCCAGTTTATTCTCCTTCAGACTTTAGGGGGGCCGGATTGTTGCCAACAGGGGCAGAAAATGTCAGGCCCATCATCAGTGAGAATAAATCTGGCCTCAGGGTTGGTGGTCAATAGGAGGAGTGGTGCCCCTATTAGTAGGAGGAATAGTATACCATCATAGAATAAATATTGCCCCATTGTTGGTGTCAGTGGGAGTAATAGTTCTTTATATGTGGAAGGAATAGTGCCCCAAGGGCCAGATAAAGACTACCAAATGGCCACATCTGGCCCTTGGGCCGCAGTTTGGAGACCCCCCTGTCCTATTGCGTTCTAAGGGATCAGGATGGAATTTCTTTGAATTGATTGTGCTTTTTGCGGTTTTTTTTGCCCAACTCTGGATCAGGTTCTGTGGGCCAGATCCACAGACGAAGTACGCCGGCGTATCTACTGATACACCGGCGTACTTTCAAATTTCCCGCGTCGTATCGTTGTTTTGAATCCTCAAAACAAGATACGACGGCTTCTGGGTTAGATCCGACAGGTGTACGTCTTCGGATCTAAGATGCAATACTTCGGCGTCCGCTGGGTGGCGTTTTCCGTGTCGGGTATGCAAATTAGCGATTTACAACGATCCACGAACGTACGCGCGGCCGTCGCATTTTCTAACGTCGGCTTTTTCCGGCGTATAGTTAAAGCTGGTACTTTTCGGCGTATACATAGAATTGCCATGTTAAGTATGGCCGTCGTTCCCGCGTCGAAATTAGAATTTTTTTTTTGCGTAAGTCGTCCGTGAATAGGGATGTACGTAACTCACGTCTAAGTTAAAAAAATTATGTTGTTGCGACGTCATTTAGCGCAATGCACGGTGGGAAATTTAGGAACGACGCATGCGCATTTCATTCGGCGCGGGGACGCGCTTCATTTAAATGAAACCCGCCCAATTTGAAATCCGCCGCCAGAAATACACTACGCCGCCGTAACGTACGGCGCAAAATCGCTGAGGATTCGAAAATGCGCCAGGTAAGGTACGCCGGCGTAGTGTATCTCTGATACGCTGCGCCGTTCTACATGTATGTGGATCTGGCCCTGTATATGGAGGTTTAAAATTCAATTTTTTTATTTTTTTTCAACCTATGTAACTTACTATTTCAAGGTAACGTTTGTATTATGTTGTTGTTATTGTTGATCTTATTCTTTAATAATATAATTGACGCAAGGAACAACCATTTTATTAAAGAAAAGTATCCTCAGGAAGTTCTTAACGGGAACAATCTGAACTTTATACAGTGTTGTTGTTTCATTCATAATTACAGCATAATTATAGAACAATCCTCTTCAGTCTTATCCAGAAATGGAAAACAAAAGATCATGTTCCAGGGAGAATGGGCCCATTATCTTCAGAGTGAGACTGCAGTAATATATGGATATATCATGGAACAGCTTTTTAAGGAGCTGCCAGCACTTCATATCACTGAACGTTTAATTCGCCATCAGCGAGCAACGTTTTAAGGTTTCAGGGAAACTCTATTTCAAGATATGACCTTGAACTGAATTGTAACAGCACCAGTGTCTTGATGAAGGGAGCCCTGCTTGGCCTTGAACATATTTCTTTATATGTAGTCCTCAGGAAAAGGGGGAACTTTGTAGTAACACTGACCTCCACCCCTTCACAATAATTGCAATGGGGCAGATTCATCAAGAGATACGACGGCGGATCTCCTGATCCGCCGTCGTATCTGTGAGATCCCACGGTCAGAGCTATGCGACTGATTCATAAGAATCAGTTCCGCATAGATCTCCCTTAGATCCGACTGGTGTAAGTGACTTACACCAGTCGAATCTTAGGCTGTAATCTCCCGCCGGCCGCTAGGTGTCGTCGCTTTTTTTTACACGTCGCATATGCAAATGAGGAGAACCGCCGATTCACGTCCGTACGCCCGCCCGTCGCTCTTTTTCAACGTCGTTAGCGTTCGGCTTTTTCCGGCGGATAGCTACCCCTGCTAATATGAGGGGTAGCTAATGTTAAGTATGGCCGACGTTCCCGTGCCGAGTTTTAAATTTGTTACGTCGTTTGCGTAAGTACGTCGGGAATACGGATGGCCGTAAGTAACCTAGCCGCCGAAAACAATGACGTCCTAGCGACGTCATTTGGAGCATGCGCACTGGGCTTTTTCGCCGTGGGCGCATGCGCAGTTAAATCGGCGCAGGAACGCGCCTGATTTAAATTGTACACTCCCCCTAGCCGCGGAATTTGCATTCCGCCGGGGGGAGTTAGGATCCGACGGTGCAATTTGCGAGGCAAGTGCTTTATGAATCATGCACTAGCCTCGCTAAATTGCACCGGCGGATCGTAAAACAGGTAGATCTGGCGGATCTAAAGATCCGCTGATCTACATGAATCTGGCCCAGTGTTTTTATTTTTTAGGGCGGCGGGGGCATATTTTTTTATAAATATATATAATAAAATGTGCATGCGCAAGTCGCACTTTTCCTCCAGAATGGTCCAGCAATCTCCTGTGACATATCCCAGAAGACTGCAGGAAGGGAGTGGACTTTGGTTCAGATCACCTAGACGATACGAGTGAAAGTGTGAGCGAGTACCTGTCAAAACTAGGTACCCCCCCCCAAAAAAATGACATGCCAAGTGGAGCTACCTCTTTTTAGTGGTAATTATAATTGAAGTATGACCAAAGCTATTTTGACTGTACTTCTATGGATCAGAGGAGTACAGTTCGTTCTGCACTTCTGTGACCTGCTTTTAAAGTCTGCTGTCGGCTTCCTGTTTTAGCTATGGGACAGGAAGTGAAGGGAAATCTCCCTAATGGAACACAGATAGCAAAAAAACTGACAGGGGTTATAACCCTCCCTTACTCTATTCACAAGAGTAAGACAGATTGTGCAGTTTACGCTCTACAGTTTTGAACCTGACCTATTTTTTTACAGCTGGTGACCTGGACTCCCTTCAGTGTCTGATCTTTGTCCTGTCTTATTAAATGCTGTTGGTAATGTTCTGTCCCCTTCTATTTTCAGATTCTCTGTGTTATGTAACCAGCTGGCTTGAGCAAACAGCCAATGACCTGTACTCCAAGGATTCTGATGGAGCTTCTTCTGGATCCTCCTGTTCTGTCTCTGTGTTAAATCATGCCTACCTGAAGCTTCTCACGTGGGATCATGAACAGAGACCTTTCCCAGAGGTACAAATAACTTGCCAATGTTTGCAGACAGATTGCATACTATTTGGGGAAGAGGAGTCAAGGATTTTAAGGATTTCTATATAACGCGGTGACATGGTACACTATACTACCAAAAGTATTGGGACACCTGCCTTTACACACACATGAACTTTAATGGCATCCCAGTCTTAGGCTGCATTCACACCTCGGCGTACAAAATCGCTGCGTTTTGTCCCGCGAATTGCGGTGACAAATAGCGGCGTTTTGTACCGCGATTTGCGGCGACAAAACGCCGCGATTGTGAATGCAGCCTTCACCCCCTCTATGGAGATGGTTCACATCTCCTATGCCGAACGCCGAAAGACGCCTGAAAAAAAGGTCCGGGACTTTTTTTCAGGTGGCAGGCGTACAGCGTTCAGCGTGGAGATGTGAAACATCTCCATAGAGGTGCATGTTAAATCATCCCTCTGGCGTCTCGGGGCTGCAGCGGCGTCGCACTACAGGCGTATATACGCCTAGGTGTGAACGGGGGCTTAGGCTGCATTCACACCTAGGCGTTTTGTCGCCTGAAGCGCGACGCTCAAAGACGCTAGAGGGGAAAAATAACATTATTCTCTATGGAGATGGTTCACATCTCCACGCCGAACGCCTGTAGCTCAAACAAGTTCCGGACCCTTTTTTGTCGCGCGTATTGGGCGGTTTGGGCGTATTTGAGCGTTTCCATTTGCCATAGAAAGTAATGGAAACGCTTGATTCAAGCGACTTGCGCGACAACAAGCGTTTGCTACGGGCGTTTTGTCGCTTTAATCAATAGAACTTTTCACCCAGGCAGAAGATTAAAAAAATCTACCAACATAGCAACAAGTGATGAAAAGATGATAATTTTTCCTATTGGCTAAAATAAAAAACGTCGAAGTACAAAAACGTCAGACAACGCTGTATGCAAACGCGCAAATAAGCATGAAACGCCGGAAAAAAACGACCGACACTCAGGTGTGAATGCAGCCTTAGTCTGTAGGGTTCAATATTGAGTTGGCCCACCCTTTGCAGCTATAACAGCTTCATCTCTTGTGGACAGCCTTCCCAGAAGAGTTGAAGCTGCAAAGGGTGGGCCAACCCAATATTGAACCCTACGACCTAAGATGCCATTAAAATTCATGTGCGTGTAAAGGCAGGGGTCCCAATACTTTTGGTGATATAGTGTATTTTTAATGGACGTTGCAACCTTCACTGCTAATATTTACCCAGGGATCCTTAACCCTTTGCCATTGCTTCTCACCAGCCCTTTAAACGGATCTGATCCTAACGCCTGGAGGTGGAGTTCCCAAATGTGATCACTGTGATTGGCTGTCACAGTAGCCGCATGACTGCCTCTGGAGTTAAGGCCCATCCGCTGACGGGAACATACAAAGGGTGCTATTGCTAACCTCCTTCTGGAAAAGCTGATTGCATGGCTGTGATGTTGACCTCTTGTTTTCAGTACTTTTGGGGTCTATGCACACTGGCTTAAAGAAAACACCAGTTACCTCGTTTTTTTGTCCCGCGTTTGGCGGCTTCTAGCAGCATTTGGGAGCGTTCCCTTTTTATAAGAGTGTTTATACATCCAAACTTTAGGGGAAAAAAAAGCTGAGCATCGGCATTTAGGGGTGTTAATGTTGTGTTTTTTTTTTTTAATCATGCTGCTAAGGACTACAGCGAGAGGGGCAGAGATTTCCCTCTGACATCAGCCAGGAGGGCATGTGACTGCTGTGCTATCTGCTCAGCCCCTCCCGCTGTAGTCCTTAGATCGTGGGAGGAGTGGTGGGAGGTCATGTGACAGCAGAATGGCGCTCCTCATGTTTAAAAAAAAACAAAAAAAAAAAACATTGACACTATGGGGGTTATTTACAAAAGGCAAATCCACTTTGCACTTTCAGTGCACTTGGAAGTGCAGTCGCTGTAAATCTGAAGGGTAGATCTGAAATGAGGGGAAGCTCTGCTGATTTTATCATCAATCATGTGCAAGCTCAAATGCTGTTTTTTTTTTTTTTTCCTTGCATGTCCCCTTTGGATCTACAGCAACTGCACTTCCAAGTGCACTTGTAGTGCAGAGTGGATTTTCCTTTAGTAAATAACCCCCTATGTATTATTCCTTGTTATAACAGGGGCTGGCAGTAATGGTACTCAGATGAAATAGCGGCAGGAGGAGAGGGCAGGGTTGGAGATCACTCGCACACTAGGAAATGATAGGCATGGAGGAAGGACACATCGGGATGATGGAGGCACGTAAACTGACCACTGTATCACAGATCATCAGCTATGATTACCGTGGTCAGTTCACATAGGGGACATGGGAACAAGCCGAATCAACCAGGTATTGTACAGCATAGAAAAGGAGGAATTGTACAGCACAAGCACTATGCTGTTTTACATGCTTTTAAGGAACAGGATCCTCTTCTTTTTTTTTTTTTTTTTTGGCTTACAACCTCTTTAAAAAATGCCTCTAGACTACCTAATATGCATGGTGGACGCATAGGGTAACATTAGCTGCTTCCAGTGGCATAAAAAATTAAAGGGCCAGATTCAGATACAATGGCGTATCTTTAGTTGGGCGAAGCGTATCCTATTTACGCTACTTCGCCGCAACTTAGACAGGCAAGTGCAGTATTCACAAAGCACTTGCTCCGTAAGTTGCGGCGGCGTATCGTAAATGGGTCGGCGTAAGCCCGCGTAATTCAAAGTAGGCTGGTAGGGGGCGTGTTGTATGGAAATGAATCGTGACCCCACGTAAATGACGCGCCTAACGAACGGCGCATGCTCAGTATCACGTTGAATTTTCTCCGTAAAATACGCCGGCTCAATGGTTAGTCGACGTGAACGTAACCTACGCCCATCCCCATTCACGTACGACTTGCGCAAACGACGTAAAATACAACACTGTTCCGACGTTTCCAACGTCCATACCTTAACATGACTTACCCTGGAGATACGCCGTCGTAAGTTGTTTCTGAATCCGGGCCAAAAATGCTAAACGTGTTTTTTTTTTTTTTTTAAGCCAGTGTTAATGGACTCATATAGGTAGATTCAGGTAGAGTTAGGCCGGCTTATCAGTAGATAAGCCGGCCTAACTCAGAATCTACACCGCTGTATGTTTAAGCGTATGCTCAGAGATACGCTTAAACATATTTAAGATAGGACGGCATGCGCCCGTCCTATATTAGATTGCAATTTTTCGGATGGCCGCTAGGTGGTGCTTCCATTGCGGCCGGCGTAGATTATGTAAATTAGTTTGTACGCCGATTCACGAACGTACGCCCGGCCGCCGCGGTCGAATTACGTCGTTTCCGTAAGGCCTTTACAGGCCTAAAGTTATTCCACCTATTAGGTGGAATAACAATGTTAAAGAATGGCACCGTTCCCGCCGCGAGGTTCGAAATTTTAACGTCGTTTGCGTAAGTTGTCCGCGAATTGGGATTTACGTTGTTTACGTCCACGTCGAAATCAATAGGCCCGTGCGGCGTACGTAACCGCAATGCACACTGGGAAATGTAGTCGCCCGGCGCATGCGCAGTGACAAAAAAACGTGAGGTCAAGCCTCATTGCCATTAAACACGCCCCCCCCCCCAACCCATTTGAATTAGGCGCCCTTTCGCCCGCCCGCTTTAGGCTACGCCGCCGTATATTAGCAGGCAAGTACATTGAGAATCATGTACTTGCCTAGCTAACTTATGGCGGCGTAGCCTAAACAGGCTAAGCTACACCGCCGCAAGTTTGCACCCATGTACCTGAATCTACCTATTAGAGTTCTAAAAATAGTAGGCTATATTCACATGAGCGATGGGGTGCAGATGGGTTGCTGCGTTCAGAGGCGGCTAAATGCCACCAGTGGACACAGCAACACTCTGGAGGATCTATTTGCTCAGATGAGCCATACATGTGAACAGCGGCAGCACTGGCCAATAATTTGTAAATCTAACCTCTGCTGCAGGTCGCAAACAGTATGTTCAGACCAATGAGGTACAAATTACTTACCAATGTTTGCAGAATCAAACGTGTTCAGAATCTGCTGATTTTGCCAAGCAGGCACCCTCTACTTCAATTTTTCGCATGCCCTGCAGGCATTTTATACACACTGCCCACTAGCAATTCATTTTTAGCAATTTAAATTTTTAGCTCCGCTTTAAAGTGGCCCTGTCATTCGTATCACCATGTAAATGAAACCCATTCTGTAAAAGAACTAGACATATGCCCCTATGTCTGACACAGATCAGAGAAAAAAGAAAGGAGGGCGCACTGATCTAGTGTATTACCGTATAAAAGGGTTTTATTACATATATTAAAACACAGATCAGCCCATGCTACAGCTTTTCACATTGTGATTCACTACAATCACCAGTGGAGAGGAGATTGAGGAAATGCTACCTCCTGCCTGCAGCAGACTGAAGACATCCTATCCGCCTAGGCAAATTCTTTTCACTGTAGCTCAAGGATTGATTTTGAATGTTATTAGGTACAGATTTTGTGGGCGACTATACTCCTATGTCGGGAATAAGTTCATATAATTTGTAAAAATGCTGAAAGGTCCACTTTAAACTAAAGTAAGATCTTATTTCTTGATGATGATGTTTCTGGAAGGCCCTAGTTACTTTCTTTAATGTTTGGAGTTTCCTCCCCATAGACTGTTGTGATGGACCAGATCCGATTTCAGGAGATGAAGCTGGAATTGTTGCAGCTCACCTTGCTGGGGACTTTGCTGCTTATAACACAGAACTCTGCTGGTCCAATCGTCTCGGCCCTTCCAGGTTTTACAGAGCAGATGAAGAGCCTTATTGGGCTTTTGCTAGAGGGAGTGGGAACTCCGTAAGTACACTTATCCAAATTATTTAGTAAAATCCCAATAAATTGATGACATGAGCATTGCAGAGGCATTCCTATGGCAGGTAACAGGGGCGGCCCGTCCTTTAAGGGTGCACAGGCTCCGCCCCACTAGCCTTGCAGGAGGCCGGGCGCATGAATTACAGCAGCGTGTTTATTTTTTATTACCTGATTAGAGCCAGAGGGGCAGATCTACAGTGAGAGTACGCCAGCGTACTTTCAAATTACCCGCGTCGTATCTTTAGTTTGAATCCTCAAACCAAGATACGACGGCATCTGGGTTAGATCCGACAGGCGTACGGCTTCATACGCCTTCAGATCTTAGATGCAATACTTTGGCGTCCGCTGGGTGGAGTTTGCGTCGTTTTCCGCGTCGAGTATGCAAATTAGCTATTTCTGACGATCCACGAACGTACGAGCGGCCGTCGCATTTCTTTTTCCGGCGTATATTTAAAGCTGCTTTTTCGTCACGTATAGTTAGACTTGCCATGTTAAGTATGGCCGTCGTTCCCGCTTTTAATTTTAATTTTTTTTTTTTTGCCTAAGTCGTCCGTGAATCGGGATGGACGTAATTCACGTCTAAGTTAAAAAAAATGACGTCCTTGCGACGTCATTTAGCGCAATGCACGGCAGGAAATTTAGGGACGGCGCATGCGCAGTTAATTCGGCGCGGGGACGCGCTTCATTTAAATGAATCACGCCCCCTAATCGCCATTTTGAATTCCGCGCCGTTACGCCGCTTGAGATACACTACGCCGCCGTAATTTACGGCGCAAAATCTTCCTGGATTCGAAATAAAGCCAGGTAAGGTACGGCGGCATAGCGTATCTCATATACGATGCGCCGGGGCAGATCTTTGTGAATCTGCCCCAGAGGCTCTGATAGGCTTCAAAAAGAGTGGGCTCTGGAGACAGAGCATTGCGTCCGGAGCCCACCCAGGTGTGTTGCAATAGTGAATGAATATTCACTGTTGTAACACGGATCCTCCTTCCGGCCAGGGGAAGCGGGTCTGAAATCCATCACCTGATTGGCTGAAGGACAGGCGATCCTATTGGATGCCTAGGAGGAGGGAAGGAGACGCACGACGGAAGTGAGGGGGAGAAGACACAGGAGTCTGACGCCTGCCAATGCTGGATGCCCACCGCTACCCGATGCCTGCCACCTAGATGGGGTCCGAGGACCGACAGCGAGCAGATAACCGCGTAATATAAGGATGAAACTAAACAATCAATTTAATTAAGACCAGATCAGGCAGGCCCTTGCATGACATAGGTGATTGTAGATCAAAAAGATATTGTATAGTGCATAGCCAGCTTCCTCATTTGTGTGAAAGGTCTATTACAGTGCTTCTCAGCGCCCCCTAAAGGGGATGGCGTTTCTGGAGGTGGTCGGGGGAACTGTGGAGGGCTGGAGGCTCTGCAGCAGGCTTAAAGTGCTATTAAAGGCAGATTTTTTTTTTAAAATAACAAACATGTCATACTTACCTGCTCTGTGCAGTGGGTTTGCACAGAGCAGCCCCAATCCTCCTCCCTTTTTTTGGGTCCACCACCAGCTCTATGGCCCCTCACTCCTGCCGAGTGCCCCATAACAAGCAGCTTGGTATGGGGGCATCCGAGCAGGATCGCTCCCAAACCACTGCTCTGTGTGTCCATTTACACGCACGGCTCGGCCCTGCCCTCTTCTCATTGGCTGTGATTGACCGTAGCGGGAGCCAATGGCTGTCTCAGCCAGTGAAGAGTGAGAAACCCAGGAGAGCTGCTGCTCTTGTGCACTTTGCTGGATCAGGAGGGGGCTCAGGTAAGTATTAAGGGGAGCTGGGGGGGGGGGGCTTTTTATACATAGAGGGCTAGATTCAGAAAGCACGCCGTAAGTTTGTGCGGGCGTAGCGTATCTTAGTGAGGCTGGGGCTGGATTCACAAAGAACCTGCGCCCTAAGTTACGGCGGTGTAGCGTACATCTGTCGGCGTAAGCGCGCCAAATTCAAATTGAGAAGAGGTGGGCGTGTTTTATGCAAATAAAACATGACCCCACATAAATGACGTCTCTAACGAACGGCGCATGCGCCGTCCGTGAACGTATCCCAGTGAGCATGCTCCTAATCACGTCGCAAATAGTCAATGCTTTCGACGTGAACGTAATTTACACAAAGCCCTATTCGCGAACGACTTACGCAAACGACGCAAAATTCGACGCTGTCCCGACGTCCATACTTAACATTGGCTATGCCTCATATAGCAGGAGTAACGTTACGCCGGAAAAAGCCTTGCGCAAACGACGTAAAAAAATCCGCCGGGTGCACGTACGTTTCTGAATTGGCGTATCCAGCTCATTTGCATATTCTATGCTGAAATCGACGAAGCGCCACCTAGCGGCCAGCGTAAATATGCAACTAAGATACGACGGCGCAAGAGACTTACGCCAGTCGGATCTTAGCCTAATTTTGGCGTATCTTGCTTTCTGAATACAGAAAGAAGATACACCTTTGAATTTACGCGGCATATCAATAGATACGTAAATTCTTGCTGACTCTAGCCCAGAATGTATGAAGGTAAAAAACCTTGAGCCTCTATAGCCACTTTAAGAGCACTGTGAGAGGGCTGGGTGGCACTGTGAAGGCTGATGGTTCTTGGGGAGCCTGGGGGCACTGGGAGAGATCGTTGGGGGCACTATAGGAGCTGGGAGGCACTGTGAAAGGTTAAATCAATGTATACACTGACCATTACTTTTTCATTCAACATGCTGCTTGATTGATCCCCACATTCACATATGCGATGAGGATGTCGGGATCTCCCCGGGCATTGGCTGCAAGCTCTGATAGAATGTTAGTTTTCCAGCAGGACTTCTGTTGAATAGACAGGGGTACACAAGTATCTAAATGTTGTCTAGTTTCCGCTTAACTAGCTGAATTTTCATACACATATACTCAGCTTTAGGGATCTGCAGCTGGCTGGAGGCCTAGGCCATGGGGGACTGGGCCAAGTCTAGTGAGTCCAGGATGTCCAGTAATATGGTAATTCTTAACAAGTATATTTTCTTCTCTGTCCAGAGGTGTAAGTACAGACGACGTTCTCGCCACAGTCAGTGAGAAGATCTGTGTGGAAGTGGCCAGATGCCTGAGTCAGCATGGATCCACTACCTTCTCTCCAGAGAGAGAGGAATCTCTTAAAGGACAGATTCGGACTGCCGCATCTCCATCCAATAAGATCTATCAATTAATAGGTAATTTGTTTGGTTTTACAATCATCAGAATAAATACACGATCTCTTTTGTTAGATTGTTATAGAACTGACAGAATGCTTTGCATGTCCTGGCGCGCTTACTATGGCATAGGAAATAATCATTTTAAAAAGGAATCTGTTCAGTATGTGTACAATACTTGCAAAGCTTCTGTGCAAACTTGGAAGGTCTATGCAGAAAACATTGTAAATTATTATTCACTATAATCTAGCACAGTGGTCTCCAAACTGCGGCCCTCAGCTTGTTTTTGTCTGGCCCTTGGGGCACTGTTCCATCCACTGATACCAACAATGGGGCATAATTACCCCCACCCCCTCTCCACTGACAGTCTGACACCATTGATTGGGCACGATTCCCCCCCCCCCCCCACTGACATAATCGATGGGGCACAATCCCCCCCCCCCCCCCCCACTGACACCATCGTTGGGGAATTGTTTGTTTTTCCCCCCACTGACTTCAGGACATTTTCTACTCCCATTGGCCAAAGTTCAGCCCTCCTAAAGTCTGAAGGACAGTAAACTGGCCCTTTGTTTAGAAAGTTTGGAGACCCCTGATCTAGCACGCATAGCCATATGGTAAGGGGGGGGGGGAGAGGAAGGGGGGGGAGAGGAAGGGGGGAAGAGGAGGGGGAAGGAAAGAGGAAGGGGAGGGGGAGGGGTAGGGCTAGGAAGGGGAAGGAGGAGGGTGGGGAGCAGAGAGAGGGGAAGGAGAGTGATGGGGGGGAAGAGGAAGGGGGGGGAAGAAAAGAAGGGGAGGGGGGGGGGGAAGGAAAGAGGAGGGGAAGGGGGGGGAGGAAAGAGGAGGGGAAGAGGGGGGGAGGAAAGAGGAGGGGAAGGGGGGGGGGGAAGGAAAGAGGGGGGGAAGGGGGGGGGGGGGAAGAGGAGGGGAAGGGGGGGGGGAAGGAAAGAGGAGGGGAAGGGGGGGGGGAGGAAAGAGGAGGGGAAGGGGGGGGGAAGGAAAGAGGAGGGGAAGGGGGGGGGGAAGGAAAGAGGAGGGGAAGGGGGGGGGAAGGAAGGGGATGGAGGGCTGAGGAAGGGAAGAGGAAGGGAAGGGGTAGGGCTAGGAAGGGGAAGGAGGAGGGTGGGGATCAAAGGGAGGGGAAGGAGAGTGATGGGAAGGAGGGGGAAGAGGGAGGGGGAAGAGGGAGGGGGAAGAGGGAGGGGGAAGGGGGAAGAGGGAGGGGGAAGGGAGAGGAAGAAAAGAAGGGGAGGAAGGGGGGTAGGGGAGAGTAGAAAAGGATGCCCAAGGCCATGAATGAATGAACTAAACAAAACGTGAGCATAATTACCCCCACCCCCTCTCCACTGACAGTCTGACACCATTGATTGGGCACGATTCCCCCCCCCCCCCCCCACTGACATAATCGATGGGGAATTGTTTGTTTTTCCCCCACTGACTTCAGGACATTTTCTACTCCCATTGGCCAAAGTTCGGCCCTCCTAAAGTCTGAAGGACAGTAAACTGGCCCTTTGTTTAGAAAGTTTGGAGACCCCTGATCTAGCACGCATAGCCATATGGTAAGGGGAGGGGGAAGAGGAAGGGGGGGGGGGGGAAGAGGAAGAGGGGGGGGGAAGAGGAAGGGGGGGGAAGGGGGGGAGGAGGAGGGGGGGGGGGAGGGAGGGGGGGGGGAGAGGAAGGGGGGGGGGAAGAGGAAGGGGGGGGGGGGGGAGGAAGGGGAAGGGAGAGGAAGGGGGGGGGGGAGGGGGGGGAAGGGGGGGAAGGGGGGGGGGGGGGAAAGGGGGAAGGAAAGAGGAAGGGAAGGGGGAGGGGTAGGGCTAGGAAGGGGAAGGAGGAGGGTGGGGAGCAGAGAGAGGGGAAGGAGAGTGATGGGGGGGAAGAGGAAGGGGGGGAAGAAAAGAAGGGGAGGGGGGGGGAAGGAAAGAGGAGGGGAGGGGGGGGAAGGAAAGAGGAGGGAAGGGGGGGGAGGAAAGAGGAGGGAAGGGGGGGGAGGAAAGAGGAGGGAAGGGGGGGGGGGGAAGAGGAGGGGGAGGGGGGGGGGGAAGAGGAGGGGGGGGGGGGGGGGAAGGAAAGAGGAAGGAAGGGGATGGAGGGCTGAGGAAGGGAAGGGAAGGGGTAGGGCTAGGAAGGGGAAGGAGGAGGGTGGGGAGCAAAGGGAGGGGAAGAGGGAGGGGGAAGAGGGAGGGGGAAGGGGGAAGAGGGAGGGGGAAGAGGGAGGGGGAAGGGAGAGGAAGAAAAGAAGGAGAGGGAGGGGGGTAGGGGAGAGTAGAAAAGGATGCCCAAGGCCATGAATGAATGAACTAAACAAAACGTGAGCAAAAATTGTTACTATGGTATATAAATCAGCGTTTCAGATGTGTTTGGCATCTTGTGACCTACGAGTCCCCTCCTCCTCCTCCTCTTATTATATCATTATTTCTTTCAGAATCGAGGATTGAGTCATTTTTGTTGAGCTACCTATCCACCGCTAACCAGAGATCCAGCCCTGCCCTGCCTGGTGGCCTCGGCCCCATACAGAAAGAACTAGAAGAACTGGCTGTGAAATTTGCGCGCCTTGTCAACTATAACAAAATGGTGTTCAGTCCTTACTATGACTCAATCCTGACCAAAGTCCTGAACAAACAAGACGCACAGCCTTAATATATCGACCGTGAAGAAGACGTACCTTCTGCTTTTACATTAAATAGCTTTCAGACGCAACGTTCTATACCGACCGACAGCAAACGCATTAATCTTTCAGACAGGATATTAGGAATGCCAAATAATTCCTGTCTACAGGAAATTTCACTACTGTAAAAAGTCACAAGAGATGACCTTCCCAACTGAGGAATTAAATTGGCCAAATCTGGAAAAGCATAAGTTCCATAGTGGGAATTTGAGATTCTGACTGATGCTTATAAAGACAGAGATGCCACCGTTCTCAGGAAGACTATGTATTGCCACTAGTGATGAGCTAAGATCTAGGCTGAATCTCTGGAAAACTGTCATATGATAGCAGGCTGCTCCAATCATCTGGGACTGGTGAATTGCCCACCCTGCAACCGCACATAACCCGGGGCCATGACCACATTTACAGGGTGGGCCATTTATATGGATACACCTTAATAAGATGGGAATGGTTGGTAATATTAACTTCCTGTTTGTGGCACATTAGTATATGTGAGGGGGGGAAACTTTTCAAGATGGGTGGTGACCATGGCGGCCAAACTTATTGGGAATTTCACAAGAAAAACAATGGTGTGCTTGGTTTTAACGTAACTTTATTCTTTCATGAGTTATTTACAAGTTTCTGACCACTTATAAAATGTGTTCAATGTGCTCTCCAGTGACATGCGGCGAGTGCTACGCTGTGGGCTCTTGCTGAATGAAGCTAGGACAGCCACTGATGTTTCTTCATTAGACCCCTTTCACACTGGATACGCCTATAGTGGAGCGTTAAAATCGCGGTAAAACACTGATATTTTACCGTGATTTTAAGGCTCCGCTATAGGCGTATCCAGTGTGAAAGGGGCCTAATGAAGAAACACCAGTGGCTGTCCTAGCTTCATTCAGCAAGAGTCCACAGCGTAGCACTCGCCGCATGTCACTGGAGAGCACATTGAACACATTTTATAAGTGGTCAGAAACTTGTAAATAACTCATGAAAGAATAAAGTTACGTTAAAACCAAGCACACCATTGTTTTTCTTGTGAAATTCCCAATAAGTTTGATGTGTCACATGACCCTCTTCCTATTGAAAAAACAATGGTTGGATTCAAATTGGCCGACTTCAAAATGGCCGCCATGGTCACCACCCATCTTGAAAAGTTTCCCCCCTCACATATACTAATGTGCCACAAACAGGAAGTTAATATCACCAACCACTCCCATTTTATTAAGGTGTATCCATATAAATGGCCCACCCTGTACAATGACCTAGACAGCAGCCTGCTATCATGTGAAAGTTTCCTGTGAGTTTGGCCTTTGACCCTTAACTCATCACTAATTGCCACTACACATCATAGATTTATTTTCATCGCTAACTTGTCTCTTGAAACAGGTGCAGTTCAGGTGTTCATGCTTCACTTTGGCATTATAACTTCGGCGCAGTCACAAAACTTGTGATTTGGCTGTAAACATGAACATGTAGATCAGGGGATGAATGTTTATATCCTTATTGGGCAACAAGAAAGCCTTGTTTAAAGAGGAAGTAACCCCCCCCCCCCGAAAAAACGGGGGGGGGGGGGGAACCCTGCAAGAGAAAGGCACAATGAGCTAGCATGCTTAGCATACTAGCTCATTATGTGGCACTTACCTGAAATCAAAGTGCTCCTCGTTCCCCTCCACCGCTGCCACCATGTCCCCTTGGAGCTTCTTCCGAGTATCGCCGCTCCGGCACTGTGACTGGCCGAAACGGCGATGACGTCACTACCGCGCATGCGCGTGGGACCGGCGTGATCCCGCACATGCGCGCGGGCCCAGAATAATCCCGGCATGATCCCATTCATAAAGCCGGGACGCTCAGTGCGCCTGCGCCGTTGTCTACATAGACTTCGGTGCAGTGTTTTCTGCAAATATGTCCTTAACCGTGCCTTTAGTAAATAGACCTCCATGCTTCTATCCCTGAAGGAAGCCCAAAACCTATTGTTAAGGTAGCCCTTCACAGCTCAATATTCTAGCCGTGGGAGCCCTTGACATCCCCCCCCCCCCGAGTTAACAAAAATGTATTTAAAAATCCATGGAGTTGGGTGAAAAACTGTAACTGCCTCCTACTAGATGAAGTCGCTATTCAGGTATTACACAACACAATAGCTGGCAGTGCAGATATCTCTATCCACACTGTTCAGCATGAATAGAGGAACCTATTTTTTTTTTTTCTCGTTCAGCCCGCAGGCTGAAAGAGAGAAATCTTCAGTGTTTATTTAGAAAAAATTTGCATAGCCTTTCACCCAGTAAATGTGCATGTACATGTTATGTGTGAATGGGGCAAAAAGAAGTGATGTTAGGCTATATCCTATGCTTTTTTTTATTTTAAATTGTTGCTTTTAATTGGAAAATACTGCATTTGGCCACTATCAGGAAAATGAGAATTTCCTATAATATTTAGCTCCATCTAGTGGACAAATTTGGTATTTTCGGTTTTAAAAATTACTGATTTTACAGTCAAAAAGCACAGGATATACTGTAGTCTTGTTTTTTGTTTTTTTTCTCCATCGCCACGAAATGAATGTACATTTACTTTCACTGCAAGAATGGTCATGCAAGTGTGTATAGCAAGCCTCACACTAGTGTTTTGGTTAGAGAGTAGCAGTTCTGGGAATAAGATTACTTTTGTGTTTAGGCCATCGCTAAAGTCTTATGACATAGAGCAGGGATATGCAATTAGCAGACCTCCAGCTGTTGCAAAACTACAAGTCCCATCATGCTTCTGAGTGTCATGCTTGTGGCTTGTCAGTCTTGCTATGCCTCATGGGACTTGTAGTTCTGAAACTGCTGGCGTTCCGCTAATTGCATATCCCTAACAGAGGAACTGTCGGTTTCAGTATAGATATATGGCAGTGATGTGTCTTATTGCCCCTGTTTCAATAGGCATCTTAGCTGTAAGGGAAAATATATATATATATATATATATATATATATATATATATATATATTATATATATATATATATATATATTAGGGCTGTTCCTAATCAAAAATTTTCTGTTCGATTAATCGTTTTTTTTTTTTTAATCGATTAATTTCGATTAATTATAACGTACATACAGATCCAACTACTTTTAGCTGATCTCCTTGCAGGCTGATTCCCAGTGCAGCTCCCAACCACTGGAAAAATGGATAGCAGGATACAAAAACACACAAAGGCAGCACTCGATGGGAATAGCATTAAAACTTTTATAGTCTTCAAGTAGGTAACCAAATAAATATTGCACTGGAGATAAAATCGATGTAGCTACATAAACTGTAAAAATGGTGCGAGTAATACCAAATGGTACTAAAAGCAGTCATAAAAACATGTAGCTAAGTATGATAATGGTATAAAAATGTGTACAACGATACCACTGCTGAATCCAGATGAGGAGAGGTTAACATGAGTCCGTCGGCATGTAGATGTCCCATGAAGGGAAACTATCACAACTCCCAGTGGATGGTTGTAGAATCCCAAGTTGATAGAGGGAAGTGTAACAGCCCTTGCGTGTGGCAGATAGTGAGGTCCCGCCGGCATGCACATTTGAAGGCACAGCAAAGGAGCCCTTCAGATGGACACGGCAAACCCCGCCGGTGTCCGTGACGTTACGGGATCTCCAACGGAACTCCCTGAAGGCCCAGAAGCCGGCGGAGAGGTGAGTACCAATCAAAAGAATTTTAATCGATCAAAAAAATTAAAGATTAATCGATTAATTAAAAGTTCATTTGCACAGCCCTAATATATATATATATATATATATATATATATATATATATATATATATATATATATATATATATATATATATATATATAGAACCCTGTATAGGATATGAGACCATGCTGTAAGTCCTACTAATTTTCTCTATATCTATAGAGTAGTAGTTGCTAAACAGGAGTCACATAGCAATCCAGAGAATATCTATAAAACAGAAGTCCTCGTTTATTCTTCTGTAAAATATATAAAACAAATATGATAAAGAATGTATCCCATATATGAATACTAATAAGGACGTCCTAATTTTTTTTTTTTTTAGACTAGATCTGTAGTAAAAATGTTTTGTGGCATTTACCGGATTTTCAATTCATGTTGGATGTAAAGCACCTACATACCATTACATACTTTTATAGACGTAGAAAAGCTTTCTTTCAGCAGGGAGTGACCTTGCCATCATTCTGCTGTTGGCAGAGGTCCTTGTGTTTCCTCCTATCCACTGAGCATGTGCAGCAGCACCATGGAGTAGAAAGTATATTCGAATACTCTAACATAACTTCAAATCTTTACATAAAAGTTAAACATGCCTTTTTAATAAAGCAAAGGTCATTCTTCCAGTGCTAGCTTATACAGGAAATGTTAACGTTTATTTAAAACTAATTTTATATTTGTGTTTAAAAAAAAAAAAAAAACTATTTGAGGCAGTATTAAATTTAAAGAAGAGACCCTGGAGGCCTGTGAGAATATAGTTTGTTTTTGTATTGTTGCTATAAAGTTTTTAAATGGAAGTTGCAATTGAAAAAATAAAAATTCAGCTCTGTAGGATCTTGGAAACTGACATGTGGTGGGTACGGCTGTTACTGGGCTGATGGAGTCAGGGGGGCCCAAGCATGACTGCTCCGTCCTCTTATCTGTGCTCACACTACATTCCATCCAGAATAAAGCACCTTTTCTCCTATCTGTATACTGTTTGAGCCTCCAGTACTTTTTTTTTTTTAGAAAACAAAAAAAAATTATATATATTTATATATATATATATATATATTACACACACTGGTCATAACAGATACACTGTGGGTTTGAGTGTAAAATTTGGTGCAGATGTGCATGGTAGCCAATCGGCTTCTAACGTCAGCATGTTCAGTTAAGCTTTGACAATACCAAAAAATTGGAGGCGGATTGGTTTCTATGCAGAGCTGCACCACGTTTTGCACCAGTTTTTACATATGTGCCAATTGGATGCAGTTTTCACTGCAATCAATCTGCATGACATGCGAGTGTTACTGTCTCTCAATGGAGCTGGTTCACACATGTCCGGGACGGGATTCCAAAAGGGTCCTGTGCGTTTTTGGGTCTGGTTCACGTGCGAATTCTAGCAAAATTCAGACCTAAATCACACCAGAACCGGTGAACAGAAACGCGTCGGACCCCAGGCTGGAAACCGCTTCCGCACATACAGTATGTGAACACGGCCTAAGTAAATCATCCACAGCGTGTCCCGGGTCTCTGGCTGTCCTGATGGCAATAACACCAGAACTATGCAGGCTCTGTCTGGCACAAGATCTCTGTGCCCAATCCTGCATTAGGCCAATCCAGTGGGATCCAGTACGTTTTGGAGGGTATGCATACCTGGCTGCATGACTAGGTGATTGCAATTCCAAAATGAACATTTCTACCATCTAAATCCACCTGGGAAACAGTGTTGGCTGGCAGCTGAACAGTTAACACCATTACGTTTTGAAGAAAGCAGTGTGAAGGAGATCACCTTCATCCCTCCTAGTTCTGCTTAGGCTGCCATTCAACTAATGCAGAAGAATAGATCTAAACCGGCACATTGGAAGGGATGCTGTGGTGTTGGGTCAAATTATATTTTATATGCTAAGGTGTGTTGAAAGTGCCCTTTTTTTTAAAGGTATAATTGGAAGGGCTAATGGAGACAGTAAAAAGTAATTTGTGACTGGGGAAAGGGGGGGGGGGGGTGCAAAAAATGCAAGACAGTTGTGAGCTGTCTAAAGCCATGCAAGGGTTTGACTTTTTTTTACATAAACCCATTAACAGAGACCCTGTTTTGATGGATGACTTGGGCCCCTTTCACACTGACATGTTTTTCAGGCAGTTTAGCGCTAAAAATCGCACTGCTACACCGACTGAAAAAATCGTGCCCTGCAGGCTTCAATGTGCATGCTTCACACTGAAGCGGTGCGCTACTAGGACCGCTCCAAAAGTCCTGCTAGCCGCATCTTTGGAGCGGTATAGGAGCGGGGTGTTTACCGCTCCTTCCCATTGAGCGGCTGGGCACTTAAAGAGGACGTACATGTACGTGCTTGTACCCAGCCGTGCCATTCTGCCGACGTAAATGTGCAGGAGGCGGTCCTTAAGTGGTTAAAGGGGTTGTAAAGGTAAATGTTTTTTTCACCTTAATGCATCCTATGCATTAAGGTGAAAAAACATCCGACAATACCGCCCCAGCCCCCGTTTTACTTACCTGAGCCCTCAAAAGTCCCGCGCTCGCCCCCGTCATCCTCGTTTCTGAGCCTGGCCGTGGATTGGCTACACTGGATGGATTTAAAGCAGCGCAGCCATAGGCTCGCGCTGCTGTCAATCACATCCAATGATGCAGCTCGCCGGGGGCGGGGCCGAATATTACAGTGATAGCT
This sequence comes from Rana temporaria, assembly GCF_905171775.1. Taxonomy (NCBI): domain Eukaryota; kingdom Metazoa; phylum Chordata; class Amphibia; order Anura; family Ranidae; genus Rana; species Rana temporaria. Next base: position 29,989,070 of record NC_053499.1, on the reverse strand, counting down.
GCCGGCTGTATCATGGGAGCGCGCCCACAGGAACGCAACACCATGTGAGCTCGGGTGGAGGAGCCGAGACAGCCGCCGAGGGACCCTAGAAGACGTGGTTCGGGGACACTCTGTGCAAAACTAACTGCACAGTGGAAGTATAACATGTTTGTGATTTAAAATACATTTTTTTACTTTACAACCCCTTTAATGCATCCTATGTGGGTATACCAAATTCAAAAGAGACGTAGAGGTACATTTGCCTGCTTGTGCCATTCTCTCGACGTAGATCGGCGTTCGGTGGTCGGAAAGTGGTTAATGAAGTGACACTAAACTCTGGTTTAAAAAAATATATGTGGGCTTTGGGCTGTGAGCTGCGAGGTTTGAGCTTTAAGCACTTTCTTTTTCCTTTTGGGATTAAGGTTTTACATTAATAAACAAAAGCTGATCATTGTAAACACCCCTGTCAGTGTTAAATAGTTTGCCTCATCCCTGTAACTCAGGGGTAGGCAAGCTTTCAGAGGTTGAGATCAACCTGGACAACATGGAGGAAAGCAAGGAATCCTTGGGTAATGGGGGGGAGGAGGAGAAGTAGTGTCCTCTGCCCCCCTCCCAATACAGTAGTGTCTTCTTCCTCAGAATACCAGTGTCATGCCCTTCATACATTGGCTTTTTCTGCCATCTTGTGGTTACTTTCCAGAATGCAGTGGAATGAGTTTAGTGATCAGACTTTACCTTGAGCAGCAGCGTGGCGATCAGGGATAAGGCGTGTCGCTTGAACACAGCCGGTCACAAATGTCAACAAACGGCTGTAGTGCAGTTTCCGGGACAGTGAGGAGACCTTGAAAAAAAAAAAAAAAACACAACAGTACAGTGCCCAATTGCCCCCCAAAACAAAGAGTACCTGTCACAGCCCATCAAAGTACCCGAGTACCTGTCACCATCAGAGTATCCGAGTAACAACAAAACCTGGGGAATGCCAAGGGAAAAACCAAGCCTACTTACCGACCAGCTTGCAGAACAACCAATTACCTGTCTAACAGTATGCGTTAAAAACAGGGGTTTTATCCGCAGCATTTGCAAGTACCTGTCACCATCAAAGTACCCGTCACCAGCCCATCAGAGTACCCGAGTACCTGTCACCATCAGAGTATCCGAATACCTGTCACCATCAAAGTACCCGTCACTTAATGTTCAAAAGACTCATTATGACTCATAGAATATACCCCCTGAAAAAAAAAAAACACACCAATATACCTTCTTGTCCAACATCGGTGCTTGACCTCACAAATGTACTTCTGGAAGAATGGTCAAACAGCCCCATAGACACACTCCTAAACATGGTGGATGGCCTTCCCAGAAGAGTTGAAGCTGTTATAGCTGCAAAGGGAGGGCCAACTCAATATGGATGGGGCCATTGCATGCAATGGGTACGTTTTCCCAGCAAAGACAGTGTTCCCTGGGCTGCACAGGGAATATCACTGGAACAGAGGGGAAGGTATTTCACCAATCATGTTATACTTGGGAAAAGAAGAGAAGGGAAGTTGGAATTAAAGCGGAGGTTCACCCTAAAAAACAAGTTTCTACCATGAAATCAAGCATACTAGCGTGAGCTACAGTATGCCTTTATTTTATTTTTTGGCGCCGTATTCACAGTTTAATCCCGTAGTTATGTTTCAGACTCCCAGCGGGGCATGGGCGTTCCTATGCAGAGGGAACGTGATTGACGGCCGGCTATGGCGCGTCACGCTTCCCGAAAATAGCCGGAGTAGGACTCGGCTCCTCATGGCACTATACGGCGTCTGCGCACAGACATCGGAGCTGACTGCGCAGGCGCCGTGAAAAGCCAAGTCCTATTTCGGCTATTTTCGGGAAGCGTGACGCACCATAGCCGGCCGTCAATCACGTTCCCTCTGCATAGGAACGCCCATTCCCCGCGGGGAGTCTGAAACTTAACTACGGGATTAAACTGTGAGTACGGCGCCAAAAAATTAAATAAAGGCATACTGTAGCTCGCGCTAGTATGCTGGATGGCATGCTAGAAAAAGAAAAACATTTTTTTTAGGGTGAACCCCCGCTTTTAAGTAAATGACCTTCAAACCTCAAATGAGCAATGACAGCTTCCACGTTTCTATTCTGAAAGTTTCCTTCTAAGGAAAGAAAGATGGAAGCAGTATTTGATTTCCGGAAGATATTTTGGCGCAGCCAGTACTGTGCACTGTAACAGGGCCACATGTAAAGCGCTGTGCACAAAACAACAAATCTTTTCATGCCCTCAACATTTCCACAAAATCAACTCTCACATTCGGTTTTATTCAATTTCCTTTTATTTATTGTATGGAAAAAAGAAAAAAAAAAAACCTACAGCTGACTGACAGGCAGTCAAATAACAGTTAAAAAAAACTGGACTCGCACTTTAAACCATTATATCTTTTCCAAAATTCCCCGGGACCCTCAGCAGCGCAGTACAGTCAACACTAGAACAATACAAAGAAGATGTGGAAATGAACAATGGGATTCACAAATTTCGAGAGGTCCAAGTGGTACAGAACAAAGTGTTTTATTATAGTGATATCTCATCTTTCTATCTTACAGTGTGGTTTTAAAATAGCAGCCGTTTCATTCGATTAAAACCCAACCAAGGCAAAAGGCTGTGGCGCCCTCTAGTGCGCGGGAATGTAATACAGTCCGAGCTGCAAATGTAAAAAAAAAACTGTTGGTACCCTGCTACAAATAAAACAAGTTGAGGCCATTTGGGAAATCACGCTGATGTTTCGAGTTTAAAAAAAACAAACAAAAAAAAAAATTTGCTGTTTAAGCCATCCAGTTTTTGAAAATAAAATGCTGAGCCTCATTGAGTCTTCTCTCAAAACAAGCATGAAGGATTTACAACTGAAGACTTTGTCCTTCCTGCAGGAATTACTTTTTACTCTCCACAGGCACCGATGTCCACTCATTTCCAGGGTGCTGTTAATGAAATGTTTAAAGCAGAAGGTCTGAGGCAGAGAAAACCATTGGTTTACAAGTCTGTCTCTTTCAGGCATCTTTCTGAATTTTACCAGGCTTCACCGAATCCTCTTCTGCTGCCGGGCTCTGTAGATGTCATGAACCGGAGGCACTACAGCACCCTTTTCTTCATCATCGTCAGAATCTTCGTTGGGTCTTTTGAGTGATTTACTGATCAGGGCGTTCACTTCAACTGGTCCGTTGGTCTCCTGCAGCAGTTCCGCCTGGCCCCCAGTAATGACTCGAATGGCTTCTTCAACAGCTAGAAAGAAAGAGTTCCTTGAATCAGATCAGGATTACAGATCACTACATAACTCATTAAAAGGAAATAAAGGGGCTGCATTTCAGGCTTCCTTCAGAAAATGCTAGGCGACTGGCTGTCCTTGGTACTTTTGAGACACTGTCCCAGAACAATGCAGAAAATCAGACCAATGTTAGAACTCATCTACGTGATTGTTTGTGGTCAGTGACTACTCAAAGTACCGATCTGGATCAGAATGACAGCTAGGGAGAGGTCAGCCTCCATACTTCCCCACAGGAATGATAAGGAATAATTTGTATCTGCTGAGCATTGGTTCTCATTCAAATTACTTGTCAGGAAAAGGAAGAAATAAACAGAAAGGCAAAAAATAATATATTACATTGAAACGGGAGGGCCTCTCTTTTTTTACAGCTCTATCTGCATGCAGTCTGGTGGGTGGCCCCCCTACAGCCCATCCCCCTTCCCTCACCCCTTTTTCCTCCTCTCCCACCTTTCCCTAAGTTTGATGGTAATGGTTGCTTCAGTCATTGCACAGGCCCCATGGACATAATCACACAAGATGTGTGATAGATGTATATTGACAACCTCTATTGGTCTTTTAACTACTTGCCGACCAGCCGCCGTCATTCTACGGCGGCAGGTTGGCTCTCCTGGGCGAGAGCACGTAGTATAACGTCAGCTCTTAGAGCGGCCACTAGTGGCAAGTGCGTGCCGCCGGAGGCGCGCGCCCCCGACTCCCGTGCCCGGCGGGCGCGATCGCAGCCGGGCACACGCGATCGCTCGTTACAGAGCGGGGACCGGGAGCTGTGTGTGTAAACACACAGCTCTCGGTCCTGTCAGCGGGGGAAATGCTGATCTTCTGTTCATGCAATGTATGAACAGAGGATCAGTGTTTCCCCAAGTGAGGCCCCCCCCCCCCCCCCACAGTAAGAACACACCCAGGGACAAACTTAACCCCTTCCCCGCCCCCTAGTGTTAACCCCTTCACTGCCAGTGGCATTTTTATAGTAATCCAATGCATTTTTATAGCACTGATCGCTATAAAAATGCCACTGGTCCCAAAAATGTGTCAAAAGTGTCCGAAGTGTCCGCCATAATGTCGCAGTACCGAAAAAAAATCGCTGATCACCGCCATTACTAGTAAAAAAAAATATTTATAAAAATGACATAAAAATACCCCCTATTTTGTAAACGCTATAACTTTTGCGCAAACCAATCAATAAACGCTTATTGCGATTTTATTTTACGAAAGAATACGTCTCGGCCTAAACTGAGGAAAAAAATTTTTTTTATATATTTTTGGGGGATATTTATTACAGCAAAAAGTAAAAAATATTCATTTTTTTCAAAATTGTCGCTCTATTTTTGTTTATAGCGCAAAAAATAAAAACCGCAGAGGTGATCAAATACCACCAAAAGAAAGCTATATTTGTGGGAAAAAAAGGATGCCAATTTTGTTTGGGAGCCACGTCGCATGACCGCGCAATTGTCAGTTAAAGCAACGCAGTCCTGAATCGCAAAAAGTGCTCTGGTCTTTGACCAGCAATATGGTCCGGGGGGTAAGTGGTTAAGGGAAGAGAAGAGGCATATATGTTAAAGTGAAATCAGTTTGGATTACTGTATATTTAACAGTCCAGCTAGGGGTGCCCTGATCAGACAGGATGTGGGTATCAGATGTCTACAGTGCAGCCTTAAGCTTAAGCCGGTGTAAATAAATACATTTTTTTAATTAGTTTCAGCAGGCCGATCCAATACTTACTCTCTGGAAGCTTAGACCTGCGAAAGATGTCCATAACTTCATCCACCTGTACAAAGGGACCCTATTGTGATAAAAATAAAAGTAGTCATTTTTTGTGCCTAAATTTTCTTTCTTAGAATAATAAATGGTAGATATACCTAAGTTAGGATAGAAATAAAAGGAGCCGTCACTGGTAATGTCTCTTTATAAAAGCAACTATAGGCCTGGTATCCCAATCCAGGCTTTGTTAGTCAGCCAGTGTCCTGGATAAAGGATGCATCCACTGAATAGAGTAGTGGAGCGTGGATCAGGATGACAGCTCCCAACCACTTTCAACCGAAACAACAACTCATCAACGGCAGCTAAGATCATTCTGTCCTCACAACTCCATGCTCTGGGGTCTCCCCAAAGCACCACTGATACCAGCACTGCTCTCTGCACCAGTACAGTGTGAAAATGATGTGCTGATGATGATCAGGGGGTGGGATCATTAAAGAAGACTGATGTCATGTTGTGGTATAGAAGAGGTTCTGTTAGGACTTAGTACGATTGTTATAAGAAAAGTATGGAGCTGCTGCAGCTGCTTTCCTTTTGCAAAATGCCAAGTTTCTGGTTCTGTCTGGCTTTAATAATTTTGAGGCACAGACCAAAGACCTGTAATGCTGAAAAAGGGGTCACGCTACATGTTCTAGGTTAGCGACTCAGAAAACTGAATTATTGCTCGGGTTTACCATCAGTGGTGCCCAACCAGTGGCCCACGGACCCACTGATGTGGGCGGCAACCTCCTGCTCTAGGATGACTGGTTGGCAAGTCAAGGTCATGGGTGGCTGATCCGCCATCTCAAAGCATTGGAGTTGTGAATGAAGCTGGCAGTAGAGGAAGCAAGCGGCCATGGAGCCTCATAAGCTGATTCTTCCTGTATAGCACCACCTCCTACCATAGACAGAGTGATACCAAATGCACTCAGCCTAGGACAGCGACAGCCGGCGATACCAGAATAGAGCGCAATGCACCTGCAGATTACCTGCACTGAGTCATAGACTTCTGTTATTACCTGCAGGTTTGGTGCGCTTTCAGAAAGTGCACTACATCTGCAAGGTATAATATAAGTCTTTGGCAAAAGTGCAGCTAACTCAAAGGAAAGCCACAGGTGTATGCTCTAAAAAGCAGAATAGTATTATCGATATCAAGCAACACAGGTCTGCGTAAATAATCCCCAACTGCCACAATTGTCACGTTTTCATCATTTTTGGCAGATTATTATTAGATGGCATTGTGTTTGCAAAGTAAACTGAAGGAAGGTGAAACATACAATAGGTATAACTACTTTCCCATAGTGCTGTATATGATGGCAGTGTTTGACAAGGAGTAACGGGTGTTTTCTCCCAATCTAGTAATAGAATAGTGACCTGTAAGGCTGTCACTTACATTTAAGGATAATTGTGGAAAAGTGAATATGCTGCTGGAAATATATACAATTAACCCCCTAACTGCCTAAAATACAGGTGTTAACAGGAAGACAGTAGTCTCCGGGGATGTGACAAAAATACCTCTAAAAACCTTTCCCCTTTTCCTGTTAGAATCTATTAGATAGGAGGATCACAGCAAAGAACACGGCAGTATTATTTAGAAAGGAAAACAAAAGGAGAAAGACATAGAAATGAGAGGAATATATTGCTCATGTACCTGGTAACACAGGGGTGGAGGAAGCAGCTTCATTAATAGCACAGCAGCAGGAGGCACTGGGAACACTCCTCCAGGCACTGGGTGAAGTCCAGGAGCTACAGAACACATAATAGAGAGCGATCATGCTACTGGGCATTTTAACACCTTCATTATCAGATGCTTCTACACATAAATACTGTACATCAGGATCATTATAACATCACAGCAATTGTCTAAACCAATTGCAGCCGACCCCCTTTGGGACAGTCGAGCTGGCCATAGATGGTGCAATTTACTTTCCTGCAACCCTACCGGGAGAACACACAGTGATTATTGCTAGTGGCTATAACCACTGGCAATAATCGCATGAAAAAAAAATACAACATACTGGTTGTACCCAAGTTGATCAACCTATCAACTTGGGTACAATCAGCCTGGCCATGCATGGTTCGAATCTCGGCCGATCTCTGCTAAACCAGCCAAGATACCAAACGGTCAGACTTTCTGCATCACTCAGTTGTGATCCTCTCCAGTTTATTTGTTTTTCTAACCAAATAAATAGAATTTCACCTGACCATAACTAGAATCCTGAGCTGTTCACTTACCAAAGAGATATGAGATGAACAACACCCATATACCTCTACTTTTACTTAAAGGGATTGTTAAGGCAGAAGTTTTTTTTTTATCTTATTGCATTCTATGCATTAAAGATAAAAAAAAAAACTTCTGTGTGCAGCAGCCCCCTAATACTTACCTGAGCCAATCTTTATCCAGCGATGTTGCATAAATGTCTCAGCTACCCGGAATTCCCCTCTTCATTGGCTGAGACAGCAGTGCAGTGTGATTAGCTCCTAATGCCATCAAAGTCATTCAGCCAATCAGGAAAGAGGGGTGGGGCCAGGTTTGCGGCTCCCTGTCTGAATGGACACACTGGGCGGTGAAACAGCTCGGGTGCCCCAACAGCAAGCTGCTTGCTGTGGGGGCACTGAACAGGACGGAGGAGCCATGAGCACAGAAGAGGGACCTGAGAAAAGGAGGCTCTAGGGTTGGTCTGTGCAAAACCAACTGCACAGTGTAGGTAATTATGAAATGTTTGGAATAAAAAAAAAAAAAAGAGGCTTTACAATCATTTTATTAATCTACTTTAACCACCAAGAAAAGTTATAATGGAAACAAGTGACCTTCACTTAAACCTGTGAGCTGTCAACAAAGAGTTTAGGAATTGTGATATAGCTCCTGGCATTGGGATGCCTCATTCAGAATATTTTTTTTTCTCATATCCGATAACTGTGCAAAGTGTTGACAAACCACTACTTGGGAGAGTATTACACATTGTATATAGTTATGGATTTACTTTTCCTCCGAGTGGCACATAGATATATCAATGATTTGTTTATACCCCTTGAACACCTGGGTGATAGACTGCAGCAGTCTTACCATTTCAATATTTGTATTCTGAAAAATTAGATTTTCGTAACAGTCAGTAAATAAGATACAACGAGTGAGTACAGTTATGTATGATGTATAGCCATGTTATAAATTGTTATTTATTTTTTTCAAGTGGGATTATCTCGAAGATTAAATTGTTGTAAATGATCCATGTATGTAATGGTTACTGTAAATACGAGCTAAACTGTAATAAAGCTATGGAAACAAAAGTTTGTGCTCTAGGATTTCAGATGTATATGGGGTTTGGTGAAGGGGAGTTTTTTTTTTTTTTTTTTTATCGTGCCATTTTTTTACTAGGCTATAATCTATGTGACTTTGTATTGTACTCGTGTATCATAGAACGGTTACGTTTTCCAGTTGCGAGGCCTGTGAATAGCCTCACTACTATTGTGACAATGTTGATATATGTTATTTAGTATTGTGGGATACACTTTTGAGGAGTAATATAATTAAACAATATACTATCATAGATATTTGTTTACAGTTCTCAATGTAAAAAGTGCATTGCACACCTACTCGGCTGACTAAAGTAAAATAAAGGCAATTCAAAAACAAACAAAAATATCATACTTACCTGCTCTGTGCAGTGGTTTTGCACAGAGCAGCCCGATCGTCCTCTTCTCTTGTCCTCTGCTGGCACTCCTGGCCCCTCCCTCCTGCTGAGTGCCTCCAGAGCAAGCAGCTTGCAATGGGGGGCACCCAAGTAGGCTTGCTCCCGAGCCACTGCTATGTATGTCCATTCACACACAGATCTGTGTCTCGGCCCCACCCCCTCTCTCTCTCATCAATGGCTCACTGGCTGCCAATGTCTTCCTCTGCTGTCTCAGCCAATGAGGAGAGAGAGTCCCCAGAGAGCAGAGGATCTTGCGCACATTGCTGGAGGCAGATCAGGTTTAGGTAAGTATAAGGGGGTCTGCTGCACACAGAAGGTTTTTTACCTTCATGCGTAGAATGCATGAAGGTAAAAAAACTTTGAGCCTTTAGAAGCACTTTAAAGAAACCTATGGAGCTTCTAAAGATTTTGTGTAATCACAATCAAATATTAAAATGTTGGTGATGACTTACGAGCCATGTGTCTTGGTTGAAAAGGAATCATCTGGCTGGTGTCTGGTTTTGGGTATTCAGGTTTTCTGTCAATCTCATCCTTTGAAGATGGGGCTATGGAAGGAGTCACCACTGTTTCTGGGATCATAGATGCTAATTTGGCACGGGAGACATCCTAGAAAAATTGTTATATATTGTCATTACAGAAAAAAAAAATAGCTCAAGGATAGAGGAGTATGAGGCAATAAAAGAAGGGGGAACCAAAAAATATTCAGTTTATGGAGAGATTGGAAGGAAAGAGAATGATGAAGCTTGAGCACCAGAAAAGGAGAAAAGAAAAGCTTGTAACTTGGAGACAGAGGAGGTGATAACAATTAAGGAAAGTCAGAAACAAAGGAAAGAAAAGGTGAAAAAGCAAGAAATAACCGAGTCAGGTACTGTACAGAAAAAAAGAAAAAGTACAGGCATAAAAATGTGCAAAAGATTTGAAGATGAAATCAACAATATAGCATTCATTTAGACATACCTTATATCCTAAGGCTTTGAGTTCGCTTGCAGAACACGGGTACAGATCCATGAACTTGTACCTGTCTACCAGTAGAGCCGTCTCCTTCCCCTCGTACTCCTCTTTGAATGCAGTATATCTCCTCTTCTCTACTTTCAGAATACTCGCTAGATCTCCAATGTTACTCTCAAATGCCAAGAATCGAGCCCAGATCTCACTAAGGAAAACACAAAATAAACTGATTCTTGGCAAAGCCAATACGACACTGACTATATGCACCTGCTTGATGAGTGGCAAGGATTTTAAAAGAGAAGTATGGGTAAAGCTTTATGGTCATACTTCTTTTCAGGGTCACATAAGTGCACTTTCCTTTGCTCTCCTGTGACCCAAAATCAGCTGACAATGGGCTAAATTCTGCTGTCGGCTGACCTCACAGTGCTGCTCCAGGCTCTGAAAGGATCTCAATCATTTTGTTGGGATTCACCCAGATGCCTAATAGCTGGCCCCAGCATTCTGCGCATGGCTGAGAGCCGAAGCCAGCTGCACCCCCTCCTCCAGCCCGACACTCCAGTGAGTTCTGGATGAGCAGACCAGTGACCGCTCTCTGCTGAGAGCAGACAGAGAACTGAGCAATCAGTGGTCATGAGCTGGTGGGGGAAAGCTGCAGCATCAGTGGTATGAGTGTTTGGGAATAGGAAGGAGCACCAACAACAGATGGACCATTGAAGCCCATGGGCGATGTCACACTCCCAACCATGCATACCAGCCATTGTCAGAGCACTCTCTCCTGCAGCTATGATAGCGGACACAGGAAATATCATGAGACTGGACCAAATCTGCCTGAAAATTGGTAGTTATAGAGATCTTTCTTACACAGATTATCCAGAATAGGGTTTAGGAAGGGATGGGGGGTACAGTTTTAACAGTAGATAGATTTTGCATTATATTCCACTTGAAATATCGACTTATTAAACCAACAGTAATAGAAAGAAAGGGCATAGTGTAACAGCAAAGTTTGAGAATTCTGGCTTAGGTCTGCCAAGGAGGAGTAAACTGGGCCACATGTCACCCAAATAACACCAGATTGACATTCATCATCTAATGGAAAAAGTGGTGAAAAGGAGGTAAGTGAGTGTGTAAGCTAAATGATGGTGTACATTGGAGAACTACACAGTGGCAGATCAGCCACTCAAAGAAGTATTTTATATTTTATGGGTTTGTCAAAAAAATATACATTTTAAGGCATGCATCGATTTGCATTTAGCCAGTGTCCAGTAAATGCTTAAAAAATACTTCTAAAAACACAATTATTAAGTAATCACGTGTTTAAATACTAGAGGATTATCTTTAAAAAAAATTGCAGAAGAAATACAGTAACTTTGTTGTAGCAGCAAATAAAAACTTTGCTTTTTCTGCCATTACAACAAATGTTTGAAACATGGCTGATTACTAATGGCAGCATCACTATTTTTACATTATCGCTTAAAAATTTATGATTGCCAGAGTATAAGTGAACCCTTACCTTGAAAAACAACTCACTGTGTGTGTGTGTGTGTGTATATGTGTGTGTGTGTGTGTGTGTATATATATATATATTTTTTTTTTTATTATTATTTAAAAAAAGTGATCACATGTCCTCTGCTCTCAGCTGCATAAGGGGGCTTAGAGAGGTGGAGATAGAGAAAGAGCGGGATACTGATCTTCTAAGTGAATAGCTGTGCAGGGGGGTGCTTTTCAGCACAAGACCAATGGAGGACAGGCAGGCTGTTCTTCTAGCACAGCCACAAAACCAACCATGCTAAGATGGGTGGACTCATGTCAAGTGTGGGACTATAAATAGGAAAGCAAGGGGGACTGGCGGAAACACCAGATATTACATATAAAAAGAAGACATACAAGGAGAACAGGACACTTTTTAACACAAGTACATGGTGCAACAGACACACATCAGGACTATAAGAACAAACACTTCTATAGAAAAATATAATTTTACATACCCAGATTTCTCAGGTGGCAGACTCCCTGATGTTAAAACACGTTCAAATAATACCCTTGTGTTGTTGTCCTCTGAGAAAACAAAAATACATCATACATTCAGCCAATGGTTTCTTTCTAGTACTGTAATGGTGACAGACTACAGGTGGCTACAGACAAGTGTATTCTCACCATAAACAAGGGACGGTTAGAGAACTGCCTGTCCCTGCAGTACAATGCTACTCATATTAGGAGTATCCCTGAATGTTTATTTCTGGGAGTGATAATGGGTATGTCCGACAGTCCAGCTCACATGGGTATCAACCAAGTATGGTACATGCATAGTTACATTCAAGCTGGATTATTTATAAAATATCCATATCTGGAATTCCTCAATATCTAATTAATTAAACCCACAAAAGAACAAATGCAATATTTAGAAGCTGAATAAAAGGTTTTAGTGTAGTAGACCACTTCTGGTAAGTAAATAGTACATACTGTATACAAAAAACAGGTCTATACATTAGACCAAAAAAAACACCTGAGGAAGCTGGAGGAAGGATAGAAGAATGTTATGGCAAAAGGGGGGAAGGTGCCTCTGAATGAGGGACAGTTGGGAGCTATGATAGAACAATACCTAGAACACTTACCATTGAGGTGAGATAAGTAATCAATATATGCTAGAACATATTCTGGTATGTCTCCATATTTCTTCAATCCTAACTCAAAGATCTTGAAGGCCACAGATGTGTCCTATAAAAGAAAGAGTTGTTTTACATTTTCTGAACATGCACTAAAGGTGTAAGCTAGTTGTAACTGGGTAATAATGGCAAATGTCAGCTTCCTCCACTGACCTCGCACAAATGCAGTATGCTACACGAAGAAAAGCTTTTGCTTAAAGTGGGAGTAAACTCCCATCTCTGACTTGTACCTAGAGGTAAGCCTATAATAAGGCTTATTTATAGGTACTGTAAATATCTCCTAAATTTCCACTTGGGCCTTCCCTTCAGAGTTTGTGTCGTAAACGACGGCTCCCGCGCAAATGTGTGGCGTTGGCACCATCGTGGCTCTCGCCAGTCACACAGCCAGAGTCTGCAAACCCATAAGGAAGACTGGGTGAAGGTGTCACCTGCCAGCGCATCGCCTCAGTGTGAAAGCCCTCCGCTTTCACATTGAGTATGCAGTGAAGGAGTTTTTCAGGCGGTATAGCAGCGCTATTTTTAGCGCTGTACCGCCTGAAAAACTCCTCGGTGTGAAAGGGGTCTAAGGGAAAGTACAATCTTTTTTTCTCCTCTGAACTTGGTAATCGTATTCAAACTTCATAATGTGTTATGCACATTTATTTTGGTATCCCAAATTAATCTATATGATACCAAACCATGTGATTAGTTTTCATCTCTTTCCCACATTATTACTACAGTATAAGAAATGCTAGGTCAGGTCCTGGATCCATTGTGAATAATATGATAGTAAGAAAAAGACAACCTTTTCAAAAATCCACTGCAGGTGGCTCACAAAATTGGACCTGATGCTTGGATTACTAAAGCCCTCTACATTACAAGTATACTTTCCTCTAAACCCAAAGACGTTGTTTCACAAAATTTTAACACAAAAATAATACACGTGACTGTAATTTTAAAATTACGCAGTAGAAAAGAACTCACTTTTTCTATGTATCCTCATCCTGGTGTGTGTTATATTTGCAAATTTAACCCGTTACATTTTATTTATTTTAGGGCTGTTACTGATCAAAAATTTTCTGTTGGATTAATATAGTTTTTTTGTTTTTTATCGATTAATCGACTAATTTCGATTAATTATAACGCACATACAGATCCAACTACTTTTAGCTGATCTCCTTGCAGGCTGATTCCCAGTGCAGCTACCAATCCCTGGAAAAATGGATAGCAGGAAACAAAAACACACAAAGGCAACTCTCAGTAGGTAACCAAATAAATATTGCACTGGAGATAAAATCGATGTAGCTACATAAACTGTAAAAATGGTGCAAGTAATACCAAACGGTACCAAAAGCAGTCATAAAAACATGTAGCCAAGTATGATACTGGTATAAAAATGTGTACAACAGTGCCACTGCTGAATCCAGATGAGGAGGGGTTAACATCAGTCCGTCGGCATGTAGATGTCCCATGAAGGGAACTATCACAACTCCCAGTGGATGGTTGTAGAATCCCAGGTTGATAGAGGGAAGTGTAACAGCCCTTGCGTGTGGCAGATAGTAAGGTCCCGCCGGCATGCAGATATGAAGGCACAGCAAAGGAGCCCTTCAGATGGACACGGCAAGCCCCGCCGGTGTCCGTGACGTTACTGGATCTCTGACGAAACTCCCTGAAGGCCCAGAAGCCAGCGGAGAGGTGAGTACCAATCAAAAGAATTTTAATCGATCAAAAAGATTTTGATCGATCAAAAAAATTTAAGATTAATCAATTAATTAAAAGTTAATTTGCACAGCCCTAATTTATTTCCTAAGGTTTTCCATGGAAATGGCAAGACACAGGACTCTGAATCTTCTCACCTTACTACAGTAATACTCCATTAAGGCTGCTGTGACGTATACATGATGGCGGGTCCGAATATCTTCTCTTGCTTTTTTGAAGATCAACCGCCCAGCTTTGATGCCCTCGGCCCGCCTTGCGAACTTCATGTATTGAATATAAACCTGAGGAAACATATCCAACAATCAGAATGCTGAACATATACTGACATTACACAGATTAAATGTTATTTAAAATATCTCTCCTTTTGATGACTTTCTTATAACATATCCCTGTCACAAATGGCAATGCAAAAAGTGTACTGCCATCTACTTTAAACAAGAATTGCAAATGTAAATTGTTTTTGGAGAAGACAGAAAGGGTGACTTATCACAAAGGAGTATAAAAAACACTTCAGAATAACCCTCCTAATGTAAACCTGTCATTATGTCAGGAAGGCTGTACTGGTGAGGATGTAATTTACAAAGACAGATAAATGCCTAACAATGTATGTTGTGGCAAGGTGTCGTCCTGTGCCCACCTGACATGTGGGAAAAATCTTGTATGACAGACAATCTTTAGTAGTGTTGGTAGTGTCCCATGTCGTAAAAGCTGGTGTTGGAACCACACAGTTATACTAATTTTCTACGGAAGAAACTGTGGAAAACAAAAGCTAAAAATGGCAAATCTATTTAAATAAGCAACTAAGATTTAAAGAAATATCTTATTTTTTTTTTAATATGAAGGGTTCTTCATGTCACAACATACCTCCCATCCCAGTAACTAACGGTTTTAAAAAAAGGGATACAAGTTTACTGACACTGAGCTCACTTCAATCATCCAATCATGTACAAGAATAGATCCTGTTTTTCCCTTTGCAAATGATTGGATAAGCAAAGTGAACACAGCTTTTCATTATTTACTAACCTCAGTGCACATTCACTTTGCTATGTGAACAGTTTCAGCTTTTTAGGCTGGTTTCACACAGTCGTTCTCTGTAGTCCATCTGCTCAGCAGGGGGATCTCCCCACTGAGCAGGCGGATGACAGATCCATGTCCGCTCCGCTATGCAGAGCGGACACATGCCTGCTGTTCTCTATGGGGTTGTCAGATGGAAAGGACCGCTTGTCCATTTCCATTCACCTGTCATCTGATCTGATCCACTTTTTTGGCGTACTTAATCGAAACAGATGCAAGGGGGTGTACCTGCCACTCCATAGAGAGCAATAGATGGTCCGATAAGGGCTGCCTGAAAAACGGACAGGCAGACCTGTTTAGACATCCCATGTGAAACCAGCCTAAAGAGAATTAACCCCATGGTGTCTGTGGCCCTCTCCTATCACATCTGACCCGATGACAGCATCGCTTAGAGGGGTGTCAAACTGGTGGCCTTCCAGCTGTTGCGGAACTACAAGTCCCATCATTCCTTGTAACCGTCAGCGTTGCAATGCCTCATGAGATTTGTAGTTCCGCAACACCTGGGGGGCTACCAGTTTGACACCTGTTAGATAAAAAGCTCAGCTTCAGTGACATGAGACTTATTTCTGTTTCTCACCATCTTAGTGTGACATGAGAAGTGGCTGCATACAGTAGCACAAAACACATAGGCCAAATTTTGGTACTAATGCGCATGTCAACACCCTCAAATCATAAGTTCTTTCATAGAAATTGTTGATGTCTTTCTAATATCAAGATATGGTATGTTTTTGTTTGCATACAAAGATTATTTAAGAGTTTTTCTTTAGAAGAATTAAACATGGAAAAACATGATGAAAAACTTACCAAGGTGGGATCAATGTCCTCTATTTCAAGAAGTCTTTTATATATACTGTGAGTCTTATCATATTTCATTCGACTCTGCAATGTATACAAAGATGAATTACATAAAACATTTGGACTTTACAACAAGACAGACAATAATGCAAGGCCAGGATTATATAATATATACCCCAATCTTAAAGGATCACTAAAGGATTTTTTTTTAGCTAAATAGCTTCCTTTACCTTACTGCAGTACTGGTTTCATGTCCTTATTGTTTGTTTTTGCTTTGATGTTGCTGTAATTCTGCTCTGATCTCCACACTTCCTGGTTGTCTTTTTCCTTATAACCATCGTACTGGGAGCTTTTCACTGTACGTCTAAGCTGTCATTACTGTGTGTCTAAAACTTAACAGAACCAATCAGATTCATTTTAAAAACAAAACACTGCCCTGGATTTGTTTGTTTTTGTTCTGTGGGTCTCTCTAGTTCACAGGAACATGAAAACAGTTTAAAAGTGAAACTAACCTACAGGCACATTATATGATTGATTTTTTATCTATTTGTAATGATTTTTAAAAGGAATCAGTTAACTTTTATATCTCTATACCCTGTAAACAGTCATTTCAGCCAAAAAAAAAATGTCCTTTAGTGACCCTTTAATTGTATATGATTTCAAGTAATACACAGCTGTGTATCGATACATAATGACACAGAGTGTAAAAAAAAAAAAAAAAAAATCCCCATCACTCCAGTGCTTTTTCTACATGCAGCTTCCCTCAATGAGAAACATGCTATAAGACTTAGCTCAGGCGTGTTTGGATTGTAGTGCCAACCCACCTGACCAATCCCACCAAGAACCCCTTACTGCACACCGCCAATCATAGGCAATGATACATTTCCTGGCCCACAGCTGCCTATGATTGGCAATTTGCAGTGATGGCAACCTGGCTGGATCGCTCAGGTGGTTTGGGACTACGATCTGAACATGCTTGAGCCCATCCCTATTAGTTACTGGAGAATTAAGTAGCAATTCTGCTTTAATTAAAAAAAAAAAAAAAAAACACACCTCTTCATAGTCGGCATAGGCAAAATACAGCAGCATATTCTTCTTAAGCAGGGTGCTAATTGCACGTTCATATATACTGGCGGCTTCATCGCTGAACAGCTTAGCATTGTTCATATCCTGTTATGAAAGTAAAAATCAATTCGATAAATCAAAAACACTTCAATATTATCTTACAGTCTAAGCTAAATGCAATATATAAAAATACATACCCCTTTCTCGGCCAGCAGCTTACTGGACTGTTCCAGATATTGTGCAGCTTCATACCAAATGTCTGGATGATGCCCCAACACCAGCAGGCACTGCTCATAGGCAAACATGACTGAAAGAGAACACATTAAACTTCAGCCGAAAGGTCATAATGTTTTTTTTTTTAATAAAGGGTGTTATAGCTCAAAAAAGTAAAGAATACAACATGAGACGCACAAAGCAGCAGTTTAGATAAACCAGTAACGTTAAGCCCTCATTCACACCAATGCGATTTGTCAGATCAAATCGCATTACAAATCTCACCCGGTTGTATACCCTCTGTTACTACTTGCACCTACAGGTAAGCCTACATTAAGACTTACCTGTAGGTGCTTGCAATATCTCCTAAATGGTTAAGGAGATATTTGCAGAAAATCAGGCACTGATGTCATACGGCGCAGTCGCACTGAGCGTGGTGGGTCTTGAATGTAAACGCGCCGGGAAAAGTTGCACATGCACGGGGATCGTGCCGGTTCCGCTTGCATGCGCAGGAGTGACATCATCGCCGCTCCGGCCAGTCACAGCGCCGCAGCTGACATCCCCTCAAGTCACTCCGGGTATCATGGCGATGGCAGAGGAGAGGAACAAGGGTCGCTGCGGGGGCTTCGATCTAAGGTAAGTAATTCATAATGAGCTAGTATGCTAGTTATACTAGCTCATTATGCCTTTGTCTTGCAGGTTTTAATTTTCTTTTTTAAATGTGTTTTTGGGTATACAACCACTTTAAATAAAGTTGCAAGACACAATTAAATGAGAAATCCAAATAGCACTGATCTGCGGCTTTGAAATCTTGCTGAAGTAGCGTAATTTCAAAGCCACACTGGTGTGAACAACATCAATTTTACTTTTTACATTCGGACTGCTCTTGTTATGCTGCCATAACCGAATAAAGCTACCTTTAATTCCAATCATTGGGTGGAAATTTAGGAGGTTATCCTCCTTCATATTAAGTGCTGCAATGGGACACTAAAAACCCACCTTTAAATAACAGTGTCATGCAAGAGAGTGGCTGTTCCCTTGGTTCAGGGGGCTCTATATTGGTTAAGAACCTTGCTGACTGGTGCCCAACCAAAGAAAAGGCCTTTTCACTAGATGGTTTTCTCTGCAGTTTGACTGGTTGGCATGTAGAATTCTCTGTCATGAACATTAATACAACCATATACAATGTGTTCTAATCATATTGAGTGCCTATGAGAAGTTTGTTGAGCAGTTTATATAATAAAATAAGTTTGTGATAATTTCTGAATGGATGCAGAGTGATCCTAAATCCACTTTAAAATATAATTTCTTGTAAAATACCTCTTTTTGTTATGAGGGTCTGGTCTTCTGTCCGAAGAGGGTTACTTTTTTCCCACTGTATGTATTTTTTCCACATCTCTACCTGTTGAGCTTCCTGAGGGGTGTTCTGTGGGGGCACGGAGGGAGCATTGCGATCCAAGCCTTTCATTACTGTCTCGTATTCCTTTTTAGAAGAAGATAAAATAAAAACTATACCAATCAGTCTCCTATATCCTGAATGTTAAACATTATCCATAGAAATGCTTTTAAACTGCATATAGCGATTAGCCATCATCTGATCTTTCATAAACAAAGTAAAAACTGACTGGTACTCTCTGCACCTATTAAAAAAAAATCAAAAAAGTGCCTGAAAAGAAGACTTACCACTTAAAGGATTTGTAAAGGCAGTAGTTTTTTATCTTTTTAAGATAAAAAACATTCTGTGTGTAGCAGCCTCCCCCTAATTACCTAAGCAGGAACAAAGATTGTCTCTGGACAGCCGCACTCTGAACAAACTAAGCACTAGTTTCAGTGCAAAACGCGTCAGCAGTCAGGTTTTATTATATTTTGCTGCGTCTTGTAGTGCTGTTCTTCTTTTAATAAAAGGCTACAATTTGTTCTGAATTTGTTCAGAGTGCGGCTGTCCAGAGACAATCTTTGTTCCTGCTTTGCTAAGTGCATTGCCTGCACCTGAGTTGTCTGCAATGGAGGATATTCATCTGGGTTCTCACCTGAAGCGGCTACTCCCTTCTCCCCTAATTACCTACCTGAGCCCCTTCTCTCTCCAGCAATGTCCATGATCCCCTCAGCCAGCCATCCAGGACACTCCTCCTAATTGGCTAAGGCAGAGCAGTGGCGCCATTGGCTCCCGCGACTGTCAAAGTCAGTTAGCCACCCAGGGGAGAGAGGGGGTGGGGCCAGGTCGGGCTCCGTGTCTGAATGGATACACAGAGCTCCGACTTGGCTTGGGTGCCCCCCCCCGTAGCAAGCTGCTGGCATTCAAATGAAGGAGGGGCTGGGAGCAGCAAAGAGGGACCCGAGAAGAGGAGGATCCAGGCTGCTCTATGCAAAACAAACTGCACACTAGGAGGCAAGTATAACAGATTTGTTTTAAAAAATAAAAAAACACAAGACTTTACAATCACTTTAACCCCGACTTTCCTATGCCTCCAATTAGCACTGTCTTGGCTGAAATATCTTAACACCTAATACAGTTTTGGGTGTGTTGGATGCCTTTCTCCAGCCCCATCATCAACACCGGGTGCTGTACAGACAGGGCCCGAAGAAGCAACCACAGCGTAGATGTAAAATCAGGCATTCTACACTCGTGGAACCGTCAGATGCTGAAGATTTTTCAGACAACACAGGTGGGCAGCAGGAAGGGTACTTAGTAATCCCCTTTTTTTTGCAGACAAGCTTTGGATTTTAATTTTTAAAATAATGACATAATCACTAGAACTAAAACAAACCCAACTCATTACAAGACTCACTTGCGATGCAAAGTGCACATCTAAAAGGTTTTATAAGCAGGCAGATAACTCAGACATATCAGACAGAGCAAAACCCCCCCTTTGTCAAAGGAACGTCTGTATCCCTGCCCCATTTTCCCAATGGAATGTTAATATGCCAGTCAAACTGAAGAAGCGGTTTTGATGCAATACATACGTCAGCCGGGACTGATAAGACTGGACTAACCTTAGCCACTCTCCTGGCATTCATATAATCTCTACTCCGATCTTCTATCATTTTCTTTGCAAGATGGACATTAATACCCTGAAGACAGCAAGCAAAGTGTTAGAATTACATCAGGTGCACAACATCTTAAAACGGACAAATACTATCCCTGAGATGTGGCTGCACAGCTTACCTCTTCATACTTGTTATAATCTCTCCAGAGTTGTTCGATGTTAATCATTGGATTGACACAACCTCGCTGGTAGACCCTGCGTACAGCTGTGATTCTTTGGTTTTCTGCATAAGATCCCACAGCTTCCCTGATTAACAAGAAACCAAACACCTCACTATGTATTGAAAAATATCACTCAAAATTTATATTCAGACTGAACCAACAAAGCACATAATGGTGCATTGCATGTGGGAGGCGGACAAAGAACAAGCAGGGTTCCATCAAAGCTTTAGAAAGCTGAGCAAATATCAGTAAAACTTGAATTAATCACATATTCAAATGGTACATAAACTTTTCTATGGGAGGTTAATTTTTTGCTTGGGAAGTAGTGTCAGTAATTTCAGCAGATTTTCTTCCACCTAATCTCCAACATTCACATTAAACCTTATAATTAAATTTATACTATGACAGCAATATATTATCACATGATATGGCCAAAAGTTTGTGGACGCCTATCACTACTATAAATAGCTTTCTTTTCCTCCATTATAAAACTATGGGCATTAATATGTACTGTAGTTGTCCCCAAATCCCGGCTATAACAGCCTTCATTTTGCTGGGAAGGCATTTCACAAAATGTGGGAATGTGTCTGTAGGAATTTGTGCCCATTAAACCAAAATAGCATTTGTAAGATCAGGTTGTGATGTTACCTGGCTACCTCAACCCCTGCCTAAAACATCTTTTACTGTCTGCTATAGCATTAACAGGACCCTTCACTGGAAACACCCAAACTCAATCATTTGGAGGTTGTCCTCATACCTTTGGCCATAAAGTGTGTTGTCTTTACTGCTAAAAGAATGCTGGCATATGTGCTGCTGTTTAAAAGTTCAATGAAGAAAAATGGGCTTTGGCCACACACCACAGTGGGATAACTTTGGTAGAAGATATTATTAATTGTTACCATGCCATAGGAAATTACAGGAGACTATGTTGACGCGTTTCACGCCGGAAATTGTGCTTGTTCATGCTTGTGTTGTGAACAAGCATGAGTTACTCGTGTGAAATGCGTCAACATAGGCTCCTGTAATTTCCTATGGCATGGTGACAATAAATAATATCTTTTACCAAAGTTATCCCTCTGTGGTGTGCGACCAAACCTCTTCTTTTCTTCATTGACCATTGATGGTGGTGAGCCGGGGCCAGCACCTGCAAAGATTTGCTTATCCACAGTCTGAGCAGTGTTACATCTTTCTTGGACTTAATTTAAAAAGTTCACCTTTGTAAAAATAAAAAAAGTTTGCAAGTAAATACAATTTGCATTTTTATTTTATTTTTTTACTTGGAGCCTGCAAAGCATTACACTCTGACAGGAAGACTCAATTAACTACTTAGAGCGCTCAACAGTGACCTGGTAGTTAATTAAGAAATACAAGCTGACAGCCGTAAAGGCTGTTGGTATCTGTAGTTTTCACGTACACAGAACACTGTGCGTTGTCAGAGTGACAGCAAGCAGGGGGGAGAAGATTCCTGCTCGCTGTCAAAACAGGGAATCGGGGGGGGGGGTGCGGAGGCTGGTGTATCTGTTACATGTTACACCCTGAATGTGGGTGTAATATGTTAAAAAAAGTTCAACTTATCCTTAAAAAAGTAATTCCACCCATATCCGGAACTCCAGTCTTCAGAGTTTCGCTTTAAACCAGTACAGACATTGTTAGGTTAAACCTTTTTATTTTGGGAATGTTGGTTCAAGGATCTATTAAACTTAAAAATGATTGTTAGCATAAAAACTTACACTCCTTTCAAAAAATTGATGTAATCAACCCAGATCTGAAAATGAAGAAAAATTATTGTTAATGTGACCACACTTAAGGTGAATATAGTACATGACAGAAATGTTATTATATGAAGTGATTTTACCTGATATGACATTATTTCCATGCCAATTTTATCTAGCGCAAAGTCATATGCTTGTGCCATTTTCTCCCTGAGGGGTAGAAGATTTAAGGAAAACATGAAAGACAGGAACTAAGAACACATCATGTCCTCTGACACAACAACAAAAACGTTTTTTTTTACACGTGCCTTTTAAAAGGTTATTGCACTATGCATGTCATCATGACTTTTCCCACTGTCAAGCAAGCCTGCTTCTGTCTACAGATTATTAAATGTCACTAGAGGGCTCCAATTTTCCAGGGGTAACAAAAAACATGGAGTGCAAAAAGCCCTACTAATCAGAGCTTTAAAAGGATAGGTGTACTTTTACAAACTAACATTATTTTCAGCAAAATACTAAATAACATGGCATGTCTATTTTGTAGAAAAGAATAGTTTGGAACTGCTCCGCCTCCATGCATCCTGTATGTATAAATGTATGTATTTGCCTGCTCTAACTGATGAAATCCAGTGAGCTGCACATTATTCACTAGCAGCAGCCTAACAAAATGCTTTCTGTGGCTGGGTGAGCATGATGTCTTAGGACGTCAGCATGTAAAACTATGGGATGCAAGAAGGCCATGCAATTTTAACCAGCTTTAAAAAAAAAAAAAAAAAAAATTTAAATGGTATTTTACTTCATTATTTATACAAAAAAAAAAAAGAGCAGATGTCATTTTTACATATCTTACATAAAGCATTTTCTAGCTTCATCATCCTGTAGTCTGAAGCCAGCACTATAAAAACAAATGTGCATAATATTGTTTAGCAGTAGTGAACACCTCCTATATAATGTTATGTGAAGCAGCTTTTGCCATTATATCTGAGTTTTTTTTTTTTTTTAAGTGAACCTGGAATCAGGTTATGAACACTAAAGTATTTAAATGCTGCAGTCACTGGAGTAATGGATCTTCAAAAATGTCATCAGAGACTCTGAAGTGGGCTGCCGTCAGTATGGAATCAGCATTTTTTTCCCTAAATAGCTTCCTTTACCTTAGTGCAGTCCTCCTTCACTCACCTCATCCTTCGATTTTGCTTTTCAATGTCCTTATTTCTTCTGAGAAATCCTCACTTCCTGTTCTTCTGTCTGTAACTACACACCGTAATGCGAGACTTTCTTACTGGTGTGGAGAAAGCGTCTTGAGGGGGCGAGCAGGAGTGTCAGGACGCCCACTAACACACAGCTCCTTTATCTGCAAAGTAGAGAGTGTCCCGACTTGCCTGCTCGCCCCCTCCCCCACAATGAGGCTTTCTCCACACCAGGGAGAAAGCCTTGCATTACGGTGTTGAGTTACAGACAGAAGAACAGGAAGTGAGGATTTTTCAGAAGAAATAAGGACATTTAAAAGCAAAATCGAAGGATGAGGTAAGTGAAGGAGGACTGCACTAAGGTAAAAGGAAGCTATTTAGGGAAACACATTTTTTCCTTTACAACTCCTTTAAAGAACCTGCTTTTTGTTTGCATCAGAACTCTGGGCAGGCTGTAATGTCATCCCTGCCAGCTGATGGAAAGGCAGATAAGCTGCCATTTTTAATGCTTATGTTGTAAACTTTGAGGGTTACTTTCTTTACAGTTCCTGCGGATACAGGGATAAGTGAGGTCATGTTTTAAAACATATTTGCTGCTTGTTCTATTTCAATATTCCTGCTCTGTTCGTGGGTCCTGAGGACAGGAGTTTAGAACCACTGTGCTTGGAGTATTCCAGTCAGGCTTCATAAGGGATACAAATGCTGCATACCTATAGCTGGGGCATTTTTCAACTTTAGCCAGAGCTGCACAGTTTTTTTTTATACCGATACACCTGATCTGCATAGGCAGTCTTTTGGTGAATGGTGAACTAACCCTTAAATGCACACCAACTAATGCTAGGGTTGCCACCAATAGCATGGGGCCAACATTCCCTGATATTGTCAAGCATGAAAACGCTGTAATAAAAACTATGTGTATAGATTTAAGGGATGTTCCCAACGTGGAAAAGACACAGCGCCAAGGCAAAACCAATAACAATCACTTGAATATAATTTTTGGGACCAAAAATAGGTTACTCTAGTACACACACACACACACACACACACATCTATTTTACCCAAGGGGTAAAGACGTGTAGTTAGTAGAGATGGGCTCGGGCAAGTTTGGATCGAAACTGCCAGGAAGCCGGCACTGCACATCCCCAATCATAGGCAGCGTGTGTGCAGCTGCCAGTTGCCTATGATTGTCAGTGTGCAGTGACAGATTCCTGGCGGGTTCAATCCGAACATGCCCAAGCCCACCACTAGTAGTGAGATATAGAATATGTAGTATGGCCAGCTTTGGCTACCACCTTTGGCAGCCCAATCTGCAGCAAATCAGTGAAGAGTAAGGCGGGTCACAGAAGATACGATTTTCTTTCCTGTATCCGGTATGTTGGTTGTACCCAAGTCGATCGATGGATCAACCTGGTTACAATCAGGCTGCCCATAGATTGTTTGAATCTCGACCAGTGCCTGCGGAATTGACCGAGATTCGAACCATCTATGGCCATTTTAAGAAATGGCTAGAAATTTGCACATGGCTTGGCTTGGCCCTATTGTAATAAAAAGATGATGTGTCTATTATTCACTGCACACCTTTCTAGTGCCTTTCAAATAATTAGAAGCAATTGCTATTCTAGAACAGGGGGTCTACAAACTTTATAAAGAAAAGGGCCAGTTTACTGTCCTTCAGACTTTAGGGGGGCCAGACTGTGCCCAGTGGGAGTAAACGATGCTCTAATTTCCGTATTAGGGGGGAGAAATACTTGGTGTCAGTGGGAAGAATAGTGCCCCATTTTTGTTGTCAGTGGAAGGATTTATGCCTCATCGTTGGCGTCAATGGGAGGAATAAGTGCCCCATTGTTGGGGTCAGTGGCAGGAGGAAAAATGCCTCAAGGCCTGGATAAATGAATGCAAAGAACCGCATCCAGTCCCATGGCCACAGTTTGGAGACCACTGTTCTAGAGAGATATTACAACCTGCTAAAAAATCTCTGTGCAAGTGGACATGGTTGCTCCCTCTTAAATGAAGAAAAGCAAGCAATATTTTCACCATGTATGGTCTACTAACTTTGTGATGAGTTCTAGCCTTCCAGTGAAGAATTCAAAGACATGCAGATGTCCACTCACTGTTCTCTTTGACATTTGCCTATGTATGGACAGCCCTAAAAGCAGACAGTCCCTACCCCTAATTTGCACATGAACTGTGTAAGAAAAATGTTGGACAAATGGCACCTATAAAATAAGTCTATATATACATTCATATTATTTAGTGAGATTGAGGCAAAAGAAAAATAGGGTCATATGTTTTCTTCTTTATTTCCTCATTCACACTCAGAAAATGGAAGCGAAACTGTAGCCTTCTTTTACATGAAGTAGACCATGCTAAAGTAAATAATCTTATAGGTATGTTTAAATTATATATGTACTTTGGGAGATGTATTTTTTATGCATGGTCTGCTTCTTGCTTAGTATTGAAAAACAATGTCACAATGAATTAAAACATTAGCCTATTTGCAATGCCCGATCACATGAAATACCGACAATGCTGCTGGTAGAGAAAATGTAATCTTTGCATAAGTGGTCCATAGAGGAGTCAGTTTTTTTTTTCCGATCAGATAGTGGGCTGAACAAAAAAACTGAATGGATTCCCTTATCCACACAAGCGAGGTGGATGTGCGAATCCTCGCTGCTGTGTCATTGTATTCTGACAGCGGGGTCACTTCTGCCAGTAGAAGACAATGATCAGAGCCGCAGCTTGATTGATCGAACCAAAATTTTTCAACAAACCCGCTTGGGAGCAGTCGGTCGTTAGAACCAGAAACGTCCATAGATGGACCGAAATTCATCTGGTCCCCGCTGAACCGGCTGAATTTCAATCCATCTATGGATCGCTTTAATAACATAACAGAGCTAGGGAGCGACCTTTTTTAATAACAGCGGATGAGAGGTCCTTTTTTTTTTGTTTTGTTTTTTGCAGATGCGTTGTATATTGATTAATGTAAAAATGTAATTTTAACACCAGCTCTGCTGTAAATGTGCAGTTGCTATTAGTCATGTCTCCACTTTTCTTTGCTTCAAGTTTCCATGATTTGGCCCCCTTTGTGGACTTACTTGTAACTTGGAAGCTTCCCTTTGGTCTCCCGAACATAGGACACATAACATTTCCATAGATCTATGTGTAAGACCTTCATGAGGCATCTTTGAAATAACTGTAGGTAGAATTCAACAAAAGGTAATCTATACTAACATGATGGCCATTGGTGTTATTCAGTTTAAGTAGCATATATGAAGTGTTAACAGAATGAAGCACAAATATTTGTGAGAGCTCTGTGTTGGAAAGCTAGCGACAGACATAAGATAGTGGTCCTCAGTAAGACGGTATTTGGAGGGAGTCATCCGTTCACCTAAGAACAATGTGTGTGTATAATAAATGTATATCTATATATAAACACACACATACATATACACTATGGTATACACACACACACACAACGTTATATACATACACACACACACACAGTTGTGTTCATAAGTTTACATACTCTTGCAGAATTTATGATTTCTTGGTAATTTTTCTGAGAATATGAATGAGAACACAAAAACTTTCCATTCACTCATGGTTGGTGTTTGGCTGAAGCCATTTATTCTCAATCGTTTTTACTCTTTTTAAATCATAAATGATAACAGAATCTACCGAAATGACCCTGATCAAAAAAGATTACATACTCCAGTCCTTAATACTGTATATTGCCCCCTTTAACATCAAATGACAGCTTGAAGTCCATTGTATTTGTGGATGAGGCTCTTTAGTAAAGCTGCCCATTCCTCTTGGCAAAAAGCATTCCGTTTCTGTAAATTCTTGGGCTGTCTTGCATGAACTGCACGTTTGAGATCTCCCCAGAGTGGCTCAATGATTTTGAGGTCAGGAGACTGAGATGGCCACTCCAGAACCTTCACTTTATTCTGCTGTAGCCAATGACAGGTCTACTTGGCCGTGTGTTTTGGATCATTGTCATGTTGGAAAGTCCAAGTACGTCCCATGCACAGCTTCCTGGCTGATGAATGCAAATGTTCCTCCAGTATTTTGTGATAACATACTGCATTCATCTTGCCAACAATTTTGACCAAATTTCCTGTGCCTGTGTAACTCACACATCCCCAAAACATCAGCGAACCACCTCCGTGATTCACAGTAGGAATGGTGTACTTTTCATCATAGGCCTTGTTGACTGCTCTCCAAATGTATCATTTATGTTTATGGACGAAAAGCTAAATTTTGGTCTCATCACTCCAAATGACTTTGTGCCAGAAGGTTTGACGCTTGTCTCTGTGCTGTTTGGCATATTGTTAGCGGGATACTTTGTGGTAATTGAGTAGCAATGGCTTCCTTCTGGCGACACGACCATGCAGCCCATCTTTCTTCAAGTTTCTCCTTATTGTGCATCTTGAAACAGCCACACCACATGCTTTCATAGAGTCCTGTATTTAACCTGAAGTTATTTGTGGGTTTTCTTTGCATCCCGAACAATTTTCCTGGCAGTTGTGGCTGAAATATTAGTTGGTCTACCTGACTGTGGTTTGGTTTTGACAGAACCCCTAATTTTCCACTTCTTGTTTAGAGTTTGGACACTGCCGATTGGCATTATCAATTCCTTGGATATCTTTTTATAACCCTTTCCGGTTTTATACAGTTCAACTACCTTTTCCTGTAGATCCTTTCACAATTCTTTTGCTTTCCTCATGACTCAGAAACCAGAAAAGTCAGTGCAGCACTGGATGAAAGATGCAAGGGTCTGTCAGGAGCCCAGAAATGCATTGACCTTTTATACACACACTAATTACAAGCAAACAGATCACAGGTGAGGATGGTTACCTTGAATAGCCATTCAAACCCCTTTGTGTTAAACTTGTGTGCATGTTATCAGTCCAAAATAACCAGGGCATGTAAACTTTGATCAGGGTCATTTGGGTAGTTTCTGTTGTCAATATGATTTAAAAGGGGTAAACACAGTTGATTGATAATAAATGGTGTCAGCCAAACATTGACCATGAGTGAAAGAAATGTTGTGTTATCATTCATATTCTCTGAAAAATGGTCACAAAATCATACATTCTGCCAGGGTATGTAAACTTATGAGCACAACTCTGTATGTATTTAATTTTACATTTTTTTTTTAAATAGATCTTTGGCTGTTTTCTTTGAGCAGTCTTTAATAGCCAAGATATGTATTTTACTGCGCATAGTTCCACAAAAAATATAATTGAAACCAACCATTAGAAGAGAATCTACATATAGTACATTTTAAGTAGTAGACTTTAAAGCAGAATTCAAGCCGAAACTTCTTCTGGTCTGCAATGGAGGTTTTGTTGCTTTGTCCCCATGAAGCAAACTTGCTCTTTGTTTCCTGGGAGGTAGGTCTGAGGTGCGGGATCATGTATTGTGGATGGTTGTTTTAAGTCAAGAATCAAACCAATTTAGGAGGGAGCCATTCACCTAA
Organism: Rana temporaria; assembly: GCF_905171775.1. Lineage (NCBI taxonomy): Eukaryota > Metazoa > Chordata > Amphibia > Anura > Ranidae > Rana > Rana temporaria. The sequence goes on along the minus strand of NC_053499.1, from coordinate 29,960,312 downwards.
GGAAGCCTTCTAGGAGTGATAGCTAAGAGTTGGCTATCAGCTCAGAAAAAAATGGTGTGTAGGAAAAGAATGCATCAGAAAGAGAACATAAAAAGCACACCTTTGACATGGATTTTGAATCTTGTACCATAAAAGGCAAAATACATTTTGGGGTTTCAATGGACTTCCTACCTCCTGGGCTACAAATAACACACATAGTTTCCATCAGAATTCAAATGTTAACTGTCAGCCAGTTAATATTTGAATACTGATGGAAATTCATTACTGTGTCAGTCTTATTATTGGTGGTTTTAGCGCTACCTCGTTTAAAAAGATTTTTAATGTATTGTTATTGGTAGCGCTTTGAGCCTCAAAAATGCTTTGGCTTTTTAAAATACAAGATTCTAAATAAAATCAAATGTGAACTTTGAACGTTCTGTTTCTGGCGCTTTAAGCAATAAAAATCTGAGAGGTCCTTTAGGGTCAATTCCCATCATAAAACACAGTAAATGGGTTGTAACACACTTCACATCACAAGAAAAAAGGATCCTGCTGCATTTTTTGCAGTTCACCGTAGCACTCGTGAATTGTGGTTCATTGCAGTGTAAGGCCGGGTTCACACTGTTCCGATAAACGCTCCGACATTGGGAGCTCATGTCGCATGACGTGTAAAAATAAATGTTTCCCTATGAGAGCCGTCTTAACTGGTCCCACTTTAAAAATGCTCCCTCTACTACTTTGGTCCGACTTTGATCCTACTTCAGCCCATTGAATATCATTGAAGTCGGACCAAAGTAGGATCCTTGTCCTTACCATCCGACTTTTGACATCCGACATGTGATTACAGCAGCAGTAAAAGGAATTTATCTCACACTGGGATTGTTTTGATTGGTCAAAGAACAAGTCAGACTATCACAAAGTAGTATTCTGTTCATGAAAGTGCGATGGAATGCAGGACCAATGTAGGACCGATGTCGCAGAGCAAAGTAGGATGAAAGTCGTACTACTGTCGTTTAGTATAGTGTGAACCCAGCCTAACAGTGTTGTGTTCTGGACTTGTGTTGGGATGCCATTCAAAAACAAACAGCACAGCAATGAACACATGCATGATGTGCTACTTACTATACCTTACCACAATGTGATGGAGTAAACAAGCTCCTCCACGTAAACCATTTAAAAAATACGTTTTACTTGGACCAACACTTTTTACAACCCAATAAAGATTCATATTTATATTTATGGAGCGGTGTAAGTGCTATATATATATATATATATAAACGCTTTGTGAGTAAATGTGTGTGTCTATTTAGCATTGTCTGAAACCGATTGTGATGAGAACAGTAGTTCAAACTCACCTTTTCAACCTTGTCATAATTTTTAGCTTTAACCTGTGTACAAATTGAAAAGGGGAGAAAATAGTTAGTACAACATGGTTTTGTGTGATCTGAAAAAATTATTTATTTAGCAATGCAATAGTGAATGTCTCATTTGACTGATGTGTTTATTACCCCTTTCTATAAGTATAACCATAAAAAAAAATGCTGCTGCTCCTTCTTAGTGCCATGCATTATAATGCATGGTAGGTAAAGAGAACCTGTTGCCAGACCATTGCTTTTTTAACAAAAACCTTTCTATAAGATTATATGTGCATATAGTGTATTTTATGTATGATATCTACCTACAAAAGTGTAGAAATCCATAAGGCTTTAGAAACGGCTGCTGGGTACCACCATCTTGGATATGATGTCAGCAGCCCCAGAGTTGTCACTCAGGATACACTATAGAATTGCTCCTCCCCAGCAGCTACATAAAAGGTTATGTAGAGGGGTAAAGGAATGGGCAGAGGAGCTAGGCCAGCACAAACAGGAATTAGACACTATGGGGGTGATTTAATAAAACTGGAGTGTGCAAAATCTGGTGCAGCTGCACACAGAAACCAATTAGCTTCCGGGTTTTATTGTCAAAGCTTAAACAAGCTGAAGTTAAAAGCTTATTGGCTACTATTCTCAGCTGCACCAGATTTTGCACCCTTCAGTTTTAGTAAATCACACCCTATGAATTGGCTATGATGTGCAGGGGGAGGAGGTTGTAGTAGGGATGCAACTAAGTTGGATACACACTACACTATTTTCTTCTTTCTAGATTTTTCTCCTTTAGATTTACCAAAACCATATAATATAAAAAGGTCAAACCTAAACACTTTCAATTTGAATGCAATTAGGCAGGGCCTTGCACTACATAGCTGAGGGTAAATCTAACAACAAAAGTTGTATAGTGTGTATCCAACTTTAGACAACATTTCTAGCATGTTTAAGGCTGGATTCACACCTATGCAGTTTTAGTGCTTTTTGCATTTTTCAGATTTCCAATGCATCCGGTCTGAATGAGTCTTGCATTAAGTATTTTGTTTACTTAAAAATAAATATTTGAGAGAAAAATATTGTGAATGGTATCCTGTTTATGCATTTTGTTTTCAATTGCAGAATTTTGCAACTGTATAAGCTCCACTGCTGCATGCCCATGACAAGAAAAAGTAATTCATCCTATTATAGCCTTCTATTCGTACATTTTTTTATACTGTGCATTTTACTATTAGAAGACTGTAAACTGCACTACTACACAAATTATTTTACCACTCACAGATTTGGGATCCCAGCACATACAAGCACCCGTCATTGACATAAAATACCCCAAGGCCCCCTTCACATGGGCGCAATCTGTTTTTTCAGCAGGGGATCTGACTGCTGATCCCCTGCTGAGCTGAGCAGGTATATGAGAGGTAGGTGAGAGGTCTGTGTCCACCCCACTTATGCAGAGCAAACACAGCCTGTTCTGCTCTGTGGGCAGTCAGATATAAGCGGACCAGCTGATTTTTTACACCGGACTGCCCTCCGTTCCGATTCAGCCAGAAGGGGAACAGATTCCCTTCAGTTTGCTTTTGCCAGATCAGATAGGAGGTAGGTGGGTGTAAATGGACACAAGTCTGTTTACATTCGCTGCTCCATAGAGGAGAATGGAGGGTCCAATTGGGTCTGCTAGGAAAACGGACAGGTGGGCCAGATTGTACCGCTCATGTGAAAGGGTACTAAGGCCCCCTACAAATTTTTACATTCTGTTTCAGTATGTTTGTGGATTGCCTCCTTGTGAGGACCCAAAGAAAAAACAAACAGGAAATCTATTTGTTTAATGTAAACCTTGGCATTCCATATGTGGTGAAATCCTATGAGGCATTGAAATACCTCAATCATGACTCCCAGAGGCAGAGGTATGATGGGATTTGTAGTGTCACCACAGCTGGGGTGACGAGGTTTCCTACCCCTGCTCTAATGGCTCCGACTACGTCCAGGCAATGTAAAGAGAAATCCTATGGATATTTAGGAGCCCAGTACAACAGGATGACAAAACAATATCTTACATTTAGATGGAACAGTGAAACCACCTTTGGAAGAATAGCTGGTCTTGGGTGTAATACACTGATGCTATGAAAGTTTGAGAAAAAGCTTTTTACAGGAAAAGGTCACTGGTTCAGAAACACATCTGACAGATATGATGGCTACTTTTCTGCCAAGAATCTCTATGGGAATATTCCGGATTGGTTCATTGGGTGGTTTTGCGGGGAAAAGAGAAACAATGTAGGTCCCAGAAAAGCACAGGGTTCATTCTGCAAGGAGACTTAACGCTAGAAACACCAACCAAAGACCTGTTTGCAAGAAGGCCAGAATACAAGGCACAGCGTAATCTCTGGGACTGAATTTACTCTGCTAAATAGCAGATCTGACCTGTTCGGAAGAGGCAAGGACTCAACTGCTAGAATGCGGAGTATGTCTGTTATCAGCTTTTTCCTGGCCAATGTGATGCAAGTAAAATCTTCATTTTCTTCTCTCACTCTATTATGTGGAGGCAGGGAAAACATGGATTGCCTGAACCAAGACCAATAGTGGTTAATGATTCTCAGGCTGGGTTCACACTTGTCCGACAAACAGTCCTACATTGGGAGCCTCATGTAACATGACGTGTGAAAATCAATGTTTCCCTATGAGAGCTGTCTTAACTGGTCCTACACAAGTCGATCAGACTTTGAAAATGCTCCCTGTACTACTTTTAGTCCTACATTGATCCTACTTCAACCCATTGAATATCATTGAAGTCGGACCAAAGTAGTATCCTGTTCATGAAAGTAGGATGGATGTAGGACCGATGTAGGATAAATGTAGGACCAATGTAGCAGAGCAAAGTAGGATGAAAGTAGTGTAGTAGTGTGATCCCAGCCTTACTCTGAATTGTCTAGGGTTGTTACAGACCCTTGCTTATACAGGGTCTGGAAATAAAAGTACCATTTCATTGTTTTCATATGATACCAAGCTATGCAGTTGAATAACGTCCTTTCAGGATGTCTCCAGCTTACAACCTGATCTTAATGCATTGTTTAAATGGGGAACTGTGTTGCAAATGAAGTTTAATGTAGAAAATGTATGCACTTGGGGGATAAAAATGGTGGACAAGGATCTGGGTGCCAAGCTGCAGTTTCCAGAATGCAAAATCTATTCTTGTATTAAAAAGGAGGAGAGGGAGACATCATTTTGCCCATGTACAAATCATTAGTAAGACCTCATCTGGAATACCCAGTTCAGTTTTGGGCTCCAGTTCACAAAAATAATATTGGGGAACTGGAGGAAGTGCAGAGAAGGGCAACCAAACTGATAAGAGGCATGGAGGAGCTCAGATATGAGGAAGGTTTAGAGGAACTGAATGTATTCTTTCTGGAGGGGGGATTATGATCAACATGTATAAATACATAAGTGGTCCATATAGTGAACTTGTGTAGTTATTCACCTTAAAGTGGTTGTAAACCCAACCACAGAACTTGCACCTACAGGCAAGCCTAGATTAAGGCCTACCTGTAGGTGCAAGAAATATCTCTTTAACCTACACGGTTAAGGAGATATTTAACCAAAAATTAGCACCGCTGTAGACAGCGGCGCAGGCGGGCTAGCAGGCCGGCTCCCTGAATGGAATCATGCATGAATTATGCCGATCCCGCGGGCAATGCGCGGGAGTGACATCATCGACACTCCGATCTATTACAGCGCCAGAGCGGCGATACACGGAAGGGACATTGAGGCAAGATGGCGGCGGAGGGGAACGAGGAGCAGTTCGGGGGCTTCAATCTCAGGCAAATCATTCATAATGAGCTAGTATGCTATGCATACTAGCTCATTATGCCTTTCTCTTGTAGGTTTTTTAAAAAAAGATTAAAATTAAATACCGGGTTTACTTCCTCTTTAAGATCATTATAGAGAACAAGGATGCACTCTTTACCCTTGTACTCTTCTGGAGGAAAAGAGATTTAATCTGCAAATACGGAAAGGCTTCTTCATAGGAAGAACTGTGAAAATGTGGAATAGACTTCCTCAAAAGCTGGTTCTTGTCAGCGCAAGTGGATTGTATGAAACAAAAAGGCCTGGATTTTTTCCTAAACACACATGATATGATACAAATATTTTAAGGTAAAGTTGATCCAAGGAATATCTGTTTGCCTGTTGGGGGGGAATCAGGAAATATTTCCCCCCCCCCTCGCTGGAGCAAAATGTGAACATGCTTTATTGTTTTTTTGTGCCTTCCTCTGAAATCGACTGTGGATATGGGATTGTTTATATAGGAGGTTTTATTTTTCTATGTTAGTTGAACTGGAAGGAAGGACTTGTGTCTTTTTTTCAACCAGATTAACCATGTAACTATAATAAATAAAGCACCATAGGCCAGAGATAAAGGATCCCTGGTTTTGGTTAGATAGCTATTTTGTTATTGTATCTGGAAAATAGGGTGTTAACATACAGAGTTCCCCATTTTTGGCACATCAGATTGAAAACACTGTTCCACTTGGATCAAGAGGTGGCGGCTGAGATAATCTGCCTGCCAGTTGTCCACTCTTGGGATGTGGACCTCATCAATTGCTGGGCAGTGAATTTATGTCCATGAGAGAATATGGTTTGTTTTCTTAAAGGAAGCCAGGCTCTTTGTGCCTCCTTTATGGTTGATAAATATGCCATTGTTGTGGCAATGTCTAAATACACCTGAATTGGGAGACCCTCTTGAAGGGGGGTCTAGTGCTAGAGGGACAACTTGACTGATCTGAGCTCCAAGATGTTAATAGGGAGTTTGATTTCCTCTCTTAATCATGTTTCCTGAACCATCAAAGATTGGGATACTCCTCCCCAGCCTGAGAAGAAGGGAGGAAAGATGCTCTACCCGGACAAGGAAGTTATTGTTTGGCTGCATAGGTGCATATGCAAGTCCAGGGAACGTTTTCTAATTTTTCCATGCTGACAGAGTGTTTAGGTGAGAGATCTTGAATGGAATTGGGTAAAAAGTACAGCTTCAAAAGTAAGCAACCATTAGACCCAGAACTCATAAAAGAAATCCCACATAATTTGCCATATCTCAGTTATCGAGCTTGGGTTTTTAGAGAAAGACCTTGCTTTTCTGAAAGAGAAACTTCTGCTTCCGACATGTCCAGGATTAGACCCATGTATTTTAGGATGGAATGAAGAACAGATATTTTTTTCAATTGGTTACCCAGCCAACAGCCTAGGAGCAGCTGAATGGGCTTTTGGACGTTTGCTAAGAGTTGCAAGGGATATGAATCCTTCAAAAGAAGGACATCTAAAAAGCCTGTCACTTAAATGCCCCAAGTTCTGAGGACAAGCAAGGTTGCCAAGACCTTTGTAAACACACTGGGAGTAGAGGATAGGCCGAAAGGGCACAACACACATAGAAGTGGTTGTCTGTCATGAGAAAGTATAGAAATCGCTGATTGGGTGGGTAAATGGGAATGTACAGATAGGCATTTTGGATGTCCATGGATGTCATGTGTTCCTCTGGTCTCAGACAGGCAATTATGGACTTTGAGGATTCAATGTAAAATTTTGGAATTTGTTAAGGTATTTTAAGCCCAAGATAAAGATGAAAAACCCCCATTGGGCTTTGGTATCATGACCAAGTTTGCGTAAAATCCCATGAACCTATCCTGTGACAGTACAGGAACAACTCCCTGGGACAAGAGGTGGTTCAGGGCATTCTGCATATCTGACTTACATTGGACTGTTTTTTTTTTGTGGATTTTAAATAAGAAAGTGGTGAGGTGGTAGAGCTTTGAACTCTGTCTTGTACCCTTTTGAAACCAATTGAACCCTCAGGTCTGAGACACCTGTGGTCCAGAGCAGGTTTTCTTAACCTGGGTTCCACTGTGATCGACCTGTCAATTTGCATGAAGCCAATGGGTAGATTGCATAGGCCTCTACCGACACATGCAGAGCTAAGCATGGAAGTAGCTGTTAGAGTGCTAGTTGTGGCACACTGTTCCCAGCCAGCCTTTCCTCCCCTTGTGTCCATCCTAGGTACTTGCATGCAAGATCCCTTGAGGACAAAAGGAAAGGAGGGACTGGCAGAGAACAACACGCCACAAGAGGACGGATTACAGCTACCCTTTTACTGTGAAGAGGGCTGAACTTAAGAATTAAAATTTAAGCCTGGTTAGAATGTACAAGTGTTCTGTGCTTAGAGGAGCCAAGGTTTTGGTACTTTCTACTAAGGAAAACCTTCACACCTGTGACCTTTTTGATCAATTTATCAAGTGCCTCATCATAGAAAAGTCTTCCCTGGAACAGTATGTGTGTGAGGCACCTTTTAGCCATTGATGCTATTTGGCATGCGGTTAGACATGTCAAATTGCATGCCAAATTGGTGGCAATTGCAGCACCTGATTAGATTCCCAAAAGTAGGTTCTGTACTACTTTTGGCGATTTCGGGGTGTGATTTCCATTGACATCTGTACAGAAACCCACACATATGTCTCTGAAATTGCCCCTGAAATTGGAACTGAAATGCAGGTATTAACTTGCGCGATTTCACTCCCATTGCCAGTGTGAACCTAGGCTTACAGACCGCCTTTAGCCATAAGATTCCATATAAATGGAAACATGAGTCATTCTGGATATTTACCTGATAATGGGGGAGATTTGCGAAAACAGGTGCATTAATAATCTGGTGCAGCTGCGCATGGTAACCGATCAGCTTCTAACGTCAGCTTTTTCAATAAGGGCTCTTTCACACGGAGCGGATCCGTATTGATCCGCCCCGTGTGTGTCCGTCTGCTCAGAGAGGATCATCCGTAAATCCCTGCTGAGCTGTCGGCAGACAGGGTGGTCCCCGCACACTGTGCAGAGACCTCCCTTTTTTTTTCTCCGCTCTCCCCTATGGGGAATCGGATGAATACGGACCGTGAGTCCATATTCATCCGATCCGTTCCACCGGACGAAAGAAAAATAGGGTTTTCTTCTGTCTGAAAAAGCGGATCTTGTAAAAAACAGACCGTTCGTCTGCCCGTGTGAAAGGGCCCTTAAGCTTTGACCAACAAAAAAACCTGGGAGCCAAATTGGATTTCAATGCAGAGTTGCACCAGATTTTACACTCTACAGTTTTAGTAAACACCACCCAATGACCTGGTTCAGGACATAATAAAAAAAAAAAAAGAAGAAATAAAAAGTGGCAATTATGATTATTAAACAATGGCATGGTCCTAAAATACAGGGTCATGTTGGTTGCTCATTGTTAAACAGAACCTAACTGGACTAGGACAAACAAATAGCAGCAAAAGCGGTTTGTAGGTCTGGACCTGCCAGGTTAAAGAGTGTCTCAAATTTTCTATCAGCATAATCTTTGAAAGAAGAAACATCTTTAGTCATTTTTTTTCCCACTGGAAGAGGTCAGCAAAAAATGTTGTTTTTTTTTTGGGGGGGGGGGCATATTATTAACTGTTCATGCAGGGGAAGTTTTATATGTCTGTGTAGGTCTCTTCATGCCCGGAGGAGCACGGCAAGATGCAGAAGAATCTGCTCAAATCCACAACTTTTGTAGATAAAGGCAATTAGTTTATCAACCTTAGCAAGCATGTTGTGTGAAGCTCCCTTTCAATATAGAGACAAATCTTCTACAGCTTCTTCCAACATCCTCTTCATTCCCTTCTGATTTTGCATCCTCTAGGACCAGCATCTCAGACTCCAACTTAGATTGACTAACAGGAATAGGAGGGGAAAAAAGTTGGGCCTTTCTGAGCCCTAGGCAAAGATGGTTTTATTAAAACCACAATCTGTTCAAGGAATTGTGATATAGATGCAGAAAATTCTGCTTTTGGTAGGATGCCTGATATAGAGCTAGAGCTGGATGCCGAGACCTATATTAAAACCAGGTCCTGCTCTGATGCAAGGGCCACATTATCGTCTCTAAGCTTGAATACTGTGCAGGCCTTCAGCAAATTAAAGCCTTTTTGGCTGCATACAATTGGCTCCCATTCGCCGGCTACTGATGGTATTTACTGGTGGAGTACTCACACCATAGAGTGCAGGAGATAGGGTAAAAAAATACCTAGAAGTAGAACTGTCCGGAGAAAGCACCTTAGTAGCACCTATGCAGAAGTGGTGTAAAAGTGTGCAACCAGTGGTGTCATGTAACCTCTGTCCATCCACCGGAGACTGGGACACCCATGGTGAATATGTTGCCTGTGTCCTGTACAAATAAGATATTTTTAGGGGGTCAATTTTCAGTTTACAGGTTTTTAAACCCATATATCAGATTTGTTTGTTACTACACGTACTTGATTTCAGTTTACAAATAAGCAATACACGACAAAGGCCTCCCAAAGCACTACAGCATTATCTAGAGAACAAAAAACAGCAGAAGCCGTGTTGTCACTCTGACAACCTGGGAAAAAGCCATCCAATAAGGGAAGAACTCCGTTCTGACTTATTCATTAATGTGTGTAAATTTTAGCTTGAACTCTCTAAACAGCAAACCTTTTACAACAGGGGTCAAAGGGGGGGGGGGGGGGCAAAAACATGCAATGCTGCTCCAGCTGCTGGATAAAAATAGGAAAACAAAATATATTACTATGTAATACATCATTCAGTCATTTAGGAACTCTGATTACGGTCTAAAGCAGGCTGCCATTCCATGACTCATACACATTATAGTGTATCCAGAGCAGTGACTAATTGAATAACGTTAAATCAGAAAATGGCTCCTTAGCAAAGCCTAATCACATACAAGTTTTTAGGCTGTTTGGACAACAGTTTTGAGACAACTAAGATTCATTTTTTTTTTTATTTTTTTTTTAAGTACTGCGCTACCAAAGTGACCAGCATAATGTTACAGATATACTCAGCACACCTGCTGTGGCACTTTTACAGTCTCCCAACCTACAAGCATGCACAAAGCTAATGCGACTATAATCCTCTGGAGTCTCAGTGCACCTCTGGTATTGCCAAGAACCCATCCTTAAAGTGTATGTTACCCCCAACATTTCATATTCCAGATAGTCATCTGTTGTAAAATTTACTTTATGGAAAAGTATGGTGTTTTCTTGGCATTACTTCCTTTGTGTGAAATACTTGGTGATCCTGCCAGTTCCCCTTGCTTTCCTGTTTTAAACTGGCCATGCTAGACCTGGAAGCACACCTAACCCAGTATGGTCAGTTTGCTTCTTTGCATTTGGTCACTTTTTATTTGGGAGCACAGTCAGCCTGTACTCCAATGGGCTGACTTATGCTTTTACATGACCTTTGGCCCTGCTCTTCACTGGGAAGATCAGTGTATTATAATTTATTTGTCTTCTGCTGACAGTGGCCAAGGGATGGATCAAATCTCAGCCATGGCCAGCAAGAGAAGCGCGCCCCCCCATGGTTCTCATGTCAGATGTATAACTGATCCGTGGTGGGCTTTTGATAAAGTTGTGACTATCCCTTTAAAAGGAGCACAGAAGATAACTTAATGTTATATCATTACAAAAACACAAAATGGCAGAATGTTTGCACACAGAACTAGTATGTCTAACTCTAGTCTTCATAGTTGCCAGCTTTTTAAAACTATGTAGCACTAAATGTGTATCTGTCTTAAATGACAGAAGAAAGTCCCAGGGACTTGGAGAGATACCTTTTCTACTATCAAAACCACTCATCAATGATGGGTGAGCAGATACAAGTTCTAAATGACTGTGTTCTTAAAGTGTAACTAAAGGCAAAACTTTAGTAGTTTTGGATAGAGTATAGAGGGATTAGAACACCTGTAAAGGTTTTAACTTTCCGTCTCCCCGCCATTATGGAGATTCTCCCTCTCTATTGGTCCGGTTTACAGTTATTAAATGGTAGAACATTTACAAATGTTTGATTTACACCAAAGCAGTAATAGAGGAGAATCCTCCAATGGGGACACTAGGTCTGGTGACACACTAGGATTACTTACTTCCTGTGTTGGCTACAAGAGAAGGGAAATCTCCCCTATGTGACACAGGTGGCAAAGAAACGGTAATCTATAAATCTCTTTACTCAATCTGAAAGGGGGGGGGGGGGAGAGAGTTTGGTCTTTAGTTATACTTTAAGAAATTTGGCCAAATTTCAATTTATTCATAGCCCTCGCTGTTTGACAGAAGCCGATCCAGCTTCTGTCAAATAGAACATAATCAGTATAATTTAAGAGCGGAGACTGCTGTCAGAATACAATATACCAGCAGGTTTGGCTTCCATCATCATCAGATTTTGGGGGGGGGGGGGGGGGATGCACAACTGTTTTTTCAGTGGCCTGAACAGAAAGGAAACAAAAAACCCTACCTTGTGTATCTAGCTTTACAATCACCCTTTTTATCACCAAACACAAAACCTAGAGAGCAGCGGTAGAAAGAATTGAACACTACTATCAACATTCATCAAAACGACGCAGCACACATACATACAGATACAGCATTTTATTGGGCCACAGTTAAGTGCTTTACTTGTTAAGCTGTATTAAACAAAAGTATGAAATATCCCTTTCACAATAATGTTTAAAGGGGTTGTAAAGACAAAAATATTTTCCTCTTAAATTAAACTCTGACAGTAGCTGATAAAGTAAAAAGTAATGTTTTGCATTATAACTAGTTTGATACCTGTTGAAATCGAGCCGTTTTATTCACCTCCATCACTCCTGAATCATTATTCTCACTGACTTCCTGGTTTGCAGTGCGCATTCATTCTTGCTACATCACGGCCTAATGGGAACTACAGTTCCCATTAGGCTTAGCCTCCATGCCTGTGAGGGATAAGAGAGCATCTTCATGCAGGGCTGTAGTCATAGGGAGGGGGTGAGCACATTCTGCTTTCCACCATGCAAAACAGCTCAGATGCTGGTGGAAAGCAAGAAGAGCAGTGACAGGAAATGGCATTTTCAAACCTGGATTACTGTATTTTGGAGGTCAAAAGGAAAAACGAGGTAAGTGATATTTAAATGCTCTAGCTTACAGCAATCAATTGATCTAATAAAAAACGAACCTTTAGTGTTCCTTTAATGTCCCTCCATCTCTGTCTTAGGCTGTGTTCACACTGCCGTAGGATACAGGTGACAGCAAGGGACCGATACGTCCCTGATGCCGTTTCAGGCCCAAATTCTTGGCTGAATTCAGACCTGAATTGGACTTAAAGACACACAGGATCTCTGTGCAATTCGCTACGCAGCTGCTCCAGGGATGTGTGAACCGACTCTATAGAGCAGGGATATGCAATTAGCGGACCTCCAGCTGTTGCAGAACTAAAAGTCCCATGAGACATAGCAAGACTCTGACAGCCACAAGCATGACACCCAGAGGCAGAGGCATAATGGGAATTGTAGTTTTGCAACATCTGGAGGTCCGCTAATTGCATATCCCTGCTATAGAGAAACGGTCACAATCTACTGTTATGCGAACTGGATGTGGAGAAAGTGGCATCCAATTTCCACTAGTGTGAATCCATCCTAAAGGCCCTGAATTTAAGAAGAGATTGAACACGAATGTTCTGTTCCTGGACTGAGCAACGCACTGCTAGGCAGCACAGCTACATATAAGATTTTATAGTTATTTAGCTATAAAACAATTACAGATGTTAATGAGCAATCATTGACAATACAATAAGGGAAATGCTTAGCACAGTAAGGGCTCACAAACACGGGCCCTTTTTAGCATACAATGTAATCTGTGTGTACTTCCATGCCCCACATACAGCAGGCCAGGACAACAAATAGCTGTATGTGTAAACAAGTGCATGAGTGTGTACAAACCTGGACACAGGTAAGGTGTGGATTACCAACAGTGGAGTAAACTCACACATAGCTACATGCAGCCAGTAATTACTAGGGGTGTCCCGATACTAGTATCGGTACTGAGCATTTGCCCGAGTACAAGTACTCGGGCAAATGCTCCGATTCTTCACCCGATACCTGTACAGTCAGGGATGATCGTGCGGCCAGGGGAGTTACAAACACTGATCTCCCTGTAAAGATGATTTATATAAAGCCTGACAGCTTCTCCCCGGACCCCCCCCCCCCCCCCCCCCTTTTCAGCTGCTTTAGTGAAATCTTTACAGCGGTGATCAGTGCTTGCAACTCCCCCCCCAAAGCCACACCGATCAGCACTGACTGTATCCTCCGCCTCCAGTCGCCCCCCCCCCCCTCCCTACTGCTGCCGTCGTCCGTGTCCCCCTCCATTGTGCTGCTCTCCCCGTCCGTGCTCTGTGTCCCCTTCTATTGTGCTGCTCTCCCCAGCTCCTTTTCTGAATGAACAGAGTGAGTGATTACTGACTCTGTCCATTCACATAATTGAAACATCGTAACTGGTATTCACAATGCTTCAGTTTATGAATGGAGAAGAGCTTCCGTCTCCTGTCCATTCATTTTCAGTGCAGCTGAGGCTGCTGAGAAAGGGACTGGGGAATCTGTGTCCTTAGTCCCTTTCTCTGTCTCAAAAGGTGAGATGTCAGGGGTCTGTTAAGACCCACAATATCTCACCAAAGCCCCCCAACAGGGCTAAAAAAAAAATTGCAATAATAAAAAAAAAAAATGAATTGTAAAAAATAATAAAAATTTAAAAAGGACACTACCCACAACCCCGCTAAAAAAAGAAAGCACTGTTAAAAAAAAAAAAAAAAAAAAAAAAAAAAATATTGCAAAAAAACAAAAAAAAAAACACTGAAACATGTGCCACTGTCACAGGACTATCAGCAATTGGTATCGGTGAGTACTTGTACTCGGTCTTAAAAAAGTGGTATCGGGACAACCCTAGTTATTACTATGGTCAGCTGTATACACACAAGGTGGGGAAACAAGCCTGCAATTTTCTTTTTATGCCAAAAAGCACCCATGTGCACAAACACCTCTTACTGAATCTGGAGGTTTTTCTCCCTGAAGAGCCCTGTCAGTTTTTGAATCTGTAAATTTAAAAGATGTACGTGAATCCATTTTTTCTTTTTTAAATAATACTTACTGTAGTTGGATCATAGGCGTGCGCACATAGGGTGTAAGGTGTGCCTGGGCACACCCTAATCACCCTGTACTGTGCAGATTCCCCCTGCTGCCTGGCTGCAGAGAAAGGGACTGGGGAATCTCTGTCCTCAGTCCCTTTCTGTCTCAAAGGTTAGACATCGGGGGTCTGTTTAGACCACTGATATTTCACCAAAGCCCCCTAACAGGGCTCCTAAAAAAAATATGACTATTAAAAAATAAATAATAATAAAAATAAAATTGTAAAATAATAATAATAATAATAATAATACAAATAAAGATAAACTACTGACACCAATCTCTGCCCTGCTGACAAAGCCCTACTGACTTGCCCACTGCCATATATTTCACACGCATGTGTGTTTGAGCTTTGATGTGCACACCCTAATGCAATAGGCTGAGCACACCTATGAGTTGGATACAGCATTGGTTCAATTCTGCATCTGTCTCTAAGACCCCATACACACTATTAGATTTTCTTCAGATTTACCAAAACCATATACCGGTAATGAGGTAAAACATTAAGAGCTTCAATGTGTATGCAATCAGGCAGGCCCTTGCACTAAATGTTTTTAGTAAATCTGAAGAAAATCTAATAGTGTGTATGGGGCCTTACACTGAGAACTATGTTAAACAATGTCCCCAGTGTATTTTTATTTCAAACTTCCGCTGTGTACCTTATTTTATAGCGTTAATCGCCACTCACGTGACCGGCCGCCTCTCTCGAGCTGAGAGCTCCAGCAGGCAGGGCTGGGAAACCCCTGCTGATGTCATTTAGGAGGAGAGGAGGAAAGAGGCGGCGGGTCACGCGAGCGCTGATAAGTTCAACAGCATCAGTTTAAAAAAAAATACACTGGGGATATTGTTTAACATAGCAAACATTAAAAGGTTTGTTGTATTATGAAAGCAGCAGGAGGAGAGGATCATGGAGTAGACAGAGCGGATAGGCAGGTAGGGGAGGACACAGGAGAGGACAGAGCAGGGCTGCAGATGACAAAGGCATGTAAACTGGCCACGCTGTCAGGGCTCAGCAGCCATGATATACCGTGGTCAGTTTACAGGGTGGGAGGGCAGAACCAGCAAGGGTATATTTTAGGCGATACACCATACAACATGCTTTAAATGGAACAGGATTTTTTTTTTTTTTTAGGGTAACAAACACTTTAGGTCGCAACTAAACCCTCCTATCCTTTACAGCCAATAAAGCTGCCATCAAGGCTTCTGCTTGATCTGCAGTTCCTATAGCACTGAATATATGATCAGTTTGACACCAGCCATTTGATGAGAACACCAGCAATTTTGAAAAGTCATCATTCACAACATGCTTTAAATATAAATGCTTTGGGACAGTTAAATTGATAGGTTTATTTCTGCTTTAAAGCCCAACTCCAGGTTTAATTTAGCTTTATATATTTTGTTTGGACACAGCTGGTCCAAATGAATGAATGAATACAAGGCTCTCTTTAACTGGATGAGGTGGAGAGGTGTAAAGATGACTTCATGCTCTCCACCTAAGCCAATCAGAGGAAGCCTTCCATGCACTCACCAAAATACAAGGCTTCCTCAGAATGGCTGAACAATACTCAGCTCAACTTGAATTTGTTCTGGGATGGGAATGGAGCAGGAAAACTCCATCCTGCTTTCGGAACATAGTGCCGTCTACTGTAAGTAGCTGATCAAACTATTTAACGCGATTGTAAAGCTTTAGTTTTAAAATATATACACACACAGCAGCCCTGATCCTCCTCTTCTGGGGTCCCCCACCAGTCCACCTGGCCCCTCCCTCCTGCCAAGTGCCCCCATAGAAAGCCCCTTGTTATGGGCACAGGTGCATGCTCGGTGCCGGGCTGTTGGCATCTTTTCAGGGACATAGCGTGGCTCAGCCCAGCTCCCTCCTTGCTCCCACTGCTTCCAGCCAAGCCCATTAGAGCAGAAAGAGGGAAGAATTGCTGCTGCAGATGTGCAGAGTGCTGGATCAAGATCAGGCTCGGGTGAGTATTTGGGACGGGTGTAGGAGCTACTATTAAAAGTTTTTTTATTTTACCTTATAGCAGAGAATGCATTAAGGTAAAAAGCCTTTACAAACAATTAAAATTATACGGCGGCAGGTCGGTTTGGCTGCGCGAGATCACGTAGCTATACGTCATCTCGCTATGCAGCCAATAGGGGCGCGTGCTTGCCGCCAGGGGCGCGCCCCCCTCGCCCCTGGTCCCGATGCGCGTGCCCGGCAGGCGCGATCACCGCCGGGCCCCCGCGATCGCTCGTTACAGAGCGAGAACCGGGAGTTGTGTGTGTAAACACACAGCTCCCGGTCCTGTCAGGGGGAGAAATGATTGTTCGCTGTTCATACCAAATGTATGAACAGCAATCTGTTATTTTCCCAAGTGAGTCACACCCCCCCCTTCAGTTAGAACATACTTAACCCCTTCCCTGCCAGTGGCATTTTTATAGTAAACAATGCATTTTTATAGCACTGATCGCTATAAAAATGCCAATGGTCCCAAAAATGTGTCAAAAGTGTCCGCCATAAGGTCGCAGTACGGATAAAAATCGCTGATCGTCGCCATTACTAGTAAAACAATTAAAATATTAATAAAAATGCCATAAAACTATGCCCTATTTTGTAGACGCTATAACTTTTGAGCAAACCAATCAATAAACGATTATTGCAATTTTTTTACGAAAAATATGTAGAAGAATACGTATCGGCCTAAACGGAGGAAAAAAAAACAAAATTTTATATATATTTTTGGGGATATTTTATTACAGCAAAATTCATTTTTTTTTTCAAAATTGTCGCTCTATTTTTGTTTATAGCTCTAAAAATAAAAACCGCAGGTGATCAAATACCATATTTAATCGGAAAAAAAGGACGCCAATTTTGTTTGGGAGTCACGTCGCAGGACCGCGCAATTGTCACTTAAATCGACGCAGTGCCGAATCGCAAAAAGTGGCCCGGTCATTGACCAGCAATATGGTCCGGGGCTGAAGTGGTTAAAGTTAAATCAAACCTGGAGTTAGGCTTTAAGTCTATGGGCACTATGCACAACTGGCTACACCCATGAGGATTAATCGGTGGGGTAAGGTTATCAAAATTGGCCCAAATTTTTATTTTTTCCTCTGGCACTGGTATCCCACATTATCCTATTCTCTGACAATGCTGGCTGCCAGAATATAATAGCTTGCAGTGGATATTCTTCTACCCACATTGTTGAGCATAAATGGGGGGGAATCTCAGATTTCTCTTGTCCAGCCTGCGGAGTTCAATTAGAGAAATCTTACAGCAGGCATGTCCAAAGTCCATCCCGGGGGCCAATTGCGGCCCCCCTGGTAATTTGGATATATACAGTTTTTTTCCCTGAAACCTCCCTCTTAAAGTGAAGGTATGTGTTATACGCCAATAAATACGGTATATCCAAATAACACGCCCACGCTCATCTCTTCACCACACACAGCCACAAAGGCGGAAGAACTCTTGTTGTGCAGACTATTAGTTGCTCAAACGAACACACTTAGACCAAATTTTAATGGTCCAAAGAATGTCAAGCAAAATGGTCGGCCCTCACGCATGTTCACTACATCAAATCTGGCCCTCTTTGAAAAAAAAGTTTGGACCCCCTTGTCTTACAGTGTATGGTCACAGCTTAAATCTTATAGCCTTCTATCAGAACAGCAGCTAGAAGTGCTTGTTCACACCAGCCTGTAGTGTTTTGTGTTGTCTGTTGTATACCAGTGGTGAAAGGGCAATGCATCACAAAAAGGTACATAAACAAGCAGTGACATGCAGTGTGCAAAGTTGTTCTCTGGGGAAAATGCACATTGCCACGGCGCTGGGGTTTGAATGGGGCGCCAGCACTAAATGTGCATTGTTCTTGTGTAGAAACCACAGGCCGTCATATATAGAATGAACAAGCCCAAGGATTCAAGCAACACCACAAGATTTTGGCATAGTTATTTGCCTCAAGGCAATAATGTGTGTAGCAGTCAGCATGACCATATTCCTTTACAAACCTAAGATGCAAAAAAATTCAAAAAAAAGGAAGAAAAATTGCATGCACAAAAACCCCCATAGTAGTAGAACTGTTTAAACAATTTTGTATATAAAGTAACCTATAGCTGACATAACTAAGCTTTTACATTTCTAGAAGAAATCCTAAAAGTGTACGTAAAATCAAAACCACAAATGCAATATGCTGCAGCTTACTATCTCATTGATGTAGTAGCTGCATTTATTCTCATTCAAATTTTTTTTAGCTGAAATTACTGTTTACAGGGTATAGAGACATAATAGTTAACTGATTCCTTTTAAAAATGATTCAAAATAGATAAATAACAATCATATAATGTGCCTGCAGTTTAGTTTTGTTTTTGCCGTTTCCTGGTTCTCTGATGTACAGAGCCAGAGAACCAATAGAGGGCAGATCAGGTTAGTAAAACGAAACTGGATTGGTGCTGACAAACAGTAATCACACCTCCTTGATTAGTCACCACAGTGAGAAATCTCCCAGTACTGTGGTGATCAGGAAACAGACAACCAGGAAGTGTCCAGAACAGAGGAATTACAGCAACATCAGGGCAAAAACGAGCAATGAGGATATGAAACCAGGACTGTAGTAAGGTAAAGGAAGCTATTTAGCTAAAAAAAAAAATTCCTTTAAGCCTCTTAAAAAAGGAGCAAGGAATTTAGTAATTCCTGTACCACCAGTTTCAGAAGGTCACACAAGTCCTCCATATAAACCCTATCTCCAATTACCATTTTTAGCACACCGCCAGCTCCCTTCTCAGAGGGATGGTTGCAGAAAAAACAAAAAGTTGTATCATCTACGGCCTGCCTTGCGCTTCAAAGCCAGTTCCCTATGTGTATGTGTGCAAAGCGTACTGCGCCTTGTGAATGGCATGGCGGGGGGGGGGGGGGCGACGACTTCCGGGGACCTTACTGCAGCCAAGTCTAACGGAAGTGGGGACGGGTACCTGTACCCAAAAAGGTGCAAAATGTAGCGCTGGGAAGCAGATAAGCAGCGCTTCCACTTTTGGGTGGCACTCTGCTTTAAGACTGCAATGAGGATGACCCTACAGTAATAGGGCATAGTTCCAGTGAAGAGAGCTCTGAAGGCGTCAGCATACTAAGACATTTTGGACAATTAGAGTGAAGACTGCAAGCCAGCCCTTCTTGTCCAACATCAGTGCCTGACCTCACAAATAAGCTTCTGGAAAAAATGGTCAAACATTCCCATAGACACACTCCTAAACCTTGTGGACAATCTTCCCAGAAGAGTTGAAGCACTTCTAGCTGGAAAGGGTGGGCCAACACAATATTGAACCCTACGGACCAAGACTGGGATGCCATTAACATTCGTGCAGGGATGGACTGGCCATTGGGACTACAGGGAGTTTCCCGGTGGGCGATGGCTCAGTGGGCCGGCTTCAGTGACAGCGGACCACCACCCCCCTCCGCTCCTGTCTCTCCCTCCCCGCAGCGCTCACCTGGGGGGAACAAAGGAGCAGGGGGGGGGAGACGACAGAGGAGCATGACAGCTGACTTAACAGCTATGGCCTGGGAGTTTCTCACTTCTGCTTAATCTTGTCCCATAAGGGGGGGCACCAAACTCATTCTTTGCCTTGGGTGAAATAATGTCTAGCTTCCCCCACTGGTACTGCCTATAAGAGTACCAGCCGTTCTATTCTAATAAATAGAGTGGCTCGTGAAGGGGGAGAGGGGGCTTAGGTGGCCAAGGGGGGGTGCGGAAGTTGTCTGGCAGCCATGGGAAGAGACCCGTCAAAGTGGGACAGTCTGGATGAAGTCCAGGGCCAAATTTCTGTCCCAGTCCAGCCCTGCGTTCATGTGCATGTAAAAGCATGCATCTCAACACTTCTGCCAGTATAGTGTATTTGAAATGACATGTTGAACCACAGTGGACAACTAGGTCCAAAATGAGTACTCAAACTTGTGTACATGTCGGTAAGCATCCACACCTGTGCATACTCACAAACTGAAGATGCTGATATTTAAGAAAGTCATTGCTAGGTATAGATGAGCAAGTCATCAAAAGCAGGCAGTGAAGTGGAACCCGATAATGATTCCATAAACTGCTTTCAAAGTGGGAACAGCAGCAAGAAGAGATTCTTATTTTAGACTGGAAGGTGGATGAATGAACTTGAACCATTACCAATGAATAAACACAAAAAGGCAGTGGTGGAAATTGGGAAAAATGGTGCCCAATCATTTGTGAGGTAGCTTCCCAAAGCTTCAGCCTGCCCTACTGTAGCCATTGCTCAGGTATTCAGAGTGGGGTCACACCAGAGGCTGTGCCACAGCTCTGATCCTGGAAAGGACGTTGTAGCTATCCAACAGTACACAAAGGACTGGAAAGTGGCACAATGCAGAGCCCAGGGCCTGAATGTTTAATTCAAGGTTGCCTTCCATAGCTGCCCCTCCCCCCATTTCAGAGGGGTCCAGGTAGACCTTTTTGAAGTCAAAAATTTCACACAAAAAAAATCTAGAACATCTTTAAGAGTAAAAAATAAATAAAACAGCAAAACTTACAGCTTTGCTCTGCATGGCATGGCAAACCAATGAGGGTTTATACTGGGACCAACATTGGCTTTTTATTATAAATATCTAAGAATGACTACATTCCCGTTTCCCTAAATGGATTCTAAAGAAGACAATGGATTTCTGCTTCCAGATCATCTCACAGGAAGTGACAAGAACAATGGCAAGATCTACAGCTATTTTATTTATGTGCCGAAAATGTTATCGGCCTGAAAAAAGACTACTAATGCAGTCACCACTTTTAAAGGACTGGTAAGCTGCGATACATTGTTCTTGGGTTTAATGATCTTTTTAGCATGGCCATGCACACAAATGCAAAAAAAAAAAAAAAAAAATCTACGGTACTTAGGGCCGAAACAACTAAATCGATTATGAAAATTGTAATCGATTAATTTCATAATCGATTAATCGGCCAGTAACATAATGGGGTTAAAAAAACTAAAATTAGCCCTTTATAGTACAAAAAAGCAAATCGCTACTGTAAATATTACTTTCACTGCCCCACAGTAAAAAAAAAATTTAACCCCTTACAGTAGCGATTATTTGCTCTTTTTGTACTTCTGTGTTTTTTTTAACCCCATTATGTTACTAAACATCTCAGGCCCGGGTCACACCTCTGTGTTTTGGTGCTTTTTGCAGAAACACTACAGTTCATCTACATGTTTTCCTATGGGACACGTTCACATCCATGATTTTTTTTTAGCTGCTGCGTATTTGGAAATGGAAAGGACTCAACGCAAAACGGTGCAGTTTTGTCTTTTTTGGTTAAATATACTTCAATGGAGAAGCTGCAGAAAAGCTTGTAATGTAATTTCGCTGCAATTTGTGTTTTGTAATCTGCCCAACAACAAATTGGCCCCAAAAAAATTATAAATGCAAGTTTTTTTTTTTAAGGCTATTATCCGATTAATCGAAACAAAATCGGCCAACTAATCGATTATGAAAATCATCGTTAATTGCAGCCCTAGCATCTATAAAAAATCTATAAATGGCGACACCTGGTTACTAGAATGATAGATAACAAGCAATTTAAGGCATGTGTAAATGGTTGCCAATAGCAGCAGAGATTTTCCTCAATCACTGAGCGTTCTCTTCGCTACATAGAAACAGGGCCTTTAGGTTTATTGGCGAGGTGGGGAAACATGCTGAAATGGATCTCAGTTTGGGTACATCTCTATCTAATACTAAAGTTAGACAATTATGCACAAACCTAAAGAAAAAAAGATCACTGAATTTATTTTTTTAATTGTAAATTTTTCACATTTTCAATGCTAAACAGATGAACACTGTTACCTTCAGGGTGAAGGTTAAAAAGCAGGAGTACAGGTTAAAAAAAAAAAAAAAAGCCAATAAACTGCAGTTTAGCAGCTTCAGTGTGCATGGAGCCTAAAGGTGGCCGGACCTTTGAGTTTTCTATTCACAGAGCACTGAGTGAGTGACGCAGAGCCCTGCCATTTTTTTTTTTTTAAATTGTGCTAGCTGCCAGATGGGGGGGGGGGGGGGTTTAGGGGCCAGTCGATTTGTAACATGTTACACCCTGAATATGTGAATATGTGTGTAACATGTTACGAAAGGTGAACTTATCCTTTAATTTTACAACTGAAGACCCCAGCCTATCACAGCTAAGTATTGCATCAACTGCACCATTCAGGACTTTCAACGAGACAACTTGTCTACCCATTCAAACTGAATAGACAGCTGCTGGAGAGTAAACTGCACTGTCCTGACTGCAGCAGGTTGGCGGTGTGGTGTGCGATTTAGTGCATCACACAACTCCTTTTTAAATTGTCAC
The DNA here is from genome assembly GCF_905171775.1 of Rana temporaria. NCBI lineage: Eukaryota > Metazoa > Chordata > Amphibia > Anura > Ranidae > Rana > Rana temporaria. The sequence goes on along the minus strand of NC_053499.1, from coordinate 29,937,651 downwards.
TTAACTTAAAGAATAGCTAAAGGCAAAACTTTTTTTTAGTTATAGATAGAGGGGAGAGAAAGTCTGTGCCCATTAGGAAGATTCACCCTCTCTATTTGGCATTTTTACATGATCATTGAAAGTAAAAAAGAAAATTCCAAATTGTGGGTTGTCTGCAGAAAAGTAAGAGGGGAAATCTTCCAATGAGGACACTAGTTCTGGTTACCTGGGAGGCCCCAAAGAATTCCCTTAATTTGCCAGGATTCTCTCACTTGCTGTTTAGCTATGGACAGGAAGTGAAGGGAAACCTCCACAACGGGACACAGATGGCAAAAAATGTAATTAAAAAAAATCTGAGAGGTTATAACCACCTTTTGCTCAATCTAAAAATGAAAAGAAAAAAAAAAAGTTTTGCCCTTAGTTCTATTTAATTTAACAAAAATATGTGCAAAATTTGTACAAAAAAGTATGCTTCATTCATGTTGCTGTAAAGCAGCACGATGCAGTTACATGCAATTCTGCACAGCGCGTTGCGCTAAAATGCAGCATGTCTATATATTAGCACAGCCAAGATGTGTTGCAGTGATAATGGTATGTAGATATACGCCCACACACCAAGGATCATCAATTTCTTCCAAATGGTTTAGATTAAATAAAGATCACATCACAAAACCGTGTAGTGCCGTGTAGTTTGGACGAAATGTATCCTTGGTTTGCTGGTGAACATCTACATATCATACAAGTGCCAATATCCAGCTGGCGGTCACTACAGCAACTAGTACCTTAAGAGCTCATCCCAGAAACGTGCACATTGGAATATGGACTGTGCAGTGACAATGGGACACAATGTGGTAAAATGCCAGACACCACACAGTGTGAATTGGCCCTGAAAGTCCCAAATCTTGCAGTTGACAGTCTTTACTACTATGATGTAGTGTACAAATAAAAAGATTTACAGGGACACTGTCTTGACCATATAATCAGGAACCACCAATTCCTGACCAGAGCCGTCACAGACAGCCAGGATTGAGAACCAACAGCTGCACAAAATGTCAGATGGTGGACCTCAAATGGCATATATTTGTCAACATATTCCCAGCATGGGTTGTTTTAAATGGGGAACATTAGCATGAAGAAGACTTCAAACAGGAAGGCATTAAAAAGGAAGAAGCTGCCGCGTAGACATAAAGGCCTTCATTGCCAATTGATTCTACAAATGCTAGTTAGTCGTCTAGATGCCATGCTGCCTCTCTAGTTTCAGTACTTAAAAAAAAAAAAAAAAAAAGAAGAAAAAAAGGAGAAGTATCGCCAAAGCTTTATTGGCTATAGGTCTCCGGTAGATCATAGGAGTGCAGTTTGTTCTGCACTCCTATGACCCGTTTTCAGGCGACAAAACCCTGATCGACAGCTAGCTCAGCCTCCAAGGGAGCCACTAAAAGGCTGAGCCAGTGACTCCCGACCCCCTACACAGCCCAGCGCTCCACTGAGTACTGGAGGGCCAGAGTAGAGAGCCTATGACTGACAGTCCCCAGCTCTCTGCAAGCTGAGGACCGAGAACTGAGCAATCAGTGTTTGAGCACTGAGTTCTTGGTCTTTGCAGCAGAGAGGGACAGATGCAGCTGGGATTGGCGCTGCAGCCATCTAGGCGTGTACGTCAATAGTACAAACAAGTTTGCAGATAAGAATTTATGACTCTAGTTCAACCTTTCTGTATGTTCTACTGTCTTACTAAATACAACAAAAAAAAAAAAATAGAAAAACAAAAGAGAATTTATGACTTTCCTCTAAACTTCCTGATCTAAATACTTTTTTTCCAGGTCTGGGAATCAAAAGACTGAAGCCAACAGAGCAGTCCAAAAAAATTATAGAAATACTGGTGAACTTTTAAAATTGCATCATTGCTTGGTAATTAAAAAAAGGGTTAGAACAGAGAATGGTAATGTTTGCGTTTCTGGAGAAAAAGGTTATATATCCAGTCAATAAAACATCAACAAACATCAAGAAAACAAGTACAGAAAAATGTTTTCAAATTAGTTTAATAAAACACAAACATGAACTAGTTAAACACAGAAACAATCTATAGAAATAAACTGTACAACTTATTGTGATACTGAATATCTGGGCATCAGAGTACACAAAATACCAAAAAGGTGTGAAGAAATGTTAAGGTTTATAGAAAGTTCCCCCCAGACAGTTTTTGCAGAAAATAATGTTCCGTTATGTCTTTTCAAACTTCATAAACTAATAATGAGAACACTGAAACATGAATCTGTAATGAAACCCAAACTAAGGCAACCAATTTTCGACATTCACTGCACAGCTGATTCTGGTAATGTGACCGAAATACACACACACACAACATAAACATACACACACGGCAAGTAAAAAAGAAAACTATCACTTTCTTCTGCATCCCAACTAAAAAGGGGACAATAGTAGCAGAACGCCCATTCCCCAATAACCGAGTTTGATGGACTTAAAGCCTGACTAAGAAATACAGAAGAGAAAAAACAACCCCCCTACAATGGTTCTTCATCCCTTGGGATTAAGGAAAAGGGCGCACCACTTACCTTACTCAGGAAAGCTCCCTCCAACTGTGCAACCAGTGCCCCAAAGCCTCCAATACACACAGGGCTGCAACTGCACAATGATGCCAACAAGCACATTGCAGAGCCAACAGCCCTGCATTGTATGCAAGGACGGTGAGGGACTGCCCACAATCTGGGAGTGGAGGAGGGCACTGGAGCAAGGAGAAAGACCAGCATTATGTCTCATCTACAGGTAACAAGCATTTCAAACCCTTTTCTGAAGCAAGGTTTCAAAGTATCTAAAGATTTTTATTGCTGCATGTACCCGTTACAGAGATTTACTCTTCACTTTACCCGATTTTCTTCAAGGAAGAACATTTTAAAAGTGATAAAGTATTTTTTTCTTTAAAAAATGACAAACGTGTTATACTTACCTGCCCAGTACAGTGGTTTTGCACAGAGCAGCACGCATTCTCCTCTTCTCAGGTGCCTCTTCCGTGCTCCTGGCTCCTCCCTCCTGTTGAGTGCCCCAACAGCAAGCATCTTGCTATGGGGCACCTGAGACGAGCTGTAGCTTGGTGTGTCCATTCTGACACGGAGGCGTGGTTCAGCCCCACCCGCACTCTCCGATTGGCCGAGTTTGCTTGACAGCAGCGGAAGCCAATGTGTTCCGCTTCTGTGTCTCATCCAATCAGGAGGGAGCGTTCTGGACAACCGAGGCACTTGTGTACATTGCTGGACAGAGATGGGGCTCTGGTAAGTATTCGGGGGGCTGCTACACACAGGTTTTTCTTTTTTTTAGCCTAATGCATAGAATGCAGCAAGATAAAAAATGTTCTGCCTCTGCAACCCTTTTAAGTTGTCACCAGACCAACAGAGGAAAAACCTTCCAGTGGGAACACTTGTTCTGGTGGAACTTTGGAGGGATTTCCTCCCACTTCTTATGTCATGTCTACATCAAATGGATATGGTCCCCCATTAAGACGAATATGGTAATTAAAAAAAAAAAAAAAATCTACTCCATTCAAAAATGGTGGAACAGGGTATTGGCTTTTGGCTTTGCATAGATTTGAAATATGACTGAAACACGTTGTTCGAACAATCCTTATTACATATTCTATGCCTCCCCCAACCAATGGTATGGATAATAAACTGGATTTTCCCCTTAAAGTGGAAGTCCCTTGTATGATTTTTACCTATAGGCAAGTCTATAATAAGGCTTACCTATTAGGTACAGTAAAATTGGGCACATGAGTCCGGAAGGAACGGCATTCTCATGCCGATCCTTCAAAGCTGTGCCATAAACCGTGACTCCCATGCGTATGCGCAGGAGTAACGTAGTCTCTGGCTTTGCCATTCATATTGCGGAAGCCAGCGAACATGGAAGGAAAAGTAGGTGAATATGGAAGCGGCTTAGGTGCAGTGGTGCTATGACACCATGTGATTTTGCACACCCAAAAATGCGCCACGTTTTTAGGTGGGTGGGGATGCCATTAAAGAAACTTTATTGGCTTAAATTGAATCTTTATTGGCTACAGGGTTTGTAATATCTGTCCTGACCTGTGCTATAGGTTTATCAAATTAGCAATAAATGAATACTATGCGTTTTAACTTTATACCCAACAACCCAACGATATCTTCTCTCCATCTGCTAAATATCCCATTGAAATGTTTTGTTATATCTGTTAAGTGAAAAAAAGTGTCTATTCTGCCAGAAATCAAGTGCTGTATATAGTCTGCAATGTTCGCTCACACATTAACCCCCCCCCCCCAAGAGGTTACACAGATGACAAAGATAGGGGGAGGAGGCCTGTAATGTTAACACATCTTGTCCTTAGGTGACAAAGCCGATCCTTCACAGATACAGTAAACGGACATCACCTTAGGACAGGAAGCATGTTGATGGCAAGCTCGCCATGCAAAAAATAGAGAACAAGCAAATAAAACAAAAACCGCAGCAACCGCCTTTAAGGGCTGGGAAGCTTCAATAGATCACATTTTGTTTGGGGGTTTAGACACTTTTGTAGGATGTATTTTTATCTTTAAAAGCCCCTTTCATACAGGTGCTTACGTGAATTGAAATCCGCTCTACTCTATTGGGCAATCGGATGGAAACGGGCTGCCTGTCCATTTCATCCGATCCGCCGGACCACCATTCGCCTGTTTTTGGCTGACAGGATCGGATGGCTCCATAGAATAGACTGGAGGGTCTGATCAGGTCTGCGTGAATAGGGGCCTAAAATGTCTTGAGCGTGCTAGGCTAGTTCCCCCTGAATTCTTAACACTATTCAGTTGATTGTGTTCCGACTTGTTTCAATATACTGACAACAGGAAACATTGCTTCTCCTCCAATAAAATATGGCAGGAAAATATGATATACTCACTAACACATTATATCCAGTTGGAAAAAGATCAAAAATCCCCTTAGCTTATTAGCCAAGCGGTCAAAAAAAAAAAATGTCCCGCTCAATCTCACATTGTAAGCATGTTTTTGGAGTTGAGATGGAATACAAATAGATGTACGATTATATAATTACATCAAAATAGACATAAAAACAGTCTGTATAAAATGTTTGCTTTACGAATGTGACAAACATCTGCACAGTCAGAATGAAGGAAAAAAAAAAAAAAAAAGGGCCATATTTTTTTTACTATGTTTAGTTCCCCATATTGCCATGTAGTGACCATAGGTCCCTGTGCATAATGGCCACTAGATGGCACTAATGATATATAAAAGAAAATTAAGATTTTTTCCTCTATGTGGATGCTTGTCCCATTGGTATAGTGAATGTTTTATACATAGATCCCAAAGTGTGTTTTGTATGATTTAGGAACAAACAACAGTATATGCACTCAAACATTTTATAACCACTTGCCGTCGCCGCACCGTCATAATACGTCCACAAGGTGGCTCTCCTAGGCGAGATCACGTATTATGACGTCCTGCCTTTTAGCCGCCACTAGGGGCGCACGCGCGCCGCCAGAGGCGCGCGCCCCCCGCTCGCCCCCGACTCCCGTGCGTGTGCCCGGCGGGCGCGATCGCCGCCGGGCACACGCGATCGCTCGGTACAGAGCGGGGAACGGGAGCTGTGTGTGTAAACACACAGCTCTCGTTCCTGTCAGCAGGGGAAATGCTGATTTTCTGTTCATACAATGTATGAACCGAGGATCAGTGTTTCCCCTAGTGAGGCCACCCCCCCCCCCCCCCCCCCACAGTAAGAACACACCCAGGCATACTTAACCCCTTCCCCGCCCCCTAGTGTTAACCCCTTCACTGCCAGTGGCATTTTTATAGTAATCTAATGCATTTTTATAGCACTGATCGCTATAAAAATGCCAATGGTCCCAAAAATGTGTCAAAAATGTCCGAAGTGTCCGCCATAATGTCGCAATACCGAGAAAAAAAAAAAAATCGCTGATCGCCGCCATTACTAGTAAAAAAAAATAATAAAAATGCCATAAAAATACCCCCTATTTTGTAAACGCTATAACTTTTGCGCAAACCAATCAATAAACGCTTATTGCGATTTTTTTTTTACGAAAAATATGTAGAAGAATACGTATCGGCCTAAACTGAGGAAAAAAAATGTTTTTTTATATATTTTTGGGGGATATTTATTACAGCAAAAAGTAAAAAATATTCATTTTTTTCAAAATTGTCGCTCTATTTTTGTTTATAGCGCAAAAAATAAAAAACGCAGAGGTGATCAAATACCACCAAAAGAAAGCTCTATTTGTGGGAAAAAAAGGACGCCAATTTTGTTTGGGAGCCACGTCGCACGACCGCGCAATTGTCTGTTAAAGCGACGCAGTCCCGAATCGCAAAAAGTACTCTGGTCTTTGGGCAGCAATATGGTCCGGGGGGTAAGTGGATAATCTAACTCTACAATCTCCTTTAGAACTACCAACAACTATTTTTTGCAATGGAGGTCCCGATTTGATTTCAATTTAATGAAAAGTGGAAAACAAAGACTGAAGTGGATGAGCTATGTATACTTGTAATTGTCCGTGGTTCCCCATTTATCCAGGGCTAGCTTTCTGAACAGGCAACAAGACACATGGTTTCCCACACATATTTCTGATTATAAGGATTTGTTCTGCGCAACCATCAAGTGTGTCACTGCAATTCTGCAGGGTCCTCGATGGTCCCAGCACATCCTGTGCATCAGGACCAACATCAGCCAATTAAAGAATATAAAATTATTATTATTTTTTTTTTAAATGAATACACGTCTGCCTAAGAAAAAAAAAAAAAAAAGTGATACCTGCCTTGCTGCAAACAAAATCTCATAAACAAGCCCTAGGATGGTTGCTCTATGTCATTTAGAGCAAAACAAAGCTCCCCCACTTTTTTTTTTTTGCTTTATACATACCTGGAATCTTGTGGTCTTCTGGCTGATCCAGTGACAAAGGTCCTTAAAGGAGTTGTAAAGGTAAAAGTTTTTTTACCTTAATGCATCCTATGCATTAAGGTAAAAAAACATCTGACAGCAACGCCCCCCCCCCCCCGAGCCCCCGTTTTACTTACCTCACCGTTCGAAAGTCCCGGGCGCGTGCTTGTCATCCTGCTCGGTTCCCAGCCTGGCCGTTGATTGGCTAGGCTGGGCGGATTGATAGCAGCGCAGCCATTGGCTGGCGCTGCCGACAATCACAGCGGATGACGCGGCGCGCCGGGGGGCGGGGCCGAGTGATACAGTCGGCGGCTATGGCAAAAGCTTTCCACCATGCGAGGGAGCTCGCATGAACGTGGAAAGCTTTTGCGAGGAGGAGCCGAGACAGCCGCCGAGGGACCCCAGAAGACACGGATCCGGGTCACTCTGTGCAAAACGATCTGCACAGTGGAGGTAAGTATAACATGTATGTTATTTAAAAAAAAAAAAAAAAAAAAAAAATTGTACCTTTAGTGTTCCTTTAATCTTTGCCTCCAACAGCAGGCTTTGCCTCCCCCTGGACAAGTGAGCGCCTCCAAGACTAGTACTGCGAGCCCTGGATGAGTGGTGATGAAGCCCCAAGATGTGCATCTGACATCCTGGTCTCTACAAAGTAGATTGAATGATGCAGGCCATCACTCAAATCAGAGAAGGACCAGCAGTCAGCTTCTGAGGGCATCAAAGGATAGCACTAATGTGTGTTTTTTTATGGGTGGCATATTTAAAAAAAAAAAAAAAAGAAAATCTGTTAAATACAAGAAGTGGCAAGATCTAAACAAAAATCTGAAAAGGGAAAAAGCTCATCTCAGGTTGCCTTAAATTCTAAAAACAGTCTAGGGAATGCATTTCACAACATTTAAAATAAACGTGGCAAAAATACAGGGGTAAAAATCAAAAAAGCTACAGCTAAAAATTATAAAGCAAAGAAGATGGATGCACATATCGTACACATCATAAGCATAAAATGTAAAGTCCTGAGCTGAAATAAAGATATAAGGGCTCACGCACACCGCATCTCAAAGAAGCTGCCCCTAAAGGCTTTTGAGCACGTTTTTTCTGCCTGGAAACTCCCCTCCGCGTTAGCCAATGTATCCATGTACATGCAACACTATGGCTTTTTCAGGAGTTTACAGACATATGCTCTTACAGGCAGAAAGAACCCCAAACTTGTGATTTTGTGAGGAACTGTTGAGCAGAAAATATGCCTGTAGTGTGCTTGATACCAAATTTACTGAAGCAAGATTTGAAAAGATGATGTTAAAAAAATTACAGAAGTAATGTCTTAATGCAAAAAGAATGACATTTTATTGCAAATTGCCCGGTTTAAAGTAAATACTTTATGATGAAAGAAACCCACCTTTCATAAAATGAGAAGGTAGCCTGTCCCCACTTTCAGGAGAATGGCTGCAGCGAATTAAATCAGCGGCTCGTCTCCCTCTGCTGCTGGGCCAGTAGGAGAGCACAGCAGTGCCTCAAGCCGTAATGCTGCACTGCCGGGTTTCCTTGCCGGCAGCTCCCGACAGCTCATGGAAACAGCTGCGGTGCCAACATCGCTGGACTCCAGGGCAAGTAAGTGTCCTATTAATAAAAGCCAGCAGCTACAGTATGTGTAGCTGCTGGCTTTTCATTTTTTGCAGCGGTGGGCGGACCTCCACTTTAAAAATAAGAGTTGGCTTGTTTCACCAAAAACAATATTTTTGACTTGCAAGTAAAAAAAACTCTTGGAATACAGGACAGTCCTTATCCATGTGTTAAATGCAGCCACCTTCAGGTTATTGGACAATAGGTAACAAAAAAAACACTGCAGCGACGTCCTGCTTGTAGTTAGTCTCAGTTTTGTAGCCAGCAACAGGAAGAGCATAGAGAACTAGCAACCAGTGTCGTGTCCTGTCCTGTTGTCCAAAAAAATTAAAAAAAGTCAGATCAGAGGCGGCCTGGTAAAATGTAAATGTTCAAACAGAAGACTAGGTGGTAGGGAACCTGAATGAATCTGAAAGACAACTGACTGATCCCGAGAGCCAGAAATCCGATGACACAACAACATATTTATCCCTAGCCTTTATACCAGGGATATGCAATTAGCAGACCTCCAGCTGTTGCAAAACTACAAGTCCCATCATGCCTCTGCGTGTCATCCTTTATTGCTGTCAGTCTTGCGATGCCTCATGGTAATTTTAGTTCTGCAACAGCTGGAGGTCCGCTAATTGCATATCCCTGCTTTATACCATATTCTCGAATAAGGACTTGTCTAATCCACCTAGCAATGGCGGCATAAGAAGCAGGGAGCCCACTGCAGAAATCCTTAATATGCACAAAGAGGGCACCTAAAAGAAGTGGAGAAGTTACATTTAGAGGTTTTGGGAGAACAATGTCCTTGCTGAGGTGGAAAGGGGACACCATAGAAGCTTTAGGTAGCACCACAACCTTCTTGTGCAACGCTAGGAAGGCTCTTTACAGAATAAGCCTGCCAACTCAGAGACCTTGCTCACATAGGTGAAAGAAGCAATAACAGCCAGGAACAATCTCTTATAGGTTTTAAGAACCATAAAGTCAAGTGAAATTACTGCAGAAGAGATGTGTGTAAGACAACCTGCACAAATGCCTCAACTAGGAAATGAGAGGCCAACCGTTTCTGAAACAGAATGTCCAAGGCAAACATTTGCCCCTCGAGGGTACTGTAACCCAAATGGTGATCTAAACCAGACTGGAGTAATGACAAGATGCCTCCTATGAGTACTTCATTAGGATGAATATATGTGGTCTCGCAGCATTCAAAATAGGCATTCCAAATGCAATGATAGATTATGCAAAAAGCTGACTTCCCAAACTTCAGGCTGGCTTCACACCTCCGACGGATGCAGTTTGCAGCAGGGGTCTGAAGAGTCCCTGTTCTCCATTTCAGGGACAAATCAAGGCCAAATTTTTGCCTGAATTCGGTCCTGAAACAGAGCCAAAGACGCATAGTACTCCTGTGCAAGCCACTCCGCAGCCACAATGGAGATATGTGAACCGGCTCCTTAGCTGATCACCATCTCCTGTTATGCGAATTGGATGCTGAACCCGCATTCAATTTGCATAGGTGTAAACCCAGCCTAAAGAGAGTAGGGGGTGACGAAATGAGATCGGCATCTATGCCTTGGGACCTGGGATTCAACAGACAATCCATTTTAATGTGAATCACCAAAATGTCCTCCATCTCAATCCTGTGGAGAAGGCGACAGACACAATTGAGAGATGGAGATAAGATGGAACTGATCCCACAGACACCAGAAACAGGCAATTTTGTGGCCGAATCTGGATGCCCCCAGCTGAACAAAAGAAAAAACAAACAAGATCCATCTGTGGCCAGATTTAGCTCATTTTATGAGGGGACTTGGACCTATTGATCCCATCTGTACTGTGCTGGCAGTTCACATTATCATTTTCTACCTAGATTTGTAGATTGTCTATCCTAACAAAGGGCTAAAAAGTTAAACCTGGCCTCCTGCACTGGATGTTATTGAGAAGAAACGGTCGGTCCTTGGGACAGTCACTTTGAAATTGTTACGGTTCAGCCCTCATATATGCGAATTGGATGGGTTTTGAACCACTGCCAATTCACATGACATGTAAAATAACATTGGTTTCCACTGAAGCTGATCAAATACAGGTGCAGCATCTCATAAATTTAGATCAAAAAGTACATTTCAGTACTTGAATTTGTCTGTTGCAATCCAACAGACAGATGGAGAACAGATCTCCATCTGTCCGTTTTTAGTGGGCCAGATCGGATGGCAGCGGGTGTAAGCGGACATCGCTCCATAGAGGAGGTCGCTGGTGTGAAAGGGGCCTTAGACTTTACATAGTAACAGGGAAATTAATTGGGGTGGGCCAAATCCTAACATGGAGATACAACAGTGTTTGTAGAACACAATATTTGTATGGAAAAAAAAAATTTTTTTATATAATTTTATATGGGCAAATACAAAAACTCAAAATGTATATTTATACACAGCATAAGTACCTACAGTACAATGTTTTGAAAAGTATCCTACTGTTACCCAATGCAACAAAGGATTTTGTTTGCAAGTAGTAGAGACAGCAACCGGAGCCAAATGATGATTTATTGCTTTGCATAACATTGGCACATTAACACTAAAACAAGCTTGTACAAGGAAAGAACAGAGGAAGACGACATCAGAGTGCAGCTGCTCCATCACTGTTCAATACCAGACTAGGGCAGGACTCAGATCAGGTTGTAGTGAAGTCACAAGCTTGGCCGTGCCGTTTTGGAGGAGGTTCCAGGATTACAGAAAAAAAAAAAAAAAAAAGCTGAAAAGATGTACAAATCCTTTCGCAGGTTTACATAGTTAGCCGTTTGCCTGGAGTTCAGTTTAACAATCTGAGAAGATAGGGGTCTACTAAAGACAAGAAACTGTCAGTGTTTATATACAGAATGCTGATAAAACCACTTAAAAAAAAGCACCATGAGGGATAACGTACATCTTGCATTACCACTCTAGTCCACTTTACACAATTTCCCATTTCTCCCTTGAAGCCTCATAGGGCTCAAACAGGCATCGACACAATTCGGCGTGTGAGCCACTCTTTTCTGCGTCTGCTTTCACCATGAAGCTGCGCATAGGCAGTCTATAGTTGAGACGCAGCGGCTGCACAGACGCAGCCAAAATTATGCATGCAGGAATGGGTGCATGGACTTGAAACACACACACACACACACACACACACACACACAGTGTTATTTACAAAAGGTAAATCCACTTTGCACTACAAGTGCAGTAGCTGTAGATCTGAGGGGGACATGCAAGGAAAAAAAATAAAAAAAGTATTTTTGGTTGCACGTGTTTGGGTGATAAAAATCAGCAGAGCTTCCCCTCTTATCTACAGCGACTGCACTTACAAGTACACTTGTAGTGCAGAGTGGATTTCCCTTAAGACCCCTTTCACACTGGGGTGTTTTTCAGGCGCCTGCTGGCAGGGCGTCAAAAAAAGTCCTGCAAGCAGCTTCTTTGCAGCGCTTTAGGAGCGGTGAATACACTGCTCCTAAAGCGCCCCCTTCCCATTAAAGGACTCAGGTTTTCACATTGGGATTGCAGATGAGGCTTTACAGGCGCTCCACTTGTAAACGCTGCCTGCATGCAGCAGTTGAAAACAGCAACTTATCAAAACACGATTTCTTTCGGTGAAAAATTTGTCATACGGACACTCCCTAGATCTGGCCGTTCGCAGTCTGCACTTTAGTTAACTGATGAGATTACAAGGATACACATTTCTGTGAACTGGACCTTTTCTTGTTGTTTTTTTAAGTTTTTGGAATCCTACACTTGAGCATTGTCTCTGTATTTACCATGTGTTTTATGGCAAAAATAAAGTATTGAAAAAAATAAAATTAAAAAAAATTTAAGAAAACAGCAACTTAGCATGCAGGCAAAGTCTTTCATACAGCAATAAGGTTTTGAGTTTTAGATACAATATTGTATATTGTAGGGAAGTGTGAGCATTTCTGGTGGTGGGTGGGCTTTTACGTATTTCCTGCATCTGTGACAGCCCAAAAAAAAAAAAAAGTGGGAAGCAGGCATCATCGGGAAGGCAATAAAAAAAACAGATGTTCCAACTCTTCCCTATATTACTAAAAATATGTACTATGTGCCCTTCGTTATATTTCCCAACAAAGACAGACAGCAATACAATCCTATAAGCTTTCCCACCACTAAACTATATGAAATAGTTTTGGCTATAGTTCGCCTTTATTAGTAGTACATTTTCTGTTAGCAAAATGTGAAACTACACCTCTAATAATAGCCAAGTCACAAGATATGGTTTGTCCAACACATTCATTCAGATCTGTCTGTTGTGCAGAATCACACAAGTCAGCCATACAAGCAATTGTGGCCCACAAATTACAGGATTCTTCACAGACTGGACAAGTCTGCACATTTCTGATCAGGTGAAGCATTAAATCTAGGACAAAATAGTGTATGTGTGCTTGGACCCCTTTTACTAGCAGTGAGAATGCCACTCATTCAATGAAAGTACGAGAACTTATTCAAGTTTTCAAAAAAAAATAACCGTTTACCTATGGCCATCCTATACAAGATTGGAAGGTTATATTTTATATATATATATATATATATATATATATATATATATATATATATATATATATATATATATATATATATATATATATATATATATATATATATATATATATATATATATATATATATATAAAAAGCTTTTAAAGCGGTTCTAATGGCATGATATTTTTTACCTTTGTGCAATCCTTAGATTAAGGTAAAAAATATCTCTATCTCCCTCCAATTATCCAGGTGGCAGTATCAGCCCCACATCCTCTCCAATACTTAACTGAGCTCTCAGTGAATTCAGCGCTGTGCCCGTCTGTAGCTGTTCTCTCCCTCACAGGCTTAGCTGTCATTCACTCAGAGCTGTGACAACCCTCAGTTCTCAGTGTATGAAGTATTCAACAAATGGCACACATACAAGAAAAAACTAACCTTGATGGAAACATCTGTAGGCATGTCTATCGGACAATTTTCCCACAGACATGTTGGGGCAGCACAGAGCAAAGGTGCATCTTAGGCCCCTTTCACATTGAGGAGTTTTTCAGGCGGTACAGCGCTAAAAATAGCGCCGCTATCCCGCCTGAAAAACTTCTTCACTGCAGACTCAATGTGAAAGCCCGAGGGCTTTCACACTGAGGCTATGCGCTGGCGGGAGACAAAAAAAAATCTCCTGTCAGCAGCATCTTTGGAGCGGTGAGAGGAGCGGCGTGTATACCGCTCCTTCCCATTGAAAACAATGGGAAACCGCAGCAATACCGTATAGAGGCAGATTGCGGTCGGTATTAACCCTTTATCGGCCGCTAGCAGGGGTTAATGCCGCACCGCTAGCGGCTGATTCCCACGGCAATCCCGGCGGTATAGCGCCGCTATTTTAGCGGTGTTATACCGCCACCGCGGCTCCCGCCCCAGTCTGAAAGGGGCCTTAGTCTAATCAGTACGGATTGTATAAAATCTGCAGACTACATCCCTCTCCCCAAAAGAACAAATACTCAAAAGGGGTCTGCAAGAGAAGCGATTTGTTGTTCCCATAGACAAAGGAGTCATCTCCTGCCTACAACTACACAAGTTGGCTACATACATAACAGCAGAAACGCAAGCCATTCTCTCAACTCCATAGCCAACCCAAGCATCTGCTCTTATGCACAAAACTCTGCAAACATCTCCACTGTACTCTACCAGCACATTGCACCCATACATTCAAATGTCACCTGAGCTCTTTTTCCTGCAATCTGGAAATACAACATATAGAGGAAACAGGATTGCAATACTTGATTGCTCTACAAACTCAGACAAGTGGATGACTTGCAGATCTCTTGAAAATCTTATTGTCGGGGAACAATCATGCACTTTTGTACATGGCCAGTTTTAGGCGTTCCACACACAGCTGTGAAATTTCTAAGATACAAGCTGGAATGACAGATGTGTAGCATTTTGGGGGAAGAAAAAAAGGCGGGGGGGGGGGGAGGATATCCTGTTCCTTTAAAGCATGTACAGCAGCATGGTGCTTGTGCTTTGTAATTTGGCTCCCTGCATCACCTAAAATAGCCGGCTGATCCTTCCCTCCCCCCTGTAAACTGACCACGGTTTATCATGGCTGCTGAGCCTTGACACCGTGGTCAGTTTACGTGCATCCACAACATTCGCCTCCTCAGCTGATCGCTGGTACAATGCTGTACAGGCTCCTGCAACAGAAAATAAAAGCACATTTTTTTTTTTTTTTTTGCAGGTAAAAACAAAGGTGAACTTGTCCTTTCATTTACATGATGGTTTTATGGGGCTCCAGAAGGATAGCTTTCACTTAACCCATAGTATGCCTGCACATTTATCAAAGTGGGTAATTTCCTGGATTTTAGCTTTAAAACCTATATGAAATGTGGCGTGGTTGTACACAACCCAACAGATTTCTTTTAGACACCCCCCCATATGTAAAGACACTGTTCACTTTATTAAGTGTACAAATAACCCATACAATAAATGAACTCCTTTAAAGGAAAGCTATGAATGAAGAGTGGTGTGACATTTCACAAACAAGGACATTATCTATTCATATCTGTACTGTCAGAGCGCAGTTAACACATCTGCAGATCGCTTCCCTTTTCACCTATTCTGATGCAGTAAACTCATCTTATTGCAGCAGAAGCCAAATTTGGCATCCTTTCATATAAAAGGCAGGAATAACAGTTCCCATCAGTACCCCATTCTATTTAGTATCTTTTGTTTGAATCGTTTTTTTAATGTTTAGCGCGAGCCAACAAACTTTCTTTAAATTTTGAATAGAGTGGAGAGGGATTAGAACACTTATCAGTTTTTATTGCCGTGTCCCCATTTAGAAAATTCATAATTTCTATTTGTCCTGTTTACCATCATCATTGAAAGTAAAAGAAAAACCCAAATTTTGCATTGTCCCCCCACCCCCCCAAAAAAAAAAAAAGTAATAGAGGGGAAATGTACCAATATGGCTACTAGTTTCGGTGACCTGGGGGTCCCCAAGGAATTCCACTCACTTCCCGTTTGGCTATGGGACAGGAAGAGAAGGTAAATCTCCCCAATGGGATACAGATGGTGAAAAAAAATATCCGACAGGAGATATAACCCTCCTGTACTCTATCCAAAATAAAATAAAAATGTTTATAGTTCTACTTTCATACCCATCTAATAAATTGTGCTAAACACTTTATATTCAATACAGTTAATCATCAACAGCTACCTTGAGTACAGGCTGTATGTGTGTTTAGCTGTGCAACACAAACCTTTTAAATATAATTTATGCAACCGTGGAGGTGGTAAATAAACTGCTGGAATGAAAGCTGCAGGAGGAAATGTTGGTTATATCGCATGCAAACAAACAGCATAATGCTAAAAAGAAATACATGGTATTATAGACTACCCACATGAAAACATTACATAATATTTTATTACAAAAACACAACTACTTTTCCAGGATACCATTCAAAATATTTTTGCAATGTATTAGGTGGAAATTTGATTAGACCTAATAATAAATGACACAGGAGGCAATAAATTGACACGACAAATAAATAAAAGTCTAAAGCACTCCATACAATTAAAACGCTTTAATGTTGTTGCAGTATCACTATGCAACAATCATCAGTGTAGTAACACTCGTGCAATGTCAGCAGCTAATACTTTAAACCTGATTTACAAGGAAAGAAGAGTTATTGAACTTAATGTGTTCTACGTGTGTTGTCCCTTCTTAATACCATATATTCAATGCAATGTAGTGTTTGCAAACCCACAAATATATATATATATAAAAAATAAAAAAAAATATTAACCTCAGCTTCAATGTAAAGTTTCCAGAATCTGCCAGAACTTGGGAACTGGGCCACTAGGCGCTCATAAGTCTTCCGGGCTTTGTCTATAGGCTGATTCTAGAATTTGAATAAACAGCATTTACAGAATTATAGATGTATACAGACCAAAAGAAATGTTATGCCATTATTGGGACAGAGAGAATGTAATGTAATCCTATGTCACTAAACCTGTGCCTCTCGAATGAGAATGCTCCAAGCGTCGAGGTCATATGGGTTATCTTCCAACTTCTTCTCTGCCTTCTTAACCTTTTCCGGAACGTATTCTGCAGCCTTTACAAAAAAATAAAAAAAGGGAGAAAGAAAAAGTTTAAATTGGCTCTAAAAAAATGTTGTGCCCATTTGATATGCAAGTAAACAAAGCAAAACTACAGTCAAGGATCAGAATGCAAAGTTACATTTATGCCGATAAACAAATCGCTTAAATTATCTGCAAATGCCTAACCGCTTGCCAACCGACGCATCCAGATATACATCTGCAGCATGGCACGGGCAGACAAAAAGACGTGTATATATATATATATATATATATATATATATATATATATATATGTCTCCTTTAAGGAGCGGCATTGTGGACGCGCGCCTGCCGCGAGCCCAACCGTGGTTCCCACGGACTCGATATCTGCGGAGATACCCGTGATCATCTCACGGTGAAGAAGAACGGGGAAATGCTGATGTAAACAAGCATTTTCCAAGTCTTCCTAGTGACAGGACAGTGTACAAAGATGCCTGTAATCAGAAGCTGTAATCACTGTCGTGTCACACATAGCCTATCCCCCCCCTATAATTAGAACGAAGCACTCCCTAGGGCACACTTAACCCCTACAGCTCCACCTAGTGGTTAACCCCTTCACTGCCAGTGTCATTTTCCACAGTAATCAGTGCATTTTTATAGCACTGATCGCTGTAAAAATGACAAGGGCCCCAAAAATGTGTCAAAAGTGTCCGATGTGTCTGCCATAAAGTCGCAGTCACGATAAAAAAAAAAAAAAAGAATAAAAATGCCACAATTCTATCCCCCATTTTGTATAGACGCTATAACTTTTGCACAAACCAATCAATAAACGCTTATTGTTTTTTTTTTACAAAAATATGTAGAAGAATACGTATCGGCCTAAACTGAGGGGGGGGGGGGAAGTTTAATATATTATTTTGGGGATATTATAGCAAAAAGTAAAAAAATATTGAATTTTTTTAACATTGCGGCTCTATTTTTGTTTATAGCGCAAAAAAAAAAAAAAAAAAGGGAGGAAGAGGTGATCAAATACCACCAAAAGAAAGCTGTATTTGTGGAGGGGGGGGGGGGCACAAAAAAAATACGTAAATTTTAATTGGGAGCCACTTGGCAAGACCGGGCAATTGTCAGTTAAAGCGACGCAGTGCCAAATCGCAAAAAGTGGCCTGGTCTTTGGCCAGCACAATGGTCCGGGGCCTAAAGTGGAACTCCCACTGATCGGTACTCTCCCCCCTCCGGTGTCACATTTGACACCTTTCAAGGGGGAGGGGGGTGCAGATACCTGTCTAAAGACAGGTATTTGCACCCACTTCTGGCCACACAGTCTGGGGGTAGACTGCGGGCAGGATGTCACCTCCCGTCCCCCCCGTTGTGTTCTGGGAACACTCGGCTCCCAGAGCACAGCGGAAACCAATCAGCAGGCGCAGCACGACTCGCGCATGCGCCGTAGGGAACCGGGCAGTGAGGGGCAGCAGAGTGACGAGCAATCGCTCGTCCTCTGTTGCGGACGGCGCTGGACTCCAGGACAGGCAAGTGTGCCGATAAATTTTTTTTCTTTTTTTTTTAATTGGGCTATTATAGCAACAAGTAAAAAATATTGTATTTTTTTTTTCAAAATTGTCGCACTTTTTTGTTTATAGCGCAAAAAATAAAAACCGCACAGGCGATCAAATACCACCGAAAGAAAGCTTTACTTGTGGGGAAAAAAGGACGTCAATTTTGTTTGGGAGCCAATTGTCAGTTAAAGCGACGCAGTGCCGGAAGCTGAAATTTCACCTGGGCAGGAGGGGGGTATATGTGCCCACTGCATAGTAAGCAAGTGGTTAAAAAAAACATTTTTTTTTTTTATATTAATTCAACAGAATTTTTTTTTTATGAATTACCAAAGCACGCACGTAAAACCAATTTGTATTAAAAGCATGCAGTAAACGCCTAATAGTTAATTGCAGATACTAACAGATGCCTGAAGGTACCTTCTGCTATGGTGAGCACACCCTATGGGTTGCTTTAATCAGAAAGAGTACTTACTGAGCATAAGTTGATACTTGCGCAAAACAGCACCTTTGGTTTTAGGTCTCTCTGGTATGCAAGGCACAATTGAAAGCATATGTAGGCCCCTGATATTAACTGTGGTCTTATTTTTTTAAATTCAATTTTTTTTAATATATATATATATATATATATATTTTTTTTTTTTATTAAAAAGAAAGAAAGTGCACTTGTAAACACCAAATCTCAAAAAAGGCTCGGTCCTCAAGTGGTTAAAAGTGAGCAGCTACACACAAATGGCTGTAACTTCGCTTTAACCCTTGCAATGCAGGAGGGCTCAATACACAGGTGTTTTTTTTTTTTTTTGTCCAATTCCTGGAATTGGGCTTTAAAATGCAAATAAAGCAGCAAAATATAAAATACTGCATCAAGTGGCTGTATTAAAATGTTTACCATAGAACCAAGGAGATTAAAACTTGAAAAAAATAAATAAAAAAAAAAAAGATGGCCGTATAGAAAAATTACCGACCCTAAAAAAAACATAGGAAGAAGCAAATTACCCACATTATAAACAGGAAAGTTGTTTGCTATAATTAACTTTATTGTATTTTATCAACAAGCCATTTTCTAGTCCTCCTCCTGGGAGGATAATAAACACCACATTCTTCCCCAGTGGCTCCTTCATTGGAGAAGCTGTGATCGTTTCAGAAAACGTGAGAAAATTCATAACAGCACAATAGCTAAAAAGACAACTGAAATTTGCACTTCCCAACTAACACATTTATGGGTGTATAATCACATTTCACAAAGTAGACAACAGTTCGGCCCACAACATGAAATTTGATTTCCCACCATGCATTGGTCACGTACATCATAAATAAATAAGTTTACATAATATGGATACATTTTAACAAAATGTCATCACCATATATTAGAAGCAATTGCATTTCCTGACCACATTGACAAACAAAACAAATCTTTTTTTAATAAAAATTATTTGGGATTTATAAAAAAAAACATTATTGACCACATAATATGTTATACCCAATGCTGCTCATATACAAAATCATACCACTGAAATAAACAATCTCACCATTCAGATATAAACAATTGGTTTTCAATAACAGTATTAGTTCTGGCATAAGATTTTGCGCAATAATAGAATAGATTTTGCGGGGGAAGCCGAGTGGTAGCTCGGTGTCGCGGGCGACATGGACAGGTAAGTGTCCATTTTTTTTAAATCAGCAGCTGCAGTATTTGTAGCTGCTGGCTTAAAAAAAAAAAAAAAAATTCCTGTGAACCTCCGCTTTAAGACCGCCCTTTCTCAGCTATTTGTAACGTGTGGGAACCCTTGGAATGACTTGCCAGGATCAGGGAACCCCTCTACTAATAAAGCCAGGTACACACTAGAAGTTTTGTTTCATTCAACCCAGTGGGCTGAAAAAATAAATAAATAAACCTGAGAGATCACCTTACCAAGCTGTACAAGCCATGTTAAGTGTGGTGAATTCCCCCCCTGTGCCTTTGTGTTCTGAAAGGAGGATAGCCCCCCTGCCAGAACACAGTGATGAGCACCCGCAGCAATTGTCTGATCGGATGCTGGGTTTTCCATTATGACCGTTCTACAAAAACAAGACCAGCTTCTGTAGAGCAGACACAGGGTGGAAAGTCAAAACCCCTGTGTGTACAACTATTATATGTACAGCTCACAGTACATAAGCGTGATGGCCACTGAGAAGAACATTCCTTCTAACATGTTTTGTCACTGGAAACAGCCCCCCCCTTACAGATGGGGAAAAAGATCAAAAGGAACTCCTGCAAACCTCTGTAAGAACCCAAGGATTCCATGAAAGCTTGGCCAAGGAAGGCTGTTTGGTCCAGGACAGCCATGGAGGGGATTGGAAAAGGGTCCTTGTGCATGTTTGGGTTCAGTTCAGGTGCGAATTCAGACCTAAAAATGAATCTGAACAATTGAACAGACACGCACTGGACCCCACGGTCGCACATATGTGAACAGGTGAACTCACACCTACGCATTTTGTAACTAGAAACTAAAAGCACTCAACAATCCAAATTCCATTGCTTTCGAATGCCCCTGTTCACATCTGAGCATTCTGTTTGGAGCTGGACCCCCGCCACTCAAAAAAACATGAGCTACTTTACAGGCAAACATTTTCATTTTTCAGCAAAAAGACATCAATGGGAACTAAAAATGCTCAATTTGAGTTGTTCCCTGTGCGCACCACTGGGGGCGCGCAGCGGGGAAAACAACGTGCCCGGCGCATCGTTCGGGAGCCGATGCGAGTGCCTGGCGGCCACGATGTCCGCCAGACACCCGCGATCGTCGGTGACACAGCAGGACGTGGAGCTCTGTGTGTAAACACAGAGCTCCACATCCTGTGAGGGAGAGAGGAGACCGATCTGTGTCCCTTTACATAGGGACACAGCATCGGTCACCTCCCCCAGTCAGTCCCCTCCCCCCACACAATAAGAACACAATGAGGGAATACATTTAACCCCTTCCTCACCCCCTAGTGTTAACCCCTTCACTGCCAGTCACATTTATACAGTAATTAGTGCATTTTTATAGCACTGATTGCTGTATAAATGTTAATGGTCCCAAAATTGTGTCAAAAGTGTCCGATACGTCCGCCGCAATATCGCAGCCCTGACAAAAAAAATCATAAATCTATCCCCCATTTTGTAGGCGCTATAACTTTTGCGCAAACCAGTCGCTTATTGCGATTTTTTTTTTAGAAAAATACGTCGAAAAATACGTATCGGCCTTAACTGAGAAAAAAAAAAGTTTTTTTAAAAAAAAATTGGGATATTTATTATAGCAACAAGTAAAAAAAATATAAATATATTTTTAAATTGGTCGCTCTTTTTTTGTTTATAGCGCAAAAAATAGAAACCGCAGAGGTGATCAAATACCACCAAAATAAAGCTCTATTTGTGGGGAAAAAAAGGACGCAAATTTTGTTTGGGAGCCACGTCGCACGACCGCGCAAATGTCAGTTAAAGCGACGCAGTACCGGAAGCTGAAATTTCGCCTGGGCACGAAGGGGGTTTATGTGCCCAGTAAACAAGTGGTTAAAGTGGTTATAAACCCTTTACAACCACTTTAACCTACAGGTAAACCTAGATTAAGGCTTACCTGTAGGTGCTTGAAATATCTCCCAGACCTGCACGGTCTACGAGATATTTGCAAATCGCCATACAGCGATTTGTTCTGCGCATGCGCCAGAGTAAGGAAGGGCACGCCGTGCCCTTTCTAATTCGCGTCATGCCGTGAGTAGAGGCTCCCACGCGTATGCGCGGGAGTGACATCATGCGACTCCAGCCACGGAAGGAAGAGGGGTGAAGAATGGCTGCTCGCTACTCGCGAGAAAGACGGGGACATCGCGTGCTTCTCCTGCAGGTAAGTGTCACATAATGGGCTACTATGCGATGCATAGTAGCCCATTATGCTTTACCTTTGCAGGGAAACAAAGAGGAAGTAACACCCATCAGGGTTACTTCCTCTTTACCGCTCTGCTCAGGTATGAAATCATCCTAATATTTACATTCATGAATCTCATTCCACACCTCCTGCTGTGTTGTCAAGAGGCCGAGTGCTAAACAGAGCAGAACACAACTTTCATGTTTGTATAGAGAAGGATTAGAACCTCTGTCATCTTTATACTTCTATGCAGGAGTCTGGCCTTCCCCTCCTGTAGTGTAAATTCATGCACAATATTCTGTACATTACAAGAAGTACATTTCCTCTCTTTGGAATGGACGGCCAAACGCAACTATAAACAAAAAGGTACAGAAAACATTTCTGTAACCCTGCACACTACTATGCAATGTAGAGTCATGTTGTGGTGTGGATAATGAATGGCACCAGCAGCGCACTAATCTCTGCACCACCACAGCATTGTGACCCCTTACTACCCCAGTGACTATTGTGTCACCAAACAGGGAGAGAGGAAAACCGACACAACAACACAATTAAGAATACTTTTGTTTTCAGTAGAGTAAGGAAGGCTAAACCACCCCCAGCCCCCCCCCCACAATCTTTTAATTTCTGGATCCATGACCCAGATTGAGGTAAGTGAAGGAGGACTGCACTAAGGTAAAGGAAGCTATTTAGGGGGGGAAATTGTACCTTTACAACCCCTTTAAGGCTGTCCAATTCCAAGAGAAAAAAAGTACTACATACTACTTGCTGCTGTTATTTTCACTGTCCAAAGACATTTTGTTAATGGGATACCCATGTTTATTTTCATGGAAACTGCAACTTACACCATGTATACTATTCGACTTCATGCAAAAAAAACACATATATACAAACTTATTTTGCATAAAACACTTTACAACATATATCATATATATTACTTCTATGTATCAAAGTGCTTATATGCCAAAAAAACAAAATGTCTGTTCACCTCAATCTCATCAAATAACATCCTCCCAAGGTGTACTCCAGTGTCTTCAATCCTCCATCACATGCATTAGTGCTCAGAGTCTCCCACCACCTTTCACAAGTGGATCTATTGTATATAAATTTATGTCACATGCGCCTTCCCCTTTAAAGGGGTGTATTGCCAGTACTGTATCTGAGACCTTCCTACCGGGAAAACCTTCAGAAATCCCTGGATAAGTAAATCTCTCGGCTGGGTCCTGGATACTCCCCTCAAGAGTCTATGAGCAGCTTTAGGTAAGACAGCGGTGATACCCATGGACTGCCCCACTGCACAGGAGGGAAAGAGGGGGGGGGGGGGACGAGGGGCTAACGAAGAGACAAGAGGTGAGGATCCAGCAGAGAGAACTTGGTATTGTAGTACCTAATACCCAGGGAGCGCTGAAGGGGATTCCTGGAAGAAAGATTGATACCTGGGAATAGACTGTTTACATGTAACAATCAGTTTTTGCTAGGTCCTAAATAATAAGTTTGCTGACTTTTGCGAATGTTTATTTTTTTATGTCACATGGCATTTGTGCAGCGGTTTTCAATTTGTGTGTGAAAAACTCACTTTTGAATCTTTCTTTTGAAAAATATTAAAGATGCTACAGCAAGTAAATGGATACCAAACATGCTGCGCAGCGATAAATTATGTCAATTTTATTATCCATAGGCGACGCTTTAAAAGCCTTTACAGGTTACCAATTTAGGATTTACAGAAGAGGTCTGGTGCTAGAATTGCTGCCCATGATAAGACGTTTGCAGCGATACCTCACACACGTGGGACGATTGCCGTTTCCCAGGACCGCCGCACACGTTTGCCTTTGCGTGCGAGCACAGGAGACACTTTAGATTTTTTAATTAATTTCTGTTACACTGTTTCTTTATTTCTTTGTTTTAAGTTTTTAGCACTTTATTTGCTTTCAGAAGGAATGTAAACATCTTTGTGATAGCAATAGGTACTCTTTACAGAGCGATCTGGGGCCCATTCTGTACCTAAAAGCATTCAAAACACCAAGAACGTTTTTGAATGCTTTCCATTTCCTTTTATTTTTTAACCACTTCGTGCCGGGTGGACGTCCTTGACTTTGAGCCGGGATATCTGAATGATGCCTGCAGCTACAGGCATCATTCAGATATCATCTGTGCACCGAGAGAATGGTCATAGCGGCAGTTCCACCGCTTGATCGTTCTTACGAGTGGCGAGCGAAGACACCCCCCACGCATTCCGGTGCTTCTACCGACTCATCGCTGCGATCGGTGAGTCGGAGAACAGATCCGCCAGCACCAGATGCCTACCATAGAGATTTCCACTGGACCAGATGGTCGCCAGAGTCTATGCTCGTCGGAGGCCGTGCGCGATGTTATGATGTCACGCCCAGCCTCTGCATTCAAAAAATGCTGCCGCTTCGGCTAGGAATCGGTAATCTTTTTATTATTATTATTATTATTATTTTAGGCTTCCCAGCCTAGAGGTGAGATGTGGGGTCTTATTAACCCCATATCTCACTGTAAAGAGGACCTGTCATGCTTATTCCTATTACATGGGATGATTACATTCCTTGTTATAGGAATAAAAGTGATCAATTTTTTTTTCTTTAAGTATCAAAGTAAAAAGTTTAAATGAAAATGAAAAAAAAAAAAAAGTTTTTATAGTGCCCCAGTCCCTGTGTGCTCGCACGCAGAAGTGAATGCATACGCAAGTCCTGCCCACACATGAAAACGGTGTTCAGACCACACATGTGAGGCATCGCCGCGATCATTAGAGCAATAGCAATAATTCTAGACCTCCTTTGTAGCTCAAAACATGTAACCAGTAAAAAAAAATGTAAAGCAGATGAGGATTTTGAAGTACGGAAGTTTGGTGCCATTCCACGAGCGTGTGAAGTTTTGAAGGGTGACATGTTAGGTATCCATTTACTCGGCGTAACTTCATCTTTCACATTATGCAAAAAAATTGGGCTAACTTTAATGTGTTGTTATTTTTTAATTCATGAAACCGTTTATAAAAAATAAAAAAAAGAAGAAGTGTTTGAAAAATTATTGAGCAAATACTGTGCGAGATAAAAAGTTGCAATGACCGTCATTTAATTCCCTAGGGTGTCTGCTAAAAAAAAAACATATGGTGTTTGGGGGTTCAGAGCAATTTTCTAGCAAAAATATTATGATTTTTTCATGTAGAAGTGCCAGAATAGGCCCGGTAAGGAAGTGGTTAAAAAGTGCCGATTGTTTCAGAGTAAACCAGGAAGTGACATTATTGCTTCCAGGTTACTATTACAAACAGCCGATCCTGGATTTGTTTTTGCTGTCCGGCCAGGTGGCGGACACATTGGCTGGTCGCCTGGGTTACCCAGTAACACGGGGGAGAGCCTGAGCAAGCCGTGGAAGGTGGTGGTAGAGTGGTCCTCTTCTGCTGCTTGCGATAGCAATCAAGTGGCTGGTCAACTGCTCTGATTGCTATTACAAGAGAGCTGACCACCAGCTCTAAAAAAACAGTACAACCACCAAAAGTGGAACGAAGCACAGGCATGTCGCTGGACAGGAAGTGGTTAAAGGGCAAGGTGCACGTGACCTATTTTTAATGCAATAGATCCACATTGTGAAAGGTGTGGGGGGGGGGGGGGGGTCTGAGCACTAATGCATGTGATGGAGCATTGAAGACACCCGAGTACAGCTTGGGAGGAAGTTATTCAATGAGATTGAGGTGAATGGATATTTGTTGACATAAACACAATGTTTCATGTTTTTTTTTTTTTTAAGGCAAAAAAGCACATATTAATTGCCACAGTAATATATAAACACACACAGTATAGTATATTTTATTATATGTTGATAAATGATTTATGCAAAATAGGTTTGCTTATATTTTTTAACAAGGAGTATGAATAGTATATACATGCACACAGATGTTTGGTGATAAAGACAAAATATGTTGTTGCTTGACACTTTTATCTATGATTTATTGGGCAGCTGCATAGACCACAGTTGTAGTGTGATGAGGGTCACACAGAAAAAATGTCATTTATTCACCTCATTAAACAGGAAGTGCAATATACTGAGGGATCACCAGGTGTAATAAAGAACGGAAAAAAAAACAGCCATGAAATCTGACGACTGGTACTCTGCATTATATTACCGTACATTTGGTTTTTGGGATTAGCTTCAACGCTCGGTTCACATACCGTATATTTGAATCGCATTTGTTTTAAACCACATCCGATTCCCATAACAAGTGAACCAGACTGGCTTCCAATGGAGCCAGCAAACACATACGCGTGTGCATTTTTAAGTCTGCTTCAGGTGCGATTTCCGTGTCAAATATGCCCCTGAATGGAAAGCGCACTGTACTCTGCATGAAAGCCAGACCCGTATCTATGTGAACCCAGCCTAAACAAACACAGGCCGTCAACTTTAAGCAGGCCTAAAGCCCGTTCCCCGATACAGAAGAACGCACAGCAGTGAATTTTTTCTCCTTCAGGCTAGGTTCACACTGCTGCGAATTCAAAATCGCGGTAAAATTGCGATTTTACCGCGATTTTAGAGACATCTGTGCAGTGTTCAATGTAAATCGGGGCCCCAAATCGCAAAAAGTAGTACAGGAACTACTTTTTGAAATCGGTGCAGCGCCGCAGATGCGCCGTCGCACTGATTAGGACAGTGCCATTGCCGACAAATGCAGCCGATTTGAGATGCGATTTGACATGTGAAATCGCATCTCAAATCGTACCCAGTGTGAACCTCGGCTAATACCCACAAAATTTGGTCCAACTATTTTTTGCAGCTTCTTACAATGCAAACTAAAAAAGTTGGAGTAAAATGAACACCAGCATTGGCGTCAGAAGACATAACAACTGCACAGCACTGGCGTCAGCAGACGCAAAAATAAGCTCCAGCATTGGTTTCAGTGGACGCAACAACAAGCCTCAGCATTGATATCAACGGACACAATATTAAGCTCTTAAACTCCCCACCCCACTGGCGATCACTGCCAATGAAATGTAACCCCCCCCCCCCCCCACATTAGTGCTAGGTGGCAGTAAAAGTTAACCTCCATCAGAAGACATAGAAGTGTCGTTAAAAACGAAACTCCACCCACAAGGAGAATCGCCACGTGTTTGCACACCCCCTTACAATGCCACATGTGGCCCTATGAGGGGACCCACCCCCACTCCTGGCTCAGATCGCTGAGGTGGATTGTGCCAAAAGCTTTACTGGCCATGGCAGGAAGTCTGGGTTCACACTTGTGTGATCAGACACCATGTGATTCGCATTCCTGCGCACATCACATGCAATGTCTGCGTGATGCGTTTTCCACCATACATTTTCGCATCACAGCCACACCAAGATTGTGCCGGACCCTTTATTTTTCCTGCACCCGAATCGCATAGGTGTGGGGTGGCAATCGCACTGCATTTTTAGGTCTGTTTTGGAGTGCCGTTAAGATAACATTGACACCCGCAGCCGATCGCAGGGATGCTGTGCAATTGCAATGTGGGAAACGCATAGGATGCGCTGTATTTCCTGCATCACATAAGTGTGAACCAAGGCTTAAACTTTACCCCCCCCCCCCCCCCCTCACCTGATCCCAGGCTCCAGCGTGGCTCTCTCTCCCCCAGGCCGGAACATTGTATGTACTGTGGGGCAGAGAGATCGCCATCCATACTCTAGTCCAAGGGTAGAAAACCTTGGCACTCCAG
The DNA here is from genome assembly GCF_905171775.1 of Rana temporaria. NCBI lineage: Eukaryota > Metazoa > Chordata > Amphibia > Anura > Ranidae > Rana > Rana temporaria. The sequence continues at coordinate 29,909,925 of NC_053499.1, read as the reverse complement.
CTGTGACACTACAAATCCCACCATGCCTCTCGCTCCAAGAGTCATGCCTGCGATTGTCAGGGTCTTGCAATGTCTCATGGGACTTGTAGTGCCAGCATAGCTGGGGGGTCGAGGTTGTCTACCCCTTATCTAGTCTCTCCTACTGTGGGACACAAAGTGCCATCTAGTGTCCGGCCCCCTGCTCTATACATGGTGCCCTACAGACCACATTCAGAAGGTCAGGTCATGGGGGGGTGGGGTTGTTTGTGTGTTGGGGATCAGGACTGTAAGCCATGTTTCACACTTATGCGATGCTGGAAACGCAGCAAATCCTGTGCATTTCCTGCACTGCAATCATGCAGCATCCATGCGACCTGCTGCGGGTGTCAATATCTTACCGACACCCTGAAACAGATCTCAAAAGGCAGTGCTAAAATCGGATCGCATGGTGGGAACACCCATTAAGGTGGTTGTATAGGCGTTTTTTTTTTACTTTTACCTACAGGTAAGCCTATAATAAGGCTTACCTGTTGGTATAAAGAATATCTCCCAAACCTGTATGTTTTAGGAGATATTCCCCCCGCAATGCGCCGCCGATTGCAGCGGCGCATGCGCAGCGGGGATGCTCGGCTAAACGGCCGGCAGCCGCCGGACTGAAGTCTCCCGCGCATCGCCGCTCCAGCCAATCACAGCGCTGGAGCGGCGATACCCGTAAGACACGCCGAAGCAAGATGACATCTCGCTCGGCGTGGACCAGGTAAGTTCTCTTCTCCTCGTTCCCGAGGTAAGTATTTCATAATGAGCTAGTATGCGGTGCATACTAGCTCATTATGGCTATTGCTTTTCAGGTGGGGAAAAAAAAAAATCATCGCGGTATACAACCGCTTTAAGGGCCGGTTCACACTGCTGCGTGGTGCAAAATTGCACCACAGTGCAAATCACATGCGATTTCTGCCATACAGATAGCTGGCTAAAATCGCATACGGACTAAACTCACACAGGACCCTTTTTTGGTCCGCCCCAGAATCGGATTGCATGGGTGTTCACACCTAAGCGATCAGATTTGTGCACCGACAGTTCGCAGAGCTAAAATGGGGGTGTCATTAAAGCGGGAGTTCACCCATTAATCTATTTTTTTAAACAATCCCCTTAGATGGATGCTCGTTCGGTCTAGGGGAATCGGCTATTTGTTTTAAAATATGATCCGTACTTACCCGTTTTCGAGATGCATCTTCTCCGCCGCTTCCGGGTATGGGTCTTCGGGAGCGGGCGTTCCTTCTTGATTGACAGTCTTCCGAGAGGCTTCCGACGGTCGCATCCATCGCGTCACTCGTAGCCGAAAGAAGCCGAACGTCGGTGCGGCTCTATACTGCGCCTGCGCACAGACGTTCGGCTTCTTTTCGGAAAATTGTGACGCGATGGATGCGACTGTCAATCAAGAAGGAACGCCCACTCCCGAAGACCCATACCCGGAAGCGGCGGAGAAGATGCATCTCGTAAACGGTAAGTACAGCTCATATTTTAAAACAACTAGCTGATTCCCCTAGACAAAACGAGCATTCATCTAAGGGGAAATAGTATATTGTACGGGTGAACCTCCGCTTTAACAACATATTGACACTCCCCAGCAGTTTGCATATGGCAGTGCGAGCTGCCGTGCGAGTCGGGTGCGATGCGGTGGATTTGCAGGGTTCCTGCATCGCGTTAGTGTGAGACAAGCCTTATGCGATGCTGGAAACACAGCAAATCCTGTGCATTTCCTGCACTGCAATCACACGGCGTTCATGCGACCTGCTGCAGGTATCGATATTATCTTACTGACACCCCGAAAAAGATGGCAAATTGCAGCGCTAGAATCGGATCGCATGGTGTGAACGCCCATTAATTGCAATTAAAGCGGAGGACCGCCTAGAAAAAAAATATATTAAAAGCCAGCAGCTACAAATACTGCAGCGGCTGACTTTTAATAAATGGACACTTCCTGGGCGCCCGCGATGTCGGCAGCCGAAGCCAATCGCTCGTCTCTCAGCTGCCCCCCGCCGCCACCCTCTGTGAGGGAATCAAGAAGTGAAGCGGCTTCACGTCCCGGTTCCCTACTGCGCTTCCGCGAGTTGCGCTGCGTGTCCTCACTGGTCCCCGCCGGTTTTTGGGACCTGTGCGTCTCCCAGAAGACAGCAGGGGGGGATGGGAAGGGGCGTGACTCCCACAGGGTATCTGCAATCCCCCCACCCCCCAAAAGGTGCCAAATGTGACACGGGGGGGGGGGGTCCACTTTTGTGTGAACCTCCGCTTTAAGGTGGGGGGGAGGGGGAACAGGAGGGGGCCTTGCCCCATTTTGGTGTAGATGCGACGTTGGCCAAACAAAAACGTTCATTGGAAATCGCAGCGCAGACATCACATGGGATGTGCACAGGGATGCGATTCCTGCGCTAATCACACGGTTGCACAGACGCCGTGTGATTGCAGGAAACGCACAGGAATCGCTGCATTTCACTCATCACAAAAATGTGTATCCAGGATGAAGGTTCCCATTCACCATTACTGAGATATCACCTCACTGCACCCCCCCCCCTCCCCCACACAGGAGGGAGATGAACACTGAACAGGCCTGAGGGGGGGGGGGACCCCCAATATATCCACCTCACACCGTCCCCGGCCTCCCTCCATGCAGCACACACCGTCCCCGGCCTCCCTCCATGCAGCACACACCGCCCTCCCTCCTCTGTACTATTCCCGGCCTTCTCCCCCGCCTCTCCCTTCACTCCTCACCTGCTCAGCTGTGCTCTCCCCGGAAGCCATCATCCCCCGCACCTTCCTCTCGGCACAACACCGCGCTAATAGCTCCCTTCTCTCCTCCAACCTCGCACTCTCCTACACATAACACGAGAAAATGGCCGACGGAACCAACAAAACTGCTCCGTCTCCACTGTATTCAGCTAATCGGGATTAGAGACATCCTGTGGCTGTGAGGGGTATTGCAGCTGAGGAGGACTCAACGACAAACACCGCCATCTTGTGGACAATTTGAAGAATACACATTACTTGAAGTGATGGTAGCTGTGTTAGTGCGATTGTGAGAGAGAAAACTGAGTACTGTCTGTGATACTTTTTTTATTTGCGCTTAGACCCCTTTCACACTGAGGGCGTATTGCAGGCGCTATAGCAGTGTTTTTCAACTCCAGTCCTCAAGGCACACCAACAGGTCATGTTTTCACGCTTTCCATTATTTTGCACAGGTGATTTGATCAGTTTCACTGCCTTAGTAATCACCACAGCCGTTTCATCTAAAGGAAATCCTGAAAACATGACCTGTTGGTTTTCCTTGAGGACTGGAGTTGAAAAACACTGCACTATAGCATTAACCACTTAAGACCCGGACCATTATGCAGGTAAAGGACCTGGCCCCTTTTTGCGATTCGGCACTGCGTCGCTTTAACTGACAATTGCGCTGTTGTGCGACGTGGTTTTTCAATCAAAATTTGCGTCCTTTTTTTCCCACAAATAGAGCTTTCTTTTGGTGGTATTTGATCACCTCTGCGGTTTTTATTTTTTGCGCTATAAACAAAAATAGAGCGTAAATTTTGAAAGAAAAATCTATATTTTTTACTTTTTGCTATAATAAATATCCCCAAAAAATGTATAAAAAAAAAAAATTTCCTCAATTTAGGCCGATACGTATTGTTCTACATATTTTAGGTATAAAAAAAATCACAATAGGCGTTTATTAATTGGCTTGTGCAAAAGTTAGAGCGTTTACAAAATAGGGGATAGTTTTATGGCATTTTTCTAATTTTTTTTTTTTACTAGTAATGTCGGCGATCAGTGTTTTTTTTTTCGTGACAACGACATTATGGTGGACACATCGGACACATTTGACACTATTTTTGGACCATTGTCATTTTTACAGCAAACTGCTTTAAAAAGGCACTGGTTACTGTAAAAATGACACTGGCAGTGAAGGGGTTAACCAGGAGGGGGCGCTGTAGGGGTCAAGTGTGCCCTAAGGTAGTGTTTTTACTGTGGGGAGGTGTGGCTGTGCGTGTGACGTCACTGATCGTCGTTCCCTAACACAGGGAACAGACGATCAGTGACAGCCACACTAGGAAGCACGGGGAGAGGTTTGTTTACATTTACCTCTCCCCGTTCTTCCTCTCTGTGACCCGATCGCAGGACACTGGTGTCGATCGGGTCTGCTGTTCCCACGGGGATGGTCACTGAGAAGAGGACCGGGTCGCGAGCGCGCCGCGTGACCCACGGCTGGGCTCTAAAAGGGGACGTACATGTACACCCTTGTGCCCAGCCGTGCCATTTTGTCGACGTATATCGTAGTGCGGCGGTCTTCAAGTGGTTAGAAATAGCGCCTGCAATCTGCCCTCAAACAGCTGCTCCATTGTCTCTTTCACACTGGAGCATTGCACTAGCAGGGCGGTAAAAAAAGTCCTGCTAGCCACATCTTTGGAGCGGGGAAGGAGCGGTGGAAGAAGGGGACATCCCCCGAAAGCTTGTCCATGAAAAATTATGTTAGTGCAAATAAAAAAAATATCATGAACAGTACTCAAGAATAAAACTATCATAGGTGTAAAAGCTATACCGTATAACCACTTGACCTCCAGAAGATTACTCCACCCTCATGACCCCTTCATGACCAGGCCAATTTCTTGTGATACGGCACTGCGTAACTGATAATTGCACGGTCGTACGACGCTGTACCCAAACAAAATTGATGTATTTTTTTCCCCCCACAAACAGAGCTTTCTTTTGGTGGCATTTGATCACCTCTGCTGCTTTATTATGCTATATTTTTTAATTTTTGCTATAACATATGCGTATGGGGCCGCATATAAGTGTACCTCCCTTTGTGCTGAGAGTGCGCCGCGAAGCGCGCTGCCAGCACAGAGACAAAGCTCTCACAGAGCCCCGGGTCTCGTACTAATGCTTGGGATCCAGAACTCCTGATTCCAAGTCACCTGATTGCTGTGGTAGCCTCGTGTTTCTGTGTGTGTATTTTTTTTTTTATAAATGATAAAGAAATTAAAGAATTTATGAAAAAATACCTAGATCAAGGTTTAATCTAGGTCAATGGGCTGAGGGAGGCTTCTACACACAGAAGGTTTTTTATCTTAATGCATAGAATGCATTAAGAAAAATGAGTTGTAAAGGCAAAATGTTTTTTATGGGGTATGTTCTGATGAGACGCAAACAAAATAGCTGCAGCAATCTTTGGATAAACTTCAATAAATCCCGCTAAAGAAAAAGTATCACTGCAACAGAGCTAGATCACTTCCTGTCCCAGAGATAACACAGGAAGATTTTAATTTTCTTTTGCTGAGGTTTATTTGTAGCTAAGCCTCTTACTCAAGGCACAGTAATTAAAAGCCTTTATGGAGGGTACAAGGACTATGCAGATAAAATCCAGCTTGCTGTCCATAGACTTTTGCCACGCCAATCATTCTCCACCATCATTATTATTCTTGTTATAGTGCCAGAGAGGGGCCCCAGAAATGTCACACTTTTACCACAGCACCAATATAGGCAGAAATAAAATCAATACTCTTCTAGGCTCAATCAATCTCAGATCCTGTATTGTACTTTAGGCTCTGGAATTTCATTACGTATAGGACTGACATTTTTATAATTTTTTATTTTTAAATTACTTGTAACAAATTTTAAAAGAGAGAGTTTTTTTTATTTTTTTGCTATTCATACTTACCTCTGTGGATGGAGCATCAGGCTGATGTTGCCGCTTTCCCCCGGCATCTCTACACTGAGAACCGAGCCACTGAACACCACTGATGGCTCGGTTCTCACTCCTCCCAAAGAAGAGCCATACTGACTGACTCATTGGAGCGCCGAGCAGTGGAGGGGCGGAGAGAGGCTGTCTCAGTCGCTCGCTGAGACTGCCATCAATCAGGGTAGCTGGCGGATCAGAACTTGGAAGTCGTGATGACGTGCTGCCCCGACTGATGGCAGTGAAGTCAGCGGAGAGCTGACTTCAAAACGCTCTCCGCTGAAAACGGGTCACAGGAGTGCGAAACGAATTGCACTCCTGTGACCCAGAGGAGAAGCCCAGCCTAAAAAGCTCAGGCTGGACTTCACCTTTATAGCAGAATTCCAGCAAAAAAAGAATAAATGAATAGAACAAGAAATAAAAGAACAAAACCAGCATTTACTGCTATATTCAGCTTGAATCAAGAACATTGAGATTTTGCTGCAGGACTACTAGATGTCCTCATGCAATTTTCTTCCTATGAGCCTAGTTCGTCCTGGACCTGCCCCAGTCTGTGGCCAGATAGTGGAAAGAGAAGCAGCAAAGTCATGACCTTACCTCTCTTCCCTCTTGCTTTCTCCTCTCATCAGCATGCTTCCTATCAGCAGCTCCTTGTGATGCTGTTCCCTCCCAAATGTCAAGCCTTGCTGTACAGGGACTGCAAAAGGCTGACACCTGTTCAGATTTATGCCCTGTACACACGATCGGATATCTGATGGAATCTAATCCGATGGATTTTTTCGTCGGATATACGATTAAGCTGACTTTCATCAGTCTTGCCTACACATCATCAGTCAAAAATCCGACCGGGTCCAACACGGTGATGTAAAACACTACGATGTGCTGAGAAAAATGAAGTTCAATGCTTCCGAGCATGCGTCGACTTGAATCTGAGCATGCATGGATTTTTGACCGATGGAGTTCAACACAGACGATATTTTTTTCTATAGTTTTTTTATCCATAGGAAGATTTTAAAACATGTTCTATTGTTTTTCACCGATGGAAAACAAACCGATGAAGCCCACACACGATCGGTTTGTCCGATGAAAACGGTCCATCGGTCCGTTTTCATCAGACAAGCCGATCGTGTGTACAGGGCTTTAGACAGCACAGGAAGTGAGAATAAATCTCTATAAATTAAAGGACACTCCCTTCTTACAAATGGTATCTGAAAAAAAATAAAGAAATTACAGATGTGTCTCTTGGAGAGAATCCTGCTGCCTTTTTGCTGTTTGATATCCCTTTATCATCCAACAAATATAAAAAATATTTGCTGAAACATCTACTTACGACAGGTAAAGCATGTATTTCAGCTCTATGGAAAAGTACTGTCTCTCCTACTAGACCACAATGGTTTACTAAAATAACAGAAATTCAACAAATGGAAAATCTCGCAATTACGCTAAGGGAGCAGGAGGACAACTATCGCAAAATCCAGACTCCCTATATTATATATAGGGAACAATTGACGTGAGGGGGAAGGAGCTGTATATATATTATATTTATGTTCAACGTTTTAATTTCTATGATACCTTTTCTTTTTGTATTGGGGTATAATCAGGGTGGGGAACAGGGTAATGAAAATAGAACAAAGATACCGGGGCGGGGGCCAGCGCGCGGACGGAAGCGGGCCGCCTCTCTCCCGGAGCGCATCGCATGTTCGTTGGGAACCCGGTGCTAAATCATTCGTAGATGACCTGATTCTGGGTCAGGGTTTCGTGCAAAGCAGAGCAGCTACCTCGCTGCGATCTATTGAAAGTCATCCCTTGAGCCAAGCTTTTGTCGCGGGGGCGAGCGCGGGCTCCCCCCATCAAAGAAAAAAAAAGAGAAAATAGAACAAAGATATGGGACTATAGTAGATCTACACAGGGCTGTGGAGTCGGTAGATAAATGTTCCGACTCCTCAGTTTTATGTACTTCCGACTCCGACTCCGACTCCCCGACTCCGACTCCTCTGTATTAATATGCAAATGTATTTTATACATTCCTTGAGTGAAAGAAACGCAACCTACCACAGGACTACTGGCTGGGAAGCCAACAGTCTACTGTATTGCACAGTTTAAGCAAAAGACAAACACAATGAAAACAATCAAGTGGCTGGATAGTAGCAGCAGGCATAAACATCAGGAACAGGATCTGTACCAGTTCAAAAATACAAACCACATTATTTGGTTGTTTTAGAACAAAAACAAAGCTTATCTATAATGAACCAAAAACAAAATCTGCAAAACCTAGAAATGGTTTATATTAATCTTGAAATGTAGTTATAGGCTTAGCAAATGCAAATCAATTCAATGTAGAGTTCTAAGGAAGAGAATTGCCTCTGCCAGATCCTCTTTCATAGAGGCTCTTAAAGGGTCACTAAAGGAAAACATTTTTTTAGCTGAAATGACTGTTTACAGGACATAGAGACATAATAGTTAACTGATTCCTTTTAAAAATGATTAAAAATAGATAAAAAAACAATCATATAATGTGCCTGCAGTGTAGTTTCGTTTTTGCTGTTGTTTCCTGGTTCTCTGATGTACAGAGAGCCACTAGAGGGCAGTCAGCCAATAGAGAGCAGTGATACTTTGTCTAAAACTCCTCAGCACCAATCCAGTTTCGTTTTACACACAGCTCCTTGATTAGTGACCACCGTGAGAAATCTCCCAGTACTGTGGTTATCAGGAAACAGGCAACCAGGAAGTGTCCAGAACAGAGGATTTACAGCAACATGAAAGCAAAAACGAACAATGAGGACATGAAACCAGGACTGCAGTAAGGTAAAGGAAGCCATTTAGCTAAAAAAAAAAATTCCTTTAGTGACCCTTTAAGTCAGACTTTATTATTTTTAGAGCTGAAAATAATCTTTCGACACTGACTTGGGTGGGTGGCATTGCAGTAACTATTCTGGCCACATCACTAACGATCTCTGGATAAACAAGGATGGCTTCTTCAACAGTAAGTTTTGATGAGCGATCATACTTTTCAACTTCTTTTAGTGCTTTATAAAACTCCTGTTGGAATTTATTTATTTGGACACTTACTGGTTCTCTAACATGCGTTCCCTGTAAAAGCAGAACACAACACTATGGAAAGTATTGCAGCTCCTAATTGTGCGTTGCGTGCCATATAGTGAAGCACATGAAAAGCATGCTTCTTCACGGTCACTTAACGTGTTCGTTTTGCGGTTACGTGAGGCACTGCATGCATTGGTCTTTATTCTTACAGTAGAGAAGTCATTAATTATAACTTTTTGTGAATTGGGACATTTAAACTTGCTTTTTTTTTTTTTTAATTCCAATCTAAATTTAGTAGGAGTCGGAGTCGGTGCATTGTTTGCCAACTCCGACTCCAGGTACCCAAAATTTCCCCCGACTCTGACTCCTCGACTCCGACTCCACAGCCCTGTATAAAAGTGTGATTAAAATGATGAGATAGTTGAAGTAGAACTGAAAAACTGTTATGCCGCGTACACGCGACCATTTTTAATGGTCTGGAAAAAAACAACGTTTTTTTCATCCCGATTATTTTTAAGCCTGCCTTGCCTACACACGATCGTGAAAAAAAATGCTCGAGCAAAGCGTGGTGACGTACAACACGTATGACGGCACTATAAAGGGGAAGTACCATTCCGATGGCGTCACCCTTGGGGCTGCTTTTGCTGATTTCGTGTTAGTAAAAGTTTGGTGAGAGACGATTCGCTTTTTTTTAGTCTTTGTGCTTTTCTGTCTGTTACAGCGTGACGAATGTGCTATCTCCATTACGAACGCTAGTTTTACCAGAACGAGCGCTCCCGTCTCATAACTTGCTTCTGAGCATGCGTGTTTTTTTCACGTCGTTAAAGCCCACACACGACCATTTTTTACTACGTTAAAAACCAACAACGTGAAAAACAACTCGAAAATTAGAACATGTTCTAAATTTTTAATGGCCATTTTTAACGTTGCGAAAAATGCCCTGGAGCCCACACACAATCGTTTTTAATGACATTAAAGGAAAGAAATGTTTTGCCTAAAATTAATGTCTGCAAGGTAGACAGACAGAATAATGTAATGATTCTGTTAAAAACCTATTAAATTCCTTCATCTATATCACCTCCGGCGTTCTAGTTTCTGTTCTCTCATTCACTTCCTGGTTTGCGGCGCTCGTTTATGTAAGAACTACATTTCCCAGTATGAATTGCAGCACGCCCAGTAATTCACACCTCCTTGAAGTCTCTAACACGCAGAGAGCGTCCTGCCGCACAGATGTAGTTTCCAGGAGGGGGTGAGCACGTCACTGACCACCACAGTAAAGCCTCCCTTCACGGTGGTGGCTTGTTGCGGGTTAATTTGGAGCATGCGCACTGGGATACCCCCACTGACGTCATTTACGTCGGGTCAAGACGTATTAACATAAAACACACCCACAACTTAGTAATTTGAATTGCGCGCCCTTACGCCGACACATCTACACTACGCCGCCGTAACTTACGGCGCAAATTCTTTGTGGATACGGGAAATACGCTGTACGTTACGGCGGCGTAGTGTATCTGAGATACGCTACGCCGGATGTAAACATGCGCCGCGCTACGTGGATCTGACCCGTAATGTCCAAAGTGGAAAAAAGATTTTAAGAACATTTTGGCTACAATAATGATGTGTGATTACAAAAGCTGCAAGGTTATAAATACAAAGCGAGTGATGCAGCAACTGGGCACCAGCACTCAAACCATCAGTCACTGGCAGAGCAAGAGGGGTGCTTTGGTATGGCGTTTCCCCGCTGATCACACCTCATTCATCCCGCACATTACCCCATACTCAGACTGGATCTCCACACACACACACACACACACACACACACCCCTTAGCCTGCTCAGACCACATACCTCTGGTATACTTTCCACTGCTCATACCACATCCTGGTGTGGAGTTAGCATAACATTGACTTTCACCCTGTATCCAATCGATCCAATGCACCGCACTTTCATGCTGGCCTGCAGTATACTCTTTGAATGCTGCAGAGGGCGCATTCAAAAGCACATTTAAAACAACCTTGCTAACACACACACTGAATAAAAAATAAAATAAAAAAAGAAACAATGAACAAAGCTATATTGTGTTGAAACTATTTTATTTGATTCAAACAAAAAAAATATGAATATTTTTAATATCACCAAATTAGGCTTTGGAATTTTATTTTCTTTTACACACAAACCTGAATTCGCAGAGTGATGATATAGGTCTTGGCAACAGGAGCACGTGTACCTCTTCACCAGACTGCAGCAGCAGAGATTTAAATGTTTGCAGAGTTCTCAACATTTTCTGTGTAGTCTCCTTGTTAATCTGTAGTACAGCAAAGAAACATAACAAACATTGCAAATACAGTCAACATGTATGTAAAAAATTGTGACAAATGAAAGAACTGAGGCCCCGAATTACGCAGAGTTACGCCGGCGTATCAGTAGATACGCCGTCGTAACCCTGAATCTACGCCGTCGTAAATTTAAGCGTATTCTGGAAACCAGATACGCTTAAATTAGGCTAAGATACGAGCGGTGTAAGTCTCATACGCCGTCATATCTTAGGGTGCAAATTTAGGCTGGCCGCTAGGTGGCGCTTCCATTGTTTTCCGCATCGAATATGCAAATGAGCAAGATACACCGATTCACGGACGTACGCACGCCCATCGCAATTAGTTACGCCGTTTACGGAAGACGTACGCCGGCGTAAAGATAAAGCTGCTCCCTAGGTGGCGCAGCCCATGCAAAGTATGGACGTCAGAATGAGCGTATCTTTTTACGTCGTTTGCGAATAGGGCTGTGTGTAAGTTACGTTCACGTCACAGGCAATGAGCTGACGTATCTTTGGGCGTAAATACGACGTGACACTGAGCATGTGCGCGCATGCGCCGTTCGTTCGGCCATGCATCTACATGGGGTCAAGCCTCATTTAAATACAACCAGCCTACTTTGAATTACGCGCGCTTACGCCGGCCCATTTACGCTACGCCGCCGTAACTTAGGACACAAGTGCTTTGTGAATACAGCACTTGCCTCTCTAAGTTGCGGCGGCGTAGCGTAAATACCATACGCCCGCGCAACGTAGAGCGGCCGTATGTGAATCCGGGCCTGAGTGTTCAGAAATGTGCAGTTTAAATTAAACATCCACTTAAAAGCAAAACCTCCAGGTTACCAGAATCAGGGCCCACCAGACCAAAGACGCATATAGTAATACGTGCTTAAACCTGTGGGTATAGTGACAGCACTGCCTGGCTTGTGCACAGTCTCCTGCATTTTGTAGGTGCTTGTGATGTAAAATGAATAAATTGGATGTGGCCTTGCCAATTCACAGACAAGCTGGTCCTAATCCATATGCTTGAGCTGTTTCAGTGGATGCAGCACTAGAGGCAAAGAGACCCGCTGATCGCTTCCAAAGCAAACAGAACGGCGGTCTGCCCATGTGAACAGGACAGAGCATCGTTCTGGCAGAGGGGAAGATGGAGATCTGGTGTTTCTGCTAAGCTGGAACACAGATCTGTCTCCCCTCAGTCAAAGCAACCCCCCCGCAGTTAGAAAGCACCCCCAAGGAACGCAGATAAACCTTTGATCAACCCTTCCCTGCCAGTGTCATTAGTACAATAGCAGAGCATTTTTTTCCTCTTTTTAAAAGGAATAAACTCATTTTATTGGCAGCAGGACAAGTACAATCAGTACACCTGTAAGGGGCCCGGATGGAAACCCCCCCTTTTTTTTTATAAAATATATATATATTTTTTAATATATTTTTATTTTATTTAAGGGCCAATTTTTTTATTATATATATATATATATATATACACATACACATATATATATTATTATTATTAAAGGGCTCAGAGGTCCCCAGGGCCCCATGTGGCAAACCCCCTTTTTTTTTATATAAATGTTTATTTTTTTTATTTTTGTTTATATATATTTTTTTTATTAAAGGGCCCAGAGGTTTCTTTTTTTTTTATTAAAGGGCCCAGAGGTCCCGGATGGGAACCCCCTTTTTTTTGTAATTTCTTTTTATAAAAAAAATAATAATAATTTGTGTGTGTGTGTATGTGTATATATATATATATATATATATATATATATTATTAAAGGGCCCAGAGGTCCCCAGGGCCCTAGATGGCAACCCCCCCCCCCTTTTTATATATATATATTTCTTTATTTCTTCTTTTGTAAAGGGCCCCCCCACTTCTCAATCTCAGCCCCCCCCCCCCCCGGTTCTCTGCTCCAGGAGAGCCCATGGCTGAAGCTGTGTAAGGGGCCCCATAATTCCTGATGGCGGCCCTGGGTACAATACTTACTATCAGTTCTTGGCAGATGCCATTACCGTCCATACAGTAAATAGACCTAGCAGGCATAACTGTGCACAGCCACCTGCTATAAAAGCTGGTAAAAGCCACTTCTGTCTGAAGAACATGCTTTTACCTATAAAGTGGTGTCATTTTAACATGTAAAAATACTTTTTCAACTCCCTTTTTTTATTACCATGATAGTCTAATTATAACATGCAGTAGTCACACACTAAAAAGCAGATTTTCACATTCTTGGAAAGTTTAATGTAGCAGTTAACCGCTTAAAGCAGAGGTTCACCCAAAAGTGAACTTCCGCTTTTCGGAACCCTCCCCCCCGTCCGGTGTCACATTTGACACCTTTCAGGGGGGAGGGGGTGTAGATAACTGTATAAAACCAGTATTTTCACCAATTCTGGAAATAGACTCCTGCGGGAGCCCGGCCCCTCCACGTCACCACCCCGTTGTGTTCTGGGAAACACTCGGCTCCCAGAACACAACGGGGACCAGTGGCAACGGCGCAGCGCGTATCGCACATGCGCAGTAGGGAACCGGACAGTGAAGCCACAGTGCTTCATTTCCCGATTCCCTCACCGAGGATGGCGGCGGGGAAGGCCGAGCTACTGCTCGGCTTCGGCGGGCGACCTGGACAGGTAAGTGTTCAATTTTTAAAAGCCAGCAGCTGCTGGCTTTAAAAAAAAAAAAAAGAAAAAAAAAAATCAGGTGAACCCCCGCTTTAAAGACCGCCGCACGACGATATACATCGGCAGAGCGGCACGGTTGGGCATAAGCACGTGCAGGTACGTCGCCTTTTAGAGCCCAGCTGGCAGCGCGCTCCCGTGACTGCGGGATCCGATCGGGTCACAGAGCTGAAGAACGGAGAGAGGTGAGTGTAAACAAACCTTTACCCGTTCTTCCTAGTGGGAGTGTCACTGATCGTCTGTTCCCTGTCATAGGGAACGACAATCTGTGACATCACACGCCAAGCCACACCCCCTAACAGTTAGAATCACTCACTAGGAAACACTTAACCCCTTCAGCACCCTCTACAGGTTAACCCATTCACTGCCAGTGTCATTTTCACAGTAATTAGTGCATTTTTATAGCACTGATCGCTGTAAAAATGACAATGGTCCCAAAATACTGTCAAAAGTGTCCGATGTGTCCGCCATAATGTCGCACTCATGATAAAAATCGCTGATCGCCGCCATTACTAGTAAAAAATGTTTTTATAAAAATGCCATAAAACTAACTTGCGCAAACCAATCAATAAACGCTTATTGCAATTTTTTTTTACCAAAAATATGTAGAAGAATACGTATCTGTCTAAACTGAGGAAAAAAATGTTTTATATATTTTTTGGGGATATTTAATATAGCAAAAGATAGTTATTTTTTTCAAAATTGTTGCTCTATTTTTGTTTATAGCGCAAACAATAAAAACCGCAGAGGTGATCAAATACCACCAAAAGAAAGCTCCATTTGTGGGAAAAAAAGGACATCAATTTTGTTTGGAAGCAACGTTCCACGACCGCGCAATTGTCAGTTAAAGCGACAGTGCCAAATCGCAAAAAGTGGCCTGGTCCTTTAGCTACAAAATAGTCCGGGGCTTAAGTGGTTAAAGGCATTGTGCAAAAATGTAAAAATCTGGACCTGAAAAAAAAAAAAAAAAAAAAAAAAAAAAAAAATCACAGGAGTTTAACCCCTTCCCCAGGATGACGCACATCACGAGGAGCCCACAGACCACTTATTTTTCATTAACCACTTGCCGTCGCCGCACCGTCATAATACGTCCACAAGGTGGCTCTCCTAGGCGAGACCACGTAATATGACGTCCTGCCTTTTTTCCGCCACTAGGGGCGCGCGCCCCGCTCGCCCCCGACTCCCGTGCGTGTGCCCGGCGGGCGCGATTGCCGCCGGGCACACGCGATCGCTCGGTACAGAGCGGGGAACGGGAGCTGTGTGTGTAAACACACAGCTCTCGTTCCTGTCAGCAGGGGAAATGCTGATTTTCTGTTCATACAATGTATGAATAGAAGATCAGTGTTTCCCCTAGTAAGGCCACCCCCCCCCCCCACAGTAAGAACACACCCAGGCATACTTAACCCCTTCCCCGCCCCCTAGTGTTAACCCCTTCACTGCCAGTGGCATTTTTATAGTAATCAATGCATTTTTATAGCACTGATCGCTATAAAAATGCCAATGGTCCCAAAAATGTGTCAAAAATGTCCGAAGTGTCCGCCATAATGTCGCAATACCGAAAAAAAAAACGCTGATCGCCGCCATTACTAGTAAAAAAAAATATTAATAAAAATGTCATAAAAATACCCCCTATTTTGTAAACGCTATAACTTTTGCGCAAACCAATCAATAAACGCTTATTGCGATTTTTTTTTACGAAAAATATGTAGAAGAATACGTATCGGCCTAAACTGAGGAAAAAAAATGTTTTTTTAGATATTTTTGGGGGATATTTATTACAGCAAAAAGTAAAAAATATTCATTTTTTTCAAAATTGTCGTTCTATTTTTGTTTATAGCGCAAAAAATAAAAAACGCAGAGGTGATCAAATACCACCAAAAGAAAGCTCTATTTGTGGGAAAAAAAGGACGCCAATTTTGTTTGGGAGCCACGTTGCACGACCGCGCAATTGTCTGTTAAAGCGACGCAGTCCCGAATCGCAAAAAGTACTCTGGTCTTTGGGCAGCAATATGGTCCGGGGGGTAAGTGGTTAAAGTGGAGTTCCACCCAAAAACTTGAACTTCCGCTTTAAGTGAAGGTGACCCCCAGACATGCCATATCTGGAACATCAATTTTTTTGAGGGGGGAGGGGGGTAAGCGGATATCCTTTTTTTAGAGACATCCAGCTCCCACTTCCTCCCGGGTTCTGCGGCACTGGTCCCAGAAGATTGCCAGCATTTCACAGCATGGCTCGCGCATGCGCAGTTCTCGCCAGGCCAGCCAGGTGCCCACAGTCAGAATGCCGGTGCTGTAGAGAGGAGGGGGAGAGGAGCGAAGCTTCCTGCACCCAAATGACTGGACAGCGGGACCGGCTAGTGTCTGATTATTAAAAGTCAGCAGCTACACTTTTTGTAGCTGCTGACTTTTATATGGGTGGAGCTCCACTTTAACATTTGAAACTGCAAGAGAAAAGCTATGAGCCGTCACTAATCACTATGCAGAGGCTGTACACCAGAGCATCTACTAAAGACAGTGGGGTAGATTCAGTAAGCAATTGCGTCTGCGTATCCATAGATATGCAGCGCAATTGCTTAGTTGCGCCGACGTATCGACATTTCTGTATTCAGAAAGCTCGATACGCCGACTGCAGCCTAAGATATGACTGGCATAAGGCTCTTATGCCGTCGTATCGCAGGCTGCATTCTTACGATGGCCGCTAGGTGGCGTTCCGTAGTGGTCAGCGTAGAGTATGCAAATTGCATACTCACGCCGATTCACAACCGTACGCGCGCCCTGCGTTCGCATTTTACGTCGTTTGCGTTCGTCGGTTTCTGCGTAAGGCTGCCCATGCTATTAGCAGGGGCAGCCAATGCTAAGTATACCCGTCGTTCCCGCGTCACGATTTTTAAAAATTACGTTGTTTGCGTAAGTGAATCGTGAATGGCGCTGGACGCCATTTACGTTCACGTTGAAGCAAATGACGTCATTTACCGCAATGCACGTCGGGAAAGTTTCCCGACGGAGCATGCGCACTACGTTCGGTGCGGGAACGTGCATAATTTAAATGATCCACGCCCCCTACGGGATCATTTAAATTACGCGCGCTTACGCTGGGCAGTTTTACGGAGCGCACACGCAAATTACGGAGCTACTGCTTCGTGAATGAAGCGTAGCGCACGTAATTTACGGAGGCGTAGCGTAAAAACGGTACGCTGCGACTCCGTAGTAGTGCGCGCCCCTACCTGAATCCACCCCAGTAACACTTAGGTCCCTTTTTTTCTTCTCCTATATCTGCTTTTTTCTTTCTTTGGAGGATTCGGAATAAACCACCATGTAGTAAAGGAAGATAGCATGTAGTGAGCTACCTTTCAAGTGTCAAGGCATGATAAATGTTAAATGGTATATGTAAAGAAGAAAATTTAATAAAGAAGAGATTAAACGGCCGCTCCATGCAAGCCTATGGAGTGTCGGATGTCAGCGGTGACATGTCTGCTAACATCCGACCTGATCCGATAAAATCAGACTGATGGCGATACGTCGCCATCCATCCATGGCGGATCGGGTGAGATCTGATGAAAACAGACATGTTGTCCGTTTTCATCAGATCTCTCCATAGGAGACAGCGGCACTCGACAAGCCCCTCCCTGCTCAGTGAGCGGAAAGGGACTTGTCATCCGCCAGCTCAGCGGAGATCAGCAGAGAGATCTCCCACTGAGCTGGCGGACTCCGTCGCCTAAGACCCCATTCACACTGGAGGTGTTTTTCAGGCGCTTTAGCGCTAAAAATAGTGGGCCAGATTCAAGAAGCAATTGCGCCTGTGTAACCATAGGTTACACAGCGCAATTGCTTACTTGCTCCGGCGTAGCGAATGCTCCTGATTCAGGAACATCGCTACGCCGACTGCAGCCTAAAATCTGCGTGGCATAAGGCTCTTATGCCGCACAGATTTTAGGCTGCATTCTTGCGGTGGCCGCTAGGGGGCGCTCCCATTGTGATCTGTGTATAGTATGCAAATTGCATACTAACACCGATTCACAATGTTGCGCGAGCCCTGCGTATGCAAATTACGTAGTTTGCGTACGTCGGGTTTCGCGTAAGGTTACACATCCTAATAGCAGGCGCAGCCAATACCCATATTTAAAATCTAAGTCGTTTGCATAAGTGAATCGTGAATGGCGATGGACGCCATTCACGTTCACTTTGAAGCAAATGACGTCCTTGCGACGTCATTTGCCGCAATGCACGTCGGGAAAGTTTCCCGACGGAGCATGCGCTCTACGCTCGGCGCGGGAGCGCGCCTAATTTAAATGATTCCTGCCCCCGGCGGGATCATTTACATTGCGCACGCTTACGCCGGGCAATTTTGCCGGCGCGCCCTCGCAATTTACGGCGCTACTGCTCCGTGAATCGAGGGCAGCGCAAAATATTTGCGGGGGCGCAGGGCAAAACCGTTGCCCTGTGCCTCCGCAAATAAAGCGCAAATGTACCTGAATCTGGGCCAGTGCCTGTAAAACCTGAACCAGGACCTGAAAAAAGCCTCAGCTGCAAACCCAGTGTGAAAACCCGAGGGCTCACACACTGGGGCGTTGCCCTGGAAGGACGTCCAAAAAAGTCCTGCAAGCAGCTTCTCTGCAGCGCTTTAGGAGCGGTGAATACACCTCTCCTAAAGCACCCCTGCCCATTGAAATCAATGGGCGTCACTTTTTTTTCACAAGAAAAATGGGCGGCACTTTTAGCCCTTTTTCGCCCGCTAGCGGGGGTTAAAAGGGCCCTGCTAGCGGCCAAAAAGTGCCGCAAAAACAACGGTAAAGCGCCGCCAAAAATGGTGGCGCTTAACGCCCGACGCCCAAGTGCATTCAGTGTGAAATCAATCTAACTTTGCCCAAGGAGTTGTGCTGGCATTCCTGTGACATGATCCACCAACCATGATGTATGACATATGAATATTGTACTTACAGAATACTAAGGTGACCACACATGTCCTTTCTAATAAATGTGACCACCAAACATCCACCCATAGAATGATCAACACTTGATTTTGGTCCCCAGATCAGTGCAAGGGAGAGGGGGGTGTCTGGGGGGGTCTAAGAAAGAGAGGGGGGAGGTGGGGTGTGTGAGGGGGGTCTAAGAAAGAGAGGGGGAGGTGGGGTGTGTGAGGGGGGGTCTAAGGAAGAGAGGGGGGAGGTGGGGTGTGTGAGGGGGGTCTAAGGAAGAGAGGGGGAGGTGGGGTGTGTGAGGGGGGTCTAAGGAAGAGAGGGGGGAGGTGGGGTGTGTGAGGGGGGTCTAAGTAAGAGAGGGGGAGGTGGGGTGTGTGAGGGGGGTCTAAGTAAGAGAGGGGGAGGTGGGGTGTGTGAGAGGGTCTAAGGAAGAGAGGGGGAGGTGGGGTGTGTGAGGGGGGTCTAAGTAAGAGAGGGGGAGGTGGGGTGTGTGAGGGGGGTCTAAGTAAGAGAGGGGGAGGTGGGGTGTGTGAGAGGGTCTAAGTAAGAGAGGGGGGTGGGGTGTGTGAGGGGGGGTCTAAGGAAGAGAGGGGGAGGTGGGGTGTGTGAGGGGGGGTCTAAGGAAGAGAGGGGGAGGTGGGGTGTGTGAGGGGGTCTAAGGAAGAGAGGTGGGGCGTGTGAGGGGGGTCTAAGGAAGAGAGGGGGAGGTGGGGTGTGTGAGGGGGGTCTAAGGAAGAGAGGTGGGGTGTGTGAGGGGGGTCTAAGGAAGAGAGGGGGAGGTGGGGTGTGTGAGGGGGGTCTAAGTAAGAGAGGGGGAGGTGGGGTGTGTGAGGGGGGTCTAAGTAAGAGAGGGGGAGGTGGGGTGTGTGAGAGGGTCTAAGTAAGAGAGGGGGGGTGGGGTGTGTGAGGGGGGTCTAAGGAAGAGAGGGGGAGGTGGGGTGTGTGAGAGGGTCTAAGTAAGAGAGGGGGGGTGTGCGAGGACGGAGTAGAGGAGTAAGCTCTCACCCCCTCGTACTTGCAGACACACTGTGGAATATCTTCTTCCTCCCTCCAGTCATGTGACAAGGGGACAGATGAGAGAGAACAGGTAGCCTTCCCACACTGCACATCTGCGCTCTATATTGCCACCTGCAGGCCGGAGGGAGGAGAAATCTGAATCCTCTCTCCTGCTCTATGTCAGTACTCCTCGCCTATCACTGTACACAGCGGCGCGTGGCCCGTGCGGGGGAGAGAGGGGTGGTGGGTGTCTCGCGCTTCATCCGATTGGCGAAGGGGCCTCCCGGAAGAGTCATACCAAGCGCTCAACGGCCGTTACGTCGCCATTTTGCGTCTGTACCTTTGCCAGGCAGCACAGCGCACCACAGTGGACTGATCGGAGATTACACCCACAGCTTCTTTATCGGAGTGAAATTAACCACTTCTCTACTTTGGGTGTTTTTCAGATTTGGTGTTTACAAGACTAAAACAGTTTTTTTTGCTAGAAAATTACTTAAAACCCACAAACATTATATATTTATTTTTTTCTAATACCCTAAAGAAAAAAATGGCGATCATTGCAATACTTTTTGTCACACCATATTTGCGCAGTGGTCCTACAAGCGCACTTTTTTTGGAAAAAAAAACACTTTTTTGAATTAAAAAATAAGACAGCAATAAATTTGGCCCAATTTTTTTATATATTGTGAAAGATAATGTTACGCCGAGTAAAATGGTACCCAACATGTCACACTTACAAATTGCGCCCGCTCGTGGCATGGCGTCAAACTTTTACCCTTAAAAATCTCGATAGGCGACGTTTAAAAAATTCTATAGGTTGCATTTTTTGAGTTACAGAGTAGGTCTAGGGCTATAATTATTGCTCTCGCTCTAACGATCGCGGCGATACCTCACTTGTGACGTTTGAACACCGTTTTCATATGCGGGCGCTACTCACGTATGCGTTCGCGTCTGCGCACGAGCTCGTCGGGACGGGGCGCTTTAAAATTTTTTTTTTTTTTTCTTATTTATTTTTATTTATTTTATTATTTTTTACACTGGAAAAAAAATAAAAAATAAAATGATCACTTTTATTCCTATTACAAGGAATGTAAACATCCCTTGTAATAGAAAAAAGCATGACAGGTCCTCTTAAATATGAGATCTGGGGTCAAAAAGACCTCAGATCTCATATTTAGGCTTAAATGCAAAAAAAAAATAAAAAATTTGAAAATGTAATTTTTTCAAATGACAAAAAAAAAAAATGTTTCTTTAAGGCCGGGTACACACGGACAAACATGTATGGTGAAAGCGGTCCGTCGGACCGTTTTCACCATACATGTCTGCCAGAGGGCTTCTGTACGATGGTTGTACACACCATCGTACAGAAGTCC
Organism: Rana temporaria; assembly: GCF_905171775.1. Taxonomy (NCBI): domain Eukaryota; kingdom Metazoa; phylum Chordata; class Amphibia; order Anura; family Ranidae; genus Rana; species Rana temporaria. The sequence goes on along the minus strand of NC_053499.1, from coordinate 29,888,905 downwards.
GCGCGTAAACAATACGCGGGGCGTGTCCGCGGTGTCGCCGCGTCGATGACGCGGTGTCGCCGCGACAATGACGCGGCGACGTGCGCGGCCCGCCTTTAAAATGCTTCCACGCATGCGTCGAAGTCATTCGACGCATGCGAGGGACGGCGGGCGCCTGGACATGTACGGTAGGTCTGTACTGACGACCGTACATGTCCGAGCGGGCTGAATTCCAGCGGGCTGTTTTAAAACAAGTCCAGGAATATTTGTCTGCTGGGAAAAGGCCCGGCGGGCAAATGTTTGCTGGAATTCGGCCCGCTCGCGCCCACACACGACCAAACATGTCTGCTGAAACTGGCCTGCGGGCCAGTTTCAGCAGACATGTTTGCTCGTGAGTATGGGGCCTAAGAGGCTGGGCGGGACTGACGTTTTGACGTCACTTCCGCCCAGCAGAGCTATGGGGGCGGGTGAAGGAGATTTTTCCTTCACTCGCAAACCCTCAAGCTGCCGAACGGTCGCGATCTCCTCCGCCGCTACCGACGGCTACGGTAAGCGGCGGAGGGCGCGGGAGTGCGGCGGGAGGGGGTCCCTCTCCCGCCGCCGATAACGGCGATCTCACGGCGAATCCGCCGCGGAGACCGCAATTATCGTGTACCGGACCGCTGACACTAAAGATAGATACCTTGGTTGTGGCAGCAGCTGCTGCCGTTACCGAGATATCTATCTTTAAAGTTAGGCTGTATAAAGTCGTACAGCGGTCTGGAAGTGGTTAAAGCGGTTGTAAACCCGCATGAAATTTAATTTTTTTTTTCCTCCTGTAAGGGAAAAGTCATAATGAGCTAATATGCACCGCATATTAGCTCATTATGAAATACTTACCTCGGAACGAGGTGCGTAGCACTAACCTGGTTCACGCCGAGCGAGATTTCATCTTGCCTCGGTGTGTCTTCCGGGTATCGCCGCTCCAGCGCTGTGATTGGCTGGAGCGGCGATGACGTCACTCCCGCGAGTGCGCGCGGGAGATTTAAAATTCGGCAAGGTCCGGCGGCTGCCGGTCCTTTCGCCGTAGATCCCCCCTGCGCATGCGCAGCGGCGCATTGCGAGGGGAATATCTCCTAAACCGTGCAGGTTTAGGAGATATTCTCCTTACCTACAGGTAAGCCTTGTTATAGGCTTACCTGTAGGTAAAAGTACAAAAAGTGGGTTTACAACCACTTTAAAGGATCACTAAAGGAAAAAATTTTTTTAGCTAAATAGCTTCCTTTACCTTACTGCGGTACTGGTTTCATGTCCTCATTGTTCGTTTTTGCTTTGAAGTGGCTGTAATTCTGCTGTGATCTCCACACTTCCTGGTTGTCTGGCTCCTTATGAAAAATCTCATGGCAGCTTTTCACTGTGGTCCAAGCTGTGTGTCTAAAACTCCTCAGAACCAATCAGATTCATTTTAAAAACAAAACACTGCCCTGGATTTGTTTGTTTTTGTTCTGTGGGTCTCTTTACTTCACAGAAACATGAAACCAGTTTAAAAACGAAAGTGAAACTACAGGCACATTATATGATTGAATTTAATCTATTTTTAATCATTTTTAAAAGGAATCAGTTAACTTTTATGTCTCTATACCCTGTAAACAGTCATTTCAGCAAAAAAAATGTTTTCCTTTAGTGCTCCTGTCACCTCCAGGGCAGCCATCAGAAATTGTCTCCTCATATCATGTCTTCATCTTCTAATCTCATCTCCTCCATCCCGTGTCCTCCTCCTTCATCCCATATCCTCCTCCTTCATCCCATGTCCTCCTCCTTCATCCCATGTCCTCCTCCTCCATCCCATGTTCTCCTCCTTTATCCTGTGTCCTCCTCCTTCATCCCGTGTCCTCCTCCTCCTCCATCCCATGTCCTCCTCCTCCATCCCATGTCCTCCTCCTCCATCCCATGTCCCCCTTCATCCCGTGTCCTCCTCCTTCATCCCATGTTCTCCTCCTTTATCCCATGTTCTCCTCCTCCATCCTGTGTCCTCCTCCTTCATTCCATGTCCTCCTCCATCCTGTGTCCTCCTCCTTCATCCCATGTCCTCCTTCTCCTCCTCCTCCTTCATCTCATGTCCTCCTCTTTTATCCCATGTCCTCCTTCATTCCATGTTCTCCTCCTCCATCCTGTGTCCTCCTTCTCCTCCTCCTCCATCCCGTGTCCTCCTCTTTTATCCCATGTCCTCCTTCACCTTATGTTCTCCTCCTCCATCCTGTGTCCTCCTCCTTCATCCCATGTCCTCCTCCATCCTGTGTCCTCCTTCATCCCATGTCCTCCTCCATCCTGTGTCCTCCTTCATCCCATGTCCTCCTTCTCATTTCTCCATCAGAAATTGTCTCCTCATATCATGTCTTCATCTTCTAATCTCATCTCCTCCATCCCGTGTCCTCCTCCTTCATCCCATATCCTCCTCCTTCATCCCATGTCCTCCTCCTTCATCCCATGTCCTCCTTCACCTCATGTTCTCCTCCTCCATCCTGTGTCCTCCTCCTTCATCCCATGTCCTCCTCCATCCTGTGTCCTCCTTCATCCCATGTCCTCCTCCATCCTGTGTCCTCCTTCATCCCATGTCCTCCTTCTCCTTTCTCCATCAGAAATTGTCTCCTCATATCATGTCTTCATCTTCTAATCTCATCTCCTCCATCCCGTGTCCTCCTCCTTCATCCCATATCCTCCTCCTTCATCCCATGTCCTGTTCAAATTACATGCAAAGCTTCAGCAGTGCGATTTGAGCCATTATTCTGCAATCGCTCAAATGGCACCGAATTCACAACCAAAAACATGCAGGACCCTTTTTTTGGCTGCACCAGAACCTGATTTTATTCCATGCTATCAGATTTTGCAAATCGCACTGCATTTTGCAAACTGATTTTGGGGTGTCGTTAACATACACACCCGCAGTGTCCCCTTGTGTGCTCTCCCCCCAATGTGACCCCCCCCCCCGCTGTCTTCTGGGAAACACACAGGTCAAAGAAGACAGCGGGAACCAGTGAGGACGCGCAGCGCGATGCTTCGCTTCCCAATTCCCTCAGCACAGGGGACAAGAGAAGTGGTACTGTGCATTGTCCATACATACAGAATAAGAAGAAAGAAGGCGCCACCAGGTAAGGAACAGTGCAATTTTTAATATGCATTATCCACTTACATTAGAAATTCTTTACATTTGCATTAAAAGTCCTAACTGGCCCATGTTGTGGCGATCATCCGCACTAGATGTTTGCTGCATGTGTTGTCTCTCAGTCCTCTATGTCTCCCACTACTGTGGATACAGGAAGTCCGGGTGTTGAAAGCAGCAGGAACAAGGCTTGGAGGCGTGATGACGTCACGGGCAGTAACTAGGTGACGACGTTTCAGAGCCTGCGCCGTAGATGACTAGGCGCGCTCCTTTTTCTTTTTTTTATAATGAAGATTTTATATATATATATATATATATATATATATATATATATATATATATATATAAAGAGGACCTGTCATCTCGTATTTCTATTACATGAGATCTCTCCATAAAGAGGACCTGTCACCTCTTATTTCTTCTTTTTTTTTTTTTTTTTCATTTTAAAAGAAGTTTATTAAAGATTATCATTGTACAATTTAGTTTCTCCGGAACAATCTGGAGCAAGAAGAAATACATACAATTCATTTGAAATAGATAACATAGCATAGGATAAATAGATGCATTGATTAAACAAAAATAAAATATAAATAAAAAATAAATAAATAGCAAAAATACCTTGACTCTCACCCATCAATAAATAAGTTATCCTATCCAACCCTGAGTGAACCATTCTGTAATGGTGGGAAAAATTAAATCATAGCATTGAGCTAATCACTTAACCGAAAAGTCTGTTTCCGGCACCCCTGATGGGAGCACACTGTGCCGGAAAGAAAAGAAAAAAAAAAAAAAAAGGAAAAAGTAAAACGTAAGCCTTAATTGCTACTGGAGCCACGTACTTAACAGGAATGGTCACGCATCTCTGAAAAAGCCAGAAAAAATTCTAGAGCCGCGTGGGCGTCCAAGAGTGAAGGTATTAGCGGTGGACCCCATAGACTCAGTAAAACCCGGGAAATCTCTACTGAGACAACATACAGAGTACTGATTCTCATGCAAAACAATGAACATTGCAGAAGAATCCCTTTAGCCTATGTATTCTTCATAGTAATATTGATCGGTATCAAACCTGAGAGGTGAACCGAGAAACAATGAGAGGCACGGAAGATAGGAGAATCAGAGGAAAAGAACAGAATAGGAAAAGGAAGAAAGAAGAAGGATAGAAATAAGTTGATTGCCAGTTAAAATATCAAAAGTTTGTGGGTGTCGTCGTGGTACCCGGAAGTAGGGAAACCCCCACATATTTGGCCCAAGGCTCCCATATGCGCGCTCCTTTTTCAAGCATAAAGGACTTGTCTAAACTAATGCCTATTTATTTGCTAGAGAAGGTCTGCCATCTAGTGGGCGAGAAGGAAATTGTTTTATCTCTGCCCTCCAGAAAGGCAGACACAGGATACAGTGCTAGATTAAAATAATAGTGATTAATTAAAAACATTGGCAATGAAGAAATAACTATGGGGAAGGATATATATATGTATAGAACTTACATACATATATATATATATATAAATATATATATATATATATATATATATATATATATATATATATATATATATATATATATACACACACACACACACACACACAGTAGTACTGTGCAGAGTCCATACATACAGAATAAGAACAGATACTGAGAATGACACCCACCAGCATACAGAACAAGAGAAGTGGTACTGTGCAGATGTCAGGTGGGCACCTGCGATCGCTCCTGAGAGAGACAGAACGGAGATCTGTCAATGTAAACAGACAGATCTCCATTCTGTCAGGAGAGAGAAGACAGATCTGCTGTTCATACTGATTATGAACAGCGATCAGTCTCCTCCTCCAGGCGGTCCCACCCCCCCCCCACCGTTAGAAACACTCCCTAGGACACACATTTAACCCCTTAATCGCCCCCTTGTATTAAACCCTTCCCTGCCAATGACATTTATACAGTAATCAGTGGCTATTTTATTTTAGGTCTGATCGCTGTATAAATATCAATGGTCCCATGCCGCAATGTCGCAGTCCCGCTAAAAATCGCAGATCACCGCCATTACTAGTAAAAAAAATATATAATAAAAATGGCATCAATCTATCCCCTATTTTGCAGACGCTATAACTTTTGAGCAAACCAATCAATATACGCTTATTGCGTTTTTTTTTTTTTTTTACACCAAAAATATGTAGAAGAATACACATCAGCCTAAACTGAGGAAGAAATGTTTTATTGTTTATTATTATATTGGGATATTTGTTCTAGCAAAACGTAAAAAAAAAATAGTTTTTTTGTTTACAGCGTAAAAAATTTAAAGCGCAGAGATGATCAAATTCCACCAAAAGAAAACTATGTGTGGGAAAAAAAGGACGTACATTTTGTTTGGGTGTGGCGTCGCACGACCGCGCAATTGTCAGGTAAAGGGATGTAGTGCCTTATCGAAAAAAAATGACCTGGTCATTAAGGGGGCAAATCCTTCTGGTCCGTAAGTGGTTAATGATATGTCAAATCTATAAAATGTATTTGGATACAGTGTTACATGAACGAGGGAATTCCCAGTCAAAGATTCCAGGCCTGAAAAGTAGCAGCTGGTATGAGGTGTGTGATGTCACAGTGAGCTGCAAAACGGTTCAAACCGGACTGCAGTTGTTTCAAAACATTCCTCCACTGTGAGCTGACCGAGTGACTTTGTCAATCATGCGATTGTTAGCGTTTTTTTATTCAAATATATTGCTATTGTACTATTCTTGTATATATTATTATTATTATTAAAAGTACTATTTTTTTTTTTTTTTAGGTTTTCTTTGTATCTTTTAGATACACCTCCACCATGCCCCGAGCTTCACGACATCGGACACGCCGGGAGGGAGGAGAGGATCCAGTTGCCCACAGGACGCAGGAGGAGAAGGGAGGAGGCAGCAAACAGAAATGCTGACCAACGCCCCCCTGCTCCACCGCCACCACCCCCGCCGCCACCACCACCGGCGGCGGAACAGCCTACCTGTTCCATCTGCCTAGGCGAGTATGCAGAGGACTTTATAGCACTGCCTTGTTCTCATGCTTTTCATTATGATTGTATTTCCAGGTGGGTTCAGCTAAACCCTTCTTGCCCTCTTTGCCGTGCATCTGCTGAACCACAAGAAGAAGATCGTCAGTACGTTGGCCTTGAACTCGGATTTAATGACAATGGAGAACCCTATGCAATGTTCTATTACGTATAGAATAACACCTTTCACATACCTCGATAACATCATGGGGTAATGTATATTGTTTTACTATTGTCTGCTGATAGTAGATAATGTTTAGAGAAAAATATATACTTTAGACCAGGGGTGTCAAACTGGCGGCCCTCCAGCTGTTGCAAAACTACAAGTCCCTTCATGCCTGTGGGAGTCATGTTTGTAAGAGCCGGTTCACACTGACAAGTCGCGCTCCGCTCTGTACTATGGAACCGTTCTAATAGGAGCGACTCAAGTCGCTCCGACTTAGAAAAAGGTTTCTGTACGGCTTTGGGGCGACTTCAGGGTGACTTGCATTGACTTCAATACAGAAGTCATTTTGCAAGTCGCCTCTGAAGTCGTGGGCAGCTCGCCGTGCCGAGTCGCTCGGCAAGTCGTGCTGCCCCAGTGTGAACCGGCTCTTACTGTCAGCCTCGCAATGCCTCATGGGACTTGTCCTTTGGCAACAGCTGGAGGGCCGCCAGTTTGACACCTGTGCTCTAGACCATTTCCACAGAAAAGGAGTCTCTGCATCCTGATTGGATCACAACCTCTCAGGTGAGCGCTCCAGACCATTACCACTGAAAGGAGTCTCTAAATCCTGATTGAACCTCCACCTCTCAGGTGAGCACTCCAGACCAGTGGCGGCCCGTCCATAGGGACGCACGGGCGCCGCCCCCCCTCCCACAGTCACAAAAAAAAAAAAACGGGCCCTTTAAGAACTTTTATTCGGCTAAAATGTCATTTTGACATTTTAGCCGCAGTTCTGGCGGCCGTCTATAGAGGGCGCTGCAGCGCCACCCCCTCTCGCAAATAACACACATTTGTGCATAAATGCACAAATGTATGTTATTGTTGGTTGCCAGCGCTGCCTGGTCTATTCAGATAACCGGATGCGGGACGCCGGTTACCCGAATAGCGGCAGCTGGTTGGCTGAGGGGAACTGCCTATCAAAGCCAGCGGCTCTGATAGGCTTTTGTCCGGCTCTCAGCTGTCTATGCTCTGAGCGCAGGCAATCTGCGCTCATTGTATAAGACAAACGGCCGTTTCAGCCAATCAGGTTCCCGGATTCTGGTTATCAGGAACCTGATTGGCTGAAGCTTCACCACAGCGGCAGAAGACATCGAGGGAGCACATGGAATCCTCGGGTAAGTGCTTTTTACAGGGCAAGGGGCACAGTGACATCATGGGGCACAGTGGTGACAAAGGGCACAGAGGTGACAATTGGCACAGTGGCATCATGGGGCACAGTGGTGACAAAGGGCACAGAGGTGACAATTGGCACAGTGGCATCATGGGGCACAGTGGTGAGTGACAATGGGCACAGTGGCATCATGGGGCACAGTGGTGACAATGGGCACAGTGGTGACAATGGGGCACAGTGGCATCATGGGGCACAGTGGTGACAATGGGCACAGTGGCATCATGGGGCACAGTGGTGACAATTAAAGGGCACAGTGGTGACAATTGGCACAGTGGCAACAGTTGAGGGGCACAGTGGCTGCGTTTGATGGCATGGCACAGTGGTGACAATTGATGGCACAGTGACTGCGTTTGATGGTATGGCACAGTGGTGACAATTGATGGCACAGTGGCTGCGTTTGATGGCATGGCACAGTGGTGACAATTGATGGCACAGTGGCTGCGTTTGATGGCATGGCACAGTGGTGACAATTGATGGCATAGTTGGTGTTTGATGGCATGGCACAGTGGTGACAATTGATGGCACAGTTGCTGTGTTTGATGGCATGGCACAGTGGTGACAATTGATGGCACAGTTGCTGTGTTTGATGGCATGGCACAGTGGTGACAATTGATGGCACAGTGGCTGCGTTTGATGGCATGGCACAGTGGTGACAATTGATGGCACAGTGGCTGCGTTTGATGGCATGGCACAGTGGTGACAATTGATGGCACAGTTGCTGTTTGATGGCATGGCACAGTGGTGACAATTGATGGCACAGTGGCTGCGTTTGATGGCATGGCACAGTGGTGACAATTGATGGCACAGTTGCTGTGTTTGATGGCATGGCACAGTGGTGACAATTGATGGCACAGTGGCTGCATTTGGTGGCATGGCACAGTGGCTGCATGTGATGGGCACAGTGAGGCTGCAATTTTTTTTTTTTTCGTTTGCGCCCCCCCAAAAATTTTGAGCACCAGCCGCCACTGCTCCAGACTATTACCACTGAAAGGAGTCTCTGCATCCTGATTGGACCACAACCTCCCAGGTGAGAACTCCAGACCAGACTACAAACACCTTAATAAGGGGGCCCCCAGATCCCAGCCCCCCACCCTACGTGAATGAGTATGGGGTACATCGTACCCTTACCCATTCACCGGGAGGAAAAGTGTCAATAAAATAAACACACAACACAGGTTTTTAAAATAATTTATTAGCCAGCTCCGGGGGTCTTCTTCGCTCTCCCCGGTTCTTCTCCCGCTCTCCGGTGCCTTCTTCGGGGTTGGCCGCTGCTATCTTCTTGCAGCTCTTTTACTAGCGGCGGCCAGCCCGGTCCGCTCTTCCTCGTCGCCTTCTGCCTTCTTCTTCCGCTGTTGCCATGACGCTCCCTCCCAGTGTAATGCCGGGTGTGAGGTGTGCGATGATTTATATAGGCCTCTTATAACGTCACAGTCCCAGCATGCTCCGGGTGGTGTCCGCTTTAAATCCAGAGTTTAGGGTCACTTCATTAACATCTTACAAAGAAGGAGCGTGATTGGCTGGCTATAAAGGGAGGAGGTCGGATTATTTTTTTTGCAACGCTAAAAAATATCCTTTTCCCCTCACTTCTGTTTGATAAAAAAACGTAACAAAATACGGAAAAAAATACATAGATAAGATAGTGATATATGATATGATAGTATGCATGTTTTTTGTTCTTCTATAGATTTTATAGATACCATAGATATTATAGTCAATGTACTTGTAAATTATTTGTCATGAAATTGTTTCTTGTAGCTAGATTCAGGTAGAGTTAGGTCGGCGTATCAGTAGATACGCCGACCTAACTCAGAATCTGCGCCGACCTATGTTTAAGTGTATTTTCAAACAGAGATACGCTTAAACATATCGAAGATATGACGGCTTGCGCCGTCCTATCTTAGGTTGCAATATTTAGGCTGGCAGCTAGGTGGCGCTTCCATTGTGGTCGGCGTAGAATATGTAAATCAGTAGATACGCCTATTCACGAACGTACGCCCGGCCGACGCACTACATTTACACCGTTTACGGAACGCTTTTATCAGGCCTAAAGTTATTCCATCTTATAGATGGAATAACAATGTTAATTACTGTGTGTTTAGCTATTACTGTGTGTTTCTGATTCCTTGTCACATCCTCTGTTAACCCCAGAACCTCTCCCCTTCCCCTCACTTCTGATTAAAAAAAAAAAAAAATACAAAAAAACATAGATAAGATAGTGATAAGATAAGATAAGATAGTATGCATGTTTTTTGGTCTTGTTTATACAAATATATAGATAGATAAATAGATAGATTTTATAGATAATATAAACATTCTAGTTAATGTCATTGAAAAGTATTTTTCATGAAATTTTCTCTGTATGTTTCTTCCTGCTGTCATGCTTTAGATAGATGCACACAGACAGACAACAAAATTAGGAGAGAGTAGATCGCACACACAGATTATAGGATGTGGCCTACTACAAACATACACCCAACATTAGAAAAAGGATGACTAGCATCCAGTAGGGTAGCTTAGTGTAGTTAGTGTAGATCCTGCCCTAGAAGAGTCTACCTTGCCGTGGTGGGCAGGCTTGGAATCTCTTGGTCAAAAGTGTGTCAGCAAATGGGCGAGAGGATCACTAGATCTTCACTTCTGGCTAATTGATTTTACCAAAGGACTCTTGGTTTATTCAAAGTATTTATAGTTGGAAAAGGAAAAAATGTGTATAAATCCATAATTATACTTTCATAAAACACCCAATAAAAATTTGGTATATTTACATTTGAATTGCTTCCTCTTTTTTTAATCCTTTCATGACCACTTGGATGCACAGGCCACATTTGTAAGGCTGGAAGGGGCTCTATGGCTACTTCTTCCACTTCTGGTGTGTGTAGGGATGTGTAATAGGTGTTTATGTATTAACCACTTACCCCCCGGACCTTTAGGCAGCTAAATGCCCAGGCCAGGTTTTGCGATTCAGCACTGCGTCGATTTAACAGACAATTGCGCGGTCGTGCGACGTGGCTCCCAAACAAAATTGGCGTCCTTTTTTCCCCACAAATAGAGCTTTCTTTTGGTGGTATTTGATCACCTCTGCGGTTTTTATTTTTTGCGCTATAAACAAAAATAGAGCGACAATTGTGAAAAAAATGCAATATTTTTTACTTTTTGCTATAATAAATATCCCCCAAAAACATATATAACATTTTTTTCCCTCAGTTTAGGCCGATACGTATTCTTCTACCTATTTTTGGTAAAAAAAAAAATAGCAATAAGCGTTTATCGTTTGGTTTGCGCAAAATTTATAGCGTTTACAAAATAGGGGATAGTTTTATTATTTTTTTTTTTTACTACAAATGGCGGCGATCAGCGTTTTTTTTTTCGTGACTGCGACATTATATATATATATATATATATATATATATATATGTATGTATGTACTGACAAGCCCCTTATGTGACAGTAGTGACAACAAGGTCCTCTCAATGGAGACATCGGGGATCTTCTAGCTTCACCCCAAGAACAGGATATACGATTAAATCCTGTAATGAAACCTTCCCCTTAACTAGGAAAAGATATCAAGTTCTCAGGGAATTTTATGTACATTTTTAATAAATGCTCTATTCCTACACATTCTCCTCACAAAATATATAGGGAATTCTTTCCTGTTATCCAGGGCTAGAGGATCTGCTTTATTCAGAAGAAGGGTTTTCCAATCTATACTTTAGTATTAAGCCTTTCTCTAGTGTAGCGCTACCCCCACAGGAGCCGCTGGATAGATTTGGGATCTACTCAGTAATTTATTGACCCCCCCTTCAAGTGGTTCGAACCCTCCCTTGGCACACCAGGCAAATTGCACATGTATTGTGAATCCCACTTGTAGCTATGGGATTCCAATAATACAGAAATAAAACATCATTAAACAACAGTGACATGCAATATTGTTGTTACCTTTCTTTGATTGCAGACTTCAGGAGCAAACATATCTCACAATAAATGTAGTTAAACCAGGAATAACTTTACCTGGTATGCAAGAATACAAAGAACAAACAATGATTTACACACACAAGTATATATGTATACAACTGTCTCTGCAAAGGGCCCTTTGTGAGAGTGAATAAAGTGACAAAAAGAATGTTAACGGTATAAAACCGATAATTTACTATAAGTGACCTATGCTCACGAGCTCCCCTAGTGGGCAGTCTATTGAAGTGCAATTGCTAGCAATCTCAGTCAGGCGTATCCTGCTTAAATCCAGAATGTTACTTAGCGATGAAGTCTACTTGTAAGCTCGTTGGTGCACTTTAATATATTTGTAATCCAAAAAGGCTTAAACTCAGTCTAGGGTATGATCAACACAAGTATGGTGAACCGATCCTCCAGTCAGCATCAGTCAACAGGGCCAGCGTGACTTTCAGATGTTCCTTAACAGATCAGTAACAGTATGCCTTTCTGAGATGTGAGGCACTGTAAGTCACAAGGCTAAAGAGGGTATGGAAACTTGGGCAAGTGCCCTCTCACCCGAACAGGGCTAGTCCACTTGAGCTCCTCACGAAAGATGAGCCGCTCCACAGCCACACCAGAACACTGGGTCTCCGGTGTCCTGCTTTCCACAGCTCCGGTCGTCAGTCAGTAAGTCTGTCCAATCTCCTGGAACACGAGCTGGACACACTTGATCTTGCTTCCCTCCGGATGGTTGGTCTTCCGGTGGATCCAGGCCCAGGCTTCAGGCCTAACAGCTTGGCTGTAGTGCTCTCCATAGCTCCGCAGAGGGAGAGACGCAGCTCCCAAGAGAGCGAATTCAGCTCCTCCCCGCCTTCAAGCAACCTCCCCCATAAGGCTGCGCGGAAGTGTCATGTGCTCCAGGAAGGCAAGGCATTGTGGGAAGTGTAGTCCATTCCTACTAAATGTCAATGGAGTCCATTTCTCCTGGTACCTCTAGTCCCACAATGCATTGCTTTTATGCAATGTAAACACGTATGTACAATGTAACTGGAACTCCGGTGGGAATTCAGGCTAGTAAGACCCCGCCACACACTCCCCCCACTTAAAGTATTTTTGTCCCCAAAGAGGACAACAGTATGTATCCTGATACATGCTTTGTAAATACACGCGGAGGAAAAGTTTGTTAGATTACGCAAGGCAATAAATACTGTGCATTTTTCCTAACATTACTCAAAGCCAGACAACTCATCTTCTGACATAGAGTAGACAGAGGATCCATAACCACTCTTTAGGTCCATTACACTGAACCATTTGGCTCCTGACAGACTTTGTAAAGCATCCTCAATCCGAGGTGTGGTGTATTGATCAGGTATGGTTCGCTTGTTGAGGGTTCTGTAGTCAATGCATAACCTCAATGAGCCGTTCTTCCTCAACACCACTATTGGAGAAGCATAGGGGCTCCTGGACTCTCTGATGGTTCCTGTCCTTTTCAGTTCTGACAGTTGCTCCCTGAGGTCTTCCAAATCCATCAGAGGGACTCTCCGGACTCGCTCCCTGAAGGGTTTATCCTCCTTTAGTCGAATCCTGTGGGTGGCACTCTTCGCACATCCAACATCAAACTCAGTTTTTGAAAATATTTTCTGCCACCTGTCAAGTTGAGCTTTCGCCCTCTCTTCCCATTCTGGTGGGAGACCGGTGCCATCAGGTTGGTGAACCTTTTTGGTCCTCCATCTTCTTTCCCTCCTCTAGGTCAGAGGGGGCGACTGGGGTGGCTTGGTGTACCCGACCCAGTAGCATTCTGGCTGGCACCTCCACAGGGCTGGTAGTAGCATTCCTGATGCTGACAGACACCCTTCCACGATTTCTCTCCAACACCTTCAACGGGATCACCTCAGGGATTACTTCCACTCCTTCCGAGTGTCCGGCGGAGTCAGGCTCGAGGACAAGGAACGGGCCTGGCTGAGACCAGGTAAGCTTTACAGAGGCCTTCAAACAGGTCACTTCTCCTGGCTGTAAGATCTTTGCTGTCTTGTCCAGCCGCCAGATCTTCCCCACTCCTTCTTCAGGGGCCATTTTCTCCATCACCAACTGCTGGTAGACCCTCCGTAACATTGGGTGGACTCTTTGTGATGGGGTCTCTGCCACTTCAGCTAGTGGGAGCAAAAGTCTCCTGACTAAGTCGGTGTTGGTCCCTATAATGAGGGAACTCTTGTCGGGTCCACCATTTCGAGGTGGACCCGACAGATCCTGATCAGGCTTACGCCATAAAGGGTCGGGCGCCTCCCTATCACGATGCATTCGACTAGGGCAATGGTGCCTCTTGGGTTTTCTGACATCTAGTGTCTGTTTCCCAAGTGTGTAAGGCGGCGACCTGGTCGCCCGGGCCACACTTTCACTAAACTTTACAAGTTGATGTGAGTGCATCTTCGGATGCTTCTTCGGCCACAAAGTTTTGCAGGCGGCTGTTTAGAGTTACAAATTCTCGATTTGAGGAGCTCTGGTTTGTTTTGGGGTGAAGTTTAATTTCTCTTTCGTTCATAGACGGACACAGCCTTCATTGACCTTAGGGTTATGCTTCTTCCTACCAGGAGATTTAGGCAGAATTCTACAGCACTTAAGGTGTTAAAAACTTTCCTTCATGCCGCTCCTCCCAGGGGGCGTGGCTCCCCCAGGCATAACCCCCACTCTGCTCTAGCAGCTTCAGTTTGTTTCTGCCTAACCGTCAGGAGAGTCAGGCGCTCTCTCTGGAGTCCTGGACTCTGGAGTTTTTTCTTGCAAATTTTTTTTGCATTTTGCGAGTTTTTTCCTCGCTTTTTTATTTTATTTTTATTTTTGAATCCTGCGATTCTTCTATCAACAGCCGACTGGGTGACAGGCTGGGTCCTCGACCCTTGTAGTCCCCCCAGGTTCGGCCTTCGAGCGTGTGCCGGCCCTCAGCTCCGCTTTGGGACGTCCACGACAGGCCCCATTGCTCCAGGGGCGGCCGGGGAACTTCGGTTCTAGGGCACACATATGACCGGTCTCTATGGCCTTGTCACAGTGTGTCTGGCTGACAACCATGCCGTTCGCGGACGTTGGTTCTGTCTGGGATACCTCCAGCCGGGTAGTCGCAGGACAGGTAAGTAGTGGCCCCTTACTCAGGTAAGTGGTCTGGCTGGAATGTTTTCCCTTGGGAGGTCGACTGAGGGTTTTCCCCTGCTTTCCTCTCTCCCTTATTCCTCTCCCTCCTTCCCCCTTTGGGTGACGGCTGTGCAGGGTTTTTTTTTCTCTGGGGCTCATTTTTTCACTCGTGGTATGGCTGGGGCTGTTCTGTGTCACTGCAGGGGACTGTGGTGGACATTCTGGGCATTTTTGTGTGTGCTGTGTGCTGTTTTGGTGTACTGTCATTTTTGGGTACACTGTCTTTTTAAAACTGCGCAACGGCGGCCATTTTGCCAAAGCCGCGCTTGTATTATTCGGCGGCCATTTTCTTGTGGCCGGCACCGTTTTCAGCACTAGTTCGGCCTCTAGTGGCCGTTTCGGCGGGGAAAAAAGACCGCGAATCATCTGAGGGGACAGATGCAGCGCTGCAGCTTCTCCTCAGCACACACTTGCCTTCACAGACCGCGCTGTACCAGAGGGTGGTGAGTCTCAGGGGGCCCCATACTGTGCTCTAGCGGCCGGGAGGTGACCTGTGGGGGACTTTTTTCCTGCCCTTGGCAGTAGGGGTGAAATGGCAACGGCAATATGGAGCCTGAATCAAAAGCGCCCCCCCCGGAGGCTGTTTCTGGGGATATCTCTGACGCAGAATCTGATAACGCTATTGCTGCTTCTGGTTCTGTCGTGTCAGAGGATGCGGGCTTAACCCACATGGACAGCGAAGATGACTCTGCTGCGGAGTCTGCTGACAAGGAATTTGTTGGAGCTCTTATAACTGCGGTGCGTGAGACTCTTCATTTAGAGGATGTGGCGGAGACACCAGCGGTGTCAGTCCCTTTTGGATTCCGCAAACCACCGCGTACCGCTAAGGTATTCCCCTGTGTTCCTTATTTAGACAATATGTTATATAAGGAATGGGATACACCGCAAAAGGTTTTTACGGTTCCTACAAGCTTTGCTACCCGTTACCCCCTGGAGGAGGACTTTTTAAAAAAGTGGGTCACTCCTCCGTCGGTGGACCCTCCTGTGTCCAGACTGAGTAAGGCTACTATGTTGCCTGTGGAGGGGGCTCCTGCTTTCAAGGACCCCGCTGATAGGAGAGTGGAGGCCATGGCCCGCTCCCTGTTCTCGGTGGTGGGTTCGGTGGTAAGGCCGGCTCTGGCCGGAGCCCTGGTAGCTCAGACGCTGACTGAAAGGGCGAAGCTCCTGCTGCAGGACCTGGAGGTCCAGGGGGCTTCCGAGTCCTCTAGGGACCTGGCTGAACAGTTGATTCAGGGTCAGAAGTTTCTCTGCGAGGCAGATATGGATTAGATTCCTTTGCTTTCCAGGGCTTCTGTCTACGCAGTGGTTCTGCGCCGCCTTATATGGCTGAAGTGCTGGTCGGCTGACCAGTCCTCAAAAAAGGCCTTGGTAGATTTGCCCTTTAAGGGCGGACGGCTTTTGGGGGCATCCCTGGATGACATCATTAAGGATGCCACTGGAGGTAAGAGCACCTTGCTCCCTCAGTCGGGGAAGGGTAGGGAACCTCGCTGCAAGCAAGGTCCTACTTTTACTACCCCTAAGCGTTTTTTTCGTGCGCCAGCGCGGCTGGAAAAGGTCCGCAAGGTGCAAAAGCCCTTGCTGCCGGGCGTAAGCGCCCCTGGTTCAAAAAAACCGAACAAGCCTGCGGACAAGCCTGCTTCCGCATGAAGGTTTCCCCCCGCCCGGGTCTCGGGTGGGGGGACGGCTTCACGACTTTGTGGATCGGTGGAATTCTCTTCTATCCGACCGTTGGGTTTGCGAGGTGGTCGCCTCGGGGTACAAGATAGAGTTCCTTTCTTGTCCCCCAAACAGATTTTTTCCATCCAACCTCCAGCTTCCTCCGGATCGTCGGCTAGCCCTGTCCGGGGCTGTCCAGGATCTTCTGGACAGGGGGGGTGGTTGTGCCGGTCCCCTCGCTGGAACGGTTTCGGGGGTTCTACTCCAATCTGTTCGTGGCCCCCAAGAAGGGAGGGGTTCGCCCTATCCTGGACCTAAAGGCCCTCAACTCCTTTGTCAAGGTGCAGCGATTCAGGATGGAGTCGGTCCGTTCTATCATAGCGTCCCTCCACCAGGGGGACTTCATGGCGTCCTTAGACATCATGGACGCATACCTGAATGTTCCCGTTTGCACAAGCCACCAAAGGTATCTGCGCTTTGCGATCGGGGAGGACCACTATCAATTCGTGGCCCTCCCGTTCGGGCTGGCGTCGGCACCACGGGTGTTCACCAAGGTGCTCGCCCCGATCCTGGCCTTGCTACGGCAGCGAGGGATCGCTATCGTGGGATACCTGGACGACCTTCTCCTGAGAGCTTCTTCAGGCTCAGAGTTAGAGGAGGACGTGTCCATCACGTGTCGGACTCTGCAGGAGTTCGGCTGGTTTCTGAATCTCAGAAAATCAGTGTTGGTTCCGTCCCAGAGGCTGGAACACCTGGGGCTGGTTTTGGATTCGGGGGAGACAAAAGTGTTCCTCCCATCGAAAAAAACTGCTGACCCTGCAATCTGCAGTGAGACAGTTGTTGACCCAGAAGTGGTCATCTCTTCGCTTCTGCATGCGGGTTCTGGGTCTGATGGTGGCCTCATTCGAGGCGGTTCCGTATGCCCAATTCCACACCAGGGTACTACAGAAGGAGATTCTGTCACGAGGGGACAGGGTCCCATCTTCTCTGGATCGCCAGATTCGGTTGAGCCATCTGGCCAAGTCTTCCTTGGCATGGTGGCTGACGTCTCCGGTGCTTCGGTCCGGGAAGTCTTTTCTTCCGTGCCGCTGGACAGTGGTCACGACGGATGCCAGCCTCTTCGGCTGGGGGGGCGTCTGGGGCACCCAGTCAGCCCAGGGGCGCTGGACTCGGGAGGAGTCCCGCCTGCCGATCAATATCCTGGAGCTCCGAGCAATCAAGCTGTGCCTTGTCAGGTGGTCCCTGGAGCTACAGGGTCGTCCTGTCAGGATCCAGTCCGACAACGCCACGGCCGCGGCGTACTTCAATCATCAGGGCGGCACAAGGAGCTCGGCCGCGGCGACGGAGGTCGCTCACATACTTCGGTGGGCCGAAAGGTCCGTTCCGGCCCTGTCGGCGGTATACATTCCGGGAGTTCTGAATTGGCAAGCCGACTCCCTAAGTCGCATGACTCTGGATCAAGGGGAGTGGTCTCTCCACCCGGAGGTGTTTCAGGTCCTGTGCCAAAAATGGGGCACTCCAGACGTGGACCTTCTGGCGTCCCGTCTCAATCGGAAGGTACCACGGTTTGTGGCCAGGTCGAAGGACCCGTGGGCAGACGCGTCAGACGCGTTGGTGGCTCCCTGGGGTCAATATCACCTGATTTACGCCTTCCCTCCTCTAAGGCTCCTACCCCGCCTGCTGCGCAGGGTGGAAGCCGAAGGTATTCCAACGATCCTGATCGCCCCAGATTGGCCGCGTCGCTCTTGGTACGCGGACCTGGTACGTCTGGTGGCAGACGCCCCCTGGCGTCTGCCTCTGAGGGAAGATCTCCTGTCTCAGGGCCCGATCTTCCATCCTGCTTTACGGTCACTGGCTTTAACGGCGTGGCTGTTGAGAACCAGGTACTGAAGGACCGGGGCCTGTCGGGCCCGGTAATCTCTACCATGCTGCGTGCACGGAAGTCCACTTCTCGAAAAATTTACCATCGTACATGGAAAGCATACATCTCTAGGTGTGAGGAGATGAAGTGGCACCCCCGTACTTACGTGGTGTCCCGGATCCTGCTGTTCCTACAGCGGGGAGTGGACCAGGCTCTTGCCTTGAGCACGATCAAGAGTCAGATTTCTGCTCTGGCTGTTTATTTTCAGCGTCCCTTGGCAGCGAATTCTTTGGTTCGCACGTTTGTGCAGGGGGTCCGGCATGTGGCCCCCCCGGTGCGCCCTCCGCTACCTTCTTGGGACTTGAATTTGGTCCTCTCGGGGCTTCAGCGTGCCCCCTTTGAGGACATTCGGGAGATCCCTTTGCTGACCTTGTCGCAGAAGGTGGTCTTTCTGGTAGCTATTACCTCTATCAGACGAGTGTCTGAACTGGCGGCCTTGTCTTGCAAGGCCCCCTACTTGGTCATCCATCAGGATAAGGCGGTGCTGCGCCCGCAGCCCTCTTTTCTTCCGAAGGTCGTTTCGGCCTTTGACATTAACGAGGACATTGTTGTTCCATCATTATGTCCTCAGCCGAAGAACCCGAAGGAAGCCATTTTACATTCTCTGGATGTGGTTCGGGCCCTTCGAGTTTACTTGTCGGCGACAGCTCAGTTCCGGAAGTCGGACTCGCTGTTCGTGTCTGTGTCCGGTCCCAGTAAGGGCCTGGCAGTCTCGTCGGCCACCATTTCCAGGTGGATCCGACAGGTTGTGCTTCAGGCCTACGCCCTGAAGGGGCGGGCGCCTCCCTTTCGGGTCACGGCGCATTTGACCAGGACGATCGGGGCCTCCTGGGCTTTCCGACACCAAGCCTCTGTGTTACAGGTGTGTAAGGCTGCGACCTGGTCGTCGGTCCACACTTTTTCAAAGTTTTATAAGGTGGATGTGAGTGCATCTTCTGATGCCTCCTTCGGCCGCAGGGTGTTACAGGCGGCAGTTTAAGGTTGGAGTTCCTCCGTTGAGTAACTCCGGTTTTGTTTGGGGTGTAACCTGTTTTTGCTGTGTTATTTTCCCACCCCTCGAATTTTTTTGACACTGCTTGGGGACGTCCCTAAGGTCAATGAAGGCTGTGTCCGTCTATGAACGAAAGAGAAAAAAGGATTTTTGTACTCACCGTAAAATCCATTTCTCTGAGTTCATAGACGGACACAGCACCCACCCCTCCTAAGTTTGTACTGCTTGTTACGAACTGAAGCTGCTAGAGCAGAGTGGGGGTTATGCCTGGGGGAGCCACGCCCCCTGGGAGGAGTGGCATGAAGGAAAGTTTTTAACACCTTAAGTGCTGTAGAATTCTGCCTAAATCTCCTGGTAGGAAGAAGCATAACCCTAAGGTCAATGAAGGCTGTGTCCGTCTATGAACTCAGAGAAATGGATTTTACGGTGAGTACAAAAATCCTTTTTTTAGGCTTCCCACCCCTCATTTTGACACTGCTTTGGGACGTCCCACTATGTCAAGATTAAGGCTGTGTCCATCCATGAACGAAAGAGAAAATAGGATTTTATGCTCACCGTAAAATCTCTTTCTCTGAGTTCATGGATGGACACAGCACCCACCCCTCTCTTTTTTTTAAAGTTTGTACTGCTTGCTACAAACTGAACTGCTTGATGCAGGCTGAGAGGATATAGTCAGTGGGACCGCACCCTGGGCGGGGCGGTTCAGCTTTGAAGTTGTTAACACTTTCTGCCTAGTCACTCCTAAAGATAGGCTATCCCCACTATGTCCATTCATGAACTCAGAGAAAGAGACTTTACGGTGAGCATAAAATCCTATTATTTTAAAATTAATCAATATGTATTGATGTTATATATACATCCACAGAAGCGATTTAGTCTTTAATGCTAAAATCTTTACATACATGACCAGATGTATATACCGAGTTTTAAAAAGACATTGGGCTAGATTCACATAGATCAGCGGATCTTTAGATCCGCGTGATCTATGTGATTTAAGATCCGCTGCCGCAACTTTGAGAGGCAAGTGGGTAATTCACAAACCACTTACCTCCAAACTTGCGGCGGCGGATCGTAAATCCCCCGGCGGAATTCAAATTCCGCGGCTAGGGGGAGTGTACTATTTAAATCCGGCCCGTCCACGCGCCGATTTAAATGCGCATGCGCAGTCCGCGAAATTTCCCGGCATGCATTGCTCCCAATGACGTCGCTAGGACGTCAGTGGTTTCGACACTTACGTAAATGACGTCCATCCGTATTCGAGAACGACTTACGCAAACGACGTAAAAAAAACAAAAATCGACGTGGGAATGACGGCTATACTCAACATTGGCTGCGCCTCATAGAAGCAGGGGTAAGTATACGCCGGGAAAACCGCTACGGAAACGTTGTAACACTGCGTCGGGTCCGCGTACATTCGTGAATTGCCGTATCTCGCTGATTTACATATTTCTCAGTGTAAATCAGCGAGAACGCCCCCCTGCTGCCATTTTTTATTTGCAGTTAAGATCCGACGGTGTAACACAGTTACACCTGTCGGATCTTAGGCATATCTATGCGTAACTTATTCTATGAATCAGTCGCATAGATACGACCGGCCTAACTCAGAGATACAACGGTGTATCAGGAGATACACCGTCGTATCTCTTTGTGAATCTAGCCCATTGCCAATAAACAGGCCAGTTGTAAAGTATAGAAGCCCCTATGTGGTTCCATAAAACCGTGCAGGACTAGTGAATGGCTAAATGAGTTCTACAGAAAGAGAGACTTTACCAGCGGTCATAGCTTTGACCTTGAGAGCAGTTCTGGCTTTAGGTGAGCATGCAAACACCGGTTATTTTTAGACTGAGGTATGAAAATCTGACCGGAAGGAATGTGCTCAGCGATCATGGTTAGCTGCCTGGACAAGAAGAAATTCAAACTGAAGCTGATAGAAGTACAATTACACTGAAAGCACCTTCCCTGATGGTACACTAAATGCATAAAAAAATTATGACTGTAAACCGTAAAAACTGTTTGATGCAAATTGGGAAAACTGAAACAATTCCTTGTAGTTGCTACTTTAATGGCAGATATTACAGAGCATCTATTTTGGGGATTCACAATCCCAGCACTACGGGCACGTACATGCAAAGGCATTGGCCGTAGTTGACAGCTCCATAAGCTGTTGTCATCCGCCCCATAGAAGTTTTACTGCTACAAGGTGGCAGCTGTGCACTGTATCATGTACTGTATATATACGTGATCCGGGCCTTCCTGGTAGGGAAGCGCATGCAGGGCCACCATCAGGGAGGTACAGGCAGTACATCTGCATCACTGGACCCCTTTACATCTCACAGCACCCTGCATCACTGCAGCCCTTTTACATTACACAGCCGCCTGCACCTCTGGACCCCTGCATGTTACACAGACCCCCTTCAGTTCACACCCCCTTCAGTGTAGACACCCCTCAGTGCAGACACCCCCCCTTAGTGCAACCCCCCAGTGCAAACGCCCCCTTAGTACAAACCCCCCCTCAGTTCAAACACCCCCCCTTCAGTGAAATCCCCCCCAGGTGCAAACACACCCCCCCAGTGAAACCCCCCCAGGTGCAAACACCCTCCTCGCCATTCAGTACCTCAGATCATCGCAGCGACGCCGACGGTCACGGCACATGGACAGAAGGTCCCCTCGGCCCCTCCCCCTCTGTACACACAAACAGTGCTATATACTGTATGTAACCTGGAGTTAGGCTTTCACTTGCCATTAGCAGTACAACTATGGGTGCAAAATGTTAAAACGAAAGCCCTGTACATGGGCCAAATATTGTCCGAAATCAGCCGTTACAGCAGAAACCATACAACTTTTGGCCTGTCGAACAGAAGCCAATCTCTCTTTTGAATCAGGACCGCCATCAGGAATTATGGGGCCCCTTACACAGCTTCAGGCATGGGCCCCCTGGAGCAAGTTGAGAAGCGGGGGGGTGTCGCAGCTAGTTGAGAAAATTGATAAGCGGGGGGGTGCCACAAATTGGGGGGGTTGCCCTGGGGACCTCTGGGCCCTTTAATACATTTTTTTTTTAAATATTTATGTATATATACATTTTTTATTTTATAAATACAGAATTAAAAAAAGGGGGGTTGCCATCCGGGGGGCCCTGGGGACCTCCGGGCCCCTTACAAAAAAAAGGGGGGGTTGCCATTCGGGCCCCTTACAGGTGTACTGCCTGTACCCCCCTGATGGCTGCCCTGTTTTGAATGAGCACGCTGGAAAATCAGAAGCCTGTCGGAGTCCGATCAGTGCTTACAGCTAGGGCAGACCAGTGTGTTCTGGCGGGGGGGGTGGCGATACCTCTGTCAGAACACAATAGCACAGTGGGGAGATCGCTGTACTAACATCACATAGTTAGTAAAGCAACAGCCTCAGTTTTTTATCCGTTAAGCCCGCTGGGTTGAACAAACAAAACAATTGTCATGTTTACCAGGCCCAAGACTACGGTGCTCTATTATTCACTCGCTTTTCGGTTGTTGATGCTTGTAAAAATTTAATTTTATGTGGAAGAGGTTGCATCTATGTGTTGGTGCACCAGATTGAGAAATATCACAAGGACAGGGTTTTGGAATGCAAATGAGATGAGAAAAAGGATGGAGTGAGCAAGTACACAGAGCTGACCCAATTTTGTTAATGCATACCTTGCAGTAAAATTCCATAAAAAAAAATGGAATAACTACCTTTCCCATTTATAGGTGGTGAGTGGCAGCGGCAGCAATCAATACCCCCTCTTTATTCTTTTAATTGATGGGTTCTAGTTTTTGGAAGACAATCACTGAGTTAAGAATATTTGCGCTTTTATCCAATCGGCCTTGACCAGGTATGTGACAACTGAGGAGGAAAGAGGGATTTGGCTCCAAAACAGGGACAGATTCTCCAATTGAGGGATATTTGGAAGCCATGTATGCAACAGTCAGGGTTTCAGCCTACCTGACAGCCCACCCCCCCTCCTTTTTCTTTTTTTTTTACATTCTTTTAACAGCCTTGTTGGCGGAGCCTTTGGTGAAATATTGGGGATCTCTTAACAGACCCCTGATGGCTCACATTTGAGACAATGAAAGGGACTGAGGACAGAGATTCCCCAGTCCCTTTCTCTGCAGCCTCAGCTGCACTGAACATTGAATGGATGGGAAGCGTTCCGAGGCTCCCTGTTCATTCAAATTGAAGAATAGTAAACACAATTTAGTATGCTTCAGTAATGAGTGATCGGCAGGTATGGTCTGGGACAGAAATTTGGCCCTGGACTTCATCCAGACTGGCCCACTTTGACAGGTCTCTCCCATGGCGGCCAAACAACTAACGCCCCCCCCCCCCCCAGCCACCCAAGCCCCCTCTCCCCCTTCACTAGCCGTTCTACTTTATTAGAGTAGAAAGGCTGGTACTGGTACTCTTATAGGCACTACCAGTGGGGAAGCTAGACATTATTTCACCCGAATCAGTTTGGTGCCCCCCCTTATGGTACAAGATTATGCAGAAGTGAGAAACTTCCAGGCCATAGCTGATGAGTCAGCTGTCTGTCCCCTCCCCCCATGCTCCTCTGTCGTCGTCCCCGCTCCTCTGGTCCTCCCCCTGCTTCTTTGTTACCCCCAGGTGAGAGCTGTGGCGAGGGAGAGACAGAGGAGCGGAGGGGGGCAGCAGTCCGCTGTCACTGAAGCCGGCCCACTGAGTCAAACTCCCTGTGGTCCCAAGGGCCAGTCCATCCCTGGTGATCGGTGCCAAAGGCTCACTGTGTCAATTCAGAAAAGAAAGTGGCTGGCAAATAGGACTTATTTACTGCGCACACCCCCTCTCCATCCTGAAACATCCCAGTGTGCCCTCAGTAGATGCTGGTGAAGGAGAAGAGGGAAGCTGGCAATTCTGCAGGGGAAGGGGCCACACAGAAGAGGGGCTCAGGGGGGTGGAGATGCAGATTCCAGTTCCCCGGCAGTGCAGCTGAAGGAATAAAAAGGAGGAGAAGCCAGCAAAGCTGCAGGGTAGGGTGCCCACGTGTCCCGCAATTGACATGTCTGTCCTGGGCACCTTCATTCCGGGACAATACAATGTCCCGGAATGAAATAGAAGACACAGCCACCCCCTACTAACTAATAACTACATTTCCAGAACTGGTTGCTAGGGCCAGCACTGCCTGGCATCTTGCAACCAGCGAGGCCTGCGCCTAGTGCAGCATTGCTGTCCCCACCCACCTCGGAACCTCCTCCTTCTCCGGCACCCAGCAGCAAGCAGCAGGGACTGCTGTGATCTTCACTCTCCAGATAGTGACGTCACTCCTTTTCTTCTATGCACGTGGCTCATGCAGAGGGAGTGACAGCAGCACTGCATCTGGTGGCAGGCTATGGGTGGCAAGGCGGCACTGCATCTGGTGGCAAGTGGCACATTCACCTGACAACCTGCCGCCAAATTCCCCTTCAACCACGAGACTACATTTCCCCCCGCCCTCCCCCTCGTCTTTTTTTGGGGAAGGTGAGAGAGGGGGTGTGTCCCTGAATGGCAGTTTGGAAATGTGGTCACCCAAAGTCAAGGGAAGTTGGCAATAAGGCAGTACAGCAGTCTCTCCTGCTCCGCAGTTGCCTGGGTCCCTCTTTTTAATTGATGGGCCTAGGTCCCCTTTTTGAACTGATGGGGCCTGAGTCCGATACAGGAGGGCTGGCCGTTATCAGCGGTCCTGTGCATGAGGTACTGGTCTGGGAGGAAGTCAGTAAAGCCCCGTACACAGGGCCTGAATGCCAGGCGAAATCGGCTGGTTCAATAAAGACTGGCTGACATTCGGCCCATGTGTAGGGCAGCGTCTGTTGGACGTGCATGCTAGAAAACCAGCAGCTTACTGGCTCCCGATCGGTGCCCTCAGCCAAAGGGCTGAGAGCGTTGACCAGAGTGTCCTGGTGGGGGGGGGGGGGGGCGCCCCCTGTCAGAAAACAATTGCTCAGCAGGGGAGATCGCTATACTAACATCAGATTATCAGATTGTTAGTACAGCGGCTCCAATCTGAGCGATCAGGTTTTTTTCATTCAACTCAAAATAAACGGATAGCAATAAAAGAGAAACTAGACTTCTTGGAAGAAGATAAGAGACACACGAAGAATGTTGTTGCAAACACTCTTGCTAATATCAATTGATCTCAAGATTTGTTTACTGCAAGGTCACATTACTCATCACTAAACCACAATGCTGATGTATAGTCAACTGATGTCAGCTATAAAAATTCTCATTGTAATCCTCTGTGAAATACCCTGGAAGAAGCAATTATGCAAAATTGAAATGATCTATTCACAGCCAGTAAGGAACCTTTAATGTAAGTTGGGAAATTCGTGTAAGTGCAAACCAGTATAACCAGCCAAGTGACGGAAAGGAACCCAACAAGAACCAAAAGACATCGCCTTCCTAACAGGAAGGTAATTACAGTATAACATAACTTAACACTGAACTCCAACCTGACCTTCAGTCTTGCACAGTTGTACAGGCAGAGGCGACTCTAGGCTTTGTGAGGCCTTAGGTAAAACTTAACATGGGGCCCCCACTTACACCCATGATGGGAAAAATAATTCAAGAACAAGAGCCTCTTCCCCACAACCCTGGCCGGTGGTTGTGGGGGTCTGCGGGTCAGGGGCTTATCGGAATCTGGAAGCCCCCTTTAACAAGGTGGCCCCCGCCGCTTAGTTATTAAAGAGCAGGATCTGGGGGCCACCTTGTTAAAGGGGGCTTCCAGATTCCGATAAGCCCCCGACCCGCAGACCCCCACAACCACCGGCCAGGGTTGTGGGATAGAGGCTCTTGTTCTTGAATTATTTTTCCCATCATGGGTGTTGTCACCTGTGACGTCATTAACTGAAGGGAATGCTGGGTCATTGACGTCACAAGGGGTGGTGCCGGCCCCGCTCCTGAGTCAGGGCTCTTAACGCTGCCTGAGCACAGCAGTGTTAAGGTCCTCTGTCCCTCAAAACCGGGGTAATGCATTGGGTAAGTTAGGCGGTTGGGTTAGGCCCCTGTGAGTGTGAGGCCTTAGGCGACCGCCTAATTGCCTAATTAAAGAGCCGCCTCTCCGTACAGGATCCTCTCATGTACTAAAATTGCTTACTCTGGTCACACTTAACACTTTCAATAAAGTACAGTATGTATTGCAAGCCTGCCAGTCCCTGTCACCAGCCATCTGCCTGCATTGCATAGAGAAGCAAAGATATCACTGATTCTAAAATAAACTAAGGCGCTGGCCAAAACTGCCGCTTATCTGCCTCCGGTGCCACATTTGTTACCTTTCTGGTGGGAGGAGGAAGCAGGTACCTGTTTTTGACAGGTACCCGTCCCCACTCCTTAGAGATCTTGCAGCGGCGTGTTCACTTGGTAGTTCGGCCCTCCTCCTCCTTCCCTTGCTGCCGGGCCATTCAGAAAGTGCAGTGTGCTTTGCGCATGTGCAGTAGGGAGCTGGCTGTGAAGCTGCAAGGCTTCACTGCTGGTTTCTCTTACAGGCAATGGTGGCGGCCCTCCTACCAGAATTGCCAGCTTTAGCCCCAGGCTCTCCAGTATAGGGGGGCCCCTTATATCACCTATAAAAGCCATCCAGCGGCTTAATAGCCTCTAGGATCGCTTTTAAATGAAACCCATTGTTTTCAGAAGAAAATAAATAAATACTGGGATGATGCCTGTAGCTGTCGGTATAACTACTTCATCCAGAGGACATATAGGGATGTTCCTTTTGGGTTTAGTGGTTAAAGAAAATGCATGGGTGCCGCTAAATCTAAGGCCCCGTACAGAAGAGCGGACAGTCCGATGAAAACGGTCCGGCGGACCGTTTTCATCGGACTGTCTGCTCGGAGATTTCGGTCTGATAGCTTGTACACACCATCAAACCGAAATCCCCGCGGACAGACAGCGCGGTGACGTGGCGGTGACGTTGACACCGCCACATCACCAAACCAGGAAGTAAAATACTTCCACGCATGCGTCAAATCCAATCGACGCATGCGGGAGATATCTGTCCGCTGGTTAGGTGTACTAACCAGCAGACATGTCCGCCGGACAGCTTTCCAGCGGACATGTTTTTTAGCATGCTAAGAAACATTTGTCTGCCGGATATCTGTCCGCTAGCCTGTACACACGATCGGATCTGTCCGCTGACACTGGTCCGCGGACCAGTTTCAGCGGACAGATCCGGTCGTGTGTACAAGGCCTTAATGACACCCCCACACACATATCGTGCCGTTTCCTGCAACCAGAAACACATGGAGCCAAGCACCATGCAGTTGGCTCCAAGCACCATGCAGTTGGCTCCATGCGCAAATGCGCTGGCAGCCGTATTAAAAGAAAAAAAAAAAGTGCAGGGCCCTTTTTCCTGCAGGAAAATGCAGGCAAATGGTGCATGCACAAATGTGAACCTAGACTAAAGCCCTGTTGGGTTTTCTTTAAAGTCTGTGTAAAACTTTCAGTCCCGTTGACATTTTCCCCGGGACAGGAAATGGACGATAATCCCCATTGCAAGGGACAACTTTGGGCCCCCCTCCCAACGTAATAATAGTGCACATACATTTGTGACGCATATAGTTTATGTTTATTTTTGCTCAGGGGCTATATATACAAAACAGCTAAGAGCGTGTAATATGGTTTTCTTCTACATTTTGAAAACAAACAATGGCAATTATTGCACAACGTACTAATTCTGCAACAGCGGCAGCAGAACAGAGAACACGTCGGCTTGGTATAATCCTCAACAGTATAATTAGGGCCTCATTAATACCAAAGAGGAGATATCGCAGCAGACCAGAGACAGCTCTGCAACTGAAGGAGAGTCAGTCATGTGACTTTGACGGGTCTCACTTTTCATTTTTACAATACGGCCATATGACCCATTGTTTTGCTGCATGTCACCCAGCTGCAAGGGTGTCCCTCTTTGTCATGTTCTAAAGATGGAAGGTATGGTATTACACACAGAACAGGGAAGAATTAAGCTATTCTAATTTACCAACTGAAAAACAAAGCACAATGGAAGGCGCGCACGCCTAGGGCATTACCAAAGACATTTATTGAATAGTAAAATCGGTAAAAAGTGGGTACTCACAAAATGCAACTCTCAATGAGCCTTAAAACCACACAGTGTAGAATAGTGTGGACACGTGCTGTATCAAATCAAGGGGTAAAATCTAACGCTTTTCGGGGGCGTCCCCTGTTCCTCAGAGCTAAGGTCAGCTTTTAAAGCGGGAGTTCACCCGAAAAAAATTTTTTAACCTTAGATTGATGCTCATTTTGTCTAGGGGAATCGGCTAGTTTTTTTTAAATCGAAGCTGTACTTACCTTTATAGAGAGCGATCTTCTCCGCCGCTTCCGGGTATGGTCTTCGGGACCGGGCGTTCCTATTTTGATTGACAGGCTTCCGACAGGCTTCCGACGGTCGCATCCATCGCGTCACGAGTAGCCGAAAGAAGCCGAACGTTGGTGCGGCTCTATACGGTGCCTGCGCACCGACGTTCGGCTACTTTCGGGAAATCGTGACGCGATGGATGCGACCATCGGAAGCCTGTCAGAAGACTGTCAATCATAATAGGAACGCCCAGTCCCGGCCGCAGCCCATACCCGGAAGCGGCGGAGAAGAACGCTCTCTAAAACGGTAAGTACAGCTTCAATTTTAAAAAAACTAGCCGATTCCCCTTGACAAAATGAGCATGAATCTAAGGTTAAAAATTTACATTTCCGGGTGAACCTCCACTTTAATGTTATACAGCCATTAGGTTATCCCTGAACACTTATCTCTTCAGGGAAGCCTATACCTCCACTACTTATTAGGCTGTGTTCACACTATTGTGAATTGGATGTGAAGTTCCCAGCATCCAATTTGCATGTCAGGAGATTGTGACCGACACTCAATGGAGCCGGCTCACACAGCTCCGGGACGGCTCCGGAGCGAGTTGCATAGGAGTCCTGTGCGTCTTCTGGTCCGTTTCAGGTCTGAATTCAGCCCGAATCTGAACCTGAAACAGTGAACAGGGACGCACAGGACCCCGCAGTGTGAACTCATACTCACAAGAAGAGTCCTCTGAATCCCATTGTATTAAATTGCTTTAGAAATGCAAGTGTTGTTCATTTTGTTTATTTCTATCATGCCAGGTTGACTTCAGGTTATCTACCATAATGGATTAGACCAGGGGTCTTCAAACTTTCTGAACAAAAGGGCCAGTTTACTGTCCTTCAGACTTTGAGGGGGGCCGAACTGTGGTCAGTGTGAGCAGAAAATGCGCTGGCACCAACGGGAGTAAAGAATACCCCATCACTGGCATTAGTGTGAGGAATGGTGCTCCATTATTGGTGTCATTGGGAGGAATAGTGCACCTTTGTTGGTATCAGGGGAAGGAATAGCGCCCCATCATTGGTGCAAATTGGGAGGATTTATTGGTGCATTGTTGATATAAGGGCAATTAGTGCCCCATCATTGGTATCAGTGGGAAAAACAGGGTCCTGCAGTTGGTGCCAGTGGGAGGAAGAGTATTCCATCATTGGTGTCAGTGGGAAGAATAGTGCCCCATTGTAAGGGTCAGTGGTTGTATTAGTGCCCTATTTTTGTTATCCATGACAGGAATTTTTCCCCATTGTTGGTGTAGAAGGAATAGTGTATCAGCCGGAGGTATAGTGTCCCAAGGGCCTGATAAAGGCAAGCAAAGGGCCACATCTGGCCCCCAGGCCACAGTTTGGAGACCACTGGATTAGACAATGGTCCGTTCTGTGTTCTTAGCTTTGTATGCTTTCACCATAATGTTCTTAAGGTACTTGTATTATGGACCGGATTTGATGTTTTTCCCTGTCCTGGTCCATCTAGTATGACACAACTCTCAGTTTGGAATGTAGGTTTTGATTTGTATACGTCATGCTTTGGGCAATTGATGCTGACTTACTGCTCTTTTTATGTTGTCTCTTGATTTATTTTCTTGAACCTTGAAATAAAAACATTTATAACTGTACTGTCTCCCTTTCTTTTGTAAAGTGCACAAACTGTTGGCGCTAAATAAATTCTGTATAATAAGATTAGTAATACTAGTCTGCAGTACATTCACACCAGACCATTATATCACATGCTGTAGGAGCATAAACATGGTCCCATCCTCAAAAGCATGGAAAGGAAAAGAAAATGCCCCATGGGATAGTATGGGAAAGGAACCATGGCAGGATCACCAGAAAATTGGTACAAGAAGTATAAAATATATATATTTTATACTTCTTGTACCAATTTTCTGGTGATCCTGCCATGGTTCCTTGCCCATACTATCCCCTGTGGCATTTTCTGTTTCTTTCCAAGTATAATTTTGGGATGCGGTAAGGACCTTCAGGATTCATCTCTAGACTGTGGGCCAGATTCATGAAGAGATACAACGGCGGATCTCCTGATCCGCCGTCGTATCTCTGAGATCCGACGGTCGGATCTATGCGACTGATTCATAAGAATCAGTTCCGCATAGATCTCCCTTAGATCCGACTGGTGTAAGTGACTTACACCGTCGGATCTTAGGCTGCAATCTACCGCCGGCCGCTAGGTGTCGTCGCTGTTTTTTACGCGTCGGATATGCAAATGAGGAGAACCGCCGATTCAAGACCGAACGCACGCCCGTCGCTTTTTTTTAACGTCGTTTGCGTTCGGCTTTTTCCGGCAGATAGTTACCCCTGCTATATGAGGGGTAGCTAATGTTAAGTATGGCCGTCGTTCCCGCGCCGAGATTCAAATTTTTACGTCGTTTGCGTAAGTCGATCGGGAATACGGATGGCCGGAATTTAGGTAGCCGCCGAAAACAATGACGTCCTAGCGACGTCATTTGGAGCATGCGCACTGGGAAATTTCGCCGGCGGCGCATGCGCAGTTAAATCGGCGCGGGAACGCGCCTGATTTAAATTGTACACTCCCCCTAGCTGCGGAATTTGAATTCCGCCGGGGGAGTTACGATCCAACGGTGCAATTTTCGAGGTAAGTGCTTTGTGAATACTGCACTGGCCTCGATAAATTGCACCGGCGGATCGTAAATCACATAGATTACGTGGATCTAAAGATCCGCTAATCTATGTGAATCTAGCCCAGTTTCTTTTCCATTCTTTTTCCATCCCCAAAAGCAAAGCTGGCTCAATCAGATGCCGAGTTGGTGCTGAAACACTGTTTGAATATTGGGAAAAAAGAGGGCTAGAGCTGGGGCTACAACATGATGTGAATGGAGTATATTGCCGCGTACACAGGATTGGAAATTCCAACAAGAAAAATCAGATGTGAGCTTTTGGTTGGAAATTTTCGACCGTGTGTAGGCTCCATTGGAATATTTCTGTTGGAATTTCCACCAAGAAATATTTGAGAGCTGGTTCTCAAATTTTCCGACAATAAAAGTTCTTGGAGGAAATTCCGATCGTCTTTGTGCAATTCCGACGCGCAAAAAAACACACATGCTCTGAATCAATTTGACGCATGCTCGGAATCATTGAACTTAATTTTCTTGGCTTGTTGTAGTGTTGTACGTTATACATCTCCGCGTTCTTGACGGTCGGAATTTGGTGTGACCTTGTGTATGCAAGACAAGTTTGAGCCAAGATTCCGTCGGAAAAAAAATCCACGGTTTTCTTGTCGGATTTTTCGATCGTGTGTACGCAGCATAACAGTATAATCACTGCTAAGATTTTAAAACACCCTGCGACATCTTCATGGTAGATACAATTTGGCTGAAGGAACAAAAATGCCCTAATTAATGCTTTGAAACTGAAACCCTTGCATTGTATATATACTTTTCTACACAGATAATATAGATAAAAAACTAAAATGTTATCT
This sequence comes from Rana temporaria, assembly GCF_905171775.1. Lineage (NCBI taxonomy): Eukaryota > Metazoa > Chordata > Amphibia > Anura > Ranidae > Rana > Rana temporaria. The sequence continues at coordinate 29,856,911 of NC_053499.1, read as the reverse complement.
ATGTCCCCATCAAAGGAGAATTTCACCAAGGGCCTTACTTAATGTTAAGAATGAAGGACACAGGACATCACTGAAATTAGCAACATGACTCCTGCATTTTATGTTCTATTTATAAAGATAAGAGTGTGGTGTGGAGCTTCCAATGGCCTAAGGTGTGTTTTCTGCACAACACTCCTGGATAGGTGAAGGACGCTATCACATGACTTGTCACGTGCAAGGTTTCCTGCTCTTCCCGACACACATTTTTTCTATTTATGAATAGGATTTCATCTGCTTTAGCCTCGGTTCACACTAAAATGCGGTGCGGGAAGGCCGCGATCTGTTTGCGTTTCCTGCACCGCATTTAAATCGCACTGCCCTTGTGAACTGCAGTGGGTGTCAGTGCAATCTTAACGACATTCCAAATGCAGGTCGCAAATTGCAGTGCTTTTGCCCGCACCGGCTTGTATGGTACAAAACGACCACGTGATCTGGTTGCAGTGCGTTCCCAAAATTTACTGTAGCGCTACCCCCGAAGGAGCCGCTGGTTGATTTGGGATCGGCCTGCTAAGTTACCCTGGCAGTGTCTAGGGGTGTAACTTGTGAGATTAACAACAGTAAGTGGAGGTCCAGACACCCAATAAAGAGTTTTCAATGCTTTATTGCCCAGGCCAAACACGGCCAACATCAACACAATTTAGGAAGGTCAAGTTGATGAAGGAAGAGAAAAGAACCATGTGGTATCAGGCCTGGATATAGAACTGAGCAATACACTGCTCTGCATTGAACCAATTGTGCAACACGTCGCCACTCTGCTCGGAGTGGGTAAAGTGCCCCCAGACAGACCCCTATGATAGGCCTGGCAGCCGGAGCGTCACTCTGGATACTACTGGGAGGAACAGGTCTCTCACACAGACCTGTCTCTAGCGCCCCTGCCATGGGCTAATTTCAATAGAGGACTTGAGTGAATAAGGAAAGAGAACCCTCTGTTACGGAACCATGAACCAGACGTACAACAAGAGATAAGTGAAAATAAGAAGGCTTTATTGAAAATCAAGCTGTAAAGCAAAAGTCCAACGGATGGTGAAACCAGAGGTCAGGAACCAGAAGGGTAGTCAGACGAAGCCAGGATCAGGAACCAGCAGGGAAGTCAGACGAAGCCAGGATCAGGAACCAGCAGGGAAGTCAGACGAAGCCAGGATCAGGAACCAGCAGGGAAGTCAGACGAAGCCAGGATCAGGACCAGAAGCAGCAGCAGTCTTAGAAGCATGTGCACACAGGAGGACCAAGCAAGGAACTGAAGTCACAGACCTCCTATATATGTGAGCCAGGCATCCAGCTCCTCCCAGTGGGAAGGAGGAGCCGCAGGGTGGGAGGCTACAAGAGACCTAGAAACCAAGATGGCCGCCAGCACATGTCAAACGAAGGAGACAGGAGAGAGGTAAGACCATGACAGTACCTCCCCCTCAAGGGCCCATCCTCCGCGGTGCAAAAAACGGTTTCTGAGGGAAGCGTGCGTGGAAGGCTCGGAGCAAGGCAGGAGCATGGACATCTGCGGAGGGAACCCAGGAACGCTCCTCAGGGCCATAACCACGCCAGTGGACCAAAAACTGCACCCGACCGCGGACCAGGCGTGAGTCCAGGATATTGCTCACCTCATACTCCTCGTGATTGCCCACTTGGACCGGACGAGGCCGAGGAACCGAGGAAGTGAAGCGATTGCACACCAGTGGCTTCAACAGGGAGACATGAAACACGTTGGAGATCCGCATGCCAGGAGGAAGCGCAAGGGCATAGGCTACCGGGTTTACCCTGCGAAGCACTCGGAAGGGACCAACAAAGCGAGGAGCCAGCTTGGGAGTGGGCACTCGAAGGTTGAGGTTGCGAGTGGACAACCATACACGGTCTCCGACCTGGTAGGAAGGAGCAGGCGCTCGTCTGCGATCAGCCTGGAGTTTCTGGCGCTGCGCAGAGACCTCAAGGGACCTCTGGATCTGTACCCAAGAAGCACGTAGAGCAGAAAGGTGATCCTCCACAGCCGGAATATCCTGGGGAGAGAATGCCTCCGGTAACACGGCAGGTTGGAACCCATAATTGGCCATGAAGGGAGACGTCCCAGAGGAAGAGTTCACAGCCGTGTTCCTGGCAAACTCAGCCCAAGGCAGGAGGTCAACCCAATTGTCCTGGTGATCGGAGACATAGCAACGAAGGAATTGCTCCAAGGCCTGATTGGATCGTTCTGCGGCCCCATTGGACTGAGGGTGGTAGGCCGAGGAGAAGGAGAGATGAATCCCCAACTGGGAGCAAAAGGCGCGCCAGAACCTGGACACAAACTGACTCCCCCGATCCGACACTATCTCCTTGGGCAAACCGTGCAACCGGAAGACCTCCCGGGCAAAAATCGTGGCCAACTCTTGTGCAGAGGGTAACTTCTTGAGAGGAACACAGTGGCACATTTTGGAAAACCGATCCACAATCATGAGAATGACCGTATGGCCTCGGGATGCAGGGAGGTCCACAATGAAATCCATCCCCAGGTGTGACCATGGGCGCTCCCCGGTGGCTATGGGTTGCAGCAGGCCCAACGGAAGGTGCCGAGGGGACTTACTTTGGGCACAAACGGAGCATGCCGCTACATATGCGGCGATGTCGGAACGTAGGGAAGGCCACCAGAACAGACGTGAAACAGCCCAGGACAGCTGATTCTTACCAGGATGCCCCGCGGTCTTGGAGTTATGGTAGGTTCGCAACAACCGAGTGCGCAACTCCTCAGGCACAAAACATCTGCCGTTGGGTGTCCCAGAGGGAGCACCAGACTGAGCCGCCAAAATCTGCTCACCAAGGGGAGAGGTCAGGCTGGTGCGAATGGCGGCCAGGATCTGATTCGGAGGTATGACCGAAGTCGGTATAGATTCCTCCCTGGACAGCTCGGAGTACTGCCGTGATAAGGCATCCGCCCTGATGTTCTTGGAACCAGGTAGGTAGGAGACCACGTAATTAAAACGTGACAAGAACAGAGCCCATCTGGCCTGACGTGGTGTCAATCTCTTGGCCTCAGAAAGGTAGGTCAGATTCTTGTGGTCCGTCAGGATGAGAACCGGAACCACCGAGCCCTCGAGCAAGTGCCTCCACTCTTTGAGAGCCTGCACTATGGCCAATAACTCCCTGTCACCAATCTGATAGTTGCACTCCGCGGGTGACAGTTTCCGGGAGTAAAACCCACAAGGAAGCAGCGGACCCTCTGGTGTCCTACGCTGAGACAGAAGGGCGCCTACTCCCGTCTCGGACGCGTCCACCTCGAGGACAAAGGGCAACCCAGGGTTGGGATGAGACAGAATCGGAGCTGACACAAAGGCGGATTTTAGGGCCTCAAAAGCCCGGATGGCCTCGAGCGGCCAGACCTGGGAATTACTGCCCTTCCTGGTCAGATCCGTAAGAGGCTTGGCCAGCATGGAGAAGTCCCTGATGAACTTCCGATAATAATTGGCGAAGCCCAAAAAGCGCTGCAGGGAACGAAGACCACTGGGCTGGGGCCACTGTAAGACAGCCGAGACCTTCTCAGGATCCATGGAGAACCCCTCAGCAGAAATGATGTAACCTAGGAAGGTTACCTGGGATCGGTGAAATTCGCATTTCTCAAGCTTACCGAACAGCTTGTTCTCTCGTAACCGTTGCAACACTCGTTTGACATCCAGAATGTGGGCCTCCATGGATTCAGAATATACCAAGATGTCATCCAAATAGACCACCACACACTGCTGCAACAGGTCACGGAAAACATCGTTGATGAATTCCTGAAAGACTGCGGGCGCATTGCACAACCCAAAGGGCATAACCAAGGATTCATAATGACCGGTCCTGGTGTTAAACGCGGTCTTCCACTCATCGCCCGCCTTGATCCTTACCAGGTTATATGCCGCCCTCAGGTCGAGTTTGGTAAAGACCGTGGCCCCTTTCAGGCGATCGAACAGCTCAGAAATCAAGGGTATCGGGTAAGCGTTCTTGATCGTGATGCGATTGAGACCCCTGTAATCGATGCAAGGCCTCAACTCACCGCCCTTCTTTTTCACAAAGAAAAATCCAGCCCCTGCCGGGGACGAGGATTTGCGAATGTGACCACGGGACAGCGCCTCCATCACGTACTCCTCCATGGCCTCATTCTCCGCAACCGACAGTGGATAGACCCTGCCGCGAGGAGGAACGGCACCAGGTTGTAACTCTATGGCACAATCATAGGGGCGGTGCGGAGGTAGGGCAACTGCGCGTACCTTATCGAATACATCCCGGTACTCCTCGTATTCAGGAGGCAACAGAGAGTCCGAGGAAGTACACAGCAACTTGACAGGCCCATGGATGCACTTAGCCCCACACTGTGGTGACCATGAGAGGATCTCGGCCGATCTCCAGTCGAAAGTCGGATTATGCTTCTGGAGCCAGGGGTACCCCAAGACCACCGAGTAGTGTGGAGACGAAATAACTTGGAAGCAGACCGACTCTCTGTGAGCGACACCAATGGCTATCCCCACTGGAAGGGTCTCATGAGTCACGTGTGACGGCTGGAGGGGTCTGCCGTCTATCGCCTCTAGAGCCAGCGGGGAACCTCGAGCCTGTAGAGGAATGGAATTGGCGGCAGCGAACTCACTATCAATGAAAAAACCACCAGCACCAGAGTCCACCAACGCCTGGGTCGTCACCGAGCCCCCGACCCAGGAGAGGACAACAGTGATCAGTGGTTTATCAACACGGGAAACCAGGGACGAGGAGACTCCACCCAAGATCTGCCCCCGACAGGATCTCAGGTGCGAGCGTTTCCCGGACGGTTCGGACATGCCAACCGAAAATGCCCACCGAGACCACAGTACATGCATCGGCCCTCGCGTCTCCGGAGTACCCTCTCCCCCTCGGACAGGCGAGCAAACCCCAGCTGCATGGGTTCACCCCCAGACAAGTCAACACCAGGAGGCGTGGGAGGAGAGGGAGGCACGGGTGGGACAGCAAAAGTAGGCGCCAAACTGTTAGGAGGCCTCCGCAGGCGCTCCTTAAAGGAAGGTCTCTCCCTGAGTCTGGTGTCAATCAAAATCAGGAAAGAAATAAGAGCCTCGAGCTCCACTGGTAGGTCCTTAGCTGCAACCTCATCCTTCAAGGCATCCGAGAGACCATGAGAGAAAGCAGCTACCAGAGCCTCATTATTCCAACCTACCTCTGCTGCCAGGGTACGAAACTCAATGGCGTATTCGGCTACGGATCGTGAACCCTGTCTGACGGACATAAGGAGCTTCGCAGCAGAGGCGGCGCGAGCCGGCACATCGAATACCTTCCGAAGAGAAGCAACAAAACCGGAAAACTCGGCAACCACCGGATTGTTGTTCTCCCATAAAGGGCTGGCCCAGGCCAAGACCTTGTCCGAGAGCAGCGAGATCAAGAAGCCCACCTTTGATCTCTCAGTGGGAAAGGCATGTGGCAGCAACTCGAAATAAATGCCCACTTGGTTAAGGAAACCTCGGCACTGAGTTGGCTCTCCCCCAAATCGTTGTGGAAGGGGGGCAGAACCGGACATACCCCAAAACACCGCAGGCGCAACATCAGGTGTCGGGGTAGACTCTGGCGCAACAACCGGAGCGGCAGTAGGAGCGGGCCCAGGAGCGACAACCGACCCATCGGCAACGGGAGCGACATGAGCCGTGCGTTCAAGCAGGGTTTGCAACGCCACGGCGAACTGACCCAACAGGGACTCCAGCTGATCAAGTCTGGCAACCAGCGTGGGTAGCGAGGATGGCTCTGTACCGTCAAAATTCATGGCTTGGTCCTAATGTTACGGAACCATGAACCAGACGTACAACAAGAGATAAGTGAAAATAAGAAGGCTTTATTGAAAATCAAGCTGTAAAGCAAAAGTCCAACGGATGGTGAAACCAGAGGTCAGGAACCAGAAGGGTAGTCAGACGAAGCCAGGATCAGGAACCAGCAGGGAAGTCAGACGAAGCCAGGATCAGGAACCAGCAGGGAAGTCAGACGAAGCCAGGATTAGGAACCAGCAGGGAAGTCAGACGAAGCCAGGATCAGGACCAGAAGCAGCAGCAGTCTTAGAAGCATGTGCACACAGGAGGACCAAGCAAGGAACTGAAGTCACAGACCTCCTATATATGTGAGCCAGGCATCCAGCTCCTCCCAGTGGGAAGGAGGAGCCGCAGGGTGGGAGGCTACAAGAGACCTAGAAACCAAGATGGCCGCCAGCACATGTCAAACGAAGGAGACAGGAGAGAGGTAAGACCATGACACCCTCCCAGCAGACTTTTCTATAGATGGTCCCCGGATGACAGCGAGCATACCTGTCAGTGTTCCGGACACCCGATCCTAGACTGGGATTCTGTCAATAGGTCTTGGAACCCAGTGGAACGCTGAGGTCCCTTCTCTCATCAGGATGAGATTCGCTGCGTTCAGCTCTGGCCAGGTGGGCCACGCCAGCGGGGTCCATGGATGCGCGTACCCTGAAGATGGGTACCGCACCTGGAACGGGGACCCCACGAAAAGAGAGACCTAACACATGACCTCTCTCACAGATATACCCTCCCCCAGCATGCCCCGCGAGGGAAAACATCCTCTAATTGGCAGCTGGGAGAAGATCCGCTCTGCTAGAACCCCTCTGGCGCCAGCTGCCGGCCAGGGGTGACATTGCACTCCCTGACCGCAGGCTGACCCAGTGGACATTTCCAGAATGACAGAGGTCCCAAATTTAAACAAACACTGGAAGGGAGCAAGGTAACTCTCCCTTCCCCACTAAATTTAGGCGTAGTGCCCATGCTGAAAGCAAGGGGGCGCTACATTACTGCATGCATGACTTTAGTGAGGATGTGGTGCGATTTGAGCCTATTCAAAGTAAAGGCTCGAATTGCACCACACTGACTCGCATGTGAATTCTACAGGAATGCAGTGCTCATTCCTGTGCAATTCATATTCAGTTCATAGTGTGAACCTAGGCTTATGCCGCAGACACACGATCGGAAATTCCGACAGGAAAACTGTGGAATTTTTTTTTTCCGACGGAATGTTGACTCAAACTTGTGTTGCATACACACAGTCACACAAAATTCTGACTGTCAAGAACGTGGTGACGTACAACACTACAGCGAGCCGAGGACAATTAAGTTCAATGAATCCGAGCATGCGTCAAATTGATTCCGAGCATTCGTGTTTTTTTGCGCGATTTTTCCGACAAGATAGTTAGTCAGATAGTTAGTACAGTGGCCCTGACCCACTGGGTTGAAGGAAAAAAAACTAGTAGTGTGTACCAGACAATACTTGTCAACGATTCTTCTCTCCAAGAGTTTCTCAAGTCTTTCCATGTGCACCTTACTTTAAAACGCTTGTTATAAACTGGGGTGTTTGTTTCCCTTTTTTGTTTATTGTGATGGTAGCATTAGGACACACTGGAAATCTTTATTGTGCTGTGCTGGTGTTCTAATGCGTCCCTGAGGAGGAATGGGCTACCTCCAGGAATACCCACGCTCAATGTATCCATTACTATATACCTACACTATGTTCCCTATAGGACTGGGAAAATTCTCTTACCACATGGAGAAATGTGCCTTGCTGCTGTTCTGACGAGAAATGACCCCCGTCAAATAATGATCGCCCTGTACTGCGCAGGCGCAGCATGGAGGACAAAGGAGCGGCCGAAAGTCTCTGAACATAAACAGCTGTTGATCATCATGATACAATACGCGGTGCCTGCACAATTAACACCACATTGCGCCACACGCTCCCGATGCTTGGCAACTCTAAAGGGGCGGGTGTATTATTCATTGAACTCTGCAAGGGGCGGATGCATACAGAAGAGGCCATATTGTATCATGATGGGCAGAGCTCATACGATGGGGGTGCATTTCTCAAAGGGGCGGATATATTATTGAGAAGCGTGTAAGGGGCGGATGCCTACAGAAGAGGTCTCTCAATAATACATCCGCGCCTTTGAGAAATGCACCCCCATTGTATGAGCTCTACCCATCAGGATACAATATGGCCTCTTCTGTATAATACACCCGCCCCTTGCAGAGTTGCACGAGCATTGGGAGCGCGTGGGAGCATGTGGCACAAAGTAGTCTTAATTGCGCAGGCGCCATGTACAGCTAATCAACAGCTGTTCATGTTTGGAGACTTTCGGCGGCTCCTTTGTCCTCCATACTGCGCAAGAGCTGCGCCTGCGCAGTACAGGGTAGGTATTATTTGACAGGGGTCATTTCTCGTCACAACATCACATCCACCAAATGACCTTCTCCAACCAGCAGCAGCCTTTTTATTTGACTAGAGAAATATTTGCACAGAATAGAACATCTGCTGATAAACTACAATGGGAGAAATGGCACTAAACTTTGTAAGTGCCCCTTACATAAACTCTGTACTCATGGTGCATTATACACTCTAAAAATATATTTTGTGCACTGTGTATAACACACTACTCAGAACATAAAATTGAATAATAATTATACATAATCTTTTAATAAATTAAGTTAAATAAAAAGTCTCTAGGAACTATACACTGCAATAAAAAATAAACTCTGTATCGTTCATTCATAATAAAAACTAAACTTAATTTATTACATGAAAAAACAGGGCTAGATTTAGGTAGGGGGACGCAAGTTTGTGCGGGCGTAGCGTTTCCTATTTACGCTACGCCTCGGCAACTTAGACGGGCAAGTGCAGTATTCACAAAGCACTTGCTCCGTAAGTTGCGGCGGCGTAGCGGAAATCTTCCGGCGTAAGCGCGCCAAATTCAAATTGTCAAGAGGTGTTTTATGTAAATAAAACATGACCCCACGTAAATGACGTTTCTCACGAACGGCGCATGCGCCGGCCGTGAACGTATCCCAGTGTGCATGCTCCTAATCACGTCGCAAATAGTCAATGCTTTCGACGTGAACGTAATTTACGCAAAGCCCTATTCGCGAACGACTTACGCAAACATTGTAACCTTTTTTTTAATTTGACGTGGGAACGACGTCCATACTTAACATTGGCTATGCCTTATATAGCAGGAGTATCGTTACGCCGGAAAAAGCCTTTACGCAAACGACGTAAAAAAATCCGCCGGGCGCACGTGCATTTCTGAATCGGCGTATCCAGCTCATTTGCATATTCTACGCTGAAATCGACGGCAGCGCCACCTAGCGGCCAGCGTAAATATGCAGCCTAAGACACTTACACCGGTCGGATCTTAGGGAAATCTATGCGTAACTGATTCTATGAATCAGTCGCATAGATACGATGCGCCAACTCAGAGATATGACGGCGTATCTGGAGATATGCCGTTGTATCTCGTACCTGAATCTAGCCCACAGTATCTATGATGTCAAGTAATATGGTCACTAATATCAATTACGTGGGCCTATCTGGATATCTAAAATCATGCTTTGGTGTCACTTACTAGAGTTGAAGGTCATAATGGCAATTTCTCTATCTGTCCAACCTGACACTGATGTGTGGTTTAGATATGGTATTTACCATTACGCCTCCACTGTCTGTCAAGCAAATCTCTCTGTGGTTGGCATGTTGCTTATTCCCTAGCAGGACACCAAAGAAGGTGGAACAGTGCATGTCTGGGGGACACTGACAAAGAACAGACAGTACCGAGGGTAATACTGCATTAAAATGAAAATGAGGGGTGGGGGATGGGGGTTTAGGTAGCACAAGTGAGTTTTTTAGGAGGAATACTAAAAAAATGAGGGAGAGGAGCAGTAAATGGGATGCTGAAGGTGGACAAGAGGAGCACAAAGACTAGAGAGTGCTGGAAATGAACAAGAGGATCACTAAATGGGATGCTGGAGGTGGTCAGGAGGAGCAGTATAGAGGTGCATTGGAGGTGGAGGAGCAGTATAGAGGTGCATTGGAAGTGGAGGAGCAGTATAGAGGTGCATGGGAGGTGGAGGAGCAGTATAGAGGTGCATTGGAGGTGGAGGAGCAGTATAGAGGTGCATTGGAGGTGGAGGAGCCGTATAGAGGTGCATTGGAGGTGGAGGAGCAGTATAGAGGTGCATTGGAGGTGGAGGAGCAGTATAGAGGTGCATTGGAGGTGGAGGAGCCATATAGAGGTGCATTGGAGGTGGAGGAGCAGTATAGAGGTGCATTGGAGGTGGAGGAGCAGTATAGAGGTGCATTGGAGGTGGAGGAGCAGTATAGAGGTGCATTGGAGGTGGAGGAGCAGTATAGAGGTGCATTGGAGGTGGAGGAGCAGTATAGAGGTGCATTGGAAGTGGAGGAGCAGTATAGAGGTGCATGGGAGGTGGAGGAGCAGTATAGAGGTGCATTGGAGGTGGAGGAGCAGTATAGAGGTGCATTGGAGGTGGAGGAGCAGTATAGAGGTGCATTGGAGGTGGAGGAGCAGTGCAGGGTGCACTGGAGGGGGGACAAGAATAGTTTCACCCATTAAAAGCCCTGTACTTTTTGTGACCACAATTAAATCAGTGGTCAGTAGAAGGGTGCTTTGCTTACATTAGTGGCCAGTAGAGGGGCGATGGTCAGTCGGGAGGTTTCCCATGTTACATTGCTGGTCTGGGGAGAGGTGCCTTCTTACTTGGCCCACCTAGGAGGAAGAGAAAAGTAGGTGCTGCTGCTGCAGACCTTGTGTAGTTCCAGCCATCCCCATCAGAGTCCACCATAGGGTGACCATGTGTCCCGGATTGCCCGGGACAGTCCCGCATTTTGCAGATCTGTCCCGGGCACCTTCATTCCAGGTCAATACAGTGTCCCGGAATGAAACTTACACAGCTGTCCCTCGGGCCAATCTGATGCCCCCAAAAAAGGCTGCCACATCACCGCTTTACTCACTGACAGTTCTTGTCCTGGCCGGGAATGCCTGGAGGAGCACAATCCCCGCCCCCTGCTTGTAATTGGAGAAATCATAAATCCCGCCTCTTGTGTCCAATCACTGTGCTGTGATTCGTTGCAGCACAAGCTGATTTTTTGGAAAGGGAGGGTGTCCCTTAATGGTAGTTTGGAAATGTGGTCACCCTAGTCCACCACCAGTGTGGATCCCACTACAGTGTGAGGATCTCTTTACTTTACCCTAGGTTCTGCATCATGTAGTCACATAATGCAGGGGAAGCTTGGGTGGTCTTTACTCACCTCACTACTTATTTAATTATACACCAACTATACTAGCATTTAGGTCTGACAGTGATGTGGGCTGGTGTGGGGAAACATAATGGTGTTCCTGGGACACTAGGAGCATATTACATATTACACCCCAAACATGGGTGTAACATGCTCCTGAAGGTGAACTAAGCCTTTAAACACCAAAACAAAAGTTTGTGGCATTGCAAACCATGGCTCCATAGAGATCGAAGATGGTGGCCCTTTCAAATCAGTAAACCATCACTGTATTGGGTGGGTCGGGCAATCAGGCATGGGAACCATGGAAGCCTCCATGTCTGTCTCAAGATAGATTAATTTTAGACCAAAAAAAAACAAAAAACGAAAAGGGAATATCAAATCAATTTATAACCATCTCCTGGCATAAGCCTTACTAAAGTTAAAAAAGAGAAGTATAGCCAAAGCTTTTCTAGCTACACTTCTCCAATGGATCACAGGAGTGCAGTTCGTTCTGCACTCCTGTGATCCATTTTCTGCCAATAGCGGGCTGAAGCATGGCTGACATCACAGAGCTGGTCCAAGCTCTGAAAATATCCTGACCATATGGTCGGGATCCACCCAGAAGCCTGGACCGACAGCTGGCTTAATCTGAGCCAGCCCCTCCAGAGCCCAGCGCTCCAGTGAGCACTGGAGAGGCAGAGCAGAGGGCCAGAGAATAACAGTCCCTGGCTCTCTGTTCAAAGAACGCTGAAAACTGAGCGATCAGCTGTCTTCGATCGCTCAGTTCTCAGTGCAAGGCTGCCGGGGACAGAGGCAGCATCGAATCGATGCTGCATCCACCTAGTTGAATATAAATGTTTTTTTTTTTTTAAACTCCATACTTCTCTTTTAAAGTGTCTCATGGACCAGAGCTAATCCTTTATTGCTAGCATGTGAGAAATAATATTAGGATTAGTGATGTGCTTCTGCTGCTAAGCTATCAGGGGTGAAGACAAAAGATGGACACCTTGACTTACAAAAAAAATATTAATCCTGTACCCCTGTAAGGTTAAAGATAGATGGGAGAGGGACGTGGGACCCATTACTGAAGAACCAGGGACGGTGCTACCAATAGGCAAACTAGGGCGCCCGGCCACTGGTGTTCCTTCTCGCTTCTCTCTGCAGCAAGCAACTAAGTCTCGGCGTAAGGAGGCGGAGGACTGTGTGATGGGCACTGGTAGGCTGCATTGATGGGAGCTGGTAGGCTGCATTTATGGGAGCTGGTAGGCTGCATTGATGGGTGCTGGTGAGGCTGCATTTGATGGGTGCTTTATTAAAAAAGTGGGGTAAACAGGGGCAGGGCAAAGGGGGTGTGGTCAGGGGTGGAGCCAAGGGGGGGGACAGCAAAATTAGGTTTTGCTTAGGGTGTCAAATATCCTGGCACCAGCCCTGTGGAGAACAATGAGAAAGTGTTCTGAGCTTGGTTGCCCAATGCTCAGTCAACATGACCCATCGATTGTCCCAACTCAGTGGCGGTGCGTCGATAGTGGGCGCCGGAGTGCCGCCCCCTCTCTCCTGCACCGCCACTGAAACAATACATAGATTCATGCAAACTCTGTTTGTTCTGAGGAGCAGACCTAAGACCTAGGCTAAAGGCCTGAAACAGCCGGATGGCAAGAATAAAAGTCAGGAGGCTAAAGTATTGAGTATGCAATATACAGTAACGGTGAAACCCCCCTGTGAGGGCTATTGATGTATTTTAAAAAAATTTGCACTTTTAAATAAAAGTGGGCTACCAGGCCCTAAAAAATTCAGTTCTGGACCGGCGTACTCACTAAAAACGCACCTACCGCTGGAGTCTGATATCCCCAATCTTACTATCTATCTATCTATCTATCTATCTATCTATCTATCTATCTATCTATCTATCTATCTATCTATCTATCTATCTATCTATATATATATATATATATATATATATATATATATATATATATATATTTACACACACACACATATATATTATATATATATATATATATATATATATGGATTTTTTATATTTGAATTATTAAGAGGCGTGGAACTGGATTAAATAAATATACTTGTAAAAAGCGTGATTTTTTATTTTAGAATGTGATTTAATTGGAAAACCGTGTGAACCTTATGCCGCGTACACACGACCGTTTTTCGGGTTGTAAAAAATTAAGTTTTTTTTATGTCATTAAAAACGATCGTGTGTGGGCTCCAGAGCATTTTTCACGACGTAAAAAATGGGCATTAAAAATTTAGAACATGCTCAAATTTTTCACGTCGTTTTTAACGTCGTAAAAAATGGTCGTGTGTGGGCTTTAACGACGTGAAAAAAACGTGCATGCTCAGAATCAAGTTATGAGACGGGAGCGCTCGTTCTGGTAAAACTAGCGTTCGTAATGGAGTAAGCACATTCATCACGCTGTAACAGACTGAAAAGCGCGAATCGTCTTTTACTAACACGAAGTCAGCAAAAGCAGCCGTAAGGGTGGCACCATCCGAATGGAACTTCCCTAATGCCGCGTACACAAGACCGTTTTTCGGGATGTAAAAAATGTAATTTTTAATGTTTTTTTCAACCCGAAAAAAAATGCTCTAGCAAAGCGCGGTGACGTACAACATGTACGACGGCACTATAAGTAGTGCCGTCGTACATGTTGTACGTCACCGCGCTTTGCTAGAGCATTTTTTTTCACGATTGTGTATAGGCAAGGCCGTTTTAACAATAATCGGGTTGAAAAAAACATTAAAAATTTAATTTTTTACATCCCGAAAAACGGTCGTGTGTACGCGGCATTAGATATAAGTTGTGTGAATGTTGCATGAAAACATATATAAAAAAAAGAGACACTTTTAATTTTTACAACATTAAAACACATTTAAAAAAAAAAAAACACACTGTTTTCACAATAGATCCTCCTCAAAATTGTTTTTCATGTTATTAATGTTTAATGGTGAAATGTTACAGGATTGCAATGACACAAGAGACATCTATCAGGTCATGACGGCGGTCTCTCGTATAACATTCTATCTGCCGCGTGTACGTACAACCGGTCTGCACCTGTTAGGTTTTAAGCTGAATTCAAGCCTTGTTTAAAGGTTCCAGCTGGGACTGGCAGTTGCTGCCAGGATTAGGTTACTTTAAATCTTTAGACGACCATCCCAGGCAGACTGTGTCTTAAGAAACACTTAATCTATTTTTTCTAATCTCTTCCTATGTTTGCTTTACTGCTGCTGAGGCCATATAGAAATCAGACTACTAAGCAAAAGATTTGTAAGCTAGTGAGAAGAAAAAGGAAATCATTGCCAAGAGGTTTCCCCATGGTGTAAATGGCCCAGTCTTACAGGAACAGACAGGGAATAGACCTGTATAGCTAGCATTGTGTTATGTTGTAAAGCTTTCTAGGGTATTCATTACAGCAAGTGCTACCTGTTTCTTACCAGGATACAGAAAACATACACATACCACAACTCTCCACTCGATTTACAAGGATATTTCTTACATTAGCTTGTAATGAATAAATATAGGGTGGTGCCCAGGGCCGGGACAAGGGGTGGGCAGGAGGGACGGCTGCCTTGGGCACTGTGGTATCATGTGAGGTGCAGGGGGCACCACAAGGAGATGGGGGATGAAGGGATTTGTGTTGGGAGGGAGACCAGTGAGGATGGCGCAGCACGACTCGCGTATGCGCAGTAGGGAACCGGGCAGTGAAGCCGCAGCGCTTTAAAATCCCACTGTGCCCCCTGCATCCTTCAATATCTCTGTCACTACTGTGTACCCCTCTCCACAACTGCACCTCTGGACCAGTGTCATCTTAAGAGCATTATAGGCCCCCGGGCAATACAGTGCACTGGGGCCCTGTCTACACAATCACGCATGAGAATTTACTGTCAAAAATCATAAAATCTACTGGCAGAACCACATTTTTTACTGCCACTGCAAAAAAAAGTACCTAAAATTATAGTTTTCAGTGCCGAACAATGCAAATGTCAGTATTTAAACTATAAACATATAGCTAGTGCTATTAGCAATGTGTTTAAGTTAAACAAAGGTAAAAAAAAAATATATGTTTTCATTGACATGAAGGTCAGGTTACTATAACCCAGGCAGCACAGAGTTTCCTCTTACATCAGAGTTTGCAGGATTCCCCCTTACAGTGAAAGGGAACTCTTATGTAAAGGGGAACGCTGCAGATCATGATCTAAGGGGGGAACTCTGATGTGGAGGGGGGCTCTGGTGACCAGAGTCCACTGCTTTCTCTTTCCCACTTACATCAGGGTCCGCAGACTGATTTCCCCCTTGCATTGTAAGGGGGAATCCTGCAGACTCTGATGTAAAGGGGAACTCTGATGTGGGGGGCACTCTGGTGACCAGAGACCACCTTCCGTAGAGTAAATACACTAAGGTAAGGGGGGTCACTAATATAGGAGGGGGAACCTTTATATCAGTGCCCCCTTACATTTTTGCATTCACTCCCCCCTTACATCAGCAACCCCCCGTACTCATGGAGGACCAGATCTTCTCTGTAATTTCCGCAAACTGGGCATGGGCAGTTCTAACCCGTCACTCTCCACATTTTTTTACTGGGCAGCCGGTGGGGCCCCCCAGGCAAGCAGGGCCCCCGGGCAACTGCCCAACGTGCCCAATGGAAAAGATGGCCCTGCTCTGGACCCCTTTACATTATACAACACCCTGCATCACTTTACATTACACAGCCCCCCACAGCTCTAGACACCTGTATGTTACACAGACACCCCCCTAACCGTTCTGGACCCCCTTGCATGTCACGCAGACCTCCCTACAGTCTCCCCCTACAGTGCAGACCCATCCCCCTACAGTCCCCCCCTACAGTGCAAACCCCCCTTACAATACAGACCCCCCCCCCCCCCACACACACAATGCAGATCCCCCACAATGCAGAACCCCCCTCCCCCCTACAATACAGAACCCCCTCCCCCCTACAGTACAGAACCCCCCACAATACAGAACCCCCTCCCCCCTACAATACAGAACCCCCCACAATACAGACCCCCACAATACAGACCCCCCACAATACAGAACCCCCCCCCCCCACACACACAATACAGACCCCCCCACACACAATACAGATCCCCCCACAATGCAGAACCCTCTCCCCCCTACAATACAGAACCCCCTCCCCCTACAGTACAGAACCCCCCCCCACAATACAGAACCCCTCCCCACAATACAGACCCCCCCCCACAAACACAATACAGACCCCCCACAATGCAGAACCCCCCCCCCCCCACACACAATGCAGAACCCCCCACAATGCAGAACCCCCCCCCCCCCCCACACACACACACACAATACAGATCATCTGAGCCACGTGCTGCACACACACAGCACAGGAAAAGGGGGGGGGCGGCTGCACTCAGTGCACTGTGCTGGGCTGCTTGTGACTGAGACAGACAGTCACAGGCAGCCGAGACTCATCAGACCCGCGGCGGGGGGGGGGGGGGGGAGGGGCGCCGCTGAATTTGTGACCATCGGAATCTGTGCAGGTCGCCAGGCGCCCATGTTGCTATGGCGCCCTGTGCGAGCGCACACCCCGCACACCCCAAAGGCCGGCCCTGATCAGGGGCCTCCAGCTGTTGCAAAACTACAAGTCCCATTAGGCATTGCAAGGCTGACAGTTACAAGCATGACTCCATCAGGCAGAGGCATGATGAGACTTGTAGTTCCGCAACAGCTGGAGGGCCACCAGTTTGAGACCCCATGGTGTAGATCCCCTTTAATAGACTTTTAACGGTTTTCTAAAGAAAGCACAGCAGTTGCTTAAGACTCTTTCTTTCTAATGTAAATCTTATAGAGTGCCTTGAAAAAGTATTCCACATTTTGTCATGTTACAACCAAAAACATACCGTATATACTCGAGTATAAGCCGAGTTTTTCAGCACATTTTTTGGTGCTGAAAATGCCCGCTTTGGCTTATACTTGAGTCACCTTTTTGTGCCTGATCTCCCGGACTTTGGGGACCCGGTACCGGCCGGCCATAGGTCTCCTGGACCCCAAACTTGGCACACATATAGCCCCACTCTTCCTCTACAAGCATGCTGTCTGGGGACCTACGGCCGGGGAGCACCGATTTTTCAAAGTCGGGCACCCCTTCCATAGACTCCCATGTTAAACGGTAATTTCTTCGGTAAATTTGGGGACCCGGTACCGGCCGGCCGTAGGTCCCCCTGGACCCGAAACTTAGCACACATGTAGCCCCAGTTCTCCTATACAGAAAGTTTACTGTCTGGGGGACCTACCGCCGGGAAGCACCGATTTTTCAAAGCCGGGCATCCCTTCTATATACTCCTGTGTTAAACTTATGGACACAGTGAGGCATGGGCACAGTGAGGCAAAGTGAGGCACAGTGAGGCATGCAGATGGACACCCTAGGCTTATACTCGAGTCAGTAAGTTTTCCCAGTTTTTTTGTGGTAAAATTAGGTGCCTCGGCTTATATTCGGGTTGGCTTATACTCCAGTATATATGGTAAATGTATTTTATTGGGATATTGCAAAAGACTTGAGACTGGGGCAGAGGTTCACCTTCCAGCAGGACAACGACCCTAAACATACAGCCAGAGCTACAATGGAATGGTTTCGATCAAAGCATATTCATGTGTTAGAATGGCCCAGTCAAAGTCCAGACCTAAATCCAATTAAAAATCTGTGGCACGACTTGAAAATTGCTGTTCACAGATGCTCCCTATCCAATCTGACCGAGCTTGAGGTATTTTGCAAAGACTGGGCAAAAGATTTCGCTCTCTAGATGTGCAAAGCTGGTAGAGACATCCCCAAAAAGACTTATAGCTGTAATTGCAGTAAAAGGAGGTTCTACAAAGTATTGACCCAGGGGGTCTGAATAAAAATACACACCACACTTTTTACATATTTATTTGTTAACATTTTTTAAAACCATATAATTTTCCTTCCACTTCACAATTACCGTATTTATCGGGGTATTGCGCGCTCCGGCATATAGCGCGCACCCCTAAAGTGGACCCGACATTCCTGTAAAAAAACATTTTCGTACTTACAGTTTTGGTGTCTTGCGCGGCGTCCATCGGCGGCCTCGTCGGGTCCGGCGTCCGTCTGCGGCTTCGGGTGTCCTCTTCGTCGGGTCTGGCGTCCTTCTGCGGCGTCCTCCCCGCTCGATCCCTGCTTTCCCGCGCCGAGTTTGAATACTGCGCCGGCATATACCGAGCGCAGTACACTCGTGTATAGTCGGGCAGGCTCAGTACGTCCAGGACGTGAGCGCGAGAGGAGCCGAGCCTGCCCGACTATACACGGGAGTACTGCGCTCGGTATATGCCAGCGCAGTGTTCAAACTCGGCGCGGGAAAGCGGGTATTGTCGTATATCGCGCACCCATGATTTTGCCCTGATTTTCAGGGAAAAAAGTGCGCGGTATACGCCGATAAATACAGTATGTGCCACTTTGTGTTGGTCTATCACATAAAATCCCAAAAACATACATTTACGTTTTTGGCTGTAACATGACAAAATGTGGAACATTTCAAGGGGTATGAATACTTTTTGAAGACACTGTACATTCTCTTTAATACATCAATTATCCCGACAAGGTTACATCTAATTGGATATTTTACGCCGTATACACAGCTGTTAAAGGCAGATTGGGTCTAGGTCAGATTAGGTTGTATGGGCACTTTAAACCAAGCAGTAGGGCATTGCTCTATAAATAAACTGGCTTCACGGAGCACGATATCCAGTGCGGTGTAAATCCTTCGTATCTCAGTCATTCAGAAATCTACCCTTCAGTTGCTCCTGTACAGATCAGGTCTTGTGTAGGTTGGAAATTACAGCACTGGCTTAGTCCTACATAAAACAACTTCAAAGATATAAAAAAGAAATCCTCAGCCTTCTTCATGGTGAATTATGAAGCAGACAATCTAGGTGAGATTGGTTGTTGTAGAAACTAATTCAAGTAATAAGCTGAAAAGAGGATTACACATATGGGCCTGCAAGTGAACAGTCAACCACTGACTCAATGTCTGGGACTAGGCGGTATGAACCATGACTTTCATACTTTGACAATAATGATGAAATAATTAAGGTGATCAATTTAAAAAGAACTTCGCAAGTCAACTCCACCTAGTAGTAATAAATTAGTTCAGCTTGGCTGTGGGAAAGTTGAATCGGATATTAGCTTCTTCTGTCTTTTAGGCTGGGTCAGTGGCGTCACTAGGGTTGGTGTCACCCGGTGCGGTAAAACATGGTGTCACCCCCCCTCTGTCTAGGCTGCCCAGCACCAAGCAGGCAGCGCACGGGCACGGGGCGCACCCAAAACCAGCCCCTGTAAATGATGGTATAGGGCAGTATAGTGGCAGGTTAGGGTAGTATAGAGGGGTATAGTGGCAGGTTGGTGTAGTAGGGTGGTATAGGACAGGTTAAGGTGGTATAGGGCATATTGGGGTGATATAGGGTAGTTTGGGGTGGTATAGGACAAGTTAGGGTTGCATAGGGCAGGTTGGGGTGGTATAGGGCAAGTTAGGGTGGTACAGGGCAGGTTGGGGTGGTATAGTGCAAGTTAGGGTGGCATAGGGCAAGTTGGGACGGCATGGGAAAGGTTGGAGTGGTACAGGGCAAGTTAGGGTGGCATTGGGCAGGTTGGGGTGGTATAGGGCAAGTTAGGGTGGCATAGGGCAGATTGGGGTGGTACAGGGCAAGTTAGGGTGGCACAGGGCAAGTTGGGGTGGCATGGGAAAGTTTGGGGTGGTACAGGGCAGGCACAGGGCAGGCTGGCTGGTACAGGGCAGGCTGGGGTGGTACAGGGCTGTTTGGGGGGTACAGGGCAGGCTGGGGTGGTATAGGGCTGTTTGGGGTGGTACAGGGCAGGCTGGGGTGGTACAGGGCAGGCTGGGGTGGCACAGAGCAGGCTGGGGTGGCACAGAGCAGGCTGGGATTGCACAGGGTAGGCTGGGCATGTCAGCTAAAAAAAATAAAAAATGAAAAAAAACAGGATGGTGTCACCCCTCTAGCGGGTGTCACCCGGTGCGGACCGCACCCCCCGCACCCCCTAGCAACGCCTCTAGGCTGGGTACACAAAGGCCAAATTTTGGCCGGTTCAACAGGAACCAGCTGATATTTGGTCTGTGTGTACAGCTGTCTTTCCGACTGGCTTTTGACAAGGGGACAGCCCACCCATCAGAAAACAAAGGCGAAATATTGGCCAGTTCAACAGGAACCAGCTGTCATTTGGTCTGTGTGTACAGCTGTCTTTCCGACTGGTTTTTGACAAGGGGACATGCTGGAAAACCACTGTCTGGGGGGCGGGGGGTTCGGGGCAGCCCACCGGTCAGAACATAATGGCACAGTGGGGGAGATCGCCACACCAACATCCCTTATGTTAGTACATCGATCTGTTTGATTTTTTACACTCAGCCCCCTGGGTTGAACGAAAAAATACTATACGCGTGTACAAGGGTCTCCAATGTTGAAGTATCCTTATGGAAATTCTCTGTTTTGCCCATGGTTCCTTCACTGATAAATGCTCCATAACATAGAATGAATAACTAGAGGCTACAGTTTGGAGAAGGTGACGGGCTTGTGATGACCTTGTGGAAAGGAAGAGAAGAAAATTGTACAAGAAAATTGTACAATATATGGCCAGCCTAAGAAGCAGCTTTATTAACCACTTACCGCCCGGCCTATAGCAGAATGACGGCCGGGCGGTGGTTGCGTTATCCCAACTGGACCTCATATGACGTCCAACAGGATAACAGCTGCCGCACGCCCATGGGGGCGCGTATCGCGGCGATCGGTGGTGCGATGTGTCAGTCTGACACACCACTACACCGATCTCTGTAAAGAGCCTGTGTCGGGGGCTCTTTACCACGTGATCAGCTGTGTCCAATCATGGCTGATCACAATGTAAACAGGAAAAGCTGTTGATTACCTTTTTTCTCACTCGCGTCTGACAGACGTAAGTAGAGGAGAGCCGATCGGCTGCTCTCCTGACGGGGGGTCTGTGCTGATTGTTTATCAGCGCAGCCTCCTTTGGATGCCCGCCCAGGACCACCAGGATGCCGAAATGGACCATCGGGGATGGCCACCCCACTCGACCACCAGGCATGCCACGTAGACCACCAGGGAAATGCCAATCTATGCCCAGGCAGCTGCCAAACAATGCCCAGACAACTGGCAATCAGTGCCCACCAACAATGCCTGCCAGTGACACAAGGGATGCCTATCAGTGCCATTTATCAGTGACACATATTAGTGCCCATCTGTGCCCAACAGTGCCACCTATTAGTGCCCATCAGTGCCGCCTATCAGTACCACTCATAATTACCCATCAGTGCAGCCTTTTAGTGCCCATTAGTGTCACCTACCAGTGCCCACCAGTGCTGCCTAACAATGCCACCCATCAGTGCCACCTACCAGTGCCCATCGTCAGTGCCTGTCAGTGGCACCTCATTGGTGCCACCTTATCAGTGCCCATCAGTGAAGGAGTAAACATACTTATTTACAACATTTTATAACGGAAACAAAAGAAAAACTTAAATTTTTTCAAAATTTTCGGTCTTTTATTTGTTTAGCAAAACATAAAAAACGCAGAGGTGATCAACTGAATGTATTTTACATTCTCTATTCAAGACAAACACCTTGTCAGGAAATAATGCTTTTCTTTTGTAATAACTGAATATGTCAGTAGAGTTTCATGCTCTTGCCTAATCCCCATGGATTCAGCTTCCATAGAAACAGTAAGATTTCTTTATACAGAAACGTGAGCCAAGGGGTATTTGTGCCGCATCCTTCCTGGTCACCCACACAGAGTTCCATTATAGTAAGGGCCTTAAAGGATCAAAATAACAAACATGTTATACTTACCTCCACTGTGCAGCTTGTTTTGCACAGAGTGGTACCTGGTCTTCTGGGGTCCCTCGGCGGCTGTCTCGGCTCCCCCCCCCCCCGCAAGGACTCAACACCTTCATGCGAGCTCGCATGGTGTTGAGTTCTTGCGGGCGCGCTCCCGGTGATACAGCATCACCAATCCTCGGAATTCACTATCTGGAATAATTATTTATATTTGTTTTTCCCTTTTCTATTCACCTCTGGAAATTTGTGGCTTTATTCAACAACAAAAATATATATATATAGGGAAGAGGGTACAGGGGGTGTTGAGAAGAATCTGGAGGCTCTTTATAGATCACCAAACAGTATCCTCTCTCTCCTTTCTTTTAAAGTGTTACTAAACCCAGGACCCTGCATTCACAATATCTGGTCTCCCACAGTACACAGAACATGAAAATGCAATTATTTTAGTAAATACACACTGCTAAATACCTTTTCTCCTCGGCAGTATATAGCAGTCTCAGTGCCGGCCCAAGACATTGTGCTGCCTGGGACCAAGAATGAAATGCTGCCCACCCCCCCCCCCCCCCCAGAAAAAAAATCACACCAACCAAAAGGCCCCCACATTCATTATTTTATATCATGATAACTAAAGGGGACCCGTCATGGCTCTATACATGTATAAAGGAGTATAAAGAGGACCTGTCATTGCTCTATACATGTATAGGAGTATAAAGAGGACCTGTCATGGCTCTATACATTTATATAGAGGACCTGTCATTACTCTATACATGTAAAGAAATATCAAGAGGACCTGTCATGGCTCTATAAATGTATATAGGACTATAAAGAGTACCTGACATGGCTCTATACATGTATAAAGGAGTATAACGAGGGCCTGTCATGGCTCTATATATGTATAAAGAGGACCTGTCATGGCTCTATACATGTATATAGAGGACCTGTCGAGACTCTTTACATGTAAAGGAATATAAAGAGGACCTGCCATGGCTCTATAAATGTATATAGGAGTATAAAGAGGACCTGTCATGGTTCTATACATGTATAAAGGAGTATAACGAGGGCCTGTCATGGCTCTATAGATGTATAAAGAGGGCCTGTCATGGCTCTATACATGCATATAGGCCTATAAAAGGACCTGCCATGGGCTCTATACATGTATCCAGGAGTATAAAGGGACCTGTGAATTGCCGGCAGCCACAATGTCTTTTGCGCAAACTAATCAATGTACGCTAATTGTGTTTTTTTTTTGGTACCAAAAATATGTAGAAGAATACATATTGGCCTAAACTGAAGAAAATAGTTTATTTTTCTACATTTTGAGGATATTTATTATAGCAAAAAGTTAAAAAAATATATATATTTATAGCACCAAAAATAAAAACCGCAGAGGTAATAAAATATCACCAAAAGAAAGCTCCATTTGTGGGAAAAAAAGGACATCAATTTTATTTGGGTAGCGGAGCTGGCGGAACGGGCTGGCGGGCATCAGTATGCTGCCCCCCTAAAAGTGCTGCCTGGTACCCATGGTACCACCCGGTCCCATCATAGGGCCGGCCCTGAGCAGTCTTGTGACTTCTATCAGTATCTAGGCGAGCACTGGTTAAAGCTTGTAGGAGGAGTTTTCTGACTGTCCTATGAAACTATAAGACCCCTGACTCTGTCTGGACAGTGCTGATTGGCCCTGTGCTGATCACATGCATCCTCACGAGAAAAAAGAAAAAACCTCTCTAGTAATACACACAAAACTGAGCATGTGCAGCCTGACTCCATAGATTGTGTTATCAGGAAATTATTAGGAGACATTGAAAGAAGGAGAGGTTCAGAGAAGACAGGGTCAAACAGCCTTTTAACACAATGCGGAGGAGTATAACAAGCATGTATTACTGCATATACAGACTGATTTACTGTAGTGGGTTTAGTAACACTTTACATTCATTGATCTGTACAGTGGAAAAACAGTTGTGAATTTAAAACAGAGGGCCGATGCCTCTATTGGTGCAATCAGTGGTATTTTTTTTCCTGTATCATACAAGGAATGGAATTTTTTACAAAAAGGCTTAATTTTTTTAGACAAGCCTAGGACACCATGATATCTAAAAATGTGTCTACCCAGGCCCGGACTGGCCATAGGGCAAACCGGGCATATGCCCGGTGGGTCGCGGCGGCCCGTGGGCCGCATGTCATGTCTCCCCCCAGTGTAACATGCAGGGGGTCCAGAACTGTTAGGTGTCTGTGTAACAAACTGTGGGGAGGCTGTGTAATGTAAGGCCTCGTACACACGGTCGGACAAAACCGATGAGAATGGTCCGACAGACCGTTTTCATCGGTTCACCGCTGAAGTGGTATGATGGTCTGATGTGTGTGCACACCATCAGTTCAAAATCCGATCGGGTCAGAACACGGTGACGTAAAACACACGACGTGCTGAAAAATACGAAGTTCAATGCTTCCAAGCATGCGTCGACTTGATTCTGAGCATGCGCAGGTTTTGAACCGATGCTTTTCTGTACCAACCATCGGTTTGGTCCTATCGGGCAGCGGTCCATCGGTTCGGTTTTAAAGCATGTTTTAACATTTTGGACCAAAGGAAGACAGACCGATGAAACTGAACTTCAGGTTCATTCTCATCGGTTTTGTCCGACCGTGTGTATGGGGCCTAAGGGTTCCAGAGGTGCGGTGCTATGTAATGTAAAGGGGTCCAGAGGTGCAGGGTGCTGTGTAATGTAAAGGGGCCCAGAGGTGCGGTGCTATGTAATGTAAAGGGTTCCAGAGGTGCAGGGTGCTGTGTAATGTAAAGGGGTCCAGGGGTGCAGGGTGCTGTGAAATGTAAAGGGGTCCAGAGGTGCAGGGTGCTGTGTAATGTAAAGGGGTTCCAGAGGTGCGGTGCTATGTAATGTAAAGGGGTCCAGAGGTGCAGGGTGCTATGTAATGTAAAGGGGTCCAGAGGTGCAGGGTGCTGTGTAATGTAAAGGGGCCCAGAGGTGCAGGGTGCTGTGTAATGTAAAGGGGTCCAGAGGTGCAGGGTGCTGTGTAATTGTAAAGGGGTCCAGAGGTGCAGGGTGCTGTGTAATATAAAGGGGTCCAGAGGTGCAGGGTGTTGTGTGTAATGTAAAAGGGTCCAGAGGTGCAGTGCTATGTAAAGGGGCCCAGAGGTGCAGGGTGCTATGTAATGTAAAGGGGTCCAGGGTGCTGTGAAATGTAAAGGGGTCCAGAGGTGCGGTGCTGTGTAATGTAAAGGGGCCCAGAGGTGCAGGGTGCTGTGTAATGTAAAGGGGTCCAGGGTGCTGTGAAATGTAAAAGGGGCCCAGAGGTACAAGGTGCTGGAACCCCACATCCCATCATTAACCACCGCCGCAAAGCACATTTAGGAGATATTAATTTCACCTACAGGTGAGCCCGATTATAAGCTTACCTGTAAGTAAAAAAGAAATCACAAAACACATTTTACTACCACTTTAATAGGTCTAGGCCAAATGTGGCCCTAATAAATAGAAATGAAAATATTTTTTTTGTAGCTTTAAGTTTAAATGGCATAAAAAGTAGTTCCATTATAATCTGCACTTATTCAGTACCACTCAACGTGTGTTCTCTAGTTATATACTTTGTATCTATTGTTAGCAACATTTATTTAACATTTCTTACACAACTTACCAACAGCGGTAACACAAGTGTGTAGGTAACCAGTTACTATATGTAGGAACACTCAAGTAGGAAATTGGCACGGACCGCAGAGAGTGTGGGTTGAATTTGTTATACACATCCATACATAGAAAAAGCAAAAACATTATGCCACTCTTCAGTCTATAAAAAGGTAACCATGGTAACCCAATAAGAACATCCCATAGAACAATTTTCCCATTCTTTAAAGATCACAATGTAGCTTTCACCTGGAGTATGCTGTAATATTTAACACATGGACCTATCAGGATAGATGGAAGAAGGAGATCTTCTTCACCTGACCAGTCACAAACCAATGCCCGCTACACACTATGGCCCGGATTCACGTAGCACTTATGCCGACGTATCTCGAGATACGCAGCGTAAGTGTCAATGTGCGCCGTCAAATCTGTGCGCCGTACCCACAGAACTAGATACGTCTGAAAATAGGCTTCCTACGACCGACATAACTTTCCTACGCCGTCGTATCGTAGGCGCATATTTACGCTGGCCGCAAGGGGCGCTCCCATTAATTTACGATTCGAATATGCAAATGAGTGAGATACGCCGATTCACGAACGTACTTGCGCCCGGTGCATTAATATACGCGGTTTACGTACGGCTTACGTACGGCGTATAGTTATTCCCCATCCATGAGGCGCAACTCATGCAAAGGTATGGACCAGGGAACAGCCGCCGTATTTTACATCGTTTACGTAGTAGTACGTGAATACGGATGGGCGTAGGTTACGTTCACGTCGTAGGCAGTGATTCGACGTATCTTAGGGAGTATTTCCAACGTGATTCTGAGCATGCGCACTGGTTTGCGTCCACGGGACGGCGCATGCGCCGTTCGTTTGGCCCATCATTTGCATGGGGTCATGCTTCATTTAAATGGATCACGCCCACTTCCACCTACTTTGAATTAGGCCGGCTTACGCCTATGAATTTACGTTACGCCGGTGCAACGTTGGGAGCATTTGCTTTGTGAATACTGTGCTCGCTGCTCTGCGCTACGTCGGCGTAGCGTATATTCGATACGCTACGCCGGCATAACTATGCGCCATTGTACGTGAATCCGGGCCTATGAGTTTTTTTCCCATTCATCTCAGCAGGTTGAGCCCAGGTTTTCACTGTAGAGAACACAGACATCGCATGCGATTCGCACTGCCGTGCCGATCACATGCGATGTCTGTGCAATGCGAGTTCAGCCATACAGTCGTATGGCTGACCTTGCATTGGATTCGCACAAAAAAGGTGCAGGGACTTTTTTCCTCCCATACTGGAATCAGGTCGCATGGGTGTTCTCACCCATGTGATCCAATTCCTTTCCGAATCCACAGTTTGCACTGCGATCTGTGAACCGATCTGGGGGTGTCATTAACATTGTATTAACACCCGCAGCGGTTCGCAGAGGACAGTGTCAACTGCCTGCGGGAGAGATGCGATTCGGGAACCGGCACTGGAATCACGCTGGATTCCGCCTCGCTGTAGTGTGAACCCAGGCTGAGCGGGGAAAAAACTGGCAGCTGCTGTGCTGTACTAACGATCCAACGTTAGTACATGGATTTCCCTGCTGAGCTGTTGTGTGCTGACAGGGGGATGGCCACAAAACACTCCGATCAGCGCTCTCTGCCTGGGAGCACTGATCGGGAGTCTATTGGCTGCTGGTTTTCCAGCATGCTCTTCTAACAGAAGGCGGCTTCTGTCGGACTGGCTGCCATACACATAGGCCAAATGTCGGACGGTTTTTATTGAACCAATCGATGCCATTCGGTCCGTGTGTACAAAGCTTTAGGGATGTAGATAATTATTTTCCTAGGGATAATTTATATCCTTTCAGGATATTGCGTATGCGGTGACGTCAGCACGTCGCTCCACCTGACGTGTTTCCTCACAATATGATCTCGTCCTGGTGCACGGGCGGCGTACTGACTCCCTGCTATATATATATATATAAATATGTACTGTATATATGTACTATATATATATATATATATATATATATATATATACACACACACACACACACACATATACATACACACGTGCAGCGCTGAATAATCACACCTCCGTCTGATCCTCACGTAATCTACAAAATGGAATGATGAAATGCTCACCTTGGAACAAAGCCCTCCAGCGCTGTACTGTCACCGCTGAGAGGGCTGACATGTTCCCCTGGTCTTTCGGGTTCACACGCTCCATGTGATTGGCCGGAGCCGCGATGATGTCAATTCCGTGCATGTGCATGGGAGCCCCCAGTTCCAGCACAAAGCTCTAAAGATCCAGCAAGGTAAGCCAGACCTATAGAGCGTGTGCGCCGGTGATGTCACTGGCAGCATCCAGGGTGAATATCTCCTAAACGGTGCACAGAGATATTCATTTTACATATAGGTGAGCCTTAATTTAGGCTTACCCATAGGTATAAATGACCAAGGTAGGCTTTACTACTGCTTTAAGTCTGATGAGCCACTCAACCATAACTCCTCCTTAGCAGCCAGCAGGCATCTGTTGTTGATCCCTTTGATATAATCCAGTCCAGGAGCTCCATTTATGCGATGAAAAGTTTATTCCATCCGCAAGAAATGTTAACAGCTGCCAAACAACTTCTAAGGCAAGGAAGAGCATGTTGTGTATCTGTCTTGTCAATAAAGTAAACATGATCAGCTGCAGATCATACTGCGCTCTCCAAAATTATACAGAGCTACTGAGCATTATTTACTTTATGCCAAGGGCAAGGTTTCTTGACCTACTTATTCCTGCCATATCAATGAATAATGAATTCCGTTTTTCTCATTCAGCTAGCGTGTACAGCGCACTGCAAATCAATGTCAGTTGCAAAAGTGAGAGGTAATTAATTTACGACTAACAAGGTTATTCAGTAAGCAGTTCAAGGAGCGATAAGAATGTGAAAAGTGCAATAACCGGGAGCAACCGACCATATTAAGATCAGGTTTAGGCCCGGTTCACACTTGTGCGATGCCAGACATCGCATGTAATTTGCAGCGCACTGCGGTTCACAATACATGCGATGTCTGTGCGATGCAATTTCAGCCATACAGATAGTAAGGCTAATATCGCACCGCATTCGGTCTAAACACGCACAGGACCCTTTTTTCTGTTCGGACCGAAATCGGATCGCATGTGTGTTCACACATGCGCAATCCGATTCATGTTCGAACTTTCAGTTCGCAGTGCGATACACGAGCTGCAATGGGGGTGTCGTTAACATATAATGACACTCCCCAGAAGTACGAATATGGCAGTGTGAACTGCCGTGCGAGTCGGGTGCGATGCGGCAATCCGCAGTGGATTCGCACGGTTCTTGCTTCGCACCAGTGTGAACCGGGCCTTAAATCTGGCCATACACTACGCAATCTGATTCTATGACTGCCATACAATCTCCTTCTGATTTACTAAACCCAAGGACAAATCTAAACAATCCATTCAATTAGTATTAAATCAGGCAGGACTTTGCGCTTAGATCGGGTTCACGCTGGTAAGGCATACACTCCGACTTTGACATGTACAAATCCCCCAAAAAATGTGTGTGTGTATATATTGTGACAGGAAGTCAGGTAAGTCTGTGGGTGTTGTCACAGACGGGACATACGTTTCTGCCTGGTTTAGACAATACACCAATTGTTATTAGGCGTCGGCTGCAAATGTAGCCAGGAAAGGCTAAAGGCCGTTGGAAAACTTCAGCTGTTCAGAATGAGGCAATTACACCTCTATAAGTAGTCCAGAGGATTACCACTGATTTGCTGCATCCTGAGGCTTTGTGAGTAAGGAGAGCAGCGTACTGAAAGTCTTCTGAGAAGGTGAGGAGAGGATTGATTTTTCTGTGTGATAAAAATCAAAAGACTATTGTTTTTCTGCTGTATGACCAGTAGTGTCTTCCCAGCACTAGGCTATGCCAGACTCCATAGATAGGTTCCTGTGTGGCCAGGGTTTATTTTATGTTTGATTTTGTTTATGTTGTTTGGATGCTTGCACTTGTTTCCAGCAAGATGGAAGAATAAACCAAAATCTTTGTTTTCAACCGTCTTCGACTGCCTGTCTGTATAAATTCAGTGTGTAGTGAACCCATCCAAGGGGTCACACACCCCGCTATCGAGCTAACCCCTTACAATATATATATATATATATATATATATATATATATATATATATATATATATATATATATATATACACATACACACACACATAAATAAAAATCCATGATTCCCTTTTAGAGATGTCTTAACTGATCCACCTTTTGCCCGACTGACGTTAGAAAAGGTTTCTGAACTACTTTGGTCTGATTTCAGCCTATTGAAAATCATTAAAGTCGTATCCAAGTTGGATCACCATCTTAAATATCTGACTTATGACATCAAAAGAAGGCTTTAAATCTGCAATAAACTGGAAGACTTTTCAACAGAAAATTTACCGTATATACTCGAGTATAAGCCGATATTTTCAGCCCTTTTTTTAGGGCTGAAAATAGCACCCTCGGCTTATACTCGAGTTAGTGTACCTGTCGGGTCGCGGGCATCCATTTTTCAAAAAAGTCGTGGCTTCCCCCTGGTCCGTGATAGGCGTTTGACACTGTGTTTCCGCTACCGCCTATCACGGAGGTCCTTTCATCCTCTGACTTTCCCAGCAGACACTGTGTTCAGTGTTCCGCCTATCATGGACATCCTCTTGTCCAAGGATGAAAGAAGGTCCGTGATTGGCGGAACACTGAACACAGTGTCTGCTGGGAAACTGAGTCCGAGGATGAGAGGACCTCTGTGATAGGCGGTAGCCGAACACAGTGTCAAACGCCTATCACGGAAGCCGCGGCTTTTGAAAAATGGACGCCTGCGACCCGACAGGTATCACGGAACGAATGGGACCAGGAGGAAGCCGCGACTTTTGAAAAATGAATGCCCGCAGCCTGTCAAGAATACAGGTACACTGAGGCTGCAATGGGCACAGTGAGAATGGGCACAGTAAGGCTGCAATGGGCACAGTGAGAATGGGCACAGTAAGGCTACAATGGGCACAATAAGGCTACAATGGGCACAATAAGGCTACAATGGGCAAAGTGAGAATAGGCACAGTAAGGCTGCAATGGGCACAGTAAGGCTGTAATGGGTACAGTAAGAATGGGCACAGTAAGGCTGCAATGGGCACAATGAGAATGGGCACAGTAAGGCTGCAATGGGCACAGTAAGGCTACAATGGACACAGAAAGGTTACAAATGGGCACAGTGAGGCGTGCAAATGGGCATTGTTGACCCTCTTTTCCGCTTACAGTAGCTGCTGCATTCTCACCCTAGGCTTATGTCATGGATATGCAACAAAGTCTGCCTGCTTACCTGATCTCCATGTGTTCATTAGAGGCCTGACCCTCCTTATGACTGTCTATTATCACCTTCCTCCCTGTATGGCTCCACCCTAGGCCATCACAGGAAGCCTATATTAACCATTGCACTGCTTGTCTGCTTTGCTGTTCAATAGTGTAGTTTGCTAGTTACTGTTTGCAGTGTGCCACGATCATCTTCCTGTGTACCGTTTTTGGCTTGTTCCTGACTTCTGCTGTTTGCCTGTGCCCCTGACCATTTGCCTGTCCCACGGTTACCCTTGTCTGCCTGTTGCCCTGACCTCGGCCTACCCATCACCACCATTTTTCCTGCTGGCTGCTTCTCCTCTCTCCCTGCGGAGTGTGACCTGGGGGATCCCGGGGGTCGCGACCTGGATCCAGTTGCGGCCAAGGCCATCCTCACCACTAGAGGCTCTGGTGAACACAAAATTGGGTCTTAGACTCCATGCCCTGGGTGATCTTGGGTTCACGCTTCCTCTCTGCTAGCAGCAGTCGGCTATAGGGTTCACTACCCTGAGGTGCATGTCTGACCCCAACGGGGTGCACTTGTCACCTGGCTACGGGGGACCTGACAGCTTATACTTGAGTCAATAAGTTTTCCTATTTTTTGTGGTAAAATTAGGACCTCGGCTCATACTCGAGTATATACGGTAGCTTATTTCACATTTAGAAAAAAAAAAAAAAGGCAAATACATACTCATGCAAGTAATCTGACATTTTCATTTTCATTCCAGCAGCTGCTTCTCTATTGCTTTACTAATTATCACCTACAGTATTTTTTCCTGCTTTTGGCAGTAAGAAATGTTGGTAAAATTAGGAAGAACACTGCCCACGATCTCCATTAAAAAGTTATAACTGCACCTGCCTGTTATTCAGAAGAATCAAGTTAGGGGTGCAATGATGTAAGTGTAGCTATTTAGTTCAGCTTCGTAGATCAAAGTTTGCCAACAAGGTATTTGTATTTCACAAGTGGTCAAAATTGCTACCCAATTCCAACAAAGATCCTGCAGGATTCAGCCAAACCAACCCACGTATCTCTCTGTCCTTGTGCGAGGTGAACCTTGGAAGACTGATAAGTCATAGCTACTCATACACGTTTTCTTTCCAAGACCGGCAGAGGAAAACAATATGCCTGATCAATTTATAGAGCGGTCAGGCTATGAAAAGGGATATTTATGTAAGGGGTTGACAAGTTAAAGAGTAACTCAAACCATTTAATTCCATCCCCATTTCCTCTAAAGTGTTTTTTTTTCTCCTTTTCTTCCTTTGAGACCACAGAGCGGTGCAAAAAAACTAACATCTAAGTGAACTAAAAAGTGCAAGTGAACACACACAAAAATGTGCACTAGGGTTTGTCATATGTTGCGCTCTTGAAAAGAAAGGACCCTTCCCTGACCCCTTCTGATGAGGGCAAGGCATACTCGGTCCACCTAGACCAGTGGTTCTCAACTTGGGTGGTCGGGACCCCCTCGGGGGTCAAATGATGATTTGCCAGGGGTCACCGAATCCTGGGCTGTTCCCAAAGCCTGCACCGCTCTCCCAGCCTTTTTGCGGCTGCCCAGTAGGGCTGTCCCTGGAGCCTGTGTGACTGCCCATGTAGGCTGTTCCTAGAGCCCGCAGCCACCCACTCAGCCTCTTCACAACCACCCATTCAGTTCACGGCATGGCTGGGGGGCAGAGACTAGATGTCAGTTTACTGGTGAGGAATGTGAAGTAGGAGGGGCTGGAGGAGACCCTATCTCCTGATTTCGGCATAGGTGTCACTGCTACAAGACACCACAAAGCCGGAGACACAGTGAGCAACGCTACCTGTGATTATAGTTGCCAGTAAAAGTCCCCACTACCAGGGATGGGCTGGCCATTGGGACTACAGGGAGTTTCCCGGTGGGCCGATGGCTCAGTGGGCCGGCTTCAGTGACAGCGGACTGCCGCCCCCCTCCGCTCCTCTGTCTCTCCCTCCCCGCAGCGCTCACCTGGGGGGGAACAAAGAAGCAGGGGGAGGACCAGAGGAGCAGGGATGACGACAGAGGAGCATGGGGTGAGGGGACAGACAGCTGACTCAACAGCTATGGCCTGGGAGTTTCTCACTTTTGCCTAATCTTGTCCCATAAGGGGGGCACCGAACTGATTCTTTGCCCCAGGTAAAATAATGTCTAGCTTCCCCACTGGTACTGCCTATAATAGTACCAGTACCAGCCGTTCTACTCTAATAAAGTAGAACGGTTAGTGGCTAGTAAAGGGGGAGAGGGGGCTTGGGTGGCCGGGGGGGGTGCGGGAGTTGTCCGGCTGCCATGGGAGAGACCTGTCAAAGTGGGCCAGTCTGAATTTCTGTCCCAGTCCAACCCTGCCCACTACAGTTTTCAGATCAGCAGATGACCTTGATCAAGAGCACCTAAGTTGGCTGATCAGAACTCCCCCCAGCATTGCCACTCATCCCCCCCCCCCCCCCCCCCCACCAAAGAGTAAGAGAAGGAATAAAAATAGAGAATACCTGGAAGGGAGCGGAAAAGATGGGAAGGAACAAAGAAAAAGGGAGAGAAAGAAACACGGCTCGAGAGAGGGATGGGGGGGGGGGGAAGAAATTAGGATAGAGAGAGATAAGAGGGAAAGAAAGGATAACAAAGAGAGTGGTACATCCTAAAATGTACCATAAGTGGTTTTAATACTATACGAGTGGAAGGGAGTCAGGGAGCGCAAAATGTCTGTGGGTTAGGGGCTCAAATTACTTGTCTTGGGTGCTGACAACCCACGCTACGAAAATAATTTTACTGTTAGGGGTCCCCACAACTTGGGAAATTTTATCAAGGGGTCACGGCACTAGAAGGTTGAGAACCACTGACCTAGACAAAGGGTCTGGCGGACCTCTCTCCTCATCCTATGCATTAAGGTGAAAAAACTCCTGGCAATGAAAACACCCCAGCTCCCTCGTTTTACTTACCTGAGCCCGTTCACCTGCTCGGCTCACCCCGGCGTCCTCTTCTCCACTGCTTCTCGGCGTTGCTTGGATAGATTGATAGCAGCGCAGCCATTGGCTCCCGTTGCTGTCAATCAAATCCAATGACGCAGCCACCGGGGGGTGGGACTGAGACATAAACTCTGTGTCTATGGACGCAGAGTGTATGAGACTGGCGCGCGCCCGCAAGGTAACCCCCTCGGGAGAGAGCTTCCTGAGGGTGTTATCTATTGCGGGGAGGAGCCGAGAGAGCCGCCGTGGGACCCCAGAACAGGAGGATCGGGGCCACTCTGCAAAACGAACTGCACAGTGGAGGTAAGTATGACATGTTTGTTTGTTTTTTTAAATAAAAAAATTTACCTTCACAACCCCTTTAAGGGGCTCAACTAAAGAGAGACCCAACCCCACCAAGACAGGGGTGGATGAAACCTAAGAGTCACACATCCTCCCACTATACCCAAACCCTACCATCCTGTAAGTGAAGATAAAAAAAATAAAACACTGCCATCTTCTCCTGGTCTTCCTTCTTGGTTCTGACTCTTTTGTCTCTTGGTTGGCCAGGCCAATTTTCTGTTAAATACTTGCAGGCACATGGGAGTCACATCATCACAGCACAGAGCAGTGCTGCAAATGTAGAGTGAGCTGCACATGTGTGGCTCAGTGTACACAAACACTGACAAACAGTAAGGGCTCTTTCACACGGGCGGCCGCCTAAAAAACTGGCAGGCGGACCTGAACGGGCGCTCCGTGCTCCTCTATGGAGCCGCGTATGTCAGCGGTGACATGCCCGCTGACATCCGACCCGCTCCGATCCGCCAAAGTGTGACGGAGGAAAAACCTACTTTTCCATCTGTCTGGCGGATCGGGTGAACACGGACAGACGGTCTGTGTTCATCCGATCCCCCCATGGGGGAGAGCGGAGAAAAGACAGGGCGGTCCCTACACAGTGTGCGGGGACCGCCCTGTCATCCGCCGGCTCAGCGGGGATCAACGGAGCGATCCCCGCTGAGCAAGCGGAGGTTCACGGGGCGGATCATTACTGATCCGCCCCATGTGAAAGGGGCCTAAGAAGGGTTTAAGACAGAAGGGACCAAGAGGTTTTTTTTCACTTTAGGAGATGGGCTATTTGGTTTCTTTTGTACTTTTTGTTTGCAGTCTTAATGGTTGCACTGTTTGTCTGGACCAGTGTTTCTCAACCTTTTTTCATTTAAGGCACTTTTTAAAATTATGGACAATCTCGAGGCACCCCATTCTAAAATGTAAAAACTATTATAATTATTTTACATAATGCAGCAACATCCACACCCAACATTAGATTTGATTTATCATTTCCAAGGGAATACACTTGTATTTGGCTTGTATACAATTTTTAGATTTTTTTTTTTAAACATTTTGCCAAGGCACCCATGAAAAAATCTCAAGGCACCTTGATTGAAAAGGCTGCTCTGAATTCCCAAGCCCTACACCAGGGATATGCAATTAGCGGACCTCCAGTTGTTGCAGAACTACATGAGGCATAGCAAGACTGACAGCCACAAGCATGACACTCAGAGGATGAGGCATGATGGGACCAATGCAGTGGCGTATCTAGGGAATGGCAGCCATGGCAAGTGCCATGGGCGCCATATGAAGTGGGCGCTGTTGAGTGGCTGGGCAGCAAGGCACTTATTGGGGTCTGAGGGTCTCTTCTTTCCTCCTCCCGAGCATAGGCAGGATCTCCTTTTCAGCACCTTTGCTAATGGACAATGGCAGCGCTATCCCTGCTACGTTCAGCCACAGCCCTCCCCTGTTCTCCCAGGCCATCTGGTCGGATTGGCAGCGCACAAAAAAGAAGGAGGAGCATCAGTTTCTTCCTCTCCTCTGTGAAAACTGAGGTCTTAAGTGATGAAGATTTCATCACTTCCCGTATTGGTTCTGCATTTACCTGGCCTTTTGAGGGCAGAGGAGGGATCAGGGGTCTAATAAACCCCAGATTTATCCATAAAGAGGATATGTCACTACCCAAAGGGATGATAATTGTTAGCCGTTTTTTTTTGTTAAGGTAATCTGAAAAATGGGTTTCAAATGTTTTGACAGCAGCGCAGTTTCTGTGCTCGCCATAGGTGCTATTTTCACTAGCTAAGCCTCTGGACCAATGGAGCCAATAAAGCTGATGAGGGCCAAGAAGACTGAAACAGTTGTATGCAAAATGGTAAAAGTGGCTCTGTAAAATGATAGCTATATCTGTACGATACACAAGCAGTTCTTGCAGTAGGGATGACTAGAAGGGCAAAAAGGAATGATTTGCATGACTCTGTCCATTAACTGATAAGCGGAGACTCCGTTCCGTGCCTAAAAATAACTTTTGAAATACATTACAATGTTAAAGTGGAATTTCAGGATAAAGCCAACTAATCTTAAAAATGTTCATTCCTCCTCCTATTCTGACTAACCCATGTAAGAAAGATCTGAAAACGTATATATTTCCAGGCCGCTTAAGTCTGGAAATAGGGGGAGGTAACATTTTTTAAGATTAGTTAGGTTTATCCTGGATTTGAGAAACATTAGTTCTATGCTGGGCTTCCTCCACCACTAGTAGCAATCTGCGGTTATGTGACCGCTTTGCTTACTAATGAAAGCCAAAAGGGAAAGTGCATTCATGATCATAAGATTGCGGTATCCTTCACCTGCACTGCTAACATGATGGAGCAGCACCAGCGCCCCTTGGGTATAGCAGAAGCCAAACTACCTATACATATCTGCATATAAAAGTCCCCCTCAAAAAGAAGCTTTATACTTACTTCTCTTATAAAGCACACACTTAGGGTGTTTAGTATACCATGCCCCCCACTGGGCTCTGTGGTTCGTCCTATTGACCCCTACGTCACTACAGAACACAGTAAAATTGTATGGGTTATCTGGCACCTGTAGGGAAGAAAACAGGGGCCCGGATTCACAAAGCACTTGCGCCAACGTATCTCCAGATACGCCACGTAAGTGCAAATATGCGCCGTCGTATCTGTGCGCCGTATCCACAAACTAAGATACGCCTAAAAACAGGCTTAATCCCACCATCGTAACTTGCCTACGCCGGCGTAGGGTGGGCGCACATTTACGCTGGCTGCATGGTGGCGCTGCCCATATTGATTAGCCAATCAAATATCCAAATGAGGAAAATACGGCGATTCACGAACCTGCTGTAACGCCACTGGCGTTATACTAAGCAAGACGAGTACAGCCTTGCCTGGTACAGGCAGCTGCACTCGTCTCCTTGACTCTGTCGCGTCACTTCCTGTGCGCCGCGGCTTGCGTTCCACGCTGGAACGCGGAAGCGCGCCCAGCGTGTTTCCTCGTTTCCCGCGCTGCGCGGGCTATTTAAACTTGCAGCAAGGACGGCAGGGTGTTCCGCTATTTTGTTGGACCCCTGCCGTCACCTGCAAACCCCTGGAGCCTCACCAGTGAACCTGCTGCCTAATCCTGGGATTCTTCATCCAGCCCAGCCTGCTACAGAACCGCTCCAGGCTCTTCCAACCCTCCCCAGGCATCAGCACTTCAGGCATCCTTCTCCAGCTTGGGTCTACTGCTTACCTGGAAGCTTCACAGTTATCTTCAGCCAAGGTGTCAACTACAATTCCTCCAACTGAAGACAGCAGTACCGCAAGTATCCTAATACTGATTCAAATGTCATTTAGGCAATATTGAACTGAACTGCAAAGGAACTCTGTCTATTACTCTCTCCCTTATTGGCACTTGGCAAACTATATTATAGCAAACTGTGCTTTATACTCATCTCTAGGCTGTCCTAGGCTTGAACAGTAAGCATTGTACTGTACTAGTGATATTTACTTCAGTAATTGCCCGTATCCATTTAAGCAATTTGTTCAGATATACATATATACTTTCATATGAACTGCTAACGCTATTTAGCTTATGAAGTAATAAGCAACTGTTATTGTGGAATCTACCTGAGGTTGTGATGATTCAACCATTAACTCTTTAACCAGTTATAGAGTGACTCTTGGTTAATTCTGAGAAACCTCCGCAGCTGAGATCCAAATTAAATAAATCTATATCAAGGCAGGATCGTTACATAATAGCGGAACCTAACATTATGGATCCAGCGGAACTAGCAAACCATTTAGTGGGCTTATCACAACGTGTGGACGCACTTACTACTAATCTGACTGACCTCCGCTTAGAAAACGAGGCCCTTAGGAATCAAAATTTTGCTCAAGCCAGGGAGCAACCAGAACCGAAAGTCTGCCCCCCAGAATGCTTTTCTGGTGACAGGAAAAATTTTCGCCAATTTATCAGTTCATGTCGGTTAATGTTTGATTTACGTCCACGGACTTATTATTCTGACAGAGTCAGAATTTTGACTTTAATTTCATATCTTAAAGGAGAACCCAGAGTTTGGGCGGACGCCTATGTTGAAGAGCATGGCGATCTACTGGGCGCCCTCAATACTTTTATAGATGAAATGTCCTTACTCTATGAGGACCCTAACAAACAGCTTACCGCTGAAAATACCATCAGGAACTTGAGACAAGGAAAGAGACATGTGGAGGACTATATTTCAGAGTTTAAATGCTGGTGTCGTGAAACTTTATGGACAGATATAGCTCTCAGGAATCAGTTTCGCATTGGTTTGTCCGAGTCCGTCAAGGATGAGCTTGCACGCGTTGAAATTCCAGCATCTCTGGAAGACCTTATGCATCTTTCCCTCTCAATTGATAGACGCATTAGAGAAAGAAAGGCTGAACGAGCTAACTACTATCAACCAGCACCAATCAGGAGGGCCAGGTCACCTCCCAAGGAAATTCCTATGGAAGTTAGTACAATTAGAGGTCCACTGACCCCAGCTGAGAGACAGAGACGTAGAAGCAACAATCTATGTCTCTACTGTTCCGCCCCTGACCACATGGTCTCTGCCTGCCCCATTCTAAGAAGTAAAACTGAAGGTAACAACAACTTAAATGTTAGTAGTTTAAACCTAACAGAACCCAGAACTCATTCAAACATTAACCAATATATCTTTCTCACCCTTACTTTACAGTGGGACCAAGATAAAACCACCATTGACGCGATGGTCGATACTGGTGCTTGTGGCAATTTTATTGATTTAAGTTTTGTTAATTTAAATAAAATTCCTTCTGAGTTAAAGCAAAACCCCTTGTCTGTCACCTTCATTGACGGATCTAAATCCCCCTCTGGTCCAGTACTGTCTCAAACTGCCCCATTATTAGTCACATGTGATAATGCACATATGGAGAACCTTGTGTTTGACATCATCCCATCGCCCTTATTCCCAGTCGTTCTAGGGTTACCATGGTTACACATCCATCAACCAACCTTTCATTGGTCTAAAACTTCACTTTGTTTAGATTCTCCTTACTGTAAACATACTTGCTATCCCTCACATAACTCTCTTTTAAATAATGTAAACGCCGATGGTGTTCCGTCTTATTTAATGGACTTCTCGGATGTCTTCAGCAAAACCAATGCTGAGACACTTCCACCTAATAGAATTTATGATTGTCCTATTGATTTAATTCCAGAGGCTACTATTCCCACTGCTAGAATTTACCCATTATCACAGCCTGAACTGGGTTATCTCAAGGAATACCTGGATGACAATCTTAGAAAGGGGTTCATTAGACCCTCTACCTCCCCAGCTAGTGCTGCAATGTTTTTTGTTAAAAAAAAGGACGGATCTCTCAGACCTGTAATTGATTATCGTTTACTGAATAACATCACGATAAAGAATCGTTACCCATTGCCACTAATTCCAGAACTAATAGAAAGGCTGCAAACTTCCAAGATTTTCACAAAGCTAGATCTCAGGGGTGCTTACAATTTGATCAGAATTCGTCCAGGCGACGAGTGGAAGACTGCTTTTAAAACTCGATACGGTCTGTTTGAGTGCTTAGTGATGCCATTTGGTCTGTCAAATGCACCTGCAACTTTCCAACGTTTTATTAATGACATTTTCCGTGATTTACTGGACGTTTGTGTTGTGATCTATCTAGACGATATCTTGATTTATTCTGATACCTTTGAAGAACATACTAAGCATGTCAGATGGGTTTTAGACAGGCTCAGAACACATTGCCTCTACGTTAAACTCGAAAAATGTGTCTTTAGTCAGACTAGTGTTTCTTTCCTTGGGTACCAAATCACCCCGGAAGGAATACAGATGGACGATTCAAAAGTAGATTGTATTCTCTCTTGGCCAGTTCCCCAATCTAGAAAAGCCTTGCAGCGCTTCCTCGGCTTTTCAAATTATTACCGTAAATTCATTAAAAACTTCTCACAGATTGTGAAGCCCCTGAATGCGTTAACAAGTAAAAATACACCTTTCAAATGGACAAATGAGGCACAAGTAGCTTTTGAGACACTCAAACGATCCTATACTACTGCTCCAATCCTCCAACTACCCAACCCTTCATTCTTCTTCATTGTAGAAGTTGATGCATCACATTTCGCATTAGGCGCAGTACTCTCGCAGCAACAAAGTGTGTCGGAACCTTTACATCCAGTGGCTTTTTATTCCAGAACTTTAACCAGTGCAGAAAGGAATTACCCAATTGGAGAAAAAGAACTCCTAGCAATTAGAGATGCTCTAGCCAACTGGAGACACCTTCTTGAGGGTTCCACACACCCGATCACCATTTTGACAGATCATCGAAATTTGCAACATCTGAAGGCCTGCAAAACCTTGTCTGCCCGTCAAGTGAGATGGAGCTTGTTCTTTGACCGATTTGATTTTCAGATCTCCTATAGACCAGGTACACAAAACTTAAAAGCGGATTCCTTATCCCGCATGAATGAAGATTGCTCCACCGAGTTACCACCTCATTCTATCATTTCTGATAACCGATTTATAGGAATAACTACTTCCTTTAAACAGTTACTCTCTCAAACCATATCCACAGATGCTTCTAAGCTTCCTAATGGTGTTACAAAACAAACAGATGGATTATACACTTATAAAGACAATTTGTATGTCCCTCCAAAATTACGGTTATTATTACTTAAACAATTACATGATTCTCCATTAGCTGGTCATCCCGGAATCACCAAGACAATACATCTTGTTAAAAGACACTATTGGTGGCCCCAATTAACTAAAATGGTTAAAGAATATGTTTCTTCCTGCGAGATTTGTGCTAGCAACAAACCCTCTAGGAAACCACCATTTGGTCTTCTTGCCTCCCTCCCAATACCCAACAGACCATGGGAGGTTGTATCAATGGACTTTATAGTTGAGCTTCCCAGATCAAATGGGGCTAATACCATCATGGTCACTGTAGATCTATTCACTAAAATGGCACACTTTATTCCCTTAAAAAATCTTCCAACCTCACTAGAGACAGCAACAGCTTTCATAAACAATGTTCTAAAATTGCATGGATTACCTGCTCAGATTATCTCTGATCGAGGATCTCAATTTGTTTCCAAGTTTTGGAAAGCCTTGTGTAAAGCACTAAAAATTGATCATAGGATGTCCACTGCTTATCATCCCCAAACGAACGGACAGACAGAACGCATTAACCAGATCTTGGAACAGTATTTGCGCTGTTACTGTACTCATCTCCAAGATGACTGGTTCCAACTGCTTCCCCATGCGGAATTTGCATACAATAATTCAACCAGCTCTTCGTCACTACTCTCACCATTTTTTGCCAACTATGGGTTTCACCCAAACAGTTTACCAACTTCATTCCTTTCAAACAAGGTACCTGCAGTAGACGATTATCTCTCCACCCTAAAAAACACAATTCCAATCATACGGTCAAACCTAGAAGCTGCTCAATCACGACAAAAACGTAACTATGATCTTCATAGATCAGTACCTCCTGCTTACAACGTTGGAGATCTAGTTTGGCTTTCTACCAGAAATCTACGTCTAAACCTACCATCGAAAAAGTTGGGTCGTCAATTCATAGGTCCATATCCTATTTCCCAAGTGATTAACCCTAATGCAGTAAAACTACATTTACCCCTTGATTGGAAGATACATCCAGTTTTTCATGTCTCCCTTATAAAACCTTATGTACCCAATCCATTTCCCAATAGAATTGCACGACCTCCTCCACCAGTTGAAGTTCTGGGTGAAACAGAATATGAAGTAGAAAAGATTCTGGATTCTAGAAAAAGAGGCTCTGACATCCAATATTTAATACGTTGGAAAGGTTACTCCCAACTTGAAGATTCTTGGGAAAATTCTTCTCACCTTCATGCTCCCCGTTTAATTAGACAATTCCATCAGAGGTACCCCACTCGTCCTTCGCCTATTATTGGCACTGGTGGTGCCCCATTGAGGAGGGGAGTATGTAACGCCACTGGCGTTATACTAAGCAAGACGAGTACAGCCTTGCCTGGTACAGGCAGCTGCACTCGTCTCCTTGACTCTGTCGCGTCACTTCCTGTGCGTCGCGGCTTGCGTTCCACGCTGGAACGCGGAAGCGCGCCCAGCGTGTTTCCTCGTTTCCCGCGCTGCGCGGGCTATTTAAACTTGCAGCAAGGACGGCAGGGTGTTCCGCTATTTTGTTGGACCCCTGCCGTCACCTGCAAACCCCTGGAGCCTCACCAGTGAACCTGCTGCCTAATCCTGGGATTCTTCATCCAGCCCAGCCTGCTACAGAACCGCTCCAGGCTCTTCCAACCCTCCCCAGGCATCAGCACTTCAGGCATCCTTCTCCAGCTTGGGTCTACTGCTTACCTGGAAGCTTCACAGTTATCTTCAGCCAAGGTGTCAACTACAATTCCTCCAACTGAAGACAGCAGTACCGCAAGTATCCTAATACTGATTCAAATGTCATTTAGGCAATATTGAACTGAACTGCAAAGGAACTCTGTCTATTACTCTCTCCCTTATTGGCACTTGGCAAACTATATTATAGCAAACTGTGCTTTATACTCATCTCTAGGCTGTCCTAGGCTTGAACAGTAAGCATTGTACTGTACTAGTGATATTTACTTCAGTAATTGCCCGTATCCATTTAAGCAATTTGTTCAGATATACATATATACTTTCATATGAACTGCTAACGCTATTTAGCTTATGAAGTAATAAGCAACTGTTATTGTGGAATCTACCTGAGGTTGTGATGATTCAACCATTAACTCTTTAACCAGTTATAGAGTGACTCTTGGTTAATTCTGAGAAACCTCCGCAGCTGAGATC
Organism: Rana temporaria; assembly: GCF_905171775.1. Lineage (NCBI taxonomy): Eukaryota > Metazoa > Chordata > Amphibia > Anura > Ranidae > Rana > Rana temporaria. The sequence continues at coordinate 29,813,848 of NC_053499.1, read as the reverse complement.
CAAATTAAATAAATCTATATCAAGGCAGGATCGTTACACCTGCGCCCGCCCAACGCAGGCTACGAGAGGTGCGCGTAAGTTGTACGTCCGGCGTAAATTTAAGCCCCATAAAGGAGGTGTAACTCAGCAGCAGACATGTAAAGGTCTGCATCAGGGAACAGAAGCCGGCGGTTTTTACGTAGTTTACGTTGGACGTGTGTCTGGATGGGCGTAGATTACGTTCATGGCGTAGGCAGTGATCCGGCGTATCTTAGGTAGTTGTTCCGACGTGGTTATGCGCATGCGCACGGGGATGCGTCCACGACACGACGCATGCGCAGTTCGTTCAACGTACTTGTCTGGCTCTCAAACCATCATTTGCATGGGGTCACGCCTCATTTGCATGGGTTTGCATGGCTCACGCCCACTTCCGCCTACGCCGACTTACGCCTTCGAAACCCAGCGCAGTTTAGGCAGCATTGGCTTTGTGAATTCCATGCTTGCCTCTCTGCGCTGCGTCGGCGTAGTGTACAGGAGATATGCTATGGCGGACTGTATTTAAAACTTTATGGTTATGATAGCCCCAAGCTTGGTACTGCTGCATGATAAACCAACACACTTTGACTTTAAAGGGGTTGTAAAGGTACAATTTTTTTTTACTAAATGGCTTCCTTTACCTTAGTGCAGTCCTCCTTCACTTACCTCATCCTTCGATTTTGATTTGAAATGTCCTTATTTCTTCTGAGAAATCCTCACTTCCTGTTCTTCTGTCTGTAACTACACACAGTAATGCAAGGCTTTCTCCCTGGTGTGGAGTGTCGTGCTCGCCCCCTCCCTTGGACTACCGGAGAGTCCGGACGCCCACTAACACACAGCTCCTTTCTCTATCTGCAACGTAGAGAGCGTCCTGACTCTCCTGTAGTCAAAGGAAGGGGGGCGAGCATGACACTCCACACCAGGGAGAAAGCCTTGCATTACTGTGTGGAGTTACAGACAGAAGAACGGGAAGTGAGAATTTCTCAGAAGAAATAAGCACATTTAAAACAAAATGGAAGGATGAGGTAAGTGAAGGAGGACTTCACTAAGGTAAAGGAAGCTATTTAGGGAAAAAAAATTGTACCTTTACAACCAATTTAATTTTTATTTTTTTTAAGTTATGATACACTTTAAAAGGTTTATACGACACTAGAATTTCCATAGAAATTTGACTCCCAGGTCATTTCGGACAATTGTTAAAGTGGAGGTTCACCCGAAAATACAAATTTTTAACCTTAGATTCATGCTCATTTTGTCTAGGAGAATCGGCTAGTTTTTTTTAAATCAAAGCAGTACTTACTGTTTTAGAGAGCGATCTTCTCCGCCGCTTCCGGGTATGGGCAGCGGGACTGGGCGTTCCTATTTTGATTGACAGTCTTCTGACAGGCTTCCGACGGTTGCATCCATCGCGTCACGATTTTCCGAAAGTAGCCGAACGTCGGTGCGCAGGCGCAGTATAGAGCCGCACCAACGTTCGGCTTCTTTCGGCTACTCGTGACGCGATGGATGCGACCGTCGGAAGCCTGTCGGAAGACTGTCAATCAAATAGGAACGCCCAGCCCCGAAGACCATACCCGGAAGCGGCGGAGAAGATCGCTCTCTAAAACGGTAAGTACAGCTTCGATTTTAAAACAACTAGCCGATTCCCCTAGACAAAATGAGCATCAATCTAAGGGTAAAAATATTTTTATGGGTGAACTCCCGCTTTAAGTGTGTCAAGTTGGGGATTTTGTAGCTCATTGTTTTTTTAGGGCATTTTCTGCCAACTTTTATTTAAACAAAAGGAAAGTAAAACTAATATCTTCCCACGTAGTTCTCACCATTAATACGACAAACAAACAATATTCAGCCTTGTGGCTCTCTTTGCAGCATTACTGTTCATTCCTTGGTCCTTCAGACCATCTAACACACAGTCCCAGTGCTAGTTCACAAGATGCTGTACCTCTGTCAGCTTGACTTCTTATCCTGCAGCTGCTACATCCTTCACAGGCTCGTTCCTTTGTCTGTCCTGACCTGGATAGTATGGTGCAGGCATGCGCCTCACAGCTCTCTTCACACAATGTCCCACTGTGCATCTAACAGGAAGCCAGAACACACCTGTGCCATTAGTGTGCTTGTTTCCTGGAAAACCTGGCCCACACCACCATATTAAAACAGTTGGAAGGCCTCTCCCTGCCACATAAAGAGGTATCTTGAATAATGCAATACACTAGACCAGTTTTTCTCCACATTGTCACCACAGAGCAACCTTTGAAATAGTTTTCAAGCCAATGTGAAACCCATTCTAAAACCAATTCATTGGTGGTCAATAGGACAAATGCTCCCTATTAAGGATGAGCTCCAGCGTGTTGACATAGTACACGTGCAGAGCCCGCCAGGAAGTCTGCACGGCGCTGTGCTAATCACAGCCAAGGAGACATTTCCCGATGCTCGGCTGCAGAGATCGGGAAATGTCTCCCTGGCTGTGATTAGCGCAGCGCCGTGCAGACTTCCTTGCGGGTTCTGCACGTGTACTATGCGAACACGCTGGAGCTCATCCTTACTCCCTATATTGGTGGTCAGTAAGAAGAATTTCCCTTACCTTGGTAGTAAGCGGAATAAATTATCCTTACATTGGTGGCCATTGGGAAGAATGCCCCTACATTGGTGGTAAGTGGGACAAACGCTCCCTTTATTGGTGTTCAGTGGGAAGAAAATCGCTTAGAGTGGTTGTCAATATGCCACCCTTACAGACAGCTAAACAGATCATCATTGTCATGCAGCTGGCTGTTCCAAGTGGCTTTGGTCCTAGAACTATGCAGGAACTCGCAAATTGAAGGTCAGTTAGCTACAGCTTAAAGTGGAACTTTAGTCCTGAGTGGGCGAACAGGCAGGAATTTTAATGCAGAAGAGACATGTTTTGTCTCTTCTGCATAAAATGTATTTACCTGTCTGTCCACCGCTGTACAGCGAGACCCGCAAGCGCAGCTCGTTGTACAAATTAGGCAATGCTAGATCTGTGCGGGAGTGAAGTCATCCCTGCCAGGCTATCCGAAGATGTCAGCAGGGCTGGACTGGGACAGAAATTTGGCCCTGGACTTCATACAGACTGGCCCACTTTGACAGGTCTCTCCCATGGCGGCCGGACAACTCCTGCACCCCCCTGGCCACCCAAGCCCCCTTTCCCCCTTCACTAGCCACTAGCCGTTCTATTTATTAGAGTAGAACGGCTGGTACTGGTACTCTTATAGGCAGTACCAGTGGGGAAGCTAGACATTATTTCACCCGGGACAAAGAATCAGTTCGGTGCCCCCCTTATGGGACAAGATTAGGCAGAAGTGAGAAACTCCCAGGCCATAGCTGTTGAGTCAGCTGTCCCCCCCCCCCTGCTCCTCTGCTCCTCCCCCTGCTTCTTTGTTCCCCCCAGGTGAGTGCTGTGGGGAGGGAATGACAGAGGAGCGGAGGGGGGAGGCGGTCCGCTGTCACTGAAGCCGGCCCACTGAGCCATCGGCCCACCGGGAAACTCCCTGTAGTCCCACTGGCCAGTCCATCCCTGGATGTCAGCGACTGGGCGGGGAACTCTGGGACACTGCATCACTGGATCCAAGGTGAGTATTGTTCTGCTTTAGGCTGCATTCACACCTGAGCGTTTTGTCACCTGAAGCCCGACGCCCCAAAACGCTAGAGGGGAAAAAATACATTATTCTCTATGGAGATGGTTCACATCTCCACTACAAACCGCCTGACGCTGAACGCCTGAAGCCCAAACAAGTTCTGGACCCTTTTGTCGCTCGAATTTGGGCGTTTAAGCGTTTTACATTGGTGACCCTAGACCTGTACAAAATCGCGGTAAAAAACACAGCATTTTGACGCGGCAAATCGCGGTAAAAAACGCTGCGTTTTGTCGCGGTTAAAAAAATGCCGCAAAAAGCTACGCTCAGGTGTGAATGCAGCCTTAAGGAGTCCCTAGAACCCCAGGGATCCACATAACCCTGGCTGAAAATAGCTGGACTAGACCATCCTACTTGTATATAATATAACTCTAGTCTATAACTTTTATTTTTTAGCTCTTACAAGAGTTGGAGAGAATTAGAATTTCTGCCAGATCTTTATTGCTGTTAATGTCCCTAAAGGGAAATGTTACTCCTACTACCTGTCTGTGAAAGCAGAAAGTAGCAGGAACTGGGAGTAATTCTTCCCAAAGAGAGGGAAATTAACATTTCTGACAGTTGAACTTAGGGTGTAACAGTCTATTAATATGGGTGATGGCTTAGGGCTAAGCACAAAGTTTAATACCAAGGAAATTGATGCAATGAATTTAACCAAAGATCTACTCCTATTACATGAGCTGTACATCAGGAAATCCAAAAACTATTAGCCAAACTATAGCTACAAAACATATTGGCCCAGATTCACGTAGGAGAGCGCATCCTTGTGCGGGCGTAACGTATCCTATTTACGTTACGCCTCCGCAACTTTGACAGGCAAGTGCAATATTCTCAAAGCAAAGTTGCGGTGGTGTAGCGTAAATAGGCCGGCGTAAGCCCGCCTAATTCAAATGTGGAAGATGTGGGCGTGTATTATGTAAATGTATTGTGACCCCACGTAAATGACGCTTTCTCCGAACGGCGCATGCGCCGTCCGTGAAAGTATCCCAGTGCGCATGCTCCAAATTAACCCGCAAAAAGCCAATGCTTTCGACGTGAACGTAAATGACGCCCAGCCCTATTCGCGAACGACTCACGCAAACGAGAAAAATTTTACGTTGTTCCGACGTCCATACCTAACATTGTTACGCCTCATCTACGCCTCATAGAGCAGGGGTAACTTTACGCCGGAAAAAGCCTAACGTAAATGGTGTATCTGTACTGCGTCGGCCGGGCGTACTTTTGTGAATAGGCGTATCTAGCTGATTTACATATTTCTAGGCGTAAATCAGCGTACACGCCCCTAGCGGCCAGCATAAATATGCAGTTAAGATACGACGGCGTAGGAGACTTACGCTGGTTGTATCTTAGAGAAATGTTGGCGTATCTGATTCTTTGAATCAGGCCCCAAGATACGACGCCTCAGACTCAGAGATACAACGGCGTATCTGGAGATGCGCCGTCGTATCTCCTACGTGAATCCGGGCCACACAGTATATTACCGTATATACACGAGTATAAGCCGAGTTTTTCAGCACATTTTTTGGTGCCGAAAATGCCCCCATCGGCTTATACTCTTTTTGCGCCTGCTCTCCCGGACTTTGGGGACCCGGTACCCGCCGGCCATGGATCCCCTGGACCCCAAACTTCGCACACCTATAGCCCCACTCTTCTGCAAAGTTTGTACGACCGGGTGGCACCAATTTTTCAAAGTCGGGCACCCCTTCCAAAGACTCCCATGTTAAACAGTAATTTCTCCGGTAACATTGGGGACCCAGTACCGGCTGGCTGTAGGTCCTCTGGACCCGAAACTTGGCATACGTGTAGCCCCAGTTCTCCTCTATAAGTGTGCAAAGTTTGCTGTCTGGGGGACCTACGCCCGGGGAGCACCGATTTTCAAAGCCAGTCACCCTTCTATATACTCCCATGTTAAACGTAAGTCTAGTCATGGACACAGTGAGGCATGGGCACAGTGAGGTATGGGCACAGTGAGGTATGGGCACAGTGAGGTATGGGCACAGTGAGGCATGCAGATGGACACCCTAGGCTTATACTCGAGTCAATACGATTTCCCAGTTTTTTGTGGTAAAATTAGGTGCCTCGGCTTATATTCGGCTCGGCTTATACTCGAGTATATATATATATATATATACTGTATATATATATATACTGTATATATATATATATATATATATATATATATATACACACGGTAACTTTATTTACAAATAAAACAACCCATAAAAAAATAAAAAACCCTGAACACATTAGCAGCACTTTTTACATCTTGTTTTAATCATTTTTTAAGCCACATAGAAAAATGAAGGGATTGAAAAGGTTGAGAATCTGTCAACTTCTTTTAATGGAGCGAGGAATAAATGCTTTTTTTACTAAAATTAATTGATTTGTCATTTCTGTAAAACTTCCCTCGACTGGTTACCAAGTTGCTTAAGTGGCCCTTGCGCTTCAAAAGGTTGGGCACCCCTGCCATAGACACACTCCTAAACCTTGTGGACGGCCTTCCCAGAAGAGTTGAAACTGTTATAGCCGCAAGGGGTGGGCCAACTCAATATTGAATCCTACCGACTAAGACTGGGATTTTTTTTATTTCATCTATAGCTATGATTAAGCATTGACACTCAATGCGAAACGCGTCAGCTGTTTATCCCACTGTGTGCTGATATCTGTAGTGCATTTTTTCCTGTACCCAATAAAGGGCACGTCTTTTTTCAAGTTACTGGAGTGCGGCTGTCCATATCCTTATTGTTTTTGCATAAGACTGGGATGCCATTGAAGTTCATGTGCGTGTTAGGCTGGGTTCACATTTCCATGCAGAGCGGCTCAGAGCAGCCGTCCGGTGCATCCCTGTTCACCGTTTCAGGTCTGATTTTGGTCCGAAATTTCGGGTGAATTCGGACCTGACATGGACCAGAAGACGCACAGGACTCCAATGCAATTCGCTCCGCATCCATCCCGGAGATGTGTGAACTGGCTCCATTAAAGTGGTTGTAAACCCTTATATGTGACTTCTACCTATAGGTAATTGGATGTGGAAAAACCACATCCAATTCGCATGTTAGAAGCCTGTGACCGTCTCTGAAACAGGAAGTAAACCCTGATGGGTTTTACTTCCTCTTTTGCTCCCTGCAAATAAAAAGCACAATGGGCTAGTATGCATAGCATACTAGCCCAGTATGTGTCACGTACCCGCAAAAGAATGCAGCGATGTCCCCTGTGTAGGTAGGGTTGCCACCTTTTCTTCAAGCCAAACCCGAATACTTTCGGCAGCATAGGGCAATGATTTTTTTTTCAGTAAACACTATAGGATTATAAAAGTCCTAGGACAAATTTGGGTGCCCCAAGAAGATCAGTAACATAGCGCACAAAGCGCGCCAGTGGTTGTGGCCAAATTGCTCTTGCTGACATCATCACCCCACCCTTCAGTGATGCCAAACCTGCCCCCAAACAGTCACACACACTGGCAACAGATTTGTGTATGACTATCTTGGTTACTTGGGGAGCCACAGTCTGGTCTGAATAATGTGTCCGGGTTTCAGGTGGACTAAAACCTGGACACATGATTCAAAAACCCAAACTGTCCGGGTGAATTCTGGACAGGTGGCAACCCTGGGCCATATTCCCGTAGATTGTAGGCGGGCGGCGCGTAAGCCATTTACACTACGCCGCCCCAACCTACAGGAGCAAGTGCTGTATTCCCCAAACACTTGCTCCGTAGTTTGGGGCGGCGTAGTGTATTTGGCCCGGCGTATCCCAGCGTAAATCCAAGGGGGCGGCTTCTATTTAAATTAAGCGCGCCCCCGATTCTAACGAACTGCGCATGCGCCGGGCTTAAAATAGCCCAGTGCGCATGCTCCAGTTCTCGGCATAAAACGTCAATGACGCCAACGTGTGCGTCATTGACGTAAAGTCGTATTCAAGAACGACTTAGGGAAACGACGTAGCCGATGGAAAAACACGACGCGGACCCGACGCCATACTTAACATGGCCTATGTGGGACTTGCGTAAACTTACCCCTCATATAGCAGGGGTAAGTTTACGCTTATGCAAACGACGTTAGCGACGGTTACGCGACGCAAATTCGTTCGGGAATCGGCGTATCAGGCTCATTTGCATAAACAAATGAGACCTGAACGTAAACGCCATCTAGCGGCGGGCGGAGTAATTACATTTAAGATCCGACAGTGTAAGTGACTTACAGATGGCGGATCTTAAGCGTATCTATGCGAAAATGATTCTAAGAATCACTCGCATAGATACACTGGCCAAAAAAGAGAGATACGATGGAGTATCCTGAGATACTCCATCGTAACTTTACTCAGAATATGGCCCCCTATGTGTAGGCAGCATACACCTTCTGGCCCCTCTTCCTTCCTGGCCGAGGACTCCGGCTCTGTGATTCGCCAGAGCCACGTGACATCACTCCCGCGCAAGTGCACGGGGTCCGCCATTAGCAGCACAGGCTAGGGAAGAAACGGCACTTAGTTTTGTTTCTTCCCTGCGCTGGTAAAGCATAGGGAATTGTGCATGTATTGCAGAATGATTTTTTCTTTTGTCTTTGAATGCACTTTAAAGACAACTTTGATGTGCTGGGAGGGAGATAAAAATAATAAAATCAAAATAGAAGCTTATTTGTGGTTTCATTGATAAAATTTAAAGCGGGGGTTCACCCGTACATAACACTTTTTCCCCCTAGATGGATGCTCGTTTTGTCTAGGGGAATCGGCTAGTTGTTTTAAAATATGAGCTGTACTTACCGTTTACGAGATGCATCTTCTCAGCCGCTTCCGGGTATGTGCTGCGGGACTGGGCGTTCCTATTTTGATTGACAGTCTTCCTGAGAGGCTTCCGACGGTCGCATCCATCGCGTCACGATTTTCCGAAAGAAGCCGAACGTCGGTGCGCAGGCGCAGTATAGAGCCGCACCGACGTTCGGCTTCTTTCGGCTACTAGTGACGCGAGGGATGCGACCGTCGGAAGCCTCTCGGAAGACTGTCAATCAAGAAGGAACGCCCGCTCCCGAAGACCCATACCCGGAAGCGGCGGAGAAGATGCATCTCGAAAACGGTAAGTACGGATCATATTTTAAAACAACTAGCCGATTCCCCTAGACAAAACGAGCATCCATCTAAGGGGAAACATTGTTTTATGGGTGAACTCCAGCTTTAAATTGCATGAAGACTACATATGAGCAAGCATGCGGTCATTGTTATTTTGTCGCCCACATACTCTGAGAGTTTGCGGCATTCTATACGGATCATTCAGGATTTCCTGTGTTGAGCTGCAGATTTGTATTATAAAATAAAATATAAAAGAAGACATATTTTTCATGGTCATAGAACACATACTGTATGTATAATGACAATTTAAAATAAAGAAAGCATGCAATGCTATGGTAGCCCGTTGATTAGTATACAGGTGGGTCTTCTTTATTATTGCAGATCGCACATTAAATGAGGAATTATATTTTGTATATTTATTTATTGATAAAGGTGAAGACATGACAGCACATTTCTGGTGGCAGGGCTAAGCATTGCACTTCAGATACAAGGCTCTTCCCCATCACATGGAGAATGGATCACCCGGACAACGCCTGATTATTATAATTTTTTTTTGTACATGACCATTGCACAGGGCACCGAGGTCCACTCTAGCGGGCAGAGAGTTAATACAAATGACGTCACCGATGTAAACAAGGGCTCATGGGTTGCCACGGTAACGTTCCTCGCTGCGGACGCCAGGTGGCGTCTCTGGGTCGGATGAGCTCGGGGATCGGCTGGTGCTGTCTGTTTCCTTTAGGCTGCCTGAGCGACATGTTAGGAGGGGAGCGGGCGGCGGCGGTGTGTGCGCGGCGGGACCGAGCAAGCCCAGGAGCCCGCGCTGACAGGACTAGTATGGGCTCCCCCGCGACCTATTGAGAAGACAGAAGACGCAGGACAGGCCCCCTCTTCCCCCGAGCCGCCCGGGGTGTTTTGGAGGGTGGGAAGCAGGAGGACGGTGACGGAGCTCAGGGCCGGGACAAGATGGCAGCGGCCGGCGCGAGCTGAGCATGCAGAGGGGCCCCGCACACTGCCTGACATGTCCGGCACAGCCCTGCACGCTGCACCTCCTGCTGCTCTATGAAGGTAAGTCTGGGGGGGACACCTACCCACCGAGCGACTGAAATTAGGGACTCATAGAGAGAGAGAGAGAGAGACATGTACACAGAGCGGAGAGCTGTACCTTCTAGAGACTATTACAAGGAGATCCCGGGGTGGCTACTACAGAGAGGAGAGGGGAACTACTACAGAGGGGAGAGGGGGACTACTACAGAGGGGAGAGGGGGACTACTACAGGGGGGAGAGGGGGACTACTACAGGGGGGAGAGGGGGACTACTACAGGGGGGAGAGGGGGACTACTACAGGGGGGAGAGGGGGACTACTACAGGGAGGAGAGGGGGACTACTACAGGGGGGAGAGGGGGACTACTACAGAGGGGAGAGGGGGACTACTACAGAGAGGAGAGGGGGGACTACTACAGAGAGGAGAGGGGGGACTACTACAGAGAGGAGAGGGGGGACTACTGGAGAGTGGGGACTACTACAGAGGGGAGAGGGGGACTACTACAGGGGGGGAGAGGGGGACTACTACAGAGGGGAGAGGGGAACTACTACAGAGGGGAGAGGGGAACTACTACAGAGAGGAGAGGGGAACTACTACAGAGAGGAGAGGGGGACTACTACAGAGAGGAGAGGGGGGACTACTACAGAGAGGAGAGGGGGGACTACTACAGAGAGGAGAGGGGGGACTACTACAGAGAGGAGAGGGGGGACTACTACAGAGAGGAGAGGGGGGACTACTACAGAGAGGAGAGGGGGGACTACTACAGAGAGGAGAGGGGGGACTACTACAGAGAGGAGCGGGGGGGACTACTACAGAGGGGAGAGGGGGGGACTACTACAGAGGGGAGAGGGGGGGACTACTACAGAGGGGAGAGGGGGGGACTACTACAGAGGGGAGAGGGGGGGACTACTACAGAGAGGAGAGGGGGGACTACTACAGAGAGGATAGGGGGGACTACTACAGAGGGGAGAGGGGGGGGACTACTACAGAGGGGAGAGGGGGGGACTACTACAGGGGGGAGAGGGGGGGACTACTACAGAGGGGAGAGGGGGGGACTACTACAGGGGGGGAGAGGGGGACTACTATAGAGAGGAGGTGGAGGGGAGAGGGGGACTACTATAGAGAGGAGGTGGGGGGGGAGAGGGGAACTACTATAGAGAGGAGGGGGGGGAGAGGGGAACTACTATAGAGAGGAGGTGGGGGGGGAGAGGGGAACTACTATAGAGAGGAGGTGGGGGGGGGGGAGAGGGGAACTACTATAGAGAGGAGGTGGGGGGGGAGAGGGGAACTACTATAGAGAGGAGGGGGGGAGAGGGGAACTACTATAGAGAGGAGGTGGGGGGGGAGAGGGGAACTACTATAGAGAGGAGGTGGGGGGGGAGAGGGGAACTACTATAGAGAGGAGGTTGGGGGGGGAGAGGGGAACTACTATAGAGAGGAGGGGGGGAGAGGGGAACTACTAGAGAGAGGAGGTGGGGGGGGGAGAGGGGAACTACTATAGAGAGGAGGTGGGGGGAGAGGGGAACTACTAGAGAGAGGAGGTGGGGGGGGAGAGGGGAACTACTATAGAGAGGAGGTGGGGGGGGGGGAGAGGGGAACTACTATAGAGAGGAGGTGGGGGGAGAGGGGAACTACTATAGAGAGGAGGTGGGGGGAGAGGGGAACTACTATAGAGAGGAGGTGGGGGGAGAGGGGAACTACTAGAGAGAGGGGGTGGGGGGGGGAGAGGGGAACTACTAGAGAGAGGAGAGGGGAACTACTAGAGAGAGGAGATGGGGGGGGGAACTACTAGAGAGAGGAGAGGGGAACTACTTCAGAGAGGAGATCAGGGGGGCTACTGCAGAGAGGTGATCCTGGGGGGAGATCAGAGGGGATACTACAGAGAGGAGATGAGAAACTACTACAAGGAGGGGATCCCAGGGTGGCTACTACAGAGAGAAGTTGGTGCAGAGGTGAACTACAGAGGTGATCATGGGGGGAGAGGGGAACTGCTACAGAAAGCTGATCCTGGGGGAGTTCAGGGGGCTACTACAGAGACGAGATAGGGAAATTACTAAAGAGAACTGATGGGGGGGGGGGGGGGGGTGCACCTTCTAGAGATCGGGGCTTCTACTGGGTTGGGGGTGCTACTACAGAGAGGAGATGGGAAGAGGGGAAACGACTACAAAGAGGAGATCCCGGGGTGGCTACTACAGAGAGGAGATGGAGGGGTACAACTACAGAGAGGAGATCGGAGAGGGGCTTATTCAGAGGGGGAATGGGGGGGGGGATGCTACACAGAGGAGATTGGGAAGAGGGGGATGATGCTTCACAGAGAGGAGTATTGGGGGGGGTTCTACAGAGAGAAGATCAGTGGGACTGCTGCAGATAGGAGGTTAGTGGTCTTTTACAGATGTAGAAATCTACAGAGAGTAGATAGGGGGGGACTACTACAGGCTGGAGGGAAGGCACAGGACATCTATAGGGTGGAAGTGAACACTGAGGGGTTTATAGGTAGGAGCCCTAGGAAATGCAGATTCATGGCTTTTACAGGTTGGTGTGGTACAGAGAGGAGACTGGAGGGCTCTAAGGGATTGCTTCGAGGAGTAGAACTATATTATCGGAGGAGGAGGATTAGGATACGTAGGATAGAGAAGTGGGATTATATAAGGGGAATGCACTGAGGTGGGAAGGATTGAGATCTAAAATAAAAGTGGGGTAACATGAAGAATAAAACTGATATAGAGGAAGGCTGAAAAGTTGGGAAAGGGAAGGTGGATCACAGATGGAAAGATGTATAGAGACATGGAGATTATGCAATACTTTGGAATATAAATAGGCAGTGGGCGACTAGAAGCAGGGTGGGGTATAAATAGATGGGCATGGGGAAATTTTGCAGCAACGTACTTGAGGAGAGTGAAAAGTGGGGGGTAATGAGGTGGCAAATAGAAACCCTGGCCGGCCATACATTATACAAATGTTTTATTTGATTTCCTTTACCTTGAACAATGTAGTGCCAGGGCCTGTCTGACTGCATACAAATTTAGAAGCATTTTAGGTTTGACCTCATGTTGTATGGTTTTGGTAAATCTAAAGGAAATTTTATATAGATAATGATATACCGTTTATACTCGAGTATAAGCCGAGTTTTTCAGCACATTTTTTTTTGGTGAAAATGCCCCCCTCGGCTTATACTCGAGTCACTTTTTTGCGCCTGATCTCCCGGACTTTGGGGATCCGGTACTGGCCATAGGTCCCCTGGACCCCAAACTTGGCACACATGTAGCCCCACTCTTCCTCTACAAGTGTGCAAAGTTTGTTGTCCGAGGAGCACCGATTTTTCAAAGCCGGGTACCCCTTCCATAGACTCCTATGTTAAACGGTCATTTCTTCTGTGAATTTGGGGACCCAGTACCGGCTGGTCGTAGGTCCCCTGGACCCGGAACTTGGCACACGCGTAGCCCAGCTCGTTGTACACGTAGCCCCATTTCTCCTCTACACGTGTGCAAAGTTTGTTGTCTGGGGGACCTACGGTTGGGGAGCACTGATTTTTGAAACTCCGGGCACCCCTTCCATAGACTCCAATGTTAAACGTCAGTCTAGTCATGGGCACAGTGAGGCATGCACATGGGCACAGTGAGGCATGCAGATGGACACCCTCGGCTTATACTCGAGTCAATAAGTTTTCCCAGTTTTTTGTGGTAAATTTAGGTGCCTCGGCTTATATTAGGGTTGGCTTATACTTGAGTACGGGAGATAGATAGATCGAATGATATATAGATATATATCGCAGAAAGGGAATTGTTAAGCGGAAGCAAAAAGACATCAGGGAGGTGTAATCTAGGAGATGTAAAGTTGTAGAGGGTGTAACAAATGTGGTGTGACTGGGAGGTAAGACTGTAGAAACGTGTTTTTGGGAGACTTGGCTTCAGAATGAATTGGGACAAAGCAGCCGTGCATTATGTTGGAAAATGTGTTGATCTACTGGTTGTAAGACCTGATCTACTACATGTGGGAGACTCTGTTTTCTTTTAGGTAAATTGCTGTGGGGGTTGACATAAGATTGTCTGAGAGTCCTTGGCTGGAATAGGTCATAGTCGCTGATACAGTAAAACCTTGGATAATTCGTTCCCGAAACAGGCTTGTAATCCAAAGCACTCGTATATCAAAGCAAATTTCCCCATAAGAAATAATGGAAACTCAGATGATTCGTTCCACAGCCATTTATTCATAGGTCCTTCAGTTTATAGTCCATATAAAAAGATTATAGCAATGTGATAAGTTGTGTAACCATAAAATGTTCATCCACCAATGGAATCCTCCACATGGGGATTAGAAGCAAAATCAAGCAGGAGCTACAGAGTATAAGAGAGAAGAGAAGCGCCTCTAAATGTAGCAATATGTTGCTAAATGTTGTACCTTCATTAAGTGCTGGTTCACACTACAGCGACTTGGGATCCGACTTGCCAGACTTCAAGTTGCCCCAAGTCGCTGGACATAAGAAATTACATTGAAGTGAATGAGAGTCTTATAGGTAGATTCACAGAAAGTTACGCCGATGTATCAGTAGATATGCTTTTGCAAATTTAAGCGTATTCTGGAAACCAGATACACTTAAATTAGGCTAAGATACGAGCGGCGTAAGTCTCCTACGCCGTCGTATCTTAGGGTGCATATTTACGCTGGCCGCTAGGTGGCGCTTCCGTTGAGTTCGGCGTAGAATATGCAAATGACTAGATACGCCAATTCATGAACGTACGTGCGCCCGTCGCAGTAAAGATACGCCGTTTCCGTAAGAGGTACGCCGGCGTAAAGATAAAGCTGCCCCCTAGGTGGCCTAGCCAATGTCACGCTTCACTCGCTCGGCCTCCTGGCTCTTTTTTAACATCCTCAACGGGGATGGTAAGGAAAGATAGACAGAAAAAAACTGCGCCAGCAATATTAAACCAACAACCGAAAAGGTTGGGGTGATGAAAAATAATAATGTCCCAAAGTACAATGGATAAATCTCAATATGTATCCATAAACATGACAAATGCCACCACTGTGAATCTTGGAATACGTGAGAGCCTGCCAACTGATGGAAAGCAGCTTACCAGAAGGGCAAGCTTAACCAGCGTTAACACAATGCCCGGCCATGGTCTCCGTCCACAGGATTGGAACCCCAAACAGAACTTCTTCCGATAATGAGGGTGCTAGGCTTTTACATACACGCAGTCCATAGGCACATGAGAGGAAAGGAGACCATAGCACAATTTCGTATAAAATAATTTTTTAAATAAAAGTAATGTACTTACAAAAGTTTATCTTTAAAAAGCATGTAAACAATGCCGGCCGGCACTATAGGAGCCCTTTCTCCTTCAAATCGACGCCGTGACGTCCCTGTACGCCATCAGACGCGTTTCGTCATACGCAGACGTTTTCAATGGGGATGTGTGCTACAGCTTAGGTTTGATGACGCCTGTTATAATCTCCTGTTTTCAACTCTGGGTTTTAGCTCACCACTTAGTCCAGTTTCACTTGGTCAGAGTTCCAGCGAGCAAAAAGGTGGCAACCTTTCCGGTTGTTGGTTTAATATTGCTGGCGTAGTTTTTTCTGTCTATTTATTCTGTGTTTATCCCACCTAACTGCAGCCTTTTTTATCCATTTCTTATTGGTTTATGATAGCGCAGTTTTTTTGTACTATGGTAAGGAAAGAGCCTGGATGTCAGAAGTAGGGTTGTCCCGATACCGGTATCGGTATCGGGACCGATACCGAGTATTTGCGGGAGTACTTGTACTCCCGCAAATACCCCCGATACCTAAATAGAATACATGACATGGCTGGATATAGGGGGGACATGGCTGCATATGTGGGGGGACATGGCTGCATATGTGGGGGGACATGGCTGCATATGTGGGGGGACATGGCTGCATATGTGGGGGGACATGGCTGCATATGTGGGGGGACATGGCTGCATATGTGGGGGGACATGGCTGCATATGTGGGGGGACATGGCTGCATTTGTGGGGGGACATGGCTGCATTTGTGGGGGGACATGGCTGCATTTGTGGGGGGACATGGCTGCATTTGTGGACACATTTAAAAAAAAGTATCGGTATTCGGTATCGGCGAGTACTTGAAAAAAGTATCGGTACTTGTACTCGGTCCTAAAAAAGTGGTATCGGGACAACCCTAGTCAGAAGTGTGCGCAGGCGCCGTCTAGAGCTACAAGTTCGGCAATTTTCGGAGGCAGGCGCCACGCCTGCGCAGTACAGGGTGAGGGGCATAATCCGCCGGGGGAGCTTTTTCGGCAAGACACCGGCACTAAATGTAACTGTGTTGCTAAACTTGGAGGCGCCTCTCTTCTCTTTTATACTCGGTTGTAACATGACGATACTTTTTTAATTGTACAAGGTTTTATTGTATTTTAAAGTATGGCAATAGGCATTTGATTGTATACACAACGTTGTGTGACCATACCAGGCAACATAAATCTGTGTGAGAACACAAAGCACATCGTTTTCTATATTGCGTATCAAGATCTCTTGACATAATAATTCTGAAACAAATGGAGCCTTTTTCCTTCTGTACGTGTCTTTTTTTTGTATTGCTACTTTGTGTTCATCTGCAGCGTTTCCTTCAGATATGTGATATTCAATATTAAAGAGGCCATTGTTTATTTTCACAACCTGTTGTCAATGATTACAAAACAAGAAAGAAAAGACAACACAGCAACAGTTGCCAGCTCATGTCAAGGGAACCAAAATACAAAGCAAATTACAACTTTTGCCCGACTGTTTCTCATGGTGTTTTTCTTCCCAAGCTTTATCAAGTGTGATCCTATGTGGCAGATGCTTTTAGCATTTATTCCCATGTGTTCAGCTGCTAGAAAGACCTTTAACCCTCTATTCTTACTCTTAACCTTTGGGGGGAACAGACCCCCGGGGGCCAGTTGTGATTTTTGACTCCTTGGTTTAGATTTCAGGGGATAAAAAAACATGTAAATCTCACTATTCTCTGCCCTCCCAATAAAGGCTTTATAGGTGTGTAGCTTGTTTTATGATGATGTTGCTTTTTTGTGCTCATCAGAGCAGTTGTGTCAACATGTTGTGGCCTGGTGCATTCACAGAGGGTGGAGATGGAGAGGAGGGCGTGAATTGGGTGTCAGCAAAGGACTGCTGAGCCCAACACATTCCACAAACTTCTAGGAGCTCTGATCAGATACGCCAGTGAGAGAGGCCGCTCACTGAGACGTTGCCCCATATAGAAATGCACTCATCAAACCCCCCCCCCCTCCCCCTTTACATCCTGTTTTCTCTTCATTATCGTAGATCCCCTATCTCATTTCAAGGCTCTCTCTTTACATTATAGCTAAAAAGAAACAAAAAAGTCTACCAATAATTTTTTCAATGCACACTTTTCTTCTGAACGCTAAATTCCGCCTTGTCTTCATCATGTCACTTCCAGCTCTTCTTCCAGCACATGCTCCATAAATCTGCGCAATACTTTGCATGTAGACATTTTTGCACACAGTCGGGCCTTTGAATATCTGTGTATCCATACTTCACAGGATGAGAAGAGCGGATCTAAAAGACGTCAAAGGTTTTTGAGCGTGTGCGTTGGTTACTTCTTTTTGTTTGTGAAGATCAGGAGGTTATGGGAGAGTTGGCATGTTGGTGGTAAAATGACGAGAACACTCGTATTGTTTTTTTGTGCCGCAAGGATCTGTAATATCGACGCTCTGTTTGGCAGTTTATTGGTTGTTTTAGAAGTTGCTCCGCTAGATTTTTAAACTTGAGCATGAGGTGTTTGTAAAAAGAGGGTGCGTAATTTTTTATTATACAGGATGTACATGGCGCCAACAGTTTGCGCGGAGATTTACAATATAATGGTAGACGATACACCAACAATACAATTCAATATAAGAGGGTTAGAAGGGGCCCTGCTTCTGCACACTTACAACGTGAGGCCTCGTACACACGACCGAGGAACTCGTCGTAAATGAAACAACGTTTTCCCCGACGAGTTCCTTGTTGGGCTTGTCGAGAAACTTGACAAGCTTTCTTTGCGTACACACTGTCAAGATCAAATCTCATCGTTCTCAAACGCGCTACCACACATACAACGGCAGGGGAAGTTCGATTCCACTGGCACAACCCTTGGGGCTGCTTTTGCTAATCTCATGTTACTGCGTGTTAAGTAAAAGTTTGGTAAGAGACGATTTGCGCTTTTCAGTCTGTTACAGCGTGACGAATGTGCAATCTCCATTACAAACGCTACTTTTACCGAAGGTGCGCTCCCGTCTCATACTTTATTCTGAGCATGCGTGGGTTTCTAAGCATACACACGATCGTGTTTCTCGTCGTAAACCAGCCCGACGAGGAACACAACGAGGAAATTGAGACTCCCGACGAGGAAAAATTGTTTTTTTTTTTTTTTTCTCGTCGAGTTCCACAACAGTTTTCTCAACGAAAAACGTACACACGACCGTTTTCCTCTGCAAAAAAGCACTGCCAGCAAGTTTCTTGATGGATTCTTTTGAGGAAAACGGTCGTGTACGAGGCCTAAGAGATAAAGTATTGACGTTTTTTTTACGTCTTCTTTATTTCTACAACATAACATTTAAGGTTGTAAAGGTACTATTCTCCCCCCCCCCCCCCCCCCCCCTAAATAGCTTCCTTTACCTTAGTGCAGTCCTCCTTCACTTACCTCATTTGCTTTTAAATGTCCTTATTTCTTCTGAGAAATCCTCACTTCCTGTTCTTCTGTCTGTAACTCCACACAGTAATGCAAGGCTTTCTCCCTGGTGTGGAGTGTCGTTGCTCTCCCCCTCCCTTGGACTACAGGAGAGTCAGGACGCCCACCAACACACAGCTCCTTTCTCTATCTGCAACGTAGAGAGCGTCCTGACCCTCCTGTAGTCCAAGGGAGGGGGAGAGCACGGCACTCCACACCAGGGAGAAAGCCTTGCATTACTGTGTGGAGTTAGACAGAAGAACAGGAAGTGAGGATTTCTTAGAAGAAAGAAGGACATTTTAAAGCAAAATGGAAGGATGAGGTAAGTGAAGGAGGACTGCACTAAGGTAAAGAAAAAAAAAATTGTACCTTTACAACCCCTTGAATGAATTTTACCACAAAAAAAAAGTGTTTGAGAAAGAAGCTTTTAAAGAGCAGTATGGCCAAAGCTCTTTTTGTTGATACTTCTCTTGTGAGTCACATGAGTGACCTGTGCTCTCCTGTGACCCAGAATCACTGACAGCGGGCTAAAGCAAGCAGCTTCAGGCTCTTAATTTATCCCGATGATAATTTCAGGATCCACCCAAATTCCTGTAGCAGCAATTTGCTTGGCCTCTCAGCACACCACTAAGTAATTGACCCAGCCGCTCCCCCCCCTCTCCTACCTGGCTCTTCAGTGAGCGCTGGAGGGGGTAGAGCACTGACCGTTGCCACTCTGTGCTCAGAGCAGGCCTGGCAACCAAGTGTTCAGCAGTCACATGATCACTCAGTTCTCGGGCTTCGAGCCAGCAGGGGACAGCTAATGCTGCAGACATATAGGTGAGTATGTGGTTTTATTTTTTTATCTGCACCTCTTGTTATCGGAAACTCGCTTTCTCCTTTATTTAAGAAAATACAATTAAAGGTGATTGATTTCTATTGCTTACAAAGTCTTACACATTGCCCTGCCTTGGTAATTGTTGTTGTTTATCAGCTCCAGAATGAGCGATTATCTCCATAGTACATAATCACAACTTTTAAAACTTGTATTAGTTTAGCAGAATGTAGACTTTCTACAGCTTTTTACATTTTGTTAGTTCCTATAAAAGAGTGGCACTGCACTTTGTGCCTTCAGTTTGGGGACGAGACCCACACTGAATGACTTGGACAAATGCTTCAAACAATCAAACTCCATTTGTATTTGGTGACAGGTGTGACGGGTTGAAGGCTGTAATCCCAGCCCAGCCTCACATATTCTCCAACAGCCTCTCTGGAATGTGAGGCTACAAAGAGGAGGATGTTATTGTGAAGGATGGGAGTGGCTTAAGCTTTCAATTACTGGTTTTATTACAGTTACAATGTGTATTGTTTAACGTACGTGCATGGGCAAAGCTGGTAATGCCTTGTTTGGGCCAGTTAAAAAAAAAAAAAAACTTCTCCGGGGCGGGGTGGGGGAGGGTGGGTGCGTGTGTATTGGAAGTCACTGTTTTGTTTCCAGGAACAGATAAGCATCCCCAACATCTTCACAGAATTTTGTCACTGGTGACTGATTGCGAGCTTTAAGGCGGCCATACACGGTTCGAATTTCGAAAGAATTTTCTTTCGAAAATCGTATCAAAGAATTTTCGTACGAATTTCGCAGTGTTAGTGGGCTGCAGCAACAGCCGATTTTCGTGCGGCAAACAAATTTGAGAAATCCGAATTTCTGATCAATGATGGGAGATTCGTGCGGGAAATGTAATAGAAAAAAAATGTGCATGTGCAAGAAACGAATATTCCCGGAGAGAAACGAATATTCCCAGCAACATTAAAATTTGGTCGGCCGAATTTCGAAAATCAATGGTGGCATCGGATCACAAAAAAAAAAAAAAAACGTTCTGATTTTGAAAAGAAAATTTGTTCGAAAATTCGACCGTGTATGGCCTGCTAGTTGTAGCCTTCTACGCTGTGTAATGCAGCGTGTAGATTTGTGAGATTTGGCAGCATATTTGTAATAGGTGAAAATTGCTCTGGGCAGTGTCTGCACTCATTCTTGTCATATTTCTAATGAGGGTAAATAATTTATTACATTTGCCATGATTTTGCAGTTGGCATAGACTTTGCTGTTCTTATTCAAATGCCTGTATACATGAGCAGAGACGTTTCTGAGACTTTTTCCGTTGATCGTTCGGCAAATGCTTTAAAAAAACGTATTTACCTTTATTAGGCCCCATGCGCATAAGACTCTGTTGAATGCGCCTTCAGATGTAGTTGGACACTTTTTTCAACTGCCCCTGAACGCATTCAATGTTATCTTATGTGTCCATGCACACGGTCTTGTTTTTTGGCGTTTTTAGTCAGTTGCGTTTAACCTCGTTTTTCCAGAAGCAAAAAAATGGGTTCAGACACAAAAGTTTTCCACATTTTAGGTGCAAAACGCGGCTAAACGTGGTACTAGCGTTTTGCCGCGTTTTTGTTTAAAAGAGTTTTTAAAGGTGACTATTTTTTTTTTTTTTTTTTTAACTTTGGAAATCTCAATGATGGCAAATGATGAAAAGCCATTAGAAAAAAATATAAAAAAAAATGTAATTGCTTGTATTGAATTGGCAGGTGACGTGGCCAGTGGACAATCCACAACTTGTGGTAGGTGATGTGGCCAGGTGACGTGGCAAGTGGACAATCCACAACTTGTGACAGGTGATGTGGCAAGTGGACAATTCACAACTTGTGGCAAGTGGACAATTCACAACTTGTGGCAGGTGATGTGGCAATGGCAAGTGGACAATTCACAACTTGTGGCAGGTGATGTGGCAATGGCAAGTGGACAATTCACAACTTGTGGCAGGTGATGTGGCAATGGCAAGTGGACAATTCACAACTTGTGACAGGTGATGTGGCCAGGTGGTGATGTAGACAATTCACAACTTGTGGCAGGTGATGTGGCCAGGTGACGTGGCAAGTGGACAATCCACAACTTGTGCCAGGTGATGTGGCAAGTGGACAATCCACAGCTCGTGGCAGGTGATGTGGCAAGTGACACGCTAAATACAAGTACACTGCTGCTCTCTCAGCTGCTGCTACTTACTCTGGTCTCACAAAATGGCTGAAATGGTTAAAGCGGTGGTTCACCCTCCATAGCAACATTTGAGCATTAAATTAGGCATAGTAGCGCGAGCTACAGTATGCCTGTCTTGATTTTTTTCGCCCGGTACTTACAGTGCAATCCTCTATAGAAGATTCCGACTCCCCGCGGGGAATGGGCGTTCCTATCCAGACGGAGGATGATTGACGGCCGGCTCTGGCACGTCACGCTCCCCGAAGACAGCCGGAGTAGGTCTCGGCTCTTCACGGCGCTATACGGCGCCTGCGCACAGACTATGCGCAGGCGCCGTGAAGAGCCAAGCCTATTTCGGCTATTTCCGGAGAAGCGTGACGTGCCAGAGCCGGCCGTCAATCATCCTCCATCTCGATAGGAACGCCCATTCCCCACGGAGAGTCGGTATCTTCAATGTACGATTGCACTGTGAGTACCGGGCTATAAAAATCAAGACAGGCATACTGTAGCTCACGCTACTATGCCTAATTTTATGCTAGAAGAAAAAACATTTTTTTTTTTTTTTGTTTATAGGGTGAACCCCCGCTTTAAATAATACTGTTATTGGAGCTTATGGAGGGTCCTATGATGTTTCTTAACTAAACGCGGCTGCGATCGCGGCAAGACGGGCGTTTATAAACGCCGATTTCAACCTTTAAAAACGTGTGTTCAGCAGAGTTTGCACCGGCGTCTCGTGTGCATGGGGGCCTTACTGTTTATTGCAGTTCAAGGCATGACTCCTTTTTCTTACGGATGAGAAAGTAAATCTCACAGTGGAAATCGAGCATTTGAACATATATATGTACATAGAGAGAAACTGCTACCAAAACACTTCCTTTTACGGTCATACAGCAGAAACTGGATTATGTTGAGAGCAGGCTGATAACAGTGAACTAGCAGGATCTGTAATCTGTTTGGAGCTTTGGCTTTACTTATTAGTTCTAAAATATTCAGGTTCCTGCGTTCAATTACAGGTTGGAGCTGTGCTGTGCTTTGGAAAGGCAGTCATGATGGTAAACAAATTTCAATTGACTTTAATGTGTGATATCTGTTCAGTCGTGTCCGACTCTCCGCAGGCCTAGGGCCGTCTCTTTCTCTGTTTCCTGATCTTATAATGCTTCTTCTAGTTGATTCAAGTTCTGGCTGGTGTTGGCTTTTATGCCGTCTAACCATAGTGCTCTTTGGCGGCATGGCTTCCTTTTTTCCGCTGATCAATTCAGGCGCAGTTGCTTCTTCTAGTGAGTTCCATTGCATGACATATCCGAAATACAGTACGTGAGCCTGAGCTGTAATTTCACCCTCGAATGTTTTTTGTGCTACGGGATTCGCTTTTTTATCTTTGTTTTCCATGGAATGTGCAGGAGCCTTTTTTTATTTTTATTTTTTTAGAGAGGTGTTTTTATGCTCCGAAGAGGTTTGAACAGTATTGTACATTTTTGGTCTGTCGTATCAACTCCATACAAATCCAGCATTACCTATTCCTTCAAAAGTTTTAAAAATAATAGTTCAGCTATTGTAATAACTTACAAACTACCTTTTACTTTCTGCAGCTGAAAGCTGAAATCGGGCTTATAGTAAGAGTGTGGAAAGGAAAAGGGCACACCAGCCTAGTGCATCAAAGGGGGTTAGTAAAGGTTCCCGTATTTTTGTTTTAAAATAACAAAACATGTCATACTTGCCTCCTCTGTGCAGTTAGTTTTGCACAGAGTGCCCCCGATACTTGTTTTCTGGGGTCCCTCGGCAGCTGTCTAGGCTCCTCCCTGCATCAGCTAACCCGCATTCTGGGAAGCGCTCTCCCAAGGGGGTTAGTTTGCGCGTGTGCTCCCTTGATACAGTCTGTGGCCATAGCCACCGATTGTATCACTTTACCCTGGCGCCCCGCGTCATTGATTTGATTGACAGCAGCGGGAGCCAATGGCTGCGCTGCTATCAATCAGCCAATGAATAAGTTGAGAAGCCAGCGCGTTCACAACGCGGTACTTTCGATGGCTCAGGTAAGTAAACAGGGGGCTGGGGGGCTTGTAAGCATCGGATGTTTTTTCATCTTCATGCATAGGATGCCTGAAGGTCAAAAACAACAAAGCTTTTACAACCCCTTTAATCCACATGTATTTATTGAAGAATTAAATCTAAAAACTACCTACAAACTTAAGACTATGAATTTACATTAACCCACCAATCCTTAGTAGCTCGAAAGTCCTGGATTCGACAGTCTCCAAACCGCGCTCCAAAGGATTCTCCTCCTTCCTCAGAGGTTCTAAGAAAGAAGGAGAATCCTGTCAACCAGCAGGGTCCCAAGTGTGGTTCCCCCACTGACTGGAGACTGTTGATTCCAGGATTTTCGAGCTACGGATCGGTGGGTTAAAGTGAATTTATTCTCGTACTTGTGAGCAGTTTTTATGATTGTGTTCTTCAATCATGGGATGGGATGATGCACTAGGCTGGTTCCTTCTCTTTCGTTCCATTTTCTAGAGAAAATATAGAGGCGCTCTGCCTGGGGGAAAAACAATTAAGTCAGCAGCTACAAATACTGTAGCTGCTGATTTTTATTATATGGACACTTGCCTGTCCAGGGAGCTCACAATGTCAGCACCCCAGCCTATTTTTGGATCGGCTGTCGGGTGCTGCCGCCGCCATTCATAGTAAGGGAAACTGGCAGTGAAGCCTTTTGGTTTTACAGCCGGTTCCTTGCTGTGCGTGCATGAAGCGCGCTGCACTTTCCAACTGGCACGGAGGAAGGAGGAGGGGGGCCAAACATCCAAACGACGGTGCTACGGCACAGTCTCCCAGAAGTGGGGAAGGGTATTTTTCAAAAACAGGTGCCAGTTTATATAGAGATCGCTCTTCTCGCTCTTCTCGCTCTTCTCGCTCTTCTCGCTCTTCTCGCTCTTCTCGCTCTTCTCGCTCTTCTCGCTCTTCTCGCTCTTCTCGCTCTTCTCGCTCTTCACTCTCATATATATGTGTGTGTGTGTGTGTGTTAAATTTGGGTTTTGCACGTTACCTCTAAGTTTGTAGTAATGTGTCCACACAAGATGTAAAACCTTCAACTGTTAGGTTTTATTTTTGCTGCATAGAACTTGTAAAGGAAGTAGAGAGTATAGAGAAGGGGAAGGTTCGGGTACGCGGTACAGAATGCACAAAAGTATCTAAAGTTCCAGTATTCACCACTCACTTCTGAGTGGGTATTGCTCACCCGGATGGAATCCTCTCACATGGCCTAGCAGCCGGAATGATGCACGGACAGTATGGAAAGTATGGAGAAAAAAATTGGATAGCCAGGAATCCTCTACCAAAGGATTTAAGTCCCGAACTCCCTGCATTACAGAAAAAGAGCCTTTAAGCCGATCCGCCGGACTGTAAGACAAATTGAATAGTGGATCTTTTTTATAGCAAGGTCACCAGGCCCATCCCGAGACATCAGCTTGCCTTGCTTGCAGGGCTGTGGAGTCGGAGTCGAGGAGTCGGAGTCGGGGGAAATTTTGGGTACCTGGAGTCGGAGTCGGCAAACAATGCACCGACTCCGACTCCGACTCCTACTAAATTTAGATTGGAATAAAAAAAAAAGCAAGTTTAAATGTCCCAATTCACAAAAAGTTATAATTAATGACTTCTCTACTGTAAGAATAAAGACCAATGCATGCAGTGCCTCACGTAACCGCAAAACGAACACGTTAAGTGACCGTGAAGAAGCATGCTTTTCATGTGCTTCACTATATGGCACGCAACGCACAATTAGGAGCTGCAATACTTATACTTTCCATAGTGTTGTGTTCTGCTTTTACAGGGAACGCATGTTAGAGAACCAGTAAGTGTCCAAATAAAAAAAATTCC
Source organism: Rana temporaria (assembly GCF_905171775.1). NCBI lineage: Eukaryota > Metazoa > Chordata > Amphibia > Anura > Ranidae > Rana > Rana temporaria. Next base: position 29,788,505 of record NC_053499.1, on the reverse strand, counting down.
AACAGGAGTTTTATAAAGCACTAAAAGAAGTTGAAAAGTATGATCGCTCATCAAAACTTACTGTTGAAGAAGCCATCCTTGTTTATCCAGAGATCGTTAGTGATGTGGCCAGAATAGTTACTGCAATGCCACCCACCCAAGTCAGTGTCGAAAGATTATTTTCAGCCCTAAAAATAATAAAGTCTGACTTAAGAGCCTCTATGAAAGAGGATCTGGCAGAGGCAATTCTCTTCCTTAGAACTCTACATTGAATTGATTTGCATTTGCTAAGCCTATAACTACATTTCAAGATTAATATAAACCATTTCTAGGTTTTACAGATTTTGTTTTTGGTTCATTATAGATAAGCTTTGTTTTTGTTCTAAAACAACCAAATAATGTGGTTTGTATTTTTGAACTGGTACAGATCCTGTTCCTGATGTTTATGCCTGCTGCTACTATCCAGCCACTTGATTGTTTTCATTGTGTTTGTCTTTTGCTTAAACTGTGCAATACAGTAGACTGTTGGCTTCCCAGCCAGTAGTCCTGTGGTAGGTTGCGTTTCTTTCCCTCAAGGAATGTATAAAATACATTCGCATATTAATACAGAGGAGTCGGAGAGTCGGAGTCGGAGTCGGAAGTACATAAAACTGAGGAGTCGGAACATTTATCTACCGACTCCACAGCCCTGCTTGCTTGGTGTCCTCCCCCGATTTCCTTGGTTAAGCAGCTTCCCCCACTTGGATATACAACTTGGGATCCCTTCTAGAACCATAGGCCCCAGCCAGCATAGCTGGGCCTACCCGATAGGAATACAGCCTTGGACCAGACGTGGTCCTGAGGCTGAAATCACACACTCAGGCGAAAAACGGCGTCTCCTTAAGTATCCCCTCCCAGCATGCACAGCGGGGCACCACTCCCACTGGGCTTCTGCTGAGAAGGGTTTCCTAACACACCATGGTTCGCCCGAGTTCCAACATGGACCCAAGGTGGTAACGCCACCCACAGGCAACAAGGGAAAAATTCTATCAAGCACAACCACAGCCAGAACAGAGGCTAATTTACACAGAATTAGTAAAGTCTAAGCCCAACTATTGACACCCCCTAAATTTATAGTAGCGCCCCAGCTATTGGGAGCCTCTATGATTTTTTTTTTTTTATTGTATTGAGTATACATTTGAGGGACTAGCTGCTTATGTCAGGACCTGGGTACCTATGTGTTTTATTTTGTAATCTATTTCCCTTAACTTAATATAAAAAAAATCCAGAAACGTATTAAGCGGCTGAGTGAAGGAAATGCACCTATATATAGTAATCAAGCTCAGAAATTTCTTATTGATTTTTTCTGTCATGCTTTTAATACCAATTAAGGTAGAGAATGAGCTCATACACCGTAAACAATCTATATATATTCCAACCACGGCTTTGATGCAACCATAGCAACCCAGGTGAACTTGAGAGTTTCAGTTAAATGGACTACTTTTTCAATGTCCCGAGGGTGTTGCTGGCTCATGTGTCCAACAAAAGCTCTTGTGCTGCATAATGCTTTCTATCCTTTTGAAAGCTTCTGTCCGATAGACACACATAACTGATTGGCTGGCAATGATCAATCAGGGTCTGCAGCACACCTTGTTCCAACAAAAGACATGCAGGCTGCTTACGGTATGTTGGGGAGTGGTGGTAACTCAGCTTCAGCTACTCCTCTAACAAATGTAAAGGGCCATGATCATGTAAGAACTAGGTAGAAAAGATATCGAGAAAGCAAATTTCCAGAAACTGGGTTCCAAAGACATGAAGCCATTGCAAGCATGATCCAAATGTCTCTTTTTATACATTCAGCAAGAGGTTCTTGTTTGTGGTAATGGGACTGGGTTTTCTAACCTGCCCAGTCAGCTTATCTTCAAGATTAGTAACTTGGGTCTTTTGTGCCCTACTCCACTATTTTTTGTTTTTGTTTTGAGACAGGGATTCACAAACCTAGGTTGCCATCTTAACTTTGGGAAGTCCACAGGATATCCTGCCCCTATGTATCACAAGGTCCAGGCATGTGGCTCTCAGGCTAGAGCCACCATGGTCATTCGTAGTATAAGTTTAATTGTCACTGGGTATAGTGGTAATCAATCACTGATCTGTCCAATGCAGATGTGCTTGTCACATGGGCGACCAGTGCATAAAGTCAGAAAGATCGTATTTTTTTCCCTATGCTTGAGAAATACCTTTTTGCGTTTCTTTACCCACCCTAAACAGTGCGAATGGACCAATCTTCTACTGTGGCTATTGCTGCCAGCTGTTAAAATACCTAAATCCGTGCCTGCATCTAATTGGTTGAACACTTTTTCTTCCATCTTCTTTGATTTTTCATTTAATGAATGTTGTACCCACTGATCAAATTTAGGCTGGTTCTGAATACGCTCATTGATGATCATTGGCAGTGCCTATAAGACATTGTAAATAATGCTAGTTGCCGGGATTTCATGCTGATACTTTGGCTTTAGATTGGGGTGGATTTGATTTAAATTAAGTTGATTTTTTTTAATCACTAGTAAAAAAAGCTTGATTTACTGTAAATCATAATTTTTAAAGAGCAACTGTCTTCTCTGTCCTGCAAGCAGCTCCTCCTCTGACCTACTGTTGACTCAAAACGGTCCAATTCACTTTAACGGGGAGGATGGTGATGTGTAGGGGTGCAACGGATCCAAAAACTCATGGATCAGATCGATCCTCGGATCAGAAGTCACAGATTGGATCATTTTCGGATCAGTAAAAAAAAAAAGTAAAAAAAAGTAACACTGTAATAGCCATTTTTCCCACTCTGTAATAGCCAACATTGCTTCCACACTAGGAAGCAGTAACACTGTAATAGCCATTTTTCCCACACTGTAATAATAGCCAACATTGCCCCCACACTAGGAAACAGTAACACTGTAATAGCCATTTTTCCCACATTGCCCCCACACTAGGAAGCAGTAACACTGTAATAGCCATTTTTCCCACACTGTAATAATAGCCAACATTGCCCCGGCCCCCACACTAGGAAACAGTAACACTGTAATAGCCATTTTTCCCACATTGCCCCCACACTAGGAAGCAGTAACACTGTAATAGCCATTTTTCCCACACTGTAATAATAGCCAACATTGCCCCGGCCCCCACACTAGGAAACAGTAACACTGTAATAGCCATTTTTCCCACACTGTAATAATAGCCAACATTGCCCCGGCCCCCCCACTAGTAAACGCTCAGTAACACACTACACTGTATATGTATAGCCCTTTTTCCCACTGTAATATAGCCAACATGAATCAACTCACTGTACTACTCAGTCTCCCTGTACTCGGTTCGGTTACATGCAGACAGCGCGCTCTTGCAGAATAGAAGATCCTCGAGCAGAGGGAGGGGTGATGATGTCGGCGCGCACCGCCGCCGGGTGTACCAAGATGGCCGACCGCTCCGGAGCTAGGCCGAAGCTGCGGCATTTCTAAGGCCGCGGCGGCGGTGCGCTCCGCGGATCGCATTCTGTGCCGATCCGAACTGGTTGGCCCGTTCGGATCGCGGATCGGGCACGATCCGTTGCACCCTTAGTGATGTGGCGGCAGCAGGTAAGTGGATGCCTGCTAACAGGGGCTGCAATAAGTGTTGTCCCCCTAAGGCCTCTTTCACACTTATATGACTTGTCCTACGATTTGTGATGGCCAAATAGCATGACAAGTCGTTTCCCATGATTTCCAATGACAACCATTCATATTAGTACGACTTCAAGACGTTTCGACTTCAAAGTAGTCCCTGCACTACTTTGGTTCGATTTTGATGCCAATTACACAGGCATTCCTTGAAATCGCGGGAAAATCGTGGCTGCATCAGGTGACTTTGAAGTCACACAAGTGTGAAAGGGGCCTTAGACAGGAAATATGTTACTGGCAGGATCACAGGGTGGAAATAATGGGATGGGGGGGGGGGGTTTGGACTAATGCAGCCACCACATCTAAGGAGAGGTAAACAGCAATTTAGAACATTTTTCTCTTAGAAACTTAGACTGTGCTTTAATGATGAGATAAAGGATGGCTGGTAAACCGCTTTTATCCCTTCATGATTTTACATGTTGAATATTCCATCAGCCTAATCAGGGATTTCATTAATTTTATGATTCAGGCCTCTTAAAAGGCAATATTTGTCATGCATGTTTCATGGCTTGTCAGTAGATGAGCAAAGCATGCTTGCCAAAGACATTCCTCTGTGCTTTATTAGAAGTCTGCTGGGAAATAGAATGGAAATAGTTGCAAGAATTCTTGCTGTTTTTTTAGCTCCATGTGTTAATTGGTTAATTGGTAGTTGAAGGAGGCAAGAGTTTGCCTGAATTTAAGTTCAGTGATGCAATGAACACTCCTCCTTTTTATTTTCTGGTTGCTAGGTTATCGGAGATTGACGCACACTAGATACGCAGCATGGGTATAAACAACAAATCCTGCTTATGTTCTTGTGCCCTGCACACATACCAATAAATAATCTGTTTCTAGGCTACGGTTGACCACATACAACGCCAGAGAGCCACAAAGAAAAGTAGTGGGCAGTAACCCTTACTACCCAATCTCCAGACAAGTAATGTACCCCTGTTTTAAGGCGGAGTTCCACCCTAAAAAGGAACTTTCTATTAACAGTTCGCCTTTAATGTAAAAAAAAAAAAAATATATAGATTTTTTTTTACTCACTTCTATCTGGCTGTTACTAGGCACATTTCGTAATCTGCCTAGTTCCTGGTTCTAGGTGGTTCAACTTCCTGTCCTAAGACCCCATTGCCTCCTGGGAAATGATGACACTCATTTCCCAGGAGTCTCTGGGCCTAAAAATCGCCCAGCATGCACCTCTCCCTGAAAACCAGGAAGAAAAAGGAACTGGGTTTCGCATGCCCACAACTATGATGGATACGGCCACAACATGAGCTGGAGGATATATAGGAAGTGTTTGCAATGACTAGGGAGCTATTAATATGTTTTAGGGACTATTTAATGTGATTAATTTTAGCTTGCAAAAAATAAATAAAATTAAACATTTCTGCCCGGAACCCCGCTTTAAAAAAAGAAAAAAAAAGGATAACTTCCTTTTGCCCAGCTGAATCCAGCATTGCATGTCCCTTTCCTGCACGTCTTCCTGTAGTGGAGACCGGAGGTGCTATGCTGTAGCCTTTGCATGCGCTGAAAGGTTCTGTGGTGGTGATGTCATCGCTCTGTGCGGTCTTTTGGGGTCTGAGAGAACTCTGCCACTGTACAGCCAATAAAAAGTGTCTGTGTTACTCAGACCGCAAAGTGGGCACCTGAAGAACCTTCCCACTCTGCAGTGAAGAAAGTGGAACACATCATATGGTATCATATCATAGGTAAGTGAAACAGGCTTTTAGGTAGCATTATTTAACCAGAAGTTGGTTACATGGGGGGATAAAGGGTAAGGGGGAGACCAGCTTTAAAGTAGATCTTATCTTATGAAAGCTTTAATATCAGGGTGGGTTTTATTTAAATCAAGTTGATTTAAATCCACTAGTAAAAAGGCTTTTGTCAGAAGTGCGTAGGCCTTGTATTGCATACAAACAGCAAATAATTGTTGGCCAACAAACACAAAACGACGTGTTTTTTAAGTTCTTTAGTGCCACTGTTTGGCAAAATTCTGCTAATGTTGTGTTATGGTGAGCATTGCTTCTGAGCATGCGTGTTTGTACTTTGGATTTTTGTCCGAAGGACTTGTGTACACTCAATCGGATAATCCAACAACATACGTTTGTTGTTAGAAAATGTAAAAGCATGCTATCCAACATTTGTTGCCGGAAAATCCGACAACAGTTGTCCGATGGAGTGTACAAATGGTCGGATTTTCCGACAATAGCATGTCATCACACAATTCCCATCGGAAAATCCGACTGTGTGTAGGGGCCTTTAGAATGTGGATGGCGGTAGATTTGGAAGTGTTAGTTTTTAAAGCGGAGGTTCACCCTAAAACTTTTTTTTTAATGTACCATCCCATCCAGCATACTTGCGTCAGCTATAGTACGTTTTTTTTTTTTGCCGCTGTATTTACCGTTTAATCGCTCAGTTTCGTTTCAGACTCCGGCAGGGAAATAGGCGTTCCTATGAAGAGGGGAACATGATTGACGTCCGGCTATGGCGCGTCACGCGTTCCGAAAATAGCCGAAATAGGACTCGGATATATACGGCGCCTGCGCAGTCAGCTCCTAGTCTGTGCGCAGGCACCGTATAGCGCCGTGAAGAGCCGAGTCCTACTCCGGCTATTTTCGGGAAGGCGCGATGCGCCATAGCCGGACGTCAATCATGTTCCCCTCTTCATAGGAACGCCTGAAACGAAACTGCACGATTAAACGGTAAATACAGCGCAAAAAAAAAAAAACATACTATAGCGGACGCAAGTATGCTGGATGGAATGGTACATAGATGTTTTTTAGGGTGAACCTCCGCTTTAATGCCCCATGTACACAGGACGCTGCTAAACGTACGTTCAGAGGCAGTTGTACGCTTTTTTCATCTGCTCCTGAACTCATTTAATGTTATCCTATGTGACCTTGTACAGCGTTTCTTTGAAAGCAAATAAATAGGTTCAGATGCAAAAGATTTCCACGTTTCAGACGCCAAATGAGACTAAGCGCGGTAACCCATGTTTAGCAGCATTTCGTTTTTTGGCGTTTTTCATTTTTTACCATTTAAAAAATAAATAAAAATGTAAACGCTTCTATATGCAAACGTAGCTAAACGCGGCAAAACTGATGTTTTAAATGTGGGTTACTATCTGTCAAGTTAAATCGTTTAGGAGCAGCTGTAAATACGTCTCGTGTACATTGAAGCCTTACAGATACATTTTTGACAATTAAAAAAAAAAAATTTTTTTAAAACTTATAAACCTAAACGCAGCATGTAATATTGGCTGAACGTCTACTTTAACCACTTAAGGACCGGCTCACGACTATATACGTCGGCACTTTAAAGATGAATATCTCGGGAACGGCAGCAGCTGCTGCCACAACTGAGATATTCATCTTTTCCGTGGCCGGTCCTGTAAACGATAAAAGTAGTGTCCGTGGCGGATTCGCCTTCAGATCACAATTATCGCTCTCCTGCACCCTCCTCCGCCGCTTACCAGAGCTGTCGGCAGCAGCGGAGGCGATCGCGTCCTTCGTGCTGCATGCCATGGATACGAGTGAGGGCAAGATGGCCCCACCCATCGCCATAGTATAGCAGGGCAGAAGCAACGTCAAAACGTCACTTCCACCCATGCGTCTTAAAGGCACATTTTTTTTTGTTGTTATTTTTTTCAAATGATAATTTTTTTATTTTTTTTATTTATTGCATTTTAGTGGAAATCTGAGGTCTTTTTGACCCCAGATCTCGTATTTAAGAGGACCTGTCATGCTTTTTTCTATTACAAGGGATGTTTACATTCCTCGTAATGGGAATAAAAGTGACCATTTTTTTTTATTTTTTATTTAAACAGTGTAAAAATAAAATCAATTAAAATAAATAAGAAAACAAAAAAATATTTTTTTTAAAGCGCCCCATCCTGACGAGCTTGTGCTCGGAAGCGAACACATACGTGAGTAGCGCCCGCATATGAAAACCGTGGTCAAACCGCACAAGTGAGGTATCGCCGCAATCGTCGGAGCAAGAGCAATAATTCTAGCCCTGGACCTCCTCTGTAACTTAAAAGATGCAACCTATAGAATTTATTTAAACGTCGCCTATGGAGATTTTTAAGGGTAAAAGTTTGTCGTCATTCCACGAGCGGGCGCAATTTTGAAGCGTGACATGTTGGGTATCATTTTACTCGGCGTAGCATTATCTTTCACAATATAAAAAAAAATTGGTATACTTTACTGTTGTCTTATTTTTTTTTATTCTAAAAAATGATTTTTTCCCCAAAAAAAGTGCGCTTGTAGGGTCGCTGCGCAAATACGGTGTGACAAAAAGTATTGCAATGACCGCCATTTTATTCTCTAGGGTGTTAGAAAAAAATATATATCATGTTTGGGGGTTCTAAGTAATTTTCCAGCAAAAAAAACTGTTTTAAACTTGTAAACACGAGTCTGAAAAACAGGCTTGGTTAGGCAAGAGACTGGGATATATTATTCTGTCAGTCAGATTTTATAGGTAGAGGGAATAAAAATAAAAAACATGTTGGCATTCCTTTCCTCATGATACAACAAGATATAGGACTGGTTATGGTTGGTAACAATATAATGTTTAAGTTGGCCTTGCATTTTAAAATCTCCTTTTCTAGATCTAAAAATACCGTATTTATCGGCATATACCGCGCACCCCAAGCTTAGAAGGGAAGTTTAAGAAAAAAAAAAAACTTACATTTTGAATGCTCGTCGGTGCAGCCTTGTCGGTGTCCATCTGCTGTCTTTCCCGGCGTCCATCGGCGGTCTTGTCCGGCGGCCTTGTGGGTGTCCATCTGCGGCTTTGGAGGTGTCCATCTTGCCCAAGGTTGCAGCATTGTATTTTTGAGTTTGGCGCCTCAGCCGAGCTGTACAGAGCCGGATTTCCTGTGCTGTGTGTTCGGCTCCTCTCGCGGTCCTGCGGGCGGAGCTGAGCGTGTCCGAGCCAAGCCTAGTGCGCAGTACACTCAGCTCAGTCTATGTTTGCGGCGCTCAAAGTCAGCGGGGATCGGCGTATAACGAGCACCCACGATTTCCCCCGATTTTAAGGGGGATAAAAGTGTGCGTTATACGCCGATAAATACGGTAACTATTTTAAAACAAGGGCCTTCCTTATTGCATAAGGACTGAATAGGTTGTATGGATAGGCCGGTGTGTTACATAGTTTTGGGACTTGTTAAAAAGATTGTACAGAGATTGTGTAATCAGATTGTTGTTTTGCTGCTTGTCAGATGCTGTACTTTGGGAGACGGGAGGATAGTCAGCGGAAACCTTGCTTCCCCTCTCAGAAGGGGTAGAAGACTTTTTTTGTTTTTCTGTTTTGATTGTCATAGTTTCCCTCTACTGGGAAATGCATTGTGCTTTAATTGCATTGGTTCCTGTACATAATTCACAATATTTTCCCTCGCAATTGTCTTCCTATAAGTCCATATAATGTTACGTGACAAGGAAGTTCCAAAACCAGAAAATCTGTTCTGAAGTTGATGCTCATGCAGATGAGGGTACAATTTATTGTGTATTTACAGTACTGTAATTATACTGTTTTTTTTTGTTTTGGTTTGCAGTGTTTAGCCAAAAATAGAAAAATCTGCGTTCACGGCCTTGCATTTGGACTGTATTTTATGCTGTACGCATTTAAATGTGTGTGCTGTTTACATGTGTACATGGACTTTATTGCCCACAGAAGCTACTCAGGACCAATGAGTAAATATGTGTAGCCAGTGCTCCTGTTCTGTCGAGAAGTGCCCCCCATCGAATAATGCCCACGCATGCGCAGGACGGAGCCGCACTCCAGCTGGAGTGACGTGAAGCGCACATCGTAGGAGGTATCTCTCGATGGGAGATACCAATTCTAAGGCACAATTGAAACCTATACAAACAGCGGGGGGAGACCGTAGTTCTCACATTGTGCCTCACTGTTGCGGGGTGGCTTTACAGTGTGCTGATGGTCTGGATTTGTCAAAACCAGCCCATCAACACAGCCACTAGCCGCCCTCCAGCAGCAGCGATGCACAATCTGAGAATTACAGTCTCCCCCCACTGTTTGTATAGGTTTAAATTGTGCCTTTGAAATGGTATCTCCCATCGAGAGATGCCGTTATACGTATATACTCGAGTATAAGCTGAGTTTTTCAGCACCTTTTTTTTTTTTATTTTTATTTTTTTTATGTGCTGAAAATGCCCCTCTCGGCTTATACTCGAGTCATATTTTTGCACCTGGTTTCCCGAACTTTGGGGACCACATGTAGCCCCACTCTTCCTCTACAAGTGTGCAAAGTTTGTTGTCCAGGGGACCTACGGCCGGGGAGCACCAATTTTTCAAACCCGGGCACCTTTTCCATAGACTCCCATGTTAAACGGTCATTTCTCCTGTGACTTTGGTGACCCTGTACTGGCCAGTCGTAGGTCCCCTGGACCCAGAACTTGTCACACATGTAGCGCCATTTCTTCTCTACAAGTGTGCGAAGTTTGTTGTCTGGGGGACCTACGGCTGGGGAGCACCGATTTTTCAAAGCTTGGCACCTCTTCCATATACTCCCATGTTAAACGTCAGTCTAGTCATGGGCACAGTGAGGCATGGACACAGTGAGGCATTCAGATGGACACCCTAGGCTTATACTCGCGTCAATAAGTTTTTTTGTGGTAAAATTAAAATTAGGTGGCTTATATTTGGGTCGGCTTATACTCGAGTATATACGGTACCTCCTACAATGTGTGCATGCGCCATGGTTATCTCAGCCCATCTGATCGGCAATTCAGATGTTGATCGGGCACTATTCGATGGGGGGCACTTCTCGACAGAACACCACCGCTGCTGATTACAAACTATTTACATATTGGCCCTGAATGAGTCATTCTCGCAGCGGAGGCGCATACACAAAATGACCTTGACCCTCAGTCATTCAGAATCGCCCACCCATGCTTCGGCTGCATGGATGACTCGCTCAGGACTGACACGTGAACAGCAATGGTGTGTTTTATGGTGGCGGCAGCACCGCTGGCTACCTGTTGCTGATTCATTGCAGGTTGGCCCTGAGCAGCTGCTGTGGCCAGTATCATCCGTTTATGCTGTATGCATGAGAAACTTTCGCCCAAATATTACATGCATATAGTGTACAAACATTTTAATTCAGCATCTTTTTGTTACGCCACGAGAATTGTGATCTTTATTCTAAGCAAAAAAATGTTGATTCTCATTTTGCCCAGAATCATGCAGCTCTAGCTGTAATATATTACATTTTCAGTTTTGGGTTTATTACCGCTTTTGTCTTTCTGTTCCCAGTATTCCTATTTTCTTCTTTCTTACAATTTCTCTCATGGTATTTAGCTGCTTTGCACAAAATCATGTGGTTTCATGGCCTTGATTTCCCAGTTACTGATATTATTATAATGTCAGAAGTGCAGTTTCTCATCCAGTTTCCCTATTTTTGGGACGTTTTCCTCCCCCCTAGGTATAGTATGACGGCTCTGACTCTTGAAGATCATTATTCATGTGATGCTTTGTGCACAAAGAGCCTATGTTAATGGTCTGCTTTTACACATTGCTTTCAGGAGGCTTGGTGTTGGAGATTTTGTTTGATGTTTTATATCAGTTTGAATGCCATTACGTACATCGGCTATGGCCTGGGTAACGAGGCTTCCTGGGATTTGTAATTTCTTATCTGATATGGGCCACACGTTACACAGTCCAGAGTTTTACTTCCTCAGATACACTTTAAAACCCGCTCCACTCAGAACAGATTGTGATAGATACACACAAAACTGATAACAAAAGCACCCATCAATTATATGTTTTTTTATGTCTCAAAGAGATCATAGTACCATTTAAAAGCAACAAAAGATCAACGCAATCTTTGTCCAGACATCATCCAGGCTTGGCATCCACTTTGTGGGCCAAAGATGGTCATACACAATACTCCTCCATCCACTCTATACAATGCAGATGGACATTTTCCACTGCCTGCTGTCAAAATACCAGAACAGCGGGTGTATCTGATTGGATATAACTGCTTTCTGGCCAACAATTTTCAGCTTCCTCAGGAACCAGACAAAATTCACACAGTGTATGACCAGCTGAAAGTGGAACTTTAACCATTTCCCACCCAAGGACGTCATATGACGTCCTGGACTTTCAGTGGGGATATCTGAAAGATGCCTGCAGCTACAGGCTTCATTCAGATATCCATCTCTTCAGCCGGCGAATCCCTGCCCCATAAGAACGATCATAGCGGCGGTTCCGGTGCTTCTCCGGGCTCTCCTTTGCCATCGGAGACCCGGAGAAACGATCCGCCGGCGTCCGATGGAAACCATAGAGTAGACTGGTGACCAGATGGTCACCAGTCATCTCTATGATCGTCGGAGGCCCGGGCGCGATGTTATGACATCACGCCTGGGTCCCGGAATGTAAACACAGCCGCAATCGCGGCTGAAAGCATTAGATCGTGAATTTTTTTTCACGATCTAATGCTTTCCAGCCTGGAGGAGAGATGTGGGGTCTTATTGACCCTGCATCTCTCCATAAAGAGTACCTGTCATAAAACCATTCCTATTACAAGGGATGTTTACATTCCTTGTAATAGGAATAAAAGTGATCAAAAAAAAAAAATGACAAAAAAAGTGTGAAAATAAAAGAAATCAAGTAAAATTAAAAATAACATAATAATTTTTTTTTTTTAAACGCCCCTATCCCCGGTAGCTCGCGTTTTAGAAGCGAACACACACGTAAGTCCCGCCCACATATGTAAACGCCGTTCAAACCACACATGTGAGGTATCGCTGTGTGCGTTAGAGTGCCAGCAACAATTCTAGCACTAGACCTCCTCTGTTACTCTAAATTTGTAACTTGTAAAAAAAAAAATAAGCGACGCCTATGGAGATTTTTAAGTACTGACGTTTGGCGCCATTCCATGAGTGTGCGCAATTTAAAAGCTTGACATGTTAGGTATCTATTTACTCAGCGTAACTTCATCTTTCATATTATACAAAAAAATTGGGCTAACTTTACTGTTTTGTTATTTTTTTAATTCACAAAACAGTTTTTTTCCCCAAAAAAAGGCGTTTGAAAAATTATTGCGCAAATACTGTGCGGGATAAAAAGTTGTAATGGCCGGCATTTTATTCCCTAGGGTGTCTGCTAAAAAAACATATATAGTGTTTGGGGGTTCTGAGTAATTTTCTAACAAAAAAAAATATGTTTTATGCATGTAGCAGAGAAGTGCCAAAATAGGCCCGGAATGGAAGTGGTTAAAAAACTAAGTCCTGTTACTTCAGTCTGGCCCCTTTCCATCTCTATCTATCTATCTTGTGTGTGTGTGTATATTTTATTTATATATATATATATATATATATATATATATATATATATATATATATATACTGCATGATTAATCCTCAAGAATCGCAATTTTTTTTTTCTTCCCTTGTTGCGATCTTGACAAAGTATTTCCCGATCTTTCTATGCAGAAAATTCTCTCTGCTCTGCTGAAGCCACAGCCAAAAGAAAGGGAAAAAAAAAATTCCGGGCAGTCTGCCAAGTATCACAACATTCTTTATCAGTGGAACGAAGTCTAAACATTGTAACAATTTGTCCTTTACATTGAGGGCCCTTTCACATGTACGGATCCCTTGAGGATCCATACCTTTAGCAAAAAATTCATTCATAGAATGCATGAAGGTAAATAAAAACATTTGTCCTTTTAGAACCACTTTAATGTCGAATGTATGTTTTTTTTTTTTTTCCCTTAACCACTTGCCGCCCGCCAATGACAGATTGACGGCGGCAAAGTGGTTGTAGAATCCTGACCGGACGTCATATGACGTCCTCAGGATTCTGAGCCGCTGCACCCCGCAACACCGATCTCGGTAAAGAGTCTCTCACGGAGACTCTTTACCACGTGATCAGCCGTGTCGAATCACGGCTGATCACGATGTAAACAGGAAGAGCCGTTGACGGCTCTTCCTCACTCGCGTCTGACAGACGCGAGTAGAGGAGAGCCGAACGGCTGCTCTCCTGACGGGGGTTCGCGCTGATTGTTTATCAGCGCAGCCCCCCCTCGGATCGCCACATGGACCACCAGGGAAGCCCACCCTGGACCACCAGAGAAGGGCAGATCCCAAAAAAAAGGCAAAAAAAAAAAAAAAGACTGTAAAAAAAAAAAAACATTAAAAAAAAGATGCCACTCAGTGCCCACAAATGGGCACTGACTGGCAACATAGGTTAATCAGTGCCGCCCCAGTGTCCATCAGTGCCACCCTACAGTGTCCATCAGTGCCACCCCACAGTGCCCATCCATGCCCAGTGCCCACCTATCAGTGCCCATCCGTGCCACCCATAAGTAGCCATCAGTGCCACCCATAAGTGCCGCCCATGAGTGCCCATCTGTGCCGCCCATGAGTGCCCATCTGTGCCGCCCATGAGTGCCCATCTGTGCCGCCCATGAGTGCCCATCTGTGCCGCCCATGAGTGCCCATCTGTGCCACCTATGTGTGCCCATCTGTGCCACCTATGTGTGCCCATCTGTGCCACCTATGTGTGCCCATCTGTGCCACCTATGTGTGCCCATCTGTGCCACCTATGTGTGCCCATCTGTGCCACCTATGTGTGCCCATCTGTGCCACATACAAGCGCCGCCAATCAGTGCCACCTCATCGGTGCCCATCAGTGCCGCCATATCAGTGCCCGTAATTGAAAGAGAAAACTTACTTATTTACAAAAAAATTAACAGAAAAAAATAAAAACGTATTTTTTTTAAAAAATTTCAGTCTTTTTTCCGTTGTTGCGCAAAAAAAAAAAATCGCAGAGGTGATCAAATACCACCAAAAGAAAGCTCTATTTGTGGGGAAAAAAGGACACCAATTTTGTTTGGGTACAGTATAGCATGACCGCGCAATTGCCATTCAAAGTGCGACAGTGCTGAAAGCTGAAAATTGGCTTGGGGGGGAAGGTGTATACGTGCCCTGTATGGAAGTGGTTAAACACTGACCCAATAATGATGCGAACATTGTAATTTATGTGCCTCTGCTTTGTACACAGCCCTGTTTCTGCACCATACACTATGATTTGGGACATTTACAGTGTTACTCAAGTCTTAAAGAACGATCACTGGGGTGAGGGACTGCTGCTTATTAACATAAACTGTATACTTTTGCTATATGTGAAGAATTTATTTATGCAGGCTTGTTAAAATACTGATAGGCCCACTTCAAAATTGGGTGGCACAGAAATTCTTGACCCGGTTAAATGATCTCATCACTCCTGTTGGCTCATGAAGACTATGAGGGTTAGCACAGTTATGGATAAATGGGTCAGCATTCATTTTTGACTGAGATCTGTGCACAACAATTTAGGAAGCGTACCTTGCACAGTGATTGCTAATCACAGTATGACTGGTTCCATTACATGTTGGTGTGAAGTCATACAATTATTTACAGCTCATGTTGAGTTGCTCAAAGCAGGCATGGAGTTGGGCTGAACAAATCTCTAGAGCAAATCGGGCAAGAATGCCTAAAAAAAACTTGGAGCAGGTACCTTATTTTTTACTTTACGATGGAGGACAATTGCCTGGCACTTAAAGTTGTTTATTGCTCATGAATCCTATTTTAAAGCCCAACTCCTGGCTTTTTCCTTCGCCCGGGCTGTCCCAGTTAGGCCCCTTTCACACTGGGGCTTTTTTCAGGCGCTTTAGTGTGAAAGTCCGATCGTGTGTATGAGGCTTTACTCTGAAAAAAGTTGAAAACCGCAGCTATTCAGCGTTTATCAGCGCTTTTGAGCCTAAGCTTTTGTGGGAGTATAGTTTTGCTAAAAATGCTTAAAAACGCTACTACTAAAACGCTGAAAAACTCACTCTGCAGGTACAGCTTTCCACAGCTAAACGTTACCGGCTTTTTTTTATAACGTCCAGTGTGCATGAGGCCTAAAAGTGGAGCTTGACCCAAGGGGAAAGCTTGGCTTATTTTCCACTCGCACCTCCCCCCTCCTGAAACATATGGCACCTGGCAAAATTAGGTACCCGCTCCCACTTACGGATAAGATTGCCACAATCGTTGTGCGACGATCTACGCAACTTCAATGGAAGTGTTTGGGTAGCCAGCCAAACAGCATCTCGGATCAATTTTGGCACAACACAAAGCTGAGTGATTCAAACGCTAGCATGTGAACCACCATGGCTGCTGCAATGCGGAGCTTCAAATGCCAATTAAACGCCTGCATTTGATGCTAGTGTATACAGCTACTAGCTGTGAATGTGTGTGTGTGTATGTATATAGATAGAGAGATGTATAGATAGAGAGCTAGATTTACTTGAGTATAAGCCAACCTGACTATAAGCAGAGGCACCTAATTTTACCACAAAAAAATGGGAAAACTTATTAACTCGTGTATAAGCCTAGTGTGTCCATCTGCATGCCTCACTGTGCCCATGCCTCACTGTGCCCATGACTAGACTTGTGTTGGGACTATCGCCTTATTAGCATTTTGTATATTTCTCAACCCTCAATGCAAAGCTATATTTGGCTCTTGTATGTAAGGGCTCTGTCTTCTATGCTGTAAGTGCTATTATTATCAAGCAGACGTGTGTCTATGCATACTGATAAGGTGTTTTGCCAGCAGTGGGTTTGAAGTTTTTATGAAGACTTTGTAACGGGTATGTTGTTTTGTAGGACGATGGCTGAAGTCTGAATTTGGTTTCATTCATAGATGCCAAATGTATAGGTTTGTCCAGTGTTACAGTAAGTTTCCGCCATTAACTAGAATGTTGAATTGAGTGGAATGTTTGTGTTTATGGACTTGCTGGCATTGTTGGTGTCTGCGAGTCGCAGGATTGTGTGGACATACCTTACCGCAGTTGGACGCCAGTGGATCCTTTAATTAGGATTGTTTAGGAGCGGCAACCATTGCATGGGCAGGATTAAAACTGTCTGTTGTATTCAAATGGTAGGCAAGGACATTGGAAGGGGTTCCGTTGGTTTTTCAATGACATTTTCAGGCTGTTTTGTAAAATCAAGGATCTAATTGTGTGCTGATTTTATTACAGGCAAAAAGTGCTTTAATGGACCTTGAAGTATGGAAGTCACATGTTTTCTGGCTGAACTTGCATAACAAACGCAGTGTAGCTTCCAGGAAAGTCACGGTTAATATTTCTCTGCATCAGTTCTGTGAAGTATGGTGGAAAATATTCTGCTAGCTAGAGGAAACTGTTGGTTTTGCTCTGGTTACAGTGTAACTCGGTGTGCGCACGTTGTCCTGACTTGTACAAACACTGTGACAAACATGAAAAAAACTTCTACTCGTGTGCAATAACTGATATTATGGACTGATAAGATTGTGCTACCGGCTACTTTATTGTAACGGTCATTGAGATCTTAGTCCAGGCTATTCCTAAATTTAATGTAGAAGTCCACCCTAATGGCCCGTACACAAGATCCGAAAATCGGATGAAAAATACAGCTTTCTAAGCGATCGGACGATAATCGGATCGTTGGTACAGAGCTTTCGCGAGCCTGTCGTGACCGTTCATTCTTTTTTATCCGATCGGACAAACACCAACATTTTTCTCGTGCGATATCAGATCGGACGGTTTTCGTTTAATCGGTACAGTTGTCGTCCGAGAATACAATAGAAATTCTACAACACATGACATCACTTCGGATTTTTTTTTCTGTCGTACGAGAATTTTTGTCGCTTCAGTAACCTCTCCATTTTAAATATGCGACTAGCATGCAAAAAAAAAAACAAACGATCTGTAATCCGATTTTTTGGATCGTGTCTACGGGTCATTACACTAAAATCCCTACATCTATAGAGATCCATGATATAACACTAACCATCCATGATATAACACTAACCTATCTATCCCTGCAAAGAAGAAATCGGTATAGATACGTTTCTTTAAGCCGATCTGGTCCAGTCTCCAGCGGCGGAAGCTCTACAGAGGATACAGCCGACAAAAGCTGTAAAATGAACGGCGAGCGACGTTACCTATAGAGTTACTATTGGGGTTCGGTTGTCGACTGGCTCCTCTGCACCCACCTACACAGCGAAGTCGCAGCTGACAGCTCAGTGTGGGATCAGGTTAGTTCAGCTTCTTTACAGGGTTAGATAGATTAGTGTTTAGCCTCGTACACACGCACGGTTTTCTCGGCAAGAAAACTGCTGGCAGAGCTTTCTTGCCGAGTAAACCGTGCGTGTGTACGAGGCTTTGAGGTTTCTCGTCAAGAAAACTGCCCAGAATCTAGACGATGAAAATAGAGAACCTGCTCTCTATTTTCTCGTTGTTAGATTCTCGGCAGTGTTTTCTTGCCGAGAAACCAGAGCATGTGTATACTTACCTCTCCATGGAAACCCACGCATGCTCGAAATGACTTCGACGCAGGCATAGGTAGGGTGAAGCAAGACGGCGGCGACTGTTTTTAAATGTGACGAGCTCATGCTTGTCATGGTCGATAACGTCACAGAGTTCGTGCCATTCAAAAGAACGGCCGTTCTTTTGAATGGTGTGTGCGTGTACACTCGACCGGCAAGAGAATCTTGCCAGGAATTTCGTCAGGAAAAACAACGTTTTTTTTTCCTGACGAGAATCCGGGCCGTGTGTACAGGGTTTTAGATTGTGGAAGTCTGTAGATGCGGGAAGTTGGGGTGGACTTGAAATCTGCTCCCACTCATATTCTAAATCCTGTTTTTTCTACCCTGTGAAAGGACGATGTGTATACTTACCTGTTCATGAAAGTTATCCAGGCCAACCGCATGATCGGCTGTCAGCGGGAGCTTCAGTGAGGAGGAAGGACAGCTGACAAAGGATGCCATGTAGAAATTCTATGGGTGACTTCTGCGCCCAGGCACTGCAGCCATTGTCAGCAATTTCTCCTCTTCACTGAAGCTGACCGCAAGGGGGGGCCTGTGACTGGACCAGATCGTGTGACCGGACCAGATCGTGCTCAGAATAGGTAAGTATTCTGAGGGTAGATAGAATAGGGTTTAAAGTGTGGGGTCGGGTTTAAGCTTGATGCCTTTGTAACACTTTAAAGCAGTGTTTCCCAACCTTTTTTTTCCCATCAAGGCACCCTTTAAAATTATGCACTATCTTGAGGCACTCCATTTAAAAAAAAAAAAAAAACTAACAGTTTTACAAAACGCAGCACCATCCACACATGTAGGCACCCAACGTGACTTATTCTTCCAAAGCAAATACACCTTTGAACACTGGTATTCCAATGTTTCTCTCCCTCACTCAGCTGATATGGCCCCAGTGGTGACGTAGAGGGAGAGACAAATGAGGATGCTGTGCAGGCACCTGATGCCATCCTTATCAACCATTGATGTCATTGGTTGTTAGGACACCAGCGACTGGAAGGTTGTGATGATACACAAGGAAAACCTGTGACTTTGTGTAACTAAAAGGAAAGGTTTGATCCACCAATCTAGCTTACATACAGTTTGTGGGCAATTTTTACGCAATTTGCCAGGGTGCCCCTGAAGATCGCTTGAAGGCACCCTGGTTGAAACAGGCTTTAAAAAAAAAAGATCTTTTCAAAACACCAACTAAAACAATTTTAAAGTGGATATAAACACTTATCTCTCTCCAAAGCCCTAAGTCCCATGTCTTTCTACTGTTTCGTTGCTCTGTTCTCTGAGATGGAAGCTACAACCAGACAGAAATGTGTGTTGGGGAGGGGGGGTGCTATAAATAGATTAGCAGAGAGCTTGTTACAGCACAGCTCAGCTCTGAAAGTATCTTCACTCTTCTGTCTATGTGGAGAGGGGATTTGTGCCTTTCCTCCAATGAGCTGTCATAGTGTGTGCCCAGACTCCGCCCCTACACCTGAATGAGGAAGTAAAAGTTCTAAGAATATATTAAGCTGAAGACCGCAGATATACAAATATATTAAGCTGAAGACCGTAGATATACATGTAAGACCTATGTAGGGAGGTTTTTCTTTATCGTACATCACGGGACACAGAGCGGCATTCATTACTATATGGGTTATATGGAGTACCTTCAGGTGTAGACACTGGCAATCTCAAACAGGAAATGCCCCTCCCTATATAACCCCCTCCCATAGGAGGAGTACCTCAGTTTTTACGCCAGTGTCTTAGGTGTTAGTCATGGTTTAGCTTGCCTCCGCATCCTTGGGATTAGGTGAGCTACCGGTTCTGTCCAAAAAAGCCTCAGCGCTAAAGTGGTCAGTAACCGGACCCCAAACCCTTGGGGTATAGCCCATAATGCTTTTCTTTTTAGAGAGCTGGACCCTGGGCCCAGAACTTAGAAACCTTTGGGTACCTAAAGTTTTCTGTTGCCAGGGTGCTATATGGGCCCAGGACAGTGGATCCTTCATAGGAACCCAGGGCCTGAAGGTCTAGACATCCCCACGGAGATGGGGGAAGATTGGGCCTCTTGCTTGGCAAAGTCCTGCGGCATGGAGCAGGTAAGTGAGGGGAAAACTTGCGGAACTTGGTTCTTAGCAGGTTTTTTTCTGGGGGGTCACAGGGGACATGCCTAAAGTTATGCACTGCATCTGGCAAACTAGTCACATATCATAAAGATAGGATGGCTCTCTATGTATTATTCCCCATAAGATGTGACCTCCCTTGTAGTGTTGGAAAAGCATTGAGTGGGGCCTGTGTTATATAAAAATATATGTGTGTGTCAGAGAGCTTTGCTTACCTGCAGGCCTCCAGGCGATGCTCCATTCAGTCTTCCTCCTCAGAGCCTGCAAGCAGGCAAAACGCTGACCTCCTCATGGTTCCAGGCTGCAGGCTGCAGTTTGCTGGAACAGAGAGGTCCCTTCCTCCCAAAATCCCCCCCCCCCCCTCCCCCTGTCGGGAGGGGCATTTCCTGTTTGAGATTGCTGGGGGGGAAGGGCGGGTCAGTGGCTTAAAGGAAGGGGCGGCCCTTCCTTGTTTGTTCCATTCAATACTTTGGAACTGAGGAGAAAGACCAGAGCGGCAGCACGGGGCGCCGAGGACACACAGTGGCCAGAAAGGATATTGCAGTCTTCAGAGGACTGTTTTTTCAAGCCTAGAAATAGGCTGTTTCTTTTCCATCTCATAGTTTTTCTTTGCAATACTACTCAGGGGGACAGAATGTTTTTTCTTTCCTGGATTTGAAACAAAAACGAAAAAAAAAAAAAAAAAAAAAAAAAAAAAAGTCATCTAGGGGAGAGGAAGCATTTTTTTATCCCCCAAACAGGTGTTTGGACAATTAACTTTTATAGTTCCAAATACCAATAGGTAGCAGGTGTACCTCGGTATTGTACCATGGTATGCCGCTGTTTTCCCTACAGGGAGCCTTGGGGCCATCGGGATCTGGGGCTGGAGCTGACGCGGGTCAGTCCAACCCTAAGATGGTCACGGAGGAGGTATTACTCACCTCTTTAAAAGAGATGCAGAAAAGCATGGGAAAAATGATAGCCGCAGCTATGCGGGGCAGTAAGCGGAATAGATCTCCGTCGCCCGAGCGCGGACCCTCAGAAGAGGAGGTCCTTTCCTCAGGGGAATTGGACGACCTCTTGGACAAGGACCAAGTAGGTTCAGGGATCGAAGACCCGGATACAGAGGAGTCTGGGGCAGTCTCCCTGAGGGAGAGCTGGTGGATTCAAGGATTGTCGGACTTGGTCCATAGGGCATTCAGCTTGCCAGTACCAGATCTCCAGGTATCGACGGTTTCAGCTTTGGGCTCACTGAGGGCGCCTCAAAGCAATGCTGTGTTTCCGATCCATCCTCTATTAGAGGGAATTTTGTTCCAAGATTGGAACAAGCCAGATAAGATCTTCTTACCACCTAAAAGGTTCTCTGTCCTATATCCTATGGAAGAAAAATTTTCCAAAAGATGGGCTACTCCTGCAGTGGACGCAGCCATCTCATGTGTTAACAGATCGTTAACATGCCCTGTAGAAAACATACAGGTGTTCAAGGATCCAGTTGATAAGCGCTTGGAAGCACTACTTAAGAACTCCTTCACTACTGCAGGGGCAGTAGTACAGCCAGCTGTGGCTGCGATTGGGGTCGCTCAAGCATTATCGGATCAATTTAAGCAGATGCTTAAACTTATTCCGGCCCAGCAGGCAGAAAAATTTTCGGATGTCCCTAAGGCCATATGTTTTACGGTAGACGCAATCAAGGATTCTATCCAGCAAGCGTCACGTTTATCGTTATCCCTTATCCATATGAGAAGACTCTTATGGTTAAAAAGCTGGGAGGCTGAGCCCCCATGCAAGAAGCTCCTGGTAGGGTTCCCCTTCCATGGAGGACGACTCTTCGGAGAAGACCTAGATAAATACATTCAGACCATTTCAAACGGCAAGAGTACTCTCTTGCCAACTAAGAAGAAGGTTCAGGGACCTGCGTTTAAACGACAGTATTCCCCTGGGCAGGGGCCCTCTAATGCCAAGCAGTATCGACGGCCTCCTGCAAAAGCAAACTTCGGCTTCAACAGCAGATCACAAGGACAGGCTGTTAGAGGCAAAAGGCAGTGGTTTCGCAAACCAGCAAAACCAGCCCCCAAGCCAACCTTATGAAGGGGCGCCCCCACCCACGAAGGTGGGGGGAAGGCTGCGACTCTTTTCAGAGATTTGGGAAGCCAGCATTCCCGACGAGTGGGTACGGTCTTCCGTGGCCACAGGCTACAAATTAGATTTCCTAAGGTTTCCTCCTCCTCATTTCCAGAAGTCGAGGATTCCAAACGATCCGGAAAAGGGAGCCGCATTAAGATCGGCATTAGATCATCTACTTTCCCAGGAAGTAATAGTAGAGGTACCAGTCCTGGAACAGGGGCTGGGTTTCTACTCCAACCTATTCATCATCCCAAAATCCAATGGAGATGTCAGGCCAATTTTGGACCTAAAGATGGTAAATGCATATCTAAAGATCCGCTCATTTCGGATGGCGTCCATAGACATAAAGGATGCCTACCTTCATGTTCCAATTTATCAGCCACATCAAAGATATCTACGCTTCATGGTGGCTTTGCGTCACTTCCAATTCGTGGCGCTTCCCTTCGGGTTGGCTACGGCCCCCCGGGTGTTCACGAAGGTCCTAGCTCCAATCCTAGCCAAACTAAGGATCCAAGGGGTCACGATCCTAGCATACCTGGACGACCTCCTAGTCATAGATCACTCGTCTCCCGGCTTGGAGCGAGCAGTGGCCCTCACGGTCCAATACCTCGAGAGGTTCGGCTGGGTCCTAAATCGAGAAAAGTCAGCTTTCCAGCCCACAAAGCAGTTGGAATATCTCGGCATGAGATTAGACACAGAACAACAAGGAGTGTTCCTACCTCTGAGGAAGGTAAAAGCCATCAAGGAATTAATCCTACTGGTTCTAAGCAAGAAAGAACCGACTATTCGCCTATGTATGAGGTTACTAGGCAAGATGGTGGCCACATTCGAGGCGGTACCATACGCCCAGAGCCACACTCGCATCCTACAGGCAGCCATCCTGTCAGCATGGAGCAGAAGGCCACAGGCCTTGGATATCCCGTTGCCGCTCTCATCAAGAGTCCGACAAAGTCTGTGTTGGTGGTTAGACCCTCAGAATCTACTGAAGGGGAGGTCTTTCAGCCCAGTGGCTTGGAAGATAGTGACCACAGACGCCAGCCTGACGGGCTGGGGAGCAATTTTGGATGGTTGCACTCGCCAAGGTACTTGGGCAAAGCCAGAGAAGCAGTTGCCCATCAACATCTTGGAGCTCAGAGCTGCTCGACTAGCCCTCAGGGCTTGGACGTCAAAATTGCAGGGGTTCCCGGTGAGAATTCAATCAGACAATGCCACGGCCGTGGCATACATAAATCACCAAGGGGGAACCAGGAGTCAAGCCGCTCAGAGAGAGGTGAGCTTGATTCTTCTATGGGCAGAGGCTCATGTGCCCTGCATATCGGCAATATTCATTCCAGGAGTGGACAACTTTCAGGCGGACTTCTTAAGCCGCCAGACTCTATGGCCGGGGGAATGGTCTCTGCATCCACTAGTCTTTCAAGCACTCTGCCAAAGATGGGGAGTGCCGGACGTGGATATCATGGCATCGAGACTCAACAAGAAACTAGACAGGTTCATGTCCCGCTCAAGGGATCCGATGGCCTGCGGAACCGATGCGTTGGTTTGCCCTTGGCATCAGTTCAAACTTCTTTATGCGTTTCCCCCGCTCCAGTTACTACCCCGCCTGCTGCGCAGGATCCGGGTGGAGCACATACCAGTCATCCTGGTAGCTCCAGCATGGCCCAGAAGAGCATGGTACTCACTAATCTTAAGGATGGTAGTGGGAGACCCGTGGACTCTTCCTCTACGGCCAGACCTGCTATCGCAAGGTCCGATCCTCCACCCTGCCTTACGGCATCTAAATTTGACGGCCTGGAAGCTGAATCCCTGATTCTCAGGGGTAGAGGTCTGTCTCAGAAAGTAATCTCTACCCTAATCAGAGCCAGGAAACCGGTCTCTAGGGTGATTTATTACAGGGTCTGGAAGGCCTATGTAGGCTGGTGTGAGTCCAAGCGATGGCTTTCTCGCAAATTTACCATCGATAGAGTATTAAGTTTTCTCCAGCTAGGAGTGGATAAAGGATTGGCATTAAGCACAATCAAAGGACAGATTTCTGCTCTGTCAGTGTGGTTTCAGCGGCCGCTGGCCACCCACTCGCTGGTTAAGACCTTCCTTCAAGGGGTCTTACGTATTAAACCTCCAGTTAAATCCCCGCTTTGCCCGTGGGATTTAAACCTTGTTCTGTCAAGTTTACAGAAACAACCGTTTGAGCCGTTGGCTGATATTCCTTTGGTTCTACTGACAAGGAAGTTAGTATTTTTGGTTGCCATAGTTTCCGCAAGAAGAGTTTCGGAGCTGGCAGCCTTATCCTGTAAGGAACCATATCTTGTTTTTCATAAGGACAGGGTCGTTCTCCGCCCTCATCCTTCCTTCCTTCCGAAGGTCATATCCAGTTTTCATTTGAACCAGGATTTGGTATTACCATCCTTCTTCCCTAAACCTACTTCCAGAAAGGAAGGGTTGCTGCATACCTTGGATATTGTCAGGGCCATGAAGGCCTATCTTAAAGCTACAAAGAAGATCCGGAAGACAGATGTGCTGTTCATTCTACCGGATGGGCCCAAGAAGGGGCAGGCAGCTGCAAAGTCCACCATTTCTAGGTGGATTAAGCAATTAATCACTCAGGCCTATGGCTTGAAAGGGTTGCCTCCTCCAGTATCATTAAAGGCTCATTCTACTAGAGCCATGGGCGCCTCCTGGGCAGCACACCACCAGATCTCTATGGCTCAAGTTTGCAAGGCGGCAACCTGGTCTTCTATCCACACGTTTACAAAATTCTACAAGTTGGACGTAAGAAGGAATACTGATACTGCCTTCGGGCAGGCAGTGCTGCAGGCTGCAGTTTGAGACCCTCGGATTCCGGGGGCTCCTCTTGTTCGAGTTAAATTTAAAAATTTTATTTTTCTCAACTAAGTTGGATTTATTATGATTTGAGTATATCTCTAAATTAAATCCTTTTGTCTTGGAGATGTTCTCCCTCCCCTCATTGTAAGCATTGCTTTGGGACATCCCATATAGTAATGAATGCCGCTCTGTGTCCCGTGATGTACGATAAAGAAAAAGAGATTTTTAATACAGCTTACCTGTAAAATCTTTTTCTTGGAGTACATCACGGGACACAGAGCTCCCACCCCTCTTTTTTGAGGACCATTTTGGGAGGCATACTGCTTGCTACAAAACTGAGGTACTCCTCCTATGGGAGGGGGTTATATAGGGAGGGGCATTTCCTGTTTGAGATTGCCAGTGTCTACACCTGAAGGTACTCCATATAACCCATATAGTAATGAATGCCGCTCTGTGTCCCGTGATGTACTCCAAGAAAAAGATTTTACAGGTAAGCTGTATTAAAAATCTCTTTATTTCATCCCTGTGTATCATCTGAGGCTGTTCACTTTACTGGGTATAAGAGAGGGTTTTCATCCACTTTATTCAAGTGTGGGTGAACTGTGCCTAAAGCTTAGTAGGCTAAATGGTATAGTTTGTAAGTTCCCATATCTGTCTGTTAGGAGACAGCTGTAGCTTATAGCATTAGGTAGTCCGTTGATATTCAGTGGGACTGATTGCAGTTTGGGCTATTTGGCTAGTCTTATATGGATGCTCCCTCCAAGGCTCCATTTTTGGAAATGTTTCAAGCATGTACTTTGGTGGAGACCTCAGAATAGGGTATGATGGAAGACCCAGAATGAAGGTTGTGTATCTCCCTGTTGACCTGGGAATGCCTTGGGTTGATTCATAAGAAATGAAGTCCTTGGCTAGCCTTAAAGTCTGGATTAACCTGTTCAGTCTGCTACCGTGTATTGAAAAAAATGCTCATCATGTGGAGTGAACAATTGCAATACTAATATCTGTCTTGTTACTCTATTTGCAGGTATGGCCTCACAAGTTTTGGTATACCCACCATATGTTTATCAAACTCAGTCAAGTGCCTTTTGTAGTGTGAAGAAACTGAAAGTTGAACCAAGCAGTTGTGTGTACAGCAAGAGGAGCTATCCACGCACCGACCTGAATGCTAGAAACCTTGGATTTGCACATCCAAACAAGAGTAGGGCTCCTTTGCAGACAAAAAATCATTTCGACAGACCTCGCCAGCAGACTGCGGCTTCCCAGACCAGCACAGTCGCATTAAAAACCAACGCAGGTGCTCCAGGGGACCCAGCAGCGCGGGCGCAGCCAGATCCGAAAGAGACACCCGTAGTTGGATCACCGGATTGTGCTTCAGATTTGCTGGACACACATCAGCGATGTGGATTGAAGCGTAAGAGTGAAGATTTGGAAATTCAAGGTGGCACCATGCAAATTGTCGAGGAGTTGTCCGTGCTGCCTGCTATGCTGCCAGGCAATGCAGCAAACCCAGTAACTGTTGTGGCAACCACAGGAGCCTCTAAACCGAACGGAGCTAACGTGGATGGAGACTATCAGTTGGTACAGCATGAGGTGTTGTGTTCAGTTAAAAATACTTATGAAGTACTTGATTTTTTGGGTAGGGGAACCTTCGGACAGGTAGTCAAGTGCTGGAAAAGGGGGACAAATGAAGTTGTGGCGGTTAAGATTTTGAAAAACCATCCTTCATATGCACGCCAAGGGCAGATAGAGGTGGGCATCCTTGCCAGGCTGAGCAACGAGAACGCGGATGAGTTTAACTTTGTGCGTGCGTACGAGTGTTTCCAACATCGGAACCACACCTGCTTGGTTTTTGAGATGTTGGAACAGAACTTATATGACTTCTTAAAGCAAAACAAATTCAGCCCCCTGCCCCTGAAAGTTATACGGGCCATCCTACAGCAGGTGGCTACTGCACTGAAAAAGCTGAAAAGTCTTGGTTTAATTCACGCTGACCTCAAACCCGAAAACATCATGCTGGTGGATCCTGTAAGACAGCCGTACAGGGTGAAAGTAATAGACTTTGGCTCTGCTAGCCATATATCAAAGACTGTTTGCTCAACGTATTTGCAGTCTCGCTACTACAGGTAAGAATTGCCCATGTAATTTCTAGTTTACTCTGTACATACTTAAACATCACATTTACTGACTCATTTTCCTTGCGGATTGATCGTTTCTGATCTTTTATTTCTATAATTTTCTGGCTTTTTTATCTTGAAATGTGAAATTTGACATTTGTTTATTATAGACTGAAGGTGTTTGGGCTCAGGAACTCAATAAGTTGACATTTAAAACCTATGGTTTATCAGAGCTAGCATCAAAGCCAGTGGGGGCGTTTTTTGTAATGACTACTTTGCTGTATATTTTTCTAAGTCTAGCCCTACAATATATTTTTATTGCAGTCTCGTGTTTATGCTCAAATATGTATTTATAAGGTGTAGTTCACCAAGAGGCTCTGCGTTCGGATCCATGCCTTTACTCCTGTCTGCTTGTGCAGCCACTTCTGTGGGCTTCTTGCACACATCTTGGAGGTGGCTGCACACGTATATGCTAGCGGCTCTGCTCAGAGGATGGAACTAATCTGCTATCTGAATGCGCCTTAAAGCTGGCCATAAATGCCGCAATTTTCTTTCATGCAACCATGGTTTGCAGGAAAGAAAATCACTAGATTTCCCCATCAACATTGACCATGTTGATAGAGGAGTTCCTCCCATGAAGCTTTTGTATTCTCCCAGTGGCGGGTGCCGTCCCTGCCAGGAGAGGAAACAATAGCTGCTGGAAATAATCGCATGAAATATCCAACAGGCTGGTTCTACTCAAGCTGATCGATTTTAAAGGGGAGTTCCAGGCTTTTTTTATGTTTATTAAAAGTCAGCAGCTACCAAAAGTGTAGCTGCTGGCTTTTAATAAACAGATACTCACCTGCTCCACGGTCCAGCGACGCGCCGGCCAGAGCTCCGCACCCCCCCCCTCCCTCCGGCCGGCATCTGCATTCTTAGTGTGGGCACCCGGCCGTGACAGCTTTCGGATTTACGGCGGAGCACTCATTGCGCATGCACGAGCGGCGCTGCGCACTGTGATTGGTCAGACGATCGCCTGGGACCTGTCACGTGTCCTAGGCGATCGCCTACACTGGCCTAAACGGTCCCTGGGCAGAAAGAGGAAGTGGGACAGGAAGTCCCACTCCTCCTGAAGCCCCCCACTCCCCCCCCCCAAAAAAAAAGATATGCCAAATATGGCATGTAAGGGGGGCCAGTTTACCATGTTCCTGATGAAATTCGAACCATGTACTATACTGCCCCCCCCAGGCTATGCAGTTTAAAAATAACATTTAAATACCTTGGTAGCAACTGTTTGTTTTTTTATCCGCAAAGTGCTTTAGTTTTATTTTGGGAAATAGATAGGTATGTCCCTGATTAGATATATTGATGTAGTCGTCTTCTTTTTTTTTATTTTTTTCACCCATTTGTGCTTGATGTGTCCATTCCAGGATGTCTTCTGTAACAACTATGGTTTACACAGAGAGGAAGTCTTGCTTTCCAGCTTATCATAAGACTGCTGGGAGCATGGAGTGATTTCCTGAATTCCCAGCATTGCAGCAACTAGGAGTCACCGTTGTGTAAATCCTGAAAGAGCTGTATTGGTGTTATTGGTCCTGTTAGTGTCAAACAAAGTTTTTTTTTGTCCCTTATGTGTTCTAGATGCTACCAAAAAAGGTTTACTGTTTAAAGGACAAGTTCAGATGAAAAATACACAGTCTATACCTACCTACCTAAGTGGTCCACTCACCCCTCTCTAATAGTGACAGCCTCCCCCTCGTAGTGTGTACAACTAGGCTCTGAATGGGAAGTAACTTCCAATAGGCATTAAGGCTGGATTCACACTGAAGCACTCACTGGCTGACAGCAGGAGTTGGGGGCATCCTCATTCACCGTTTTAGGTCCGATTTCAGCTTGAATTTTTGGCTGAATTTGGATCTGAAATGGACAAAAAGACGCACAGGGATCCTGTGCAATTCGCAACAGAGCCGCTGCGAAGATGTGTGAACCGGCTCCATAGAGAGCCGGGCACACTCTCCTGCAATGCAAATTGGATGCCGGGAAACCTGCATCAAATTTGCAATAGTGTGAACCCAGCCTAATGGACTGTACCTGTATACTCCAATTCAAGTCTTTGGGAGGTTAATACACAACTGTGGACACCAGGGAGAATATACTTAAAGTGGATGTAAACCCACTCTCATCCTTTATAAACTACTGCCATAGTGCTTATCTATAAGGATATACATGTCTCCTGCATGTATCCTTAAAGTGGAGTTCCACCCATAAATATAACATTACATCAGTAGTTTTAAAAAACTTTTTTTTTTTTTTTTTTAGATGCCTTCAAAGTGTTGTTGCTAGGCAGAATAGTTAATCTTCCCACTTCCTGCACCTAGGTGCTTAATGCTTCCTAACCTACACCGCACAGACTCCTGGGAATGTAGTGGGTGTAACTTTCCAGGAGTCTGTGCACTCCCCAGTCTCAAAGAATCATGTGACTTGGACAATACAGGTGCTGAAACCTGATCTGACACTGCTTGTGCAGCACTGAGCATGTGCGAGGTCTGCAAGGCTGAAATCCAGGAAGTCTTACAGTCTGGCTTCATGATGCCCACACTTAAGATGGCCCCAGTCAATTTCTATTTTATAAAGTGTCTAAATGCTGTAACAACCTAACAAAACGGACCTTAGTTTACAGACTAACTTTACTAGAATACATTAAGCTTGTGTATTACAGGGGTATTTATATTTAAAAAGTGAAATTGTGGCCGGAACTCCGCTTTAACTGTCAAACCTTAACTGCAGAAGCTGTGGGTGGGTCTGTTGTCCTGAGCTTGGTGGGTGGAGTGATGTCAGTAGACTCCCCGCCCACTTAGACACTCCCCTTGTCAACATGCATTTTCTCCTGTGTATTTCTTACACTGAACTTCTACTATGATTGCTAACATCCAGTCAAAACACAAAAAATTCACCATATTGCTTCAGCATGCCCAAATTATGCTGAGATATGAAGCAGCCAATCATGGGAGAGCTGGAGAAGAAAGGAGGAGGGGATCTGCAGTACACAGAATGTCTCTCATGAGGACATGAATGAATGAATGAATGAATGAATGAAAAACTTATAAAGCGCGGCGCATGCGAACTGAATCGCTTCTGGGCGCTAGTTGTTCGTGTCTCATGACATCAAAAGAGCAGAGTTTTGATCCGTCTTCTGAAAGACGGATCAAGACTACAGTACAGTATAGGATTTCAAGACATGAAATCCTATACTGTACAAGGTTCCAGCCTTAATAATAAAAATACATCCACTTTAACTGGAGCGTTTGAGCGTAAACCTGAGCTGTTGGAGGGAGGTAGATGGGCTATTTGGACGGGAATTTAAATTTGAGTACATTAAGGGGATAGGAAATGTGTGCTGAGGACTTTATCTAAACCCAAACCTTGAAATTCAGATAATGCTTAGCCATGTGTGATGGAGCTTATTTTGGATCTGATTGTGTTGTGTGGCAGAGGTTTGCAGTACTGTCTGCACAACATTGCAAGTCAGATAAAGCAGCTCCCATTTAACTAATCAGTTGGTATATTTAGCTGCTTGCCTAGAGATGAGCTTTTAACTCAAGTGAATCATGGTTGTAAACTGCTGAGAAATGAGAGAGGTAATTTCCATAAATAACCAATTCTGTAATCCATTGCTGGAAATAACAAATTTTGCCTCCCTGTATCATGGCTTATGCTTCCTATCCAAGGCTTAGTCACCCTCACATTTCAGTGTTTGAGTCATTTATTACTAGGACCATGACACACCATAATCTTCATAGGGTCTTCTTTCAGGATCAGTAGGGTGATGTCTTTAGTCTTCTGCAGCTTTTCTGGTTTACAATACTTAAAAAATGGGCCCCAACTAAATAAACATTTATAAAGAAAACAAATGCAGCCACCACATCTAATAAAGGGTATTCTGCAATATATTACATGTTAGTTTTTGGGTTTGAAGTGTTACTAAACCCTGTAATATGAAAATAGTTTATCAGATGGTTTTCTATCTTTTAGATAGATTTTTACTCCAAAGGCAATTTTTTAAAATAAATATAAAAATACCCCAAAATCTGGTTTTAAATAGTAAAAAAAATAAGTTTTTTTTTTCTTTTTAATCCACCCTGATTTGTCCGCATTGACCATTAGAAAATTGAGCAAACAATTAGAACACCTGCATTCCTCCATGATGTCACACCTGTACACTTCCAGCACATACCTGTCAGTTCTCCCCTTGTGGTGGTGGAGAGTAATTGCTGCACACAAATACCATTATTTAACCAAAGACCAGCACAGTTCACAGTTTCAGAGCACATGGCTTCCTGTGACTTTTTTACATATGATAATATTTTAAGAATTCAGTGGCGTGGCAAATCCTGTTTGGCTCTTGTGTATTAGTTTATATTTGTAATGCAGAAACTGACTGTTTGTTTTGCTGTTCAGAATACTTTCAGGATTTAGGTACTCGGTAATTTTGAATGGTTAAGGTGGTACCGAGTGTTATGTATTTCTTATCGTACATAGAAGAGCATTTTTCCTTTTTTCTGTTTACTCCTGGGCAACCTTTAGGAACCAAATAAAAATGTTGTGCTTTGTTTCTAGTATAGTTTAGGAAATAAGAGGGAATCTGGTTGCTATGGATTGACAAAACGCTTCTTAATTCAGGTACATGAGAACACATGTGCAAAAACAATAAGGATATGGACAGCCGCACTCCAGTAACTTGAAAAAAGACGTGCCCTTTATTGGGTACAGGAAAAAATGCACTACAGGTATCAGCACACAGTGAGAACACATGATGGCTTTAGCTATGATGTGGAACTGATAATTGTTTTCCCTAGTAGAGAAAATTGCTTTAGCATTTACAAGACACTGTAACATCTGACTTTATCCGAAAAAAAAAAGAAAACAGCATGTTTTTGACATTATCCACGACCCACAGAAATCTGCATAGATCTAAAAGGCAAACATTTACAAGCTTTATATTTTCAGAGGAGAGCAGTGGATGATGGATGAGCGTAAACTGATCACAGTGTCAGGGCTCAGCAGCCCTGATATACCGTGGTCAGTTTTCAAAGGGGACGGCAGAACAAAGCAGGATCAGCCAGATATTTTAGTTGATACAGTGGGCCAAATGACACAACACAAGCACTGTGTTATTTATGCTTTAAGGAAACGGGCTCAATTTGATCCTTTTAATGGCCATCTGTGTGTTGCAGCCCCCCCCCCCCCCAATACTTTACGGATCCCCATCTCTATTTAGCAATGTGCATGAGTTCCTCAGCTGTCCGAGACTCTCCCTTCTGATTTGGCTGAGACACAGCAGTGACGATATTTGCTCCTGCTGCTGTCGATCAAAGTAGGAAACGACCAATATCGTTTTTTCTGTGCTGATATGATGCCGATATTTCGGCCACCTCTCCTGCCGATTGCTGATATATTTTGTACATTATAAAAAAAAAAAAAAAAATTACACAAGTTTGTTTGTAATTTTTCACTGTTATTGCCATCACAAGGGATGTAAACATCCCTTGTGACAGTATTGGGCAGTGGCAGGTACTCCTCCTCTGCACTTAAATGTCAAGATCGGCGTTTTGAATACTTAATTTTTTTGTAACTGGCGCCTTTAAGATGGCAGTAATCCCGGAAGTGATGTCATGACATTGCTTCCAGAGTATTAGATCCGAGACCCGAACAATGCATCGGCTTTGTTTGGGTCTTCGGCCAGCCGGCGGATGGTTGCTCAGGCCTCCCGGTGAGACAGGAGAGCCCGAGCGAGCAGCGGAAGGTGGGGGGTGAGGAAGTCCCCTCCCGCTGCTTGTTATAACAGCTGAGCGGCTGCTGAGCCACATCAGTTGTTATTACAATAACGCCGACTGTACGCTCTAAAGAACGGTACCTGGGTGATGCCTGCAGCCGCAAGCATCACCCTGGTATTTTTACGTGGTATTTTTAAGGGTATTTTTACCCTTGATGTAATATCGGTCAGTTTTTTAACTGATACATCTAAAAAAGTATATATATATAGGTAGGTAGGTAGGTACACTACCATTGGTAACCTGAACTAATGCCATTCTTTTGGCGGTTTTGCTGATCTTTATATTATTACACTTAGACTTGTATGCAGGTATCACAATCCTAGTCAGGCCTCCTGCACACAAGTTCCTCAGGCCATATGACATAAAATGTGGGCGTTCTTATCAGGTTCATCAGGTTTATTTTATTAAAAGCTTTAGATTCAATGATATCGGAAATAACTCGAAATGACATTAACATGTTGCATCTTAATGCAGGGCTCGACAAATCCCGGGCGCCAGGTCGCCATGGCGACTAGAAATGGGGCCCTGGCGACTTGGCTTGAAAGGGGGGGCAAAAAAAAAAAAAAAAAATTTTTTTTTTTTTTTTTTGAGCTGGGGCCATCTGGTGGTGAGCCGTTGGTATTACAAGTTATTACCACCAGATGTGTGAGCTGGCGCCATCTGGTGGTGGCCGTTGGTATTACAAGTTAAGCATTACAAGTTAAACAGCAATTCTAATGTCATTTTTCACTATTTTCACTGCCATCTTCTTCCCTCTAATTAGAACCCCCAAACATTATATATATTTTTTATCCTAACACCCTAGAGAATAAAATGGCAAACGTTGCAATACTTTCTGTCACGCCGTATTTGCGCAGCGGTCTTACAAGCGCACTTTTTTGGTGAAAAAATTACACTTTTTTGAATTAAAAAATAAGACAATAGTAAAGTTATCCCCATTTTTTTTTTTTTTATATTATGAAAGATAATGTTACGCCGAGTAAATTCATACCCAACATGTCACGCTTCAAAATTGCGTCCGCTCGTGGAATGCAGACAAACTTTTACCCTTTAAAATCTTCATAGGCAACGTTTAAAAAAAATCTACAGGTTGCATGTTTTGAGTTACAGAGGAGTTCTAGGGCTAGAATTATTGCTCTCGCTCTACCAATCGCGGCGATACCTCACGTGTGTGGTTTGAACACCGTTTACATATGGGGGCGCTGGTCACGTATGTGTTCGCTTTCTGCGCGCAAGCTCGTCGGGACGGGGCGCGTTTTCTGGCTCCTAACTTTTTTACCTGGCTCCTAGATTCCAAGCAAATTTGTCAACCCCTGTCTTAATGAGATTTTTAGTGATTTGGTCGGAAGCTTGTGTATGAGATTTTAGTGATTTAGTTTGAAGCTTGTGTATGAGATTTTTAGTGATTTGGTTTGAAGCTTGTGTATGAGATTTTTAGTGATTTGGTTTGAAGCTTGTGTATGAGATTTTTAGTGATTTGGTTTGAAGCTTGTGTATGAGATTTTTAGTGATTTGGTTTGAAGCTTGTGTATGAGATTTTAGTGATTTGGTTTGAAGCTTGTGTATGAGATTTTTAGTGATTTGGTTTGAAGCTTGTGTATGAGATTTTTAGTGATTTGGTTTGAAGCTTGTGTATGAGATTTTTAGTGATTTGGTTGGAAGCTTGTGTATGAGATTTTTAGTGATCGGATTTACAGCTACTTTAAAGTGGAATGTTACCTGGGAGATATTTTTATATCCCTCGCTCTTCTTCGGTGCCGCCATCTTTCATTATATTCAATTAAAAAGCAGATGATGGGTGGGACTTTTGAGGCACAACATACTATAATTAAAATATTTCAGAACGCATATACATTAAAAAAAATCATTCATTGTATGTATTTTTTTTTTTTTTTTAATGCATGTGAATAAACGTTTCAATATACTTTAATTGTAGTATGTTGTGCCTTAAAAGTCCCACCCATAACTTGTTTTTTTGAAAGGATATGATAGGGATGTGACACAGTGTGCTATGATTTAGCTTGGATTTTATTATATTCAGCGTGCGGAGATGTTTAGCAGGTCTCTGCCAGGTCATTGGTATAAAAGGCAACAACACCCAATTTAATAAAAACCCATTCTGGGATTGATGTCTGTCCCTGCCCATTCTTTCCTCCCCTCTATGTGATAACTGGTACAAAAATAATAATAAATGGCCGGTTTTACTTGCCTTGACCTGTGGTCACGTGATGCAGCAGCCCCAAGTCTCTTCTTCTGTTTACCTTCTGATTAGGGTCCTTCTTCAGGTGTCCACATCACTGCCTGTGTGACACTTCCTATTGGATGGCTGCCGGTGGGGTCCTCTCTGGACAGAAAAGAGGACATAACAGGGGGGCAGTAGGGGACCTCGGGTATCAGTGCCATTACAGCACTTAAAGTGGAGGTTCACCCTAAAACAATTATATAACATTACATCCAGCATAATTCGGACATGTACAGTATCCCTGTATTTATTTATTTTTTTCACCGTACATACCGATTTATTGTTATCCCCCCCCCCCCCCCCCCCGGCTTCCAGGTTCTGATTCCTACGGGATTGGGCGTTGCTATTCAGAGGTAGATGATTGACGTCTGGTGAAAAACTTCCCAAGGCGCATCACCATTTTTTTTACGTAAATAGCCGACCTGCGAGTCGGCTCTATAAGGCGCCTGCGCAGTTAGCTCTACATGGCGGGCGCAGGCGCCGTATAGCGCCGACTCGCAGGTCGGCTATTTACGGAAAACTGGAGACGCGCCTTGGGAAGTTTTTTCACTAGACGTCAAGCATCTACCTCTGAATAGGAACGCCCAGTCCCGCGGGAATCAGAACCCGGAAGCCGGGGGGGAAAATAACAATAAATCGGTATGTACGGCGCAAAAATAAATAAAATACAGGGATACTGTACATGTCCGAATTATGCTGGATGTAATGTTATATAATCGTTTTAGGGTGAACCTCCACTTTAGTGATGCCCTGCACTGGAGCTGGATGGGCTACTTAGCTGAACATTTCTGGCTTTACCAAGTAATAGGGGCAAACAGACATACGGTGGGGCGCGTTTTGAGGGGGGAGGAACGAGGAAGGTTAAAGTTGTGTTTATGGGTGACGATCTGCTTTAACTGTGTCTAGATTAACATTTTCTAAAACAAAATTATCATATGCTAGATTTTTTTAAATATGATTTAATAATAATAAAAAAAGATAAAGTGAACTTATTCTGTGGTTGCTGGCTGTATCAGGGTTTTAGCTTCAGCCTTGCATGGACAAATGTTATTCTATCACTTTGAACTGCACATCACTGTAATGTAGCAGCTTTGCTTAAAATAGGCCCCTGAGCCTGGCCAAGGCATGTTGACTACTATAGATGGTGAGGCTGTCTGACTGTAGAGTTGAAAAAAGACAGAAGTACGTTACTAAGTGGGTTCGTTTGCTCAAGGTCAGCAGGATCTAAAGTGAGCGGTTCCAGTACTGGGGGGGCCTGCTTTAGTGTGCAGTGTATGTTTTTAGGATTATTGTTTACTGTGTAGATTTGATATGGTAAACAGGTTTATCGTGGTCTGTCAGAGCGAGAACTCACAATTTTTTTTAGATGCTTTTCTGCTCAGCGTTCCAAAAGTAGGGTGACCATCCTTACAGAGGTTTTTTTATAATCCAATATTTTTTCTTTTTTGTTTGATGAAAAAACGGTGGTAAATGCAAATTTTTTAAAAAATCTGTAAAATTAAGACGTTATGTACATGGTGGTATTTAAAATTTTTAAGTAGAATCTTAGGGCCAGATTCAGGTAGGGAGCGCATATTTGTGTGCGGGCGTAGCGTATCCTATTTATGCTACGCCTCCAACTTTGACAGGCAAGTGCAGTATTCACAAAGTACTTGCTCCGTAAGTTGCGGCGGCGTAGCGTAAATAGGCCGGCGTAAGCCCGCCTAATTCAAATGTGGAAGATGTGGGCGTGTTTTATGTAAATTTATTGTGACCCCACGTAAATGACGCTTTTTCCGAACGGCGCATGCGCCGTCTGTGAAAGTATCCCAGTGCGCATGCTCCAAATGACGCCGTGAACGTAACTTACGCCCAGCCCCATTCACGGACGACTTGCGCAAATCACGTAAAACGTGAAAAATTTTACGCGGTCCCGACCGGGGTAACTATACGCCGGAAAAAGCCTAACGTAAAAAAAGCGCCGGGCAAATGTACGTTTCTGAATCGGCGTATCTACCTAATTTGCATATTCGACGCGTAAATATACGCAAGCGCCACCTAGCGGCCAGCGTAATAATTGCAACTAAGATACGATGGCGTAAGAGACTTACGTCAGTCGGATCTTGGTCAAATCTATGCGTAACTGATTCTAAGAATCAGGCGCATAGATACGATGCCGCACACTCAGATACGACGTCGTATCTCCTACCTGAATCTGGCCCTTAGTGACAAAAAAAAACAGTTTTCCATACTGCATTTGAACTCAAACACGCTCTTCTGCCGCTGGAATAACTCATTAGGTTGGGTTCACACATGTCCGGCTGCGTTTTTTTCACTGGATTAGGTGCAAATTTTTACTTGAATTCACACCTAAACCAGGCCCAAAATCACACAGGGACCATTTTTAGAAACGGACCATGGCCGCCCCGGACATCTGTGAACCAGCTCCATTAAAAGCCGGTCCGATTCACATGTTATGCGAATTGGATGCGATTAAAAACTCATCCAATTTGTATCTATGTGAACCGAACCGGAAATGTAAACAATGTGTAGTGTATAAAAGATGGCTGCACCTGCTGATTGCACACTATTGTTTATATGTCAGACCTGATCAACGGAAAACTGTACAGCCGTGTGCACAAACCCTAAAGCCTTGTAGACAGGATGAGAAAATCTGACTAAAAATACAGCTTTCGGAGCGATTGTATGATTATCTGACCGTTGGTATGCAGTTTTCGAGAACCAATCGCACCAATTCATGTGAAAGGGATAAACACAATTTTTTTTTTTTTTTTTAGAATTAAAGGGGTTGTAAAGGTTGGTTTTTAATTTTCTAAATAGGTTCCTTTAAGCTAGTGCATTGTTTTCCTTCGTTTTCCCTTCTAAATGTTTTTTTTCTTTGTCTGAATTTCTCACTTCCTGTTCCTCCTCAGTAAGGTGTTCAGTAAGCTATTCTGGCTGACTATCCACTGCTCGGATGATGGTGGAAAGCTTACTGAGGAGAAACAGGAAGTGATAAATTCAGACAAAGAAAAACTTTTTTTAGAAGGGTAATCGAAGGAAAAGGTAAGTGAACCAACAATGCACTAGCTTAAAGGAACCTATTTAGAAAATAGAAAATGAACCTTTACAACCCCTTTAACTATTTTTGG
Source organism: Rana temporaria (assembly GCF_905171775.1). Lineage (NCBI taxonomy): Eukaryota > Metazoa > Chordata > Amphibia > Anura > Ranidae > Rana > Rana temporaria. The sequence goes on along the minus strand of NC_053499.1, from coordinate 29,750,205 downwards.
TTTCAAAATAACAAACATGGTATACTTATCTGCTCTGTGCAAAACCACATCTTCTCAGGTCCCTCACCAGCGCTCCTGGCCCCTCCCTCCTGCTGAGTGCCCCCACAGCAAGCAGCTTGCTGTGGGGGCACCCGAGCCACAGCTCCGTGTATCCATACAGAGCCATGGCCTGCCCTTTCTTTCAAACTTACTTTTCTTTCTTTCAAACTTACTTTCTTTCTTTTCGAACTTCCTTCCTTTTCTTTTCGAAACTTCCTTCCTTTTTCTTTTCGAACTTCCTTCCTTTTTCTTTTCGAACTTCCTTCCTTTTTCTTTTGGAACTTCCTTCCTTTTTCTTTTGGAACTTCCTTCCTTTTTCTTTTGGAACTTCCTTCCTTTTTCTTTTGGAACTTCCTTCCTTTTTCTTTTGGAACTTCCTTCCTTTTTCTTTTCGAACTTCCTTCCTTTTTCTTTTCGAACTTTCTTTCGTTCGAACTTTTTTTCTGAACGCGGGTAAGTCTTTGTGGAACTGCTGCACACAGAAGGCTTTTTATATTGATGCTTAATAAGATAAACAAACCTTCTGCCTTTACAACCACTTTAATCCAGTTCATTATTCATCCGAAAAAAAACTCCAAAAGATCAAGACCAAGCATGCTCAGAAACAAAAGAATACATTGCAATATAATACAACACATTACATCGCTTCTGAAATTGTATTCTGCCGTACAAGTTTTTTTTTTCCGATAGACTACCATGACAGGAAAATGGATATTCATTTTGTCTGATTTTTCTCATGTGTACGAGACAGAAGACTTCTCCAGGAAGAAGCGTTTTTATTGGCTTTTGCCTGCTGTAAAATGTTTGTTTCTGCCGGTCCTTGATTCTGTCAGCGTCCTTTTACCCAGAAATAGGAGACTCCATTTTTCAGGGTTACTTCTTTAGGGAGTCTCGGCTCTGCCCACAGAAGCATGCTATCCTTTGTGTAATCCGAGTCTGCCTAGACTGGTTCCCATCCATTAAAAAACAGCATGGAATATAATTTTGTGTCAGATTCAGGTAATATCAATGGCTCTTTCTCTTCCCATTTCAGCCTCAGTGCAGTAAGTTGCACCGTCGGCTTGATTTTAATTTGTTTTGAAATTTCAGATAGCATGTGAAGCATGATGGGAATGTGAACAATGAACGCGCCTTTTTATGCTCTAAAAATGTAGCATTTCATGTTACATAGCTGGTTAATGGATGCTCAGTGTTTTTAATTTTTTGTTCCTTTTAATAATCACTTTAACCCATCTGAGGATCACATTACCTCCAGGCAAACATTGTATTTAGTTTTGGAAAGTGTGGGGTAGGGTTAGACCCTGTTGGCAGGATTTTTATTGTCAGTTTCCCTATTATATAGTTTTCCTCTCAGGACAGGAAGTAAGAAAAATCTCTCCAACACCAACAACACGTTTGTAATACAATGGGTAAAGGTTGGAATCTCTGACAATATTTTTGTTTTGTGTGTGTGTACTTTTCTGTACCTCTTGTAACCACTTCCCCATTTCTTGGAATATAGCACCTGGAATTTATTTCGCTAATTTTAAACTGAATGTTCAGTTGGGCATTGAGTTTTAAAAATATATTTTCTGTTGACAAATTCTGTTATTCAGTCCAAGGATTACGTATCCAAATATCAAAAAAGTTTGTGCAAATACACAGAAGGTGGTCCCACCCTGACAGATTCTCTACCTCCAACAATGAAGGTGCTGTGGACTTGGCTATTTGGAGTTATTTGCGTTCCATGTACAAGTGTGTATAAATTTGTGTATACTTACTCTGTACACAAAGGTATCCTACAGCATTCATAAAGCAAGAGTCAGTAGCATTATAGGGCTAAGCTTGGAATCTGTGTGATCATTTTTATTGCCCTGTAATAGGGTCATTTGGTGAATAACCGACTTCAGTTCAGTTCTTAAGACCCCGTTCACACTAAGGGCGTCTTGCAGTCGCTATAGCGTTAAAAATAGCGCCTGCAATCTGCCCTCAAACAGCTGCTCCATTGTTTTGGGCTTTCACACTGGAGCGTTGCGCTAGCAGGACGGTAAAAAAAGTCCTGCTAGCCTCATCTTTGGAGCGGTGTGTTTACTGCTCCTCCGCTGCCCATTGAAATCAATGGGACAGCGCAGCTATACTTCCCGCAATGCGCTGCTTCAGCAGTGCATTGCGGGCCTTTCTCGGCCGCTAGCGGGGGATAAAACTGCGTCGCAAATTCGCCGATAACGACGGTGGTATATATAGCAGAGTTTTACCTCCAACGCTATGGGCGGCTCAGTGTGAAAGGGGTGTAAGTTGCTGTTTATTTGCTTTTTGTATAAAGTTTAAACCAGCTTGAAAAAGCAGGCGTTTCATGAGCATTTTTGAAGGTCCACGATCGCCTGTCAAAATTGTGTTCCTAGAAGCACCCTGTGTTGTTCAGATGGCCTTGTTTACATAGGCAGAGCTCCGTTCTCTTTGTAGTCCCAATAATCTTCAGTTGCCAGTGGACATCCATTGGCCAGCACCCTTTGATCGGCTTCTGCTGTGACATATCACAGCAGAAGCGGGCCATGCTGTCGCCCCCCCCCCCGCCCGAAAGTGCAGAATCGCCTATATATCCTTGATTCTGCACAGCATGGCCGCCCTGTAGCAGTAAATCTGTTATAGGTCGGTCAGCAAGCGGTTAACTGAGATCATGTTTTACTGCTGTCCTGTTACAGGCGAGATTTGTTATGAATTGAGGTGTCAGGTTTTGTAAGACTTCTTTGTTACAAAATAGAGTTGTTACATTGCAAACAACTGTCATCCTACTGAATGTTACAAGAGTGTGTTTCAAGAATATTGGAGACGGCTGATGTGTTGCAAAAGTATATTAGGATCACACAGCAATGCAAGAGACTGAGGCCTCATTAACACCATATGTGCATAAAAATGGATTGTATAGGCTTGTTCACACCACGTGCAGAGATGCGCATAATTACGTACGTCTCTGCAAGGACAGTTCTTTTTCTGCGCAGAAAACTGTTGATACAGAAAAAGTGTACACGTAATGCCAGCGTGAACAGGGCACATAGAGAACACTTGTTTTCTTTGTGCCCTTGCAGAAACAGGTGCAGGAAAACTTGCCTCTGTGCACATGGTGTGACTGAGGCTTAAAATAAACTTCTGTCTAAAGCCCCATACACACGATCAGACTTCCAACGGACTTCCCCGTAGATTTTTCCCTGAAGGGCGTTGTCCGTGAACTTGGTATGCATACATGCGGTAGGACTTTTTTAGCCAACAAACACAAACGTAGTGACGTAATACACGTACTACGTGGTTTTTCTGCTCTTTACCGCCACCCTTTGGGCAACTTCTGCTATTGTTGCCTGATCTTTAGCATTGGTTCTGAGCATTGGTTGTCTGTTCTCACACCGAACGTTTGTCTGATGAAAAAGTGAAAATGTTTGTCCGATGGAACGTACACACGGTCGGATTGTATGCAAAAACAGGTCCGTCGGAGGTTTGTTGTCAAAGTCTGATTGTGTGTACAGGCCTTACAACTAGGTTCATACTAGTGCGTGCCGTGTGTCCTGCATTTGCTCGGGCATGGCAGCCTTTTCATTTGATTGGGCTGCTGTGCCGTGTGAACTGCACAAAAATGGGGCATGCACCTTCTTAACGTTGCTACAGGGAAACCAATCATTTTCGATCATGCGATATTCCTGCAGTGCCCGCACTCGTGATTGCGCTGCGGGCTGAGATGCTTTGGGTGCGGCTCAGAATGAATGGCAGTCCCACGCATCTTGCAGGAGCAGTTCAATTTGGCTATAGCGGCAAATCGATGCAATTCCGGCAACCTGAGCGCACAGTGCGGCCTAGTTTAGCCTTATACCCTGTTCACATACCCGGTTGATGTGGCTCTACGAGCCATGTTTTGTGTAGGCACTACTGTGCCTCCCTGAAACGCATGGAAAAGGTCCCTGTTCCATTGTTGGAATCGCAAGTGCAGTTCCCAGTGCGAGAGCGATTTTCAGTGCATACAGCGTGCTGCGGAAATCGTCTGCACCGATGCGTACCAGGCCTAAAGTGGTTGTAAACCCAACCACACAACTTGCACCTACAGGTATGCCTAGATTGAGGCTTACCTGTAGGTGCAAGAAAGATCTCCTAAACCTGCACAGTTTAGGAGATATTTACTAAAATGACAGGCGCCGATGTCTACGGCGCATGCGCTCCTTAGACAACGGCGCAGGCGCACTGAGAATGCCGCTTTTGCTGATGGAATTAATTGGGTTAATGCCATATTTCTGTGCATGGGAGGGGACCTAACGGTCCCATCGCCGCTCCGGCCAATCACAGCGCGGGAGCGGCGAAAACATGAAGATCCACTGGACATAGCGGCAGCGGTGGTGGACGGGATCGAGGAGGATTTTGGGGACTTCGATCTAAGGTAAGTGTCACCTAATGATCTAGTATGCTGTGCATACTAGCTCATTATGCCTTTCTCTTGCAGGTGTTAAAAAAAAAAAAAGTGAGCGTTTACTTCCTCTTAAGGCCTGATTCACACCTATGCATTTTTAGTGCATTTTGCAGATTCGCACTACAGTCCATTTAGCATTGTTTCCTATGGAACATGTTCTGTAGTGCAAATCTGCAAAATGCACTAAAAATGCCATAGGTGTGAATCGGGCCTAAAACAGGCTGATAAAAGACATGTGACCTGTGATTCTTTTCCAGCTGATACCTGCTCACCATTAAGGATAACCTGCAGCTACCTGATAAAGACTGTACTTTGTCAGCATTCCGTGCCCTGGATGTTTATTGGACGATTCGGCCTAATCGTAGCATTTACTGGAAATGTATATATGCTCTGATAGCATTGCTATGTTTTGTTCATGTTTTGCTTCAAGCGCATTGAGTGAGAAAAACATACATTTTTTATTGCTTACATATGCATGAGACTTCACATTTTCCAATAGGAAGATCATAGCTTACAAATATATATATACTGCCAGACATTCGTTTTAACTGTTTCTTTTGGCAAAATGTCAGATTATGGAAGTGAAAAAATAGCCCATTGCCTAATGTATCCTGAAATCTGAGCTGCTTGTGTTGTAATAGATGAAGTTAAAGCATTTCTGTGTATTAGTGGTGTCTAAAGGAATGTTCGGAATTTTTGGTGCCTGTAAATGGCTTGTACCTAGGAGTCCTCCAGCAGCCAGTGAAGCTGCTAATTAACCTCTGAGCTGCTGCAATTGTACAAGGATTGGGATTCTAAAGGCTGGTACATACAAGCCAAATAGCGGCCAGCTCAACGGAAACCAGCCGACATTTGCCCAGCGCGTACATTAGCCTGTCCGACAGAAGCCGATCCGACGACCGTTCCTTTGCATATAGAATTGTACATTGTTAATTTCTCCTTTTTATTTTATCTACAAATTTATATACATTTACTGGCCACTTTATTGGGTACACCTTGCTAGTACCGGGTTGGACCCCCTTTTGCCCTAATTCTTCATGGCATAGATTCAACAATGAGTTGGAAATATTCCCCTGAGGTTTTGGTCCATATTGTCATGATGGCATCACCCAGTTGCTGCAGATTTGTCGGCTGCTCATCCATGATGCAAATTTTTCCTATTCCACCACATCCCAAAGGTGCTCTATTGGATTGAGACCTGGTGACTGAGGAGGACATTGGGGTACAGTGAACCCCTTGTCATGTTCAAGACATCAGTGGTGAGATGATTTGAGCTTTGGGGCATTATCCTGTTGGAAGGAGCCATCAGAAGATGGGTACACTGTAGTCATAAAGGGATGGACAGGGTCAGCAGCAATTTTCAGGTAGGCTGTGCTCAAGTGGTCCAAAGTGTGCCAAGAAAATTTCCTTTACACCATTACACCACCACCAGCCTAAACCATTGATAGAAGGCAGTATGGATCCATGCTTTTATGGTTGTTTATGACAAATCTGAATATAGCAGCTGAAATCGAGGCTCCTCAGACCAGGCAACGTTTTTCCAGTCCTCTATTGTCCAATTTTGGTGAGCCTGTTCTTAGATGATAGGAGTGGCACCCAGTGGGGTAGTCTGCTGCTGTAGCCCATTTGGTTCAGGGTTTGATGTGTTGTGTGTTCAGAGATGGTATTCTGCATACCTTGGTTGTAATGAGTGGCTATTTGAGATATGGATATTTTCTCTTTTTTCGAACCATTATTTCTAAAATCTAAAGATGGTTGTGCGTGAAAATCAGCAGTTTGTGAAATACTCAGGCCCCCGTACACACGACCGAGTTTCTCGGCAGAATTCAGCCAGAAACTCGATGGGAGACGTATTCTGCCGAGGAAACCCGGTCGTGTGTACACTTTTCGCCGAGAAACCCGCCGAGCCAAATAGAGAACATGTTCTCTATTTCCTCATTGGTCAATGGGAAACTTTGGCTCGCTGAGATCCTCGGCAGCTTCACAAGGAACTCGACGAGCAAAACGATGTGTTTTGCCCTTCGAGTTTCTCGGACGTGTGTACGGGGCCTCAGAGAAGCCTGTCTTGTACCAACAACCATGTTCAAAGTCACCCAAATCTCCTTTCTTCCCCATTCTGATGCTCTAGTTGAACTTCAGTAGGTCGTCTAGACATGGATGAGCGAGTTTGGGGTGGAAGAACTTGACTGGCTTGCAAGGAGTCCTGATCTCAACCCACTAGAACACTGTTGGGATGAATTAGAGCAGAGACTGCGAGCCAGGCCTTCTGGTCCACATCAGCGTCTGACCTCACAAATGCACTTCTGGAAGAATGGTCAAAAGCTCCCAGACACACTCCTAATTGTGGACAGTCTTCCTAGAAGAGTTGAAGCTGTTCTAGCTGCAAAGGGTGGGCCAACTCAATATTGAACCCTACGGACTAAGACTGTGTAAAGGCAGGCATCCCAATACTTTTGGTAATATAGTGTATCTCCCTACTAAAGCCTCAAAACATAACAAGTTAGCAGGCGACTCGGACCACCAGACTCCACGTGTGACCCTATAGGCTAGGTTTACACTAGCCTAAAGGGTCACACATGGAGTCTGGTGGTCTGAGTCTCCTGCTAACTTGGTTCACACTAACCAAATCTCTGAAAATCAGTCTGTGGTGGATTGTTTTTTCAGAGCGCGGCTAAGCAGCTTCTGTCTTGAGGTGATCCTGCGATCTCCTGAATTTCCCCCAATTTTTTTTTTGGGGGGGGGCTAATGCACCCCAATCGCCAGTCTAGCGCATGACTTGTGGTTGTGGCATAACCCCATTGAATTGAATGTAATACAAAGGATACTATCCGCACGACAGGCACTCCTCACCACAAACCCTCCAAAGACTCCATCCACAAAACTCGCAGAGCATTGGAAGCTGCTCACTGTTTTAAAAGCCATATTTAACTATCTGACATACAAATTGTTCCACCTAGATCACAGGCACACCAACGCGTTTCACTCTAACTAGAGGTTACTCATAGGGTCATGGACTTTAATGGTCAGGTGGTGCCATCTGTCAACCTGTCATGCCAAGTTAAATTTCAACGACAGCAACACGTGACCTGCCTCCTCCGGCTGTTAAACTTTTAGGTGTGTGGGGCTGCTCATGTGAAAGGGGCTTTAGTTAAAATTTGTTTAGAAATAGTTTGATTATATATTGAAAACTAAAAGCATACCCTGGTAACAGTCTGCTGAGTGGCTAATGCGGCCCTGGTACTCCTTTTAGGTAGAGAGCTACAAAAAAAGGGAAAGAATCCAAGGTAAATGTGCACCAAAGGTTGCAACGCTTTTATGGTATTAGGGATGGAAGACTCTAGAAAAGAGCATTTGGAGATCCATAGACAGTCTTAAAACAGTCCGTCGGATTTCCAAATACTGTATTTAAGCACATAAGCTCCGTTTTTGTGTTTTGAAAATAACTGTGAAATCTAAAACTCCGGTGGGTGTAACAAGATGTCCACTTGCCCCCTTCACACTCTTATTACTGTGCAGGAGTGTGGGGTGTAGGAAGATGGCGGCGACGGAGCGTTGCTTCCGGAGCAATCTGTGACGGGGAGCTGAATGTGACAAGACACTGACTTTAGGCCCCGTTCACAATTTTCTGCTTGTAGCTCTAAAAACGTTCAACAAGCCAAATCCCATTCATTTCAATGGCCCCTGTTCACATCTGAATGTTCTGTCGGCTGCAGCAAAACGCCTGAAGCTCAAAAAAGTAAATGAGCTTCGTTTTGGCAGATTGCTAACGTTTTTGGTCCCATGGACTTTAATAGATATGCCGTCTTGAGCATTTTACAAGCTTTTTTACACTCGAATAGCAGCTCTCCACCCCTAACTTCCTCTCCTCCCCCTAGTGCTTTCTATTGGCTAAACAAAACACCTGAAGCTGTAAAACGCTTGTAATACACTTCTAAAATGCCTTAAAAAATGCTGCAAAAAAGCCAGTGAATTGAAATGCGCAAGTGTGAATGGAGTCTGAGTCTATGGAATGGAGTCCAGGGGGTGGGGGGCACATGTGGCCCGCAGAGCCCTCTGATGTGGCCCGCAGAGCCCTCTGATGTGGCCCGCAGAGCCCTCTGATGTGGCCCATCACCTCCTGCTCTGGGATGGAATAGAATACTGTTATTCTGCAGTGGTTACTAGGCTGCTTTAAAACTGATCTGCAGGTGTAGAGCAGTTTACCTGCGGGTTACCTGCACTGAGCCATAGACTTCTGTTATTACCTGCAAGTTTAGTGAGCTTTCTGAAGGTGCGCCAAACCTGCAGAATATAATAGAAGTCTATTGCAAAATGCAGGAAAGTCACTGTGTTGCACTCGTGTGGGTAAACCGCAGTACATCAGTGTGAAAACAGCCTTGGGCACCTTTTTAACACGGTCAGTCTGGCCAATTGGACCCTCCATTCACATCTAGTAGTGGCAGACATAAACCGACTTGTGTCCTATCTCCAATACGATCCGCTAAAAAGTATAGTGCGCTGTGTCAGTGTCTGCTCTGCATATGCAGAACAAACACGGACATGCCATCCACCCACTCCGGTCATTGTGGCCCGCGACCGATTTACCAAGTCGCTTAAGTGGCCCTCGCTCTTCAAAAGGTTGTGCACCCCTGGTTTAGACGATCACTTTTCTGGTGGCTTGCATTATATATGCTAGAAGTTATTTATTATATTTAGGGTGTGCCCTTTAAATTTTTTTAAATTAAGCAGGTTCAGGTAGGTTAACCTGGGTTACTGAGCATATCGGGTTATAAATTCTAAACCAAAATTTATGGATTTTGGGGCAATGCCAGCATAGATGCTACATGGGACTTTGTCACAACTCCTATAACACTTGTGATAAATGACAGTACAGTTGTGATAACCTAGTGGACACCATGTGCCGCCTCATCAATGTGGTCAATTATTACCCGAGACAAATTGTGTGTGACAACCTGCCAGTCCTGACTATCCAAACAAATTCTGGAGATCCCCTTACATGGGAATTTTTAGGGAGTCACGGCTCTATTTTATAATCCCGAAGGAGTTTTCTGTCACTGATTTTAAAGAAATTAGTATATGCCCCCCCCCCCCCCACACACACACACACACACCTATTTGATTACAATCTTGTGTAATGTTAAATCTATTATAATAATATTAATTAAAAAAAAAAAAAAATGTGGAGATGTTTAACCTCAGATTCCTTTTTTTCCTTTTCTTTAATCCTCCAACAGTTTATCGCAGATCTTTTACAGTAAATGTGGAAAATAAACTTTTTCAGTACTGTGCAAACTGCAGTAAACTCAAGGAAGTCTGTGGGAGTTTTTCCATCTGATCCGCTTGATCTCTGACGTCAGTATAGTGTTGGCAATCTAGTAGCACCGAAATGATGAAAGGACGGTCCTAGCCAAGCCCTGTCCTGTTCTAGTATGGTAACAGATGTCACAGTAAACCTACTTTTTCTGGAATAGATTGGATGAGGATTGTGGTGTACATTTAAAAATAGCATCTGGAAAATAAAGAATCAGTTTAACTTTCAAACCCATATATGACTATTGGCAGTTATATGAAAGTTTTTAGTTTGTTTGCCTATTGATGGCAGCAACAAAATACAGGGAACCTGTTCTTGGAGTAATGTGGAAGCTGTCATTACTGAACTCCTGGAAATTATAGATGTCTGTCTGTATCTGGCTTTAGTGTTTAAAGTCTCTGATCTAGAAAACTACCATTTTGGAAAGGAGAGGTCACTAATGGTAGCCTACATACATCAGCACAGGCTTCCTTTACAGACCCGCTCATTTATGTGTACATTGCCTCCCATCATCCGCCATGTACTGTTTAGGTTGCGCCCAGAATCCAGTTGAACCCTAGAAAAAAAAACTCTGCCGATAGCTTACATCACTTTGGCATTATAATGGTAAGTGAGCAGAGTCCTTAGCTGTCCATACACTGTTAAAGCTTCTACCCACGTGGACATCCACCAGGAGTGGATATTTATTCAGGGTCATGTGGCATGGGCTGGATTACATGATGATCTAATCCTGCTGATGTACTGGCATTTACTAGAAAACCTGTCACCAGGGCAGCATCATACTGTCACCATATTTGTATATGCCCCTCATTATCTCCTTCACTGTATTAGCCATCAGATGGCTCATTTTAGAACGGTGTATCAGGGGTGGTGAGGAAATGACTACCTATTTAAAATCATTGGCTGTGTGAGGTCACTCATGCTATTTATTACCAATAGAGACCCAATCACCTGCCTTTTATTCATACATCGCCATGTCCGCCCTCCTGTGACGTGATGGACCCCCGGAGGCTAATGTCCAGTGGTTTGCTTCGCCCAAAATTTAGAATATGTATTGTGTGTGTGTGTGTGTGTGTGTGTGTGTGTGTGTGTGTGTGTGTGTGTGTGTGTGTGTGTGTGGTGTATGTATGTGTGTAAATATACCGTATATACTCGAGTATAAGCCGAGTTTTTCAGCACATTTTTTGTGTGCTGAAAATGCCCCCTCAGCTTATACTCGAGTCACCTTTTTGCGCCTGATCTCCTGGATTTTGGGGACCCGGTGCCGGCCGTAGGTCTCCTGGACCCCAAACTTGGCGCACATGTAGCCCCACTCTTCCTCTACAAGTGTGCAAAGTTTGTTGTCCAGGGGAACCTACGGCCGGGGAGCACCGATTTTTCAATCCGGGCACCCTTCCGTAGACTCCCATGTTAAATGGTAATTTCTCTGGTGACTTTGGGGGCCCGGTACTGGCCGGTCGTAGGTCCCCTGGACCCGGAACTTGGCACACTTGTAGCTCCATTCCTCTACAAGTGTGCAAAGTTTGTTGGCTGGGGAGCACCGTTTTTTTTTTTTTTTTTTTAAAGCCGTAGACTCCCATGTTAAACGTCAGTCTAGTCGTGGACATAGTGAGGCATGGGCACAGTGAGGCATGCAGATGGACACCCTAGGCTTATATTCAAGTCAATAAGTATTCCCAGTTTTTTGTGGTAAAATTAGGTGCCTCAGCTTATATTCGGGTCGGCTCATACTCGAGTATATACTATGTGTGTGTGTGTGTATATAAATATATATAATTTACCTAGCTCGAGATAAAGCATGTTTAAACGTGAAACTAGTCGTGCAAGTCTTCTGAATACCTGAAAACCGGTATCAATATAATCTTTTGAACTTGCTTCATTAACCCAAGTTTTATTACCATAGGGTTGTACCCATTCAGGTTATTACATATATTATTCCAACAGGGCATTGTTATCCCCAGCTTTCTTCTTGGCACTCTGGCCTAGCCTATTGAATCCGCTGGGATTTTGGGCGGTTGTGTGTCCGATGAGACACATTTTTAATCAAAGCAGGCTTTCTTCCTTGGGCGCAGATTTGGTGGCATTAGCAGTATCCTCGTTAGTTTCACTTGTGGAATTTCTCTGCAAAGTTTTAGCAAATGATAATTTCACATATACAATTTGATATTTTAGAAATAAAAAGGAAAACCAGTTAATGGGTGGGGGCAGTGAATGTAGTAAAATCAGGGGGTGTTGATTATTTGATTCAGTGCTTATAAAGAAACACACAGGTGTTTGGGGAGTGCCAGTGCCCTGTCTAATTGGCGCATTTTTGTCGGCATGCTTTGATGCAGTTTATAAGGTTCATTAAACGCAGATACGCTGAGCAAAGTATGCAAGGAACCATAAACATTTCTTTGCAACGTTGTGAAATAGAAATAGCACTGGAGTCTACTTAGGAGGGAAAAAAACGGCAAGACACACCCAACACACTCATGGCAGGGAGTGGACAGGTTTGATAAGGTAATTGTGTTGCTGGTAAATACATTTAAGCAGGTTAGAGTGTTGCCTTTCCCTGTGACCAACTTGCCATTTCATCTAAAGAAGGCTTTCTTGTTCCACAGTCCTTAGATTAAAAATGCATGCTTTGAATTTGATGCATCCTCTTTTCCTCCATGTCAGAATGACAGGCAGCCCTCCTGCCAGACTGATCTATTTTGTTTTGATGTGTAGCCCAGTCACAATCCAGCTTTATTCCTCTAGAAAGCGTCTGCGTAACTCAATGTACCGTACCATCTAGCATTTTACAGACTAGATTAAATGCTTTTGCAACAGGGATTGCCTCAAGTTCATGCCCTTTTGCAGACCAGTGTGGTTGGCCATATTATTCCCTACACTTCAGCATTTTCATTTAGATATTGGCACCAATTCTGGCTCCCATGATTCCATTAGCTGAACGAGCCTTTCAGGCATGCATGGCCAGCTGCCAAGGCATCGGTCAGTAAATAATTCACATGGCAGCTGGGGTGTCTAGCTTATATTACCAAGGCCGGGACAGATAGCATGTATTATTTGGACACGTTTTTTTTTTCATAGGCACCCTGTAGCTTGGAAAACATGGATTATATTTTTTCCGAGAATACACTTGCGAAACGTATGCCAGAAATCCTAAAGAGAAGCACAGGTTGAAAAAGTAAACCCTAGGCAAGCCTATATGCATGTTTGCTACAGTAATATATTTTTAAAACTGAAATCAAGACCGTTATTTGCAAGTAGATATTTATTACCGTATTTATCTTCCTATAGTGCGCACCGGCATATAGCGCGCACCCATACTCTAGAAGGGAAATTCCTGGAAAAAAATGTATTGCTTACAGATTTTCGTGTGTCTTGCCCGGCGGCCTTGTCCGGTCCGGCGTCCGTCTGCGGCCTCGGTGGTGTTCTCCCGCGCTGTCTGAGCTCTCCTGCGCTGTCTCTGAGCGCCGCCGCCGACATATACCGAGCACATTACTCTCGGCTATGCTCGGCTCCTCTCGCATAAAGGCTAGGAGGCGGCACAGTGAGTGACCGCGAGCAGAGCCGAGCGTGGCCGAGTGTACTGCGCTCGGTATATGTCGGCGGCGACGCTCAGACAGCGGATAGGCGCATAACGCGCACCCACGATTTCCCCTGATTTTAAGGGGAAAAAAGTGCGCGTTATATGCTGATAAATACGGTAATTGGTTTCTGAGTTATTTTGACTTGCTTTTCACCTCTTATGCGCATACACATGACCATTTTTTCATGATGAGAAAAATGCAATTTTTTTAATTGGTCGTGAAAAACGGTCGTGTGTAGGCTCCAGAGCATTTTCCGCAACGAGAAAAAAGACCATTAAAAATTTAGAACCTGCTCTATTCTCGTCGTTTTTCGCGTCGTGTCTCGTCCTGAAAAACGGTTGTGTGTATGCTTTAACGATGGGGAAAAAAAACAAGTTATAAGAAGGGAAATTTGCATAATTGGCCCAAAGGGTGGCGCCATTCGAATGGAACTTCCCCTTTATAGTGCCGTCGTACGTGTTGTACGTCACCGCGCTTTACTCGAGCATTTTTTATCACGATCGTGTGTATGCAAGGCAGGCTTGAGAGGAATTGCGTAGAGAAAGACTTTGTTTTTTTTCTAATGCCGCGTACATACGGTTAGAATTTCCGAAAACAAATGTTCGATGTGAGCTTGTTGTCAGAAAATTCGACCGTGTGTATGCTCCATCGGACATTTGCTGTCAGAATATCCTACCGCAAATGTTTGAGAGCTGGTTCTCAATTTTCGGACAACAAAAGTTCTTGTCGGGAATTCCGATCGTCTGTATGCAATTGCGATGCACAAAAATCCTACGTATGCTCGGAATCAATTCGATGCATGCTCTGAATCATTGAACTTAATTTTTCTCGGCTCATCGTAGTGTTGTACGTGACCGCATTCTAGACGTTAGGAATTTCAGACAACATTTGTGTGACCGTGTGTATGCAGGACAAGTTTGAGCCAACAATGCTTCGGAAAAAAAATCCACAGTTTTGTTGTCGAAATGTCCGATCGTGTGTATGCGGCATAACTGTGCAATTAGTAGGCTGAAAGGACACTACTGTTTGGAAAGCGCAAAAGCAATATATTTTGTTTTTTTGTGGCATATAAGTGATATATATAGATATATATATATTATATATATATATTTTTAAATGGTTACATTGAGGCTTTTTTTTAAACTGAATTTTATTTTAATTAATTATAGCAATATTTACCCTATATAGTTTAAAAGTTTGGGCAATAAGACACAGATCCATCTAGTTCAACGTCTGTGTGTGTGTGTGTATGTTTGTGAATTTTATTCTGGTTTTAGTAACATCTTTACAACTTTATTAATTTGCATTAGTAGTGTGTGTATATATATATATATATATATATATATATATATATATATATATATATATATATATATATATATATATTAATCTTCAGAGTTGCTCTTTAATTATTCTTCAAAGGAAGCATGTAAATATACGTTCTGATACCATAACCCACCCCCCAGCCTTAGGCGGTCGGCTTGCCTTCCATGGTTGATGTGTTCAATCCCCAGATCTGCGCTTACACCTGCCGTGGGTTTATTTCTCAACATAGGGCTATGCATGAATTTACGGTACTGAAACACACTTAGTATTTTCAGATGTACTTTCACTTGGCGTCACCTATAATAATAAAAAAAAAAAACAACTTTTGACTACGCTTTTGAAGCATAGCAAATTTCCAGATGTCATAACAACATCCACACAAACGAGTAGTGCGTGCTACAGTAAATGTCTGTTGTATTACCTTTGCAGTCAACTCTAAAACGCAGGTATGCGATTCAAAGATCGCCATCAGAAAACCTGAACTGTGTCTGGAATGCAGCTCAAGATAACTCGTGTATTGACCTGCCCTTACGGCTGAAAGCCGCTAATGTTTTCACTAAAATTCTGCAGAAAAAAAACCTCCATAAAATTTGATTTCAGTGCAGATTAAGGGGTCATTCACACTACCTGTATGGCTTGCCCATACGCAATTAACTGTAATGCACGGTGTGTTCTGACACCTTTCTATTAGAACCAGCATTAGTATTTTTGGAGTTGCTCTGACCCAGTCACCTTGCCATTACTATTTGGCCCTTGTCAAAGTCACTCAGATCCTTCTGCTTGCTCATATTTTTTTTTCCTGCATTCAATACATTAAAGCAGTTTTTAAGCCACATGTACATATTTATACTATCAGTGCTGTCTATTAATGCAGTGTGCCCATTAAAAAAAAAAAAAGCCTGTTAATACCTTATTCCTGAGTGCCAATCGGTGCTCACGTGACCGGCCGGCTCTCTCCTTGTCTGACACATGCAGCGAGCGGGGCCGAGATTCCCCCGCTGATGTCAATTGGGAGGGGAGGAGGAGAGAGCCGGCTGGTCATGTGAGTGCCAATCGGCACTCAGAAATAATGTATTAACTGGCTTTTTTGGTGGGGGAACGGGCACACTGCATTAACCACTTAAGGACCGCCTCCTGCACATTTACGTCGGCAGAATGGCAAGGTTGGGCACATGCACGTACAGGTACGTCCTGTGCTAGTACCCAGCCATGGGTCGCGCGCCCGCGACCCGGTCCAAAGCTGCGGGACCCGCGGACTCGATCGCCGCTGGAGTCCCCGCGATCGGTCCCCAGAGCTAAAGAACGGGGCGAGCTGTATGTAAGCACAGCTTCCCCGTTCTTCACTGTGGCGGCGGCATCGATTGTGTGATTCCTTTTATAGGGATTCACAATCGATGACGTCACACCTACAGCCACACCCCCCTACAGTTGTAAACACACATGAGGTCACACATAACCCCTTCAGCGCCCCCTTGTGGTTAACTCCCAAACTGCAACTGTCATTATCACAGTAAACAATGCATTTTTAATGCATTTTTTGCTGTGAAAATGACAATGGTCCCAAAAATGTGTCAAAATTGTCCGAAGTGTCCGCCATAATGTCTCAGTCACGGAAAAAAATCGCTGATCGCCGCCATCAGTAGTAAAAAAATTATAAAAAAAGCAATAAAACTATCCCTTATTTTGTAAACGCTATAAATTTTGCGCAAACCAACCGATAAACGCTTATTGCGTTTTTTTTTTTTTTTACCAAAAATGTGTAGAAGAATACGTATCGGCCTAAACTGAGGAAAAAAAATATTTTTTTTTATATATTTTTTGGGGATATTTATTATAGCAAAAAGTAAAAAATTGTCGATCTATTTTTGTTTATAGCGCAAAAAATAAAAACCGCAGAGGTGATCAAATACCACCAAAAGAAAGCTCTATTTGTGGGAAAAAAAGGACGCCAATTTTGTTTGGGAGCCACGTCGCACGACCGCGCAATTGTCTGTTAAAGCGACGCAGTGCCGAATCACAAAACCTGGCTGGGTCCTTTTAGCTGCCTAAAGGTCCGGGTCTTAAGTGGTTAAGAGACATCACTGAATAGTATAAATATGTACATGTTATTCCAGCAGCAGGGGGGGGGGGGAGAGCACTGTCGCTATCTGACAGGTAGGGAGGGAGAGAACAGGAAAGCTGCGGATGACAGAGGCACGTAAACTGACCACAGTGTTGGGGCTCAGCAGCCATGATTAACCATGGTCAGTGTACAGAGGGGGGTAGAAAGTGGCAGGATCCAGACAGGTATTTTAGGTGATACAGGGGGCCAAATTACACACCACAAGCACTGTGCTGTTGTTCATGCTTTAAAGGGACAAAATCCTTTATTTTTAATTTTTTTTATAGGTTAATTTAACTTCAGAAACAACATGTTCACCTGCTGCCTAATATATTCCACCCACTGAAAGATGCCATTGTAATGGGATAATGAATGGTATTCATTTTTTAAATGTCAGTGGTGATAATGTTATGGCAGATCAGTGTATGTCTGATCAGTAAGCAGGTTCCTCCCATTCATATAGCATGACTTGTCTGTGTTTGAAGAATAAAGGCCTCCTTTTTAAGCAGATCACTTAATGTAAAGCCACTTGTCATTTTCCTGGTATGCTGACATAATTAGGCAGCCTGTTTGATGTACAATGGCTGAGCCACTTGTTAAGGGATTCACTGAAAGCATAACTTTCTGACAGTTTCCGCTCTGTAAAGAATGCCATTTGAACTGTTTTTACCCTGCGTTTGTTTTTGTCAGTTTCCTATCGCTATGTTGTACTGCTTCACAGTATTCATTGCCAAGAATGCTTTCCGATTGTGATGCCGAGGAATTTTCCATGACATACATTTTGTGTATTTCACACGAAAAAGGCATTGGTGGTGTTTACACAGCATGTTCGAATGATTGAATAGTAAGACCAGATTCGTGCATGCAATGCATGTATGCTTCATATGCACTTATAGATACACTACAAGGCCAAAAGATTATGTTCACCTCACCATCGCATCTATATGAGCTTACTGGACATTCTATTCCAAAAAACATGGGCATATGACAATGGCCCTTCTCTTTAAAGAGCAGGTCTGCCGAAAAAAATGCTGCTGACTTTTTATATATGGACACTTACCTGTCCAGGGCGCTCGCGATGTCGGCAGCCAAAGCCGATCTGTCCGTTGGCTCTCGGCTGCTGCTGCTGCTGCCAGCCTTCGCCCTCCTTGCGGCTGCATTTCCTGGTTTCCGTACTGCGCATGCCGTCCTCACTGCTCCCTGCTGTCTTCTGAGACCTGTGTGTCTCCCAGAAGACAGCGGGGGGAGGACAGAGTAGGCACCAGAAGTGGCGTAGGTCACCGTGGTGATCTATGCCAGGAAGTGGGAGCAAATACCTGTATTACACAGGCATCTGCTCCCTCCTGAAAGGTGCCAAATGTGACACCGGAAGGGGGGAGGATTCCAAAAAGTGGAAGTTCCATTTTTGGGTGGAACTCCACTTTAAGGCTTTAACAGAGAGGACTAATGCATAGAATGCATTAAGATAAAAAACCTTCAGCGTGCAGCATCCCCCCCTAACGCTTGCCTAAACCCCATCTCTACCCAGAGAGTGCCTCAGCCATCCAGGACTCTCCCCCCTAATTGGCTGAGAGACGGCAGCGGCGCCATTGGCTGCCACTGCTGTCAAAGTCAGTCAATAAATCAGGAGGGTGCAGGGCCGAACCGCGGCTGTTTGTCTGAATAGACACACAGCGCTGCGGCTCCGGTGCCCCCATAGCATACCTATTTTTAGCGGCGCTTTACCGTCAATTTCACAGCGCTATTCGCCCACTAGCAGGGCATTTTTACCCCCCCGCTAGCGGCTGAGAGAGGGTCAACACAGCAAGACACCTCTGCAGCGCCGCTTTGCCGGTGGTATAGCCGCGGTGCCCATTCATTTCAATGGGCAGGAGCGGTATACACACCGCTCTTTCACCGCTCCAAAGATGCTGCTAGCAGGACTTTTTTTTTTACCGTCGTCCTAGTGCACCGCTCCAGTGTGAAAGCCCTCCGGACTTTCACACTGGAGAGACAGCAGCAGCTGTTTCAGGGCACTTTGCAGGCGCTATTTTTAGCGTTATGGTGCCTGCAAAGCACCCCAGTGGGAAACGGGTCTAACATGTTAGTTTTTCAAAAAATAAAGAAATACAGACTTTACAATCACTTTAATTGAACAAGCTGAAGTTAGAAGCTGATTGGCTACCATGCACAGCTACACCAGATTTTGCGCTCTCCAGTTTTAGTAAATCGACTCCATCTTGACTACCTCTGCTGAACATAGCGACCCCTCTTCTGTTCTATCTCCATGAGACCTGATAAAAACATCTACCTTGGGTGGAGGAACTAAATCTAGAAATCCAGGCCTTGTTCAAACTTGTATTCACTTAAAACAAATAAGAATGCTTTGTGAATTAAGATGACATCTGCCTTCATTCTCATCACTGATAAAAATAGCATGCTCTTCCCAGCATAAGCCATTTTTCCTGTGTCTCTTACTGAAATGCTATTTCTGGAGAGGCCCTGAGTCTTGGTGCACACCCTGTTTAGTTACCAAAAATGAAAACCCTTCTAGTTTGTTTTTAAGGATCATAGAAATACTTTGGAACCAGGCAGTATACAAATATTACTTAGTCTAGGATCACGTGTGTGTGTGTGTGTGTGTGTGTGTGTATGTGTGTGTGTGTGTGTAAGTTTGTGTGGGCACAGCAGCCCATTTAGGTGGAGGAAACACCTGTAGGGTGGTTTCACGCACCTGAAAACATGCTACGGTTTCAGTTGCGTGGGGGTGTAAAGAACTAATGACACCTGACCCCACACGTTTGCTAAAGAGCAGTGCGTTTTGGCTGCGGGTGAGGGAACGTGTGTGTGATATACACATGTTCTCGGACCCACATATGTGAACCCAGGCTTAGAAAAGCCGACGTTGATAAAGGTACTTCTAAAGCGGGGGTCAGCAACCTGTAGATCGTGATCTATCAGTAGATCATGGACAGGTGACTGGTGGATCGCGGTCTGGGTTTGCTGACCCACCATCCCAGAGCATCAATCAAAATGCAATGCAGAGAGACTACTTTAAGCTGTAGTAGGGAACAAGAGCCGCATAAGCCGATGCCTCCTCTGTAGTGCTGGCTCGGGTCCCATGTGGAGAGGCCCCATTTACTTGAATGGGTCATGATTGGCAGCAGGTAGCACCTACTAAAAGCAACAGGGGGCTTAATTCCTGCTGCAGCATGCATACGCATCTAAAGAGGGTAGGGACTGGGGGCAGTAAAACCGCAACAGGGTTTTACGTGTGAATGAGCCCTAAGTGTACCGCTGCCAAATGCAACTAAGGGCTCATTCACAAGTGCAGCAGGCACTCCTACTCCTCTATAAAGTGATCTGAGTGTGTTGGGCCCCTTTCCCACTGACGAATCCCTTGAGGATCCGTACCTTTCTTATCCCCTTGCTTAGTGGGGATCGCTCCGTTGAACCCCCGCTGGGCCGGCAGATGACAGGGCGGTCCCTGCACACTGTGCAGGGACCGCCCTGTCAGATCTCCGCTCTCCCCTATGGGGGGATCGGATGAACATGGACCGTCTGTCTGTGTTCACCCGATCCGCTCTGCAGATGGATGGAAAAATAGGATTTTCCTCCCACTGCAGAACCGGACCATAGTGGGGACCAATGAGATCGGGTGTCAGCGGATGTTCATCTGCTGACACCCGCTATCCCATAGGGATTACATGTATGTCTGTATTTCATCCAAAAACGGATGGATGAAATACGGACATACTGTCCGTACGTGTGAAAGGGCCCTTAGACAGGTGGTGAGGAGGGGATATGTTGCCTCCTCGCCACTTCTTTAAAACGCATGATCGCCATGCAATGCACGTAATTGCGACACAGTAGTATGGCAATCACCGGTTTAAACTTGGTGTGAGGGGAGGACAATTTCCCCCCGGTGAGCTTTGATTTCTCCCATGCTGTTCAGGTAGATCTCCTCCACCCCTTTAAGGTGGACTACCCCTGATCTAAAGGCTCTTTTGTGTGATGGTCTAAACTAGTCACTTATCCAATTACTATGTGATGCAACAAGCCTAATAAACTATTTGCGTCTCACATACTCTCCCTCCCAGACACTGCAGTGTACAGTGGGAAGGTTTCAGCAACAGAGGCAGAAAACAGTGGGCAGGACTAGGTGTGGCCAGGTGGTGATTGACAAGTGTAGGCTTGTGAACCAGCAGTAACAATGCCAATAGCCTTGCAACATCTTTTCATCCCACAATAGTGCAAGCAGGCACAACAGTCTATCATAGGTGTGCGCAGACCATGGCATTAGGGTGTGCACCCAAAGCTCAAACATACGTGTGTGTGTGTGTGTGTGTGTGTGTGTGTGTGTGTGTGTGTGTGTGTGTATATATATATATATATATATATATATATATATATATATATATATATATATATATATATAATCAGTGGACAGGGTCAGTAGGCAAGAGATTGATGTCAGTAGTTTATTTTTATTAATTTTTTTTATTATAACTTTTATACAATTTTTCTTTTTTTTAATATATTATTTTTATTTTTTATACAGTTTTTTTAGGAGCTCCATTGAGGGGCTTTGGTGCGATATCAAAGGCCTAAACAGACCCTTGATGTCTGACTTTTAAGATAGAGATTGCCCAGTCCCTTCTTTTGCAGCCAAGCAGCAAAGTGAATCTGCAGCACAGCGTGATTAGGGTGTGCCTGTGCGCACGCCTATGCAGTCTATATTAGGATGACAATGCTGCTTTGAATTCAGGGGGTGGCAGCAGCGTTGTCACCCCTTTACATGAAGCTATATCAGGTCTTCATTACTGGCAGGATCAGCAGGCATTTGTGGGATTTTTCAGGGGGACTAAGGAATTTTTTTTTAAAAAATTGTCTAAAAATGTGTTGAAAACGAAGCATGTAAATACGTGACTGTGTGTGAGCTGAAAACTGGAGCTGACCGGCAGGGAGGGAGAGGGAGATGTGAGAGATGCGGATGATGGAGGCACATAAACTGACTACGGTAATCAGGGATCTGCAACTATGATTACTGTGGTCAGTACACAGGAATTGGCAGGATCAGCCAGTTTTTTTTTTTTTACAGCTTAGAGAGGGGCAGATTAGGCAGCTTAAGCACTGTGCTGTTTAATATGCTATAAAGGACAATCAATTTAAGTCCCCACTGTATCCTTCAAAGCAAGGCGAGGCCTCTGTAAATTGATAGGTACTTACCTTTTATTGTGGAATGTGGGACTTTTCTGGCTGGGGTATTAAGCCTTGCAGTGTTGGTTTTGCAAAACACTGATAAGCACCTGGCAGTACCCTTGACTTTGGGGGTTAGTTACAGGTTTGTGTGTTTTTTAGCCTTTTGTTAGAACTGGATCAATAGGCAGTTAGTAGTTGTGGAAACATTTTGATCCGTGACGTATCACAACACCCAAAGATGCCTCATTCTTCTGTAAAATCCAGGAAGTGTCGGGCCGGGCTTAGTCTGTCCTCACTGAGCTTGTTGTGTAAATAATCTATTTCACGCAAATAGAAAGCATGTGCCGTCTCTTCTATTTAGGCTCCGTCAGTCTGAAAGCGTTATTTACGTTTTTCTATTCTTTCCTGTTGTCTCCTTTGGCACCAAGAATAACCAGGGCTGCGGAAATGCGGCACCCGACGGAATACTTTTCAAGCGCCACAGAAAAGCCATCCACATTTTTTGTTGTTCTGAAATGTAATGCTGAAAGATAATCCAAATATACATTAAACTATAAACATCGCACAAAGACCAGATCCAGCCACACCAGTAGCTACAGCCACATTCTGTATACATTTTTAGTCATATCTACATTCCATGGATAGTTTGAAGTAATTTATAGAGTGAACTATTTAGGTGCAGTTTATGTTGGGCTCAGTTCACATTACAGAGATTAGGTGAAGAAAAACCATTGGTTCTTGGGATTTAGTTAAGACATTTATTTATGTCTGGAGTCCCCCTAGTATTAAATGAGACCTCCGTTGTGATATATTGGTCCGTGTTCTTCTAGTTAGGTCTGCTTCTCACTGTTCTTGCTGCATAATGAGCAGTTAAAGGAGGATATTGCTGGATGATCTTAAAGTGTTAATTAATTTTTTATTTTTTTGCAACAAAAAGGTTTATACTTGCATGCTCTGTGGAATGGAATTGCACAGAGCGCCCCCCAAACCTCCTTTTCTTGGGTGCCCTACCAGAGCTCTTGGCTCCTGCTCCATGAAGAGTGGCCCCATAGAAATTGGGGCACTCATGCAGGCTTGCTACTGGGCTCTGCTGTCTGCATCTATAGACACAGACAGCGGGATTTGGCCCCACACCTGCTCCCTCATGACTGGCTTTGATTGACAGCAGTGGGTGCTAGTGGCTCCCATTGCCTCAGCAAAGCCTGGGAGACCCGCAAGTGAGGGAGAGAAGAGCTGCAGATGTGCACAGTGCTTGATCGAATATGGGCTCAGGTAGGTAAAAGGGAGGGTGAGGGAGGATACAGATGCCACATTTTTTTTTTTACCTTGATGGCACGAATGCTTTAAAATGATATTAAAGTCTTGAAAATGCCCCCCTCCGCTTATAATCGAGTCACCTTTTTGCGCCTGTTCTCCCAGACTTTGGGGACCCGGTACTGGCCGGCCGTAGGTCCCCTGGACCCCACACATACAGCCCCACTCTTCCTCTACAAGTGTGCAAAGTTTGCTGTCTGGGGGACCTACGGCCGGGGAGCACCGATTTTTCAAAGCCGGGCACCCCTCCCACGTTAAGTCCAGGCATGGGCACAGTGAGGCATGCACATGGACACCGTGAGGCATGCAGATGGACACCCTAGGCTTATACTCGAGTCAATAAGTTTTCCCATTTTTTTGTGGTAAAATTAGGTGCCTCGGCTTATATTCGGGTCGGCTTATACTCGAGAATATACGGTAATTTTTTGATAAACATTTTTCACTTGCCTGCTCTGTACAGTGGTTTTGCACTGAGCAGCCCAGATCCTCTATTTTTTTTTGTGTCTCTCGCTGGCGCTCCTGGCCTCTCCCTCCTGCCGAGTGCTCCCACAGCAAGCAGCTTACTATTGGGGCACTCGAGCCACTCCTCTGTGTCCAGTCTGACACAGAGCCATGGCATGGTTCCACCCCTCCTCATTGGCTCACTGACTTTGACATCAGTGGGAGCCAGTGGCACCTGCTGCTGTGTTTTCATAACTGGGGGAGAGACCATAATAGCCAAGGCACTCGTGCAACATTGTTACAACTCCTGCTCACCCCCTCCCCCCTCGAGGATTTCTCCACACCAGGGAGAAAGACTCACATTGCTGTGTGGAGTTACAGACAGAAGAACAAGAAGTGAGGATTTCTCAGAAGAAATAAGGACATTTAAAAGCAAAATGGAAGGATGAGTTAAGGGAAGGAGGACTGCACTAAGGTAAAGGAATCTCTTCAGGAAAAAAAAAATTGTACCTTTACAACCCCTTTGATGGCCCTCGCTCTTCTAAAGGTTGGGCACCCCTGGGGCCTTAAAGTGTCTGATGGCTTCTTTGGAAATGTTTTCATTTCTTATGTTCCCATGAAAGCACTGCAGTTGATCTTGGTTCAAGGCCCTTCTTAATTCAGTCCACTGAGGAGAATGAGAGGATTGCCAAGTGCAGCAAGAGTAGGTTTACTTCAGTCACTATGTTCATTAACACCCCCGTGTAATCACTTAAGAATGGGATGTACATTTGGCTCGCATGAATGGAAGTGTGTCCTGCCTATGCCCTTGCAAAAGAGAGATTCTCTTAAAATTAAGGTCTGTTTAAATCAATAAAAATAACCAGTTCCCTCTTTCGTTTCTTTCCCTGCAATGAAGGTGATGCTGATCTGCAGTTTTTCCATAAAGGCCTCTCCCCAAGGATTGTGAAGCCTCTATGCTTAAAGCTGAATGCCAGAAAACTAATGTTAAGCACACACTGTGAGTTTTCTTTTATGTTTAACACAGGGAACTAAAGAAAGAACAACTGAGTTTGCCGTACCAACTAAGAGATTGTTAGTGCGGCCATCTACCCCACTGAGCTATGGTGTTCTTACAAGGGGGGCTGCTACCAGAACACACTGATCACCGCAAACGGCCCTCGGCTGCAGGTGTTGACCAGATGCGTTTTTTCCAGCATGCCCATTCAAAGAAAAAGCCGGTCGGGCTGCTGTGCAAAATGTTGGTCGGTTTCTGTTGAAGCGGCTGGTATTCATCCGGTGTATACCAGGCTTAAAACTCTTCCCTGGCTGAACCCACACTGCAAGTGGTAACTGCTCATTTCTGTCTAGGGGGCTTTACTTACCGGATTGTTCGCTCCAGCAGGCTCTTCTGTGCTGCTAGGCCAGTTCTCAACCGGGCCATGAAGGAGATCTGTCTGCTGAGCGCTGGAGTATCTAGTAAGTAAAATGCCTTTACTGCCCCCTAGACAGAAATGAGCAGTAAAGCCGTGCACTGCAGGCACAGCCTCCATGCTGAAGAAAGTTTGGCATAGCATGCTTCGGACTTTTTTGGTTGCCTTAAAGTGGAAGTAAAGGCTAACTATAAGTGCTGCCTCCCCTCCTGCTACCTGAAAATATTCTGTGGGAAAACCCTACAGTGGTCACATGATCCATTAGCTCCTCCCCTGTGTCAGGGATGCCTGCTGCAGGGGAGGCAAAGATTGACGGGCAGTGATAGCTGGTGGCTGTTGTCACGGCTCTGGGAATTCAGGGCTGTTGAGCGATCCATGACAAAGGGGAGCCACTGCTTCTCCATCACTTAACTGCACCAGAAATTAAAAATAAAGGATATTTCTGCTATAATGCATTGGAAGGAACATTTAAACAGCCCTTATAGTTAGTCTTTACTTCCACATTAAGGCAGCTAAAAGTCCCAGCATGCTATGCCAGACTTTGCTTTTTCTGGTTCCTCGAACACAGGCAGGTTTTAGTTTGCCCGTCTTGTGCTCGCAGCGCCAACCTTTCTATGACCATCCATTCATATAATAGAAACATTTTGCATTCTAAGAATCTAGTCTCATTATTGGATATGATTTTCTCACTAGTCATTGGTATTGTCATCCACCCTCCCACTTCACTTCATCACAAAGCATTGAGTGTTATTGCAATCTAGGGCAGCTTGCAGCTTCCTGAGATACCAAGCTTGATGGGCAGCCTGGAGCTAAATCCCAGGATTATGCTGGATTCACAAGAGAAGATCATTTGCAATCCTTAAAGAAGCTAAAATTGAATTGTTTGATGTAATATATCAATTTCTGTATTTGGTTTGACATTGCAGTATGTACATTTTTGTAAATTCAGACATGAAATACAATTTACATTTTGTTGCCTTAAAATAGAAAAAAAAAATGAAATTGCGTTTGTGGGATATTACTGTAAATTGATCAAATATAACCAAGGGTGAGCCAAAGAGTGATTTGTTTCATAATCTTAATGTTGTTTTTTTATGTTTGTGAATTTATAATTTTGGTGATTTATTAATGATTTATATCTCACCATCAAAATACTATTTATAAAGCATCCTAGCCTCATTAATGAGCCACTTCAGGCAGCAGGAAAAGTCAGCGAGCGGCTAATGCTATGCAGAAATTCTAATAACTTTGGTGTAGTCAACAACTCCACTTGGTTTAGTATGAGGTGTATAAAATGCAGTGTATACTGTTTCAGGGGGCTTGTAGGGCGGTGATTTGTTGTGCAACTTGTTGTTTTTTTTTGTTTTTTTTTTATGTTTGTGAATTTATAATTTTGGTCATTTATTAATGATTTATATCTCTCATGTTATATTTTGGGTAAGTGTGGGCACAGAGAGAATGCAGCATATAACTGCTTAACACATGGGGCTTAAATTTCACATGCTCTAATTCAAGGCCATTAAGGTGATTGGTATACCGCAGTGCCTATAAGGATTCTGCTGGTGGTGCCGACTAGGGTGACCACATGTCCCGGATTTCCCGGAACAGTCCCGCATTTTGCAAGTCTGTCCCGGGTACCTTTATTCCAGGACAATACAGTGTCCCGGAATGAAATTGACACAGCCACCCCCCGGGCCAATCTAATGCCCCCCAAAAAGGCCGCCACATCACTGCTTTACTCACTGACAGTACTTGTCCTGGCCGGGAATGCCTGGAGGAGCACAATCCCTGCCCCCTGTTTGTGATTGGAAAAATCATAAATCCTGTCTCTTGTGTCCAATCACTGTGCTGTGATTCGTTACAGCACAAGCTGATTTTTGGGAAGTGGACACCCCCTGGAATTGTAGTTTGGAATTGTGGTCACCCTAGTGCAGACATCGCCCTGTATGTAGGCTGTATTCTTTCCAAAAGCACAGATTACACAAGCAGCTGTGTTTTATGAAGATTGCTTTGAACTGTTTAACTTGTGCCCACAGAAGGGCGGGCAGATGACAAAGGACTAGTCACCCGTATTGCTTGTGTTCTCCCTGCAGCTGATCTTTACCCCATCACTTGCGCTGCCACGTGTCTCTATGTGAAGGAAGCCATTTTGATGGAGGCAGGACTTTGCTTCCCTGTGTCAGAGCTGCCATACTTGATAACTGTTAATTATCAGTCAGCATCAGGAGAGATTTAGAAAGAACAGATCTACAGAATGCATATGCGTGAAGCAGGGAGATCTTTGAACTACATCTTTCTCTCCAGCAAGGAGAACTGTGAGCAGCACAGTAGTGACACTTCTGGCTCCAAATCTTCTGAAATAATCGGTCACAAAAATACAATGCCCTTTAATTATACACATACACAACTATGAAATTTGCACGTGCTTTTTGCTAAATTTTAAACTGTCATTAATAGTACCTAATCCCTATTGGACTGTAGTTCAAAAAGGGGAAACAGTATGGGACTTTTGCTGTACCAAATTGACGAATGAAAGAAAATGTTAAGGTGACATTCCGATGACAACAAGAAAACCTCAACGCTCTAAGCGTCTGTGTTGGATCTGTTACTACCATCGACGCGATTCATGGAGCCCTGGAACCCTATTCACAATTTGTATAAGGTCTAGGGCTGCAACTAACGATTATTTTCATAATCGATTAGTTGGCCGATTATTGTTTCGATTAATCGGATAATAGCCATAAAAAAAAAACACATTCCATGCTTTTCTGCAGTTTTTCTATTTGAACTATTGAACAAAAAAAAAAATGGCACCGTTTTGTGTTAAAAAGTCCTTGCCCTTTCCAAATGCGCAGCAGCTGAAAAAAAAAAAGCAAGAATGTGAACGTGTCCCATAGGAAAACATGTAAATGAACTGTAGTGTGTTTCTGCAAAAAGCACCAAAAAACAGAAGTGTGACCCAGGCCTGAGATGTTTAGTAACATAATGGGGTTAAAAAAACAGAAATAAGTACAAAAAGAGCAAATAATCGCTACTGTAAGGGGTTAATTTTTTGTCAAAGTAATATTTACACTAGCGATTTGCTCTTTTTGTACTATAAAAGGCAAATATTTTTTTTTAACCCCATTATGTTACTGCCCGATTAATCGATTAATTTCATACTCGAGTAGTTGTCGATTAATCGATTAGTTGTTTCGGCCCTATATGGTAATATTTAATTTTTGTCAACAAAGTGTATATTTTTCAATTGTTTGTTTCTTTCTTTAGTCAAATTGGTACTGCTAAAGTCCCATGTGGTTCCCCGTTTTTGAGTAATTACAGCTACGAACAAACAGCCAGTTTACTGTCCTCCAGACTTCAGGGGGGCTGGACTGTGGCCATTGGAAGTAGAACATGTTCTGGTATCAGTGGGAGTAAACCATACATATTTGGTATTAAGGGGAGAAATGGTGCCCCATCTTTGGTGTCGCTGGGAGGAATAGTGCCCCATCATTGGTGTCGGTGGGAGGAATAGTGCCCCATCATTGGTATCAGTGGGAGGAATAGTGTCTTGTATCAGTGGACAGAAAAGTGCCCCAAGAGCCAGATAAAGGCAAGTATAGGGCCGCATAGAAAATCTTTAGTGTTTGCACTGTCCATTTAAAATGCACAGTTTTGATAACATTGTTGATTCTCTTTGCAGTCCGTTTAGTCCGATTTCCTTCTTTGGCCTTTTGTGGTCTTTAATTTAGTTTGTGATCTTGCCTTTGTTTTTGGAAGACTGAAGGCACAAGGACCATGCTTTTTGTGTGGCTGTAAAGAGAGTACGTGGCTGAATTGCTGTTGTTTTACCAATCATCATAACAAAGTATCCTGTTCTCTTTGTATTGATTCCTTTGTGTGAAATTCCCTCTTTCCTATCAAAAACTGACCACACTGAGTAGTAGAGGTACACCGTGTTCAGTTCTCTAGCTGTGCTGAGAAATCAGCCTGCTCTCCTCCAATGATCAGACTTGTCCTGATACACCACCTCTGCACAGATTTTCACTGGGAAGACTAGTGTGCTGCTACTTCTCCTCCCCCCAACACTTATGCAGCTGAGAACATAGGGAATGTGATCACTTAAAAAAAAAAAGGAAGAAATATCTGTACACAAATGTTTTTGCCTTTTCATTTGTATTTTAAACCCTTGAAGCCGGAGCCTGCCAGCCCCTTAAAGCGGTTGTAAACCCCTGCATGTTTTTCCTTTTTACCTGCAAGACAAAGGCATAATGTGCTAGTATACAACGCTAAACGGTGCGCGTTCACGAGATATTTACACTACCTTTATGTAGAGCTGCATGATTAATCACGGAGAGAATCGCGATCTCGATTCTCCCCGCGGGATGACCCGCGATTCTTCTTTTTCACGCCCGTAGAACGCAAATGGCGCAGATATCGGAACCGACGTCGGCAGCCTGCGCCGCTGGATGGATGCCTGGGCTTCTCTTGCAGATCTGTACAACTGTAGTGTGTATCCATGCACCACCCAGTGATTGCCGGCGGTACTGCTTCTGATGTATTAACCTTTCTCACAGTTCTGTACAACTGTGTGTATACATGCGCCACCCAATGGTTGCTGGCGGTACTGCTTCTGATGTATAAAAAAAACAGACCAGTGATATGTCTATAATGTTAAAGACCATATAACTCCTATGAAAATATTGATTTTTTTTCAAAATTGTCGCTCTTTTTGTTTATAGCGCAAAAAATAAAAACCGCAGAGGTGATCAAATACCACCAAAAGAAAGCTCTATTTGTGGGGAAAAAAAGAATGTAAATTTTGTTTGGGAACCATGTCGCACGACCACCCAATTGTCAGTTAAAGCGACGTAGTGGCGAATCGCAAAAAGTGGCCAGGTCCTTTACCTGCATAATGTTCCGGGGCTTAAGCGGTTAAACTGCTGAAGAGCTGCTGTTTTCACAGAATAAAGAGCCTAAAATTGTTGATGTTTAAACGATATACAAACATGCATGGTCAGGTGATGCAAGCTTTGTTTATACAGCTATGCTAGTAGAATCTTGCCTCCCTTTATGGAGCTAGAAATAAGAGCCTACTTTTGTAAAAGTTGGGTTACAATAGACATAAGACGATGCTCGCCAGACTTGTTTTCCTGTCCAGAAAGATTGTTCCTTTTGAAAATGCGCAGATGAAGCTGTGCCAGGAAACATCAAAATATTTGGAGGCGCAGGAAATGTGAAGTGGAAACGGCCTGTAAATTCCAGATCAACAGATTGATATTTTGGCGACATTCATACAAGAAACATCCTTCATGTCGTTATTGTGTGACCAATCCGAATCCTTATTTCATTCCCCAGAAAATACAAATTAAACCTGAATGGACCCTGTGTGCAAGTTTCTGCACTTTTCTGCTTTTCATGCCCTTTGTTAGATTCTCATGTGTTTCGATTCAAACCCTCAAATGCATTTCCACATCGAGTGTTAAAAAAAAAAAAGAAGTGTTATGTTCATTCTGAACAGGTTTTGAGCGGCTTTGTAAAATCAGATTAAAGCCAGACTGAACAGCTGTGAAGCAGCCTCTACCTGATGTATACAGTAATATTATACCGCTAACTGAATACCGCAGGAAAGAGAGGCGAGGCAGCGAGCGGCTCCTGGAACATGAGGAGCCCGGCTCAGATGTGTGGTCAGAAAGGGCCAAGTTCATAATTCCACAAAATGAAATATTGACCGCTTGAGAGTGAGGACCAATGCTGATCTGTGTGCGCTAGCAAATTTGTAACCGTTAATTGCTCAATGATCAGATTCTAAAATGTGTTTAACCATTTGAAGGGCCAACTTTGGTAGCAAGTGTGAAAAGAAAACGCTATTCTGCAAAATTTGCAGCTGCACAGATGTCAAAAGATTCTCGTAAATGTGCATCTAAACCCAATAAAAAATGTAACTTAAAGGGGTTGTAAAGGTAATTGTTTTTTCACCTTAATGCATCCTATGCATTGCATCCTATGCATTAAGGTGAAGAAACATCCGACGGTACCGCCCCCCCCCCCCCGAACCCCCGTTTTACTTACCTTACCCCTCGAAAGTCCCGCGCACGTCCACGTGATCCTCTTCGGTTCCCAGCCTGGCCGTTGATTGGCTAGGCTGGACAGTTTGATAGCAGCGCAGCCATTGGCTGGCGCTGCGGTCAATCACAGTGGATGACGTGGCGCGCCGGGGGGCGGGGCTGAGT
Organism: Rana temporaria; assembly: GCF_905171775.1. Classification (NCBI taxonomy): domain Eukaryota; kingdom Metazoa; phylum Chordata; class Amphibia; order Anura; family Ranidae; genus Rana; species Rana temporaria. The sequence continues at coordinate 29,718,864 of NC_053499.1, read as the reverse complement.
GATACAGTTGGCGACGCAAAAGCCGAGCTCGCATAAGGGTGGAAAGCTTTTGCGAGGAGGAGCCGAAACAGCCGCCGAGGGACCCCAGAAGACCGGATTCGGGGACACTGTGCAAAACGAGCTGCAGGTAAGTATAACATGTCTGTTATTTAAAAAAAATAAAAAATTCTGCCTTTAATGTTCCTTTAACATATTGCAGTTTACCAGACCTTCGACATAATGTATTGTTAATCTTCTTTCCTTTCAGGCTTTTTTCCCTTTTTCACGTGGTGATCCTGCCAGTAGAATACTTCCTATTATCGGTGCTCCCCGGTCGTAGGTCACCCAGACAACAAACTTTGCACACTTGTAGAGGAGAAATGGGACTACATTTCTGCCAAGTTCCGGGTCTAGGGGACCTACTTTTCCTCTACAAGTGTGCAAAGTTTCTTGTCCGGGGGACCTACGACCAGGGAGCACCGATATTTCAACCTTCCATAGACTCCCATGTTAAACAGTAATTTCTCCGGTGATTTTGGGGACCCGGTAATGGCCGGTTGTAGGTCCCCTAGACCCGGAACTTAGCACACATGTAGCCCCATTTCTCCTCTATGTGTGCAAAGTTTGTTTGGGTGACCTACGACCGGGGAGCACCGGGCACCCCTTCCATAGACTTCCATGTTAAACTTCAGTCTAGTCATGGGCACAGTGAGGCACGAGCACAGTGAGGCATGGACATGGACACAGTGAGGCATGCAGATGGACACCCTAGGCTTATACTCGATAAGTTTTCCCATTTTTTTTTTTTGTGGTAAAATTAGGTGCCTCGGCTTATATTTGGGTCGACTTGTACTTGAGTATATACGGTGCTTTTTTTCTCATCATAATAATGCCGGGGCCGGCTGATTTCTCCAACAGACCCCAACTACCGCATTGTGTGATAAAAGTAAGGCAAATGTTTGTTCCTCATCAGCAAGAAGTGGAGAAATGTCAAGGACGCTGGCGGGAAGATGTGCCAGTAAGCGGTGTCTGCAGACGGCTTATACTGTTATCTGACGCACATTGCCATCGGGTTAGGACTTTCCTTCTGCCCACAGGTTTGCTTCAAAGTTGAGCGGAACTTGAGTGGTTGAACTATGAATGAGTTAACTGAGTGACGTTTGTTATTGCTCTAGTGTTCTGGCTGCAAGTGGAAAACTAACACTCCCCTGTTTATACAGCACAAAGGCCTTGACATGCTATGAAAACATATTTACGTTGGGTGCATATCGGTAACATGGTGGCTTGGAGCTGCAGTTACAACAAAGGGTTAATGCTGCCCTGACCTTGTATTTAGCTTAAGCTTCTTCACATTCTGTTCTAAATCCTCACCACATAACAGAGCTAGTTTAGAATTCTGCTTGCTTTTTGTAGATGGAGCCTTTAATGGTGGTGGCGACAAGCCTCTCTGTACCGCTTTCTTATTGCATGTTGTTCTGTGATGGCCTCCCTCATCTGTCAGACTCATGATTTTTCTAATAACAACCACATCTCGGCCTAGTTTTGTGTCTTGTCTGTATAGTTTTACAGTACTAAATAGGACTTCACTGCTGTTATTTAAAGTGTATGTTAAAGCGGAGGTCCGCATAAAAAATAAAATTAAATTAAAAACCAGCAGCTACAAATACTGCAGCTGCTGACTTTTAATAAATAGACACTTACCTGTCCAGGATGCCCGCGATGTCAGCAGCCGAAGCCGATCAGTTGCTCGGCTCTCAGCTGCCATCCTTGGTAAGGGAATCAGGAAGTGAAGCGCTGCGGCTTAATTTCCGATTCCCTACTGTGCATGCGCGAGCTCACTGGTCCCTGCTGTCTTCTGGGACCTGTTTGTTTCCCAGAAAACAGTGAAGGGGGGGCGTGGCGTAACCCAACCCCCACGGGTCACTTATTTGCCCCTCTGTTAAAGTGATACTTAGGCAGGGTTCACATAGTGTGAATTGGATGCAGGTTACCCTGCATTTAATCATGCCAGTGTGACTGGCTTTCAAAAGGGTCCTATGCGTGTTTGGGTTTTGTTCAGGTGCGAATTCAGGCAAAAATTTGGACCTGATTCACACTCTGCCTGCACTTCTCTCTGTCCAATGCCCCCATGTGAAGCTGCTCCCATGGGGACGCTAATGCTCTGCTTTCTCCCAAGCCCAGCTGCTGCGTCCATTGACACAGATATCGGGACTCAACCCCGCCCCCTGCTTCGTCATTGACTGACTGACAGCACTGGGAGGCAATGGCTTCGGGTGCACAAGCAAAGCCAGTGAGACCCGGAAGCGAGGGGAGCGAATAGTGCATGTTGCTGGTACAAAATTAGGGCTCAGGTAAGTAACGGGAGGGGGGGGGGGGGACGACGACTGATGCCTAAATATTTTTTACCCTAATGCTAGGAATGCATTATGGTAAAAAATGTTTAGGCTTTAGCACCATTTTATCCTTTATGTAAAGATCTGAAGGTGAGAGTTGAGTAGTTTAGCAAACTACATTAGGCAGGTCTGACACCGCGCTGCACAAAAATGCGGAGTGTTTTCCACCCTCAACAGGTTGCAGGAGCTGAGAGCATTTCTGGAAGACCAACAGGAATGTTTCTGTGCTTTCAGGGTCTTTGAGGCTGGATTCACACCTACGCATTTTTTGTGCTTTTAGCATTTTGCAGATTTGCATTAGTCCATTTAACACGGTTTCCTATGGACTATGTTCTGTAGTGCAAATCTGCAAAATGCACTGAAGATGCCATAGGTGTGAATCATGCCTAAAGGGATAAAAACACGTTTTGCCTTAGCATATGCTTTAATGGCTCAATAACCCAATAATGCATTTCATCTGATTGCATCAAGGGAGGCAGCACATAAACGTATTTCTCTTGTCCTGCTATCTTCAGCAAACCTTTGACTAAAAACAAAATAAAATGAAATCAATCTCCAACAATTTCTAAATCCGTATGAAAATCCCCAGGGGGCCTAGTTCATGGAACACTCAGTCCTGTGACCTCATTGTAAACCAAAGTGTTGTGTTTTTTTCTGCTTTCCAGAACTCCACCCCATACTAAATCCCAATGTATGGGCGTTCCTGTGGGGTAACTTGCAGTGCAGCGCTGAGCCCCTTGCCCCCTCTCTCTGTAGTGTGATGCTTTTCTGATCAAATCATGCTAGATGTTGCTGTTTGTATGCCTGGAGAAGCCAGGACACCAGTGTTGTGGTGCAGGTACACTTTATGGGACTCAGTTTAGAGTCTGCAGACACAGCCGTCACATCCATTTCCTGACTCTCTGCACAGATTGTGCTTGGCGGGTGATTAACCTTTTTGAGCCGGTTCACACTGCGGCGGCGCGACTTTCGGGGGCGACTCTGCAAGTCGTCCTGAAGACGACTTCAGAGGCGATTAGCAAAATGACTTCTGTATAGAAGTCAATGCAAATCGCCCCGAGCTGCCCCCGAAGTCGTACAAGAACCTTTTTCTAAGTCGGAGCGACTTGTGTCGCTATTAGAACGGTTCTATTGCATAGAATGGGACACGAGTCGCCTCAGTGTGAACCAGCTCTTACTGTCATAGTCCTAGCTAGCAGCTTGTGGTGTTGTGAATGGCAGGATTTGTCATTCACAAAAATAAGATGACAATAATATTGGCCACCAGCTATTACTTGACTGTAATAGATAACCCACTTCCAGCCAGCACCGAGTGAAGAGTCTGACACCTGGCCATATCCATGGGCTGACTCCCTATTTTATCTGTTTAATACTGCAATTGTACAGTTCAAGTACAATATAAAAAAAATAAAAATAAAAACAGATGACAAAAGTTTTTGAGGATTTGTCAGCCTATGAGAAAAATAACAGGGCATGGTGTCCTTAAACACTGTACCATACAAAAGCAATGCAAGTCCTATGACTTAGGGTTACAAAATTGTTAACCTATGTAGACCTTTAGCTCTAAAGACTGCAGTTGCCAACCAAAAGTTTAGTAAAGGTTCTGAGGTGTGGAATTTTTTTGTTTTGTTTGCTAGAAATAAAATTGACTCATGTTATTCACAAATTTGCTTCTGTGTCATCGGTCCATAAAACACTTACTGAAGTCACAAGAAACATCCAAGTCTTTTAAAGGGACTGACTTTGTTATTCTGAGGGTACACGTGCCTGCCTTGCCACCCTCATGTGAGCTTTCTTTGCACAGAATTTGGGATCATTTAGAGTGGCTTACACTTCCCGTAATGTTGATTTTTTGTCCATTACTAGCCATGTAGCTTCATTACTGCTCCAAACTTTCTCCTTTTGAGGAGTTTGTATTAGACTCTAACCTTGACATTAGGAAATTAGTTTACATGCAAGAATAGCTCTACTACAGCAACATTTCTGTGGACGTCTCTAGAATTTTTTATAAATTTTTTTGACCATGGCATATCTTTGAATCTCTGTTTTGCTCCCTTGGCTTTTTCTGATAAGAGTTTAATTGGTTGAAAATTATATTTGACAGGGTTGACTTAAATCGTGCCTCAATGTAACCAAACAGCTGACTCTAATTACTCTCTGCACATTTAATTATCTTCCATGCCATGGAAAGAACATAAGGACAATACTAGTCATTTGTTTCTTTCTGGTACCCTTCATCTACTTCTGGAAATCAAAAGAAAACTAATCCGATTTATTAAAACATCTGCAAAATTAGAGAAGAACATGGACTGGGAAAGCTTATGATGACGAAAGGTTCTTCACCTAAAAAATAAACCACCTGCAGGCTGAATCGGTTCTAAGTGAGCATATGATGAAAACCATCATGAATGAATGAATGAATGAGTGACTTGTATAGCGTTACACATGTGAACTGAATCACCTCTAGGCGCTTTTTGCAGCCAGTGTCTTCCTGGCTGGTGCGGTCATTTACCCCGTAAGGATATCGACACGCATATATACATATATACTGGGCCAATTTGGACAGGATCCAATTAACTTACCAGCATTTCTTTGGAGTTGAAGGAAACCGGAGCACCCGGAGGAAACCCACGCAGACACAGGGAGAACATGCAAACTCCAGGCAGATGGTGTCGTGGTCGGAATACGAACCAGTGACCCTTTTGCTGCTAGGTGAAAGTGCTAACCACTACACCACTGTGCTGCCCTCAATCATAAGCAGTTGATTACTTCAGTCTCCTTTTTAAATGATCAGTAGGTCTAGAGATGAGGGCAACAGAAGTGATATACAGATCTTGAATTTTGCCATCTGAAGTCCATTTAAATTACCAATGTATATGACAGATTTACTTAAAGCGGATGTGCCATGGGAAAAACATATTAAAAGCCAGCAGCTACAAATACTGCAGCTGCTGACTTTTAATATGAGGACACTTACCTGTCCTGGAGTCCAGCGCCGATCGCAGCAGAGCACGAGCGATCGCTCGTCTCTCTGCTGCTCCCCCCGCCATCCACGCTGAGGTAACCAGGAAGTGAAGCGCTGCGGCTTCACTGCCCGGTTCCCTACGGCGCATGCGCGAGTCGCGCCGCGCCCGCCGATTGGCTCCCCGCTGTGTGCTGGGAGCCGAGTGTTCCCAGCACACAACGGGGGGGTGACGGGAAGTGACGGAATGCCCGTCTTTTGCCCGTGAATGCCGGGCCGGAAGTGGGTGCAAATACCTGTCTTTAGACAGGTATCTGCACCCCCCTCCCCCTGAAAGGTGTCAAATGTGACACCGGAGGGGGGGAGGGTTCCGATCAGCGGGACTCCACTTTAGGGTGGAGAACCGCTTTAAAGGCAGCTGCATATGGTCGAATTTCAAAAGAATTTTCTTTTGAAAATCAGAACATTTGTGTGTTTTGTGATCGGATGGTGCCACCATTGATTTCAAAATTCAGCCAACCAAACCTTAAATTTCACCTCCTGTTGCTACAGAAAAGAATTTTCGTGGCTGGGAATCTTCTTTTCTTTCCGGGATTTTTATTTTCTTGCACGTGTGCATTTTTTTTCCAATTTACATTTTTTGCACGATCCTCCCATCATTGATTAGAAAATCGTTTGTTTTTCCAACATGTTCAATTACTCAAATTTAATGGCTGCACGCAAATCGGCTGTTGCTGCAGCCCACTTATGGTGTGAAATATGAACGAAAATTCTTAGATAAGATTTTAGAAAGAAAATTATTTCGGAATTTGACCCGTGTATGGCCTGCCTAATGGTTGTTATGCCACTGCCACAGCTAATTTACCTGGCATCCAAAGCTGCCACTCGCTATATGGTCTCCGGCATGTTTAATACAATTAAGTATCCATTACTACAATTTTTGATAGGCAAATGTGGTACCATGTGACTTGCATTTTTGTGGAATGACGGGTTTTGGAACACGGAATCGGGAACACTGACTAATGGATTATAATAATTAGCAAAATGAGTTGGAAGAGTGCCAGGGTGAAAATCTGCACCACTTTTGAAATGGTCCTATGCAGCTAGTAAAGTCCGAGCATTTAGATATTCTAATCTGCATAATTCTACCAGGTCAGTACCTCCAGTTTTTGAAGCCTTTAAATCAACAAAATGGTCATAAAACCAAAAATTTGCAGGATTCAGTAATGGTAGAATGCATATTTCTCTGCATTGACTTCTTTAAAAGGTTTGTAAGGTTACATATTTTTTCACCTTAATGCATTCTATGATGCTATAGCCGCTGGCTGCATCATGGGAGCGCGCCCGCAAGAACTTTCCACCACGCGCGAGAGCTCACATGAAGGTGGAAAGTTCTTGCGGGGGGAGCCGAGACAGCTGCCGAAGGACCCCAGAAGACCAGGTTCAGGGCCACTCTGTGCAAAACGGGCTGCACAGTAGAGGTAAGTATAACATGTTTAATTATTAAAAAAAATTCTCTTTAGTGTTCCTTTAAAGCCCTACTCCAGTCAAAACTTTTACATTTTTAAAAAGACTCGGGAAGACTACATAAACTTGAAATGTTTTTATAACTGTCCTTGACTCCATTGGGGCAGATTGCATCAAGAAATAACAGCAGTTCTGTCCTGGGTCAGGAAAACGGGCTATAGATGATGTAATTTTCTTTCCTGCAGGAACTAAAATCGCTTGATTCCCACATTAACACAGTGTAGAGAGCCGTCCCTGCGGGGAGAACACAGTGATTACCACTGGCGGCGATCGCATGTAAACATCCAATATGCTGGTTGATGGGTCGACTTGGGTACAATCAGCCTGATTATAGCTTTATAGAGTTTATATCTCGGCCGGTCCTTGCTGAACGTGCCAGAGATTCGAACAATCTATGGCCGGTTTTGTGTCAAAAGAGCCAACTCGTCATAATCTCCAATCGCGTCACTTCCGGTGTCTCTCTAGCAGCTGTAATTCGAGATTTGGACGAATTGGCTGTTTTCACAGAACACCGTCAGCGTATACACTACGGTACGCGATGAGTTGGCTGTTTTGACAGAACACCGGATAAGTTGAAAAAAAGTTGATGCCGCCCTGGAGGTGGCCATGTTGTTGGTTATTAGCACAGGCAGACTAACAATGTCTACTCGATTTATATCGTCTAATGTACTGTATACGCTGGTGTTCTGTCAAAACAGCCAAGTTGTCGAAATTTGCAATTACTGCTGCTGGAGAGTCACCAGAAGTAATGTAAAAAAAATAAGATTTTGACGAGTTGGCTTCTTTGACAGAACACCGACTTAAAACCCAACCGTGATTGTAACCTTTTTTTGTTTTACCAGAACAGAAGTATTTTGTTAGTCGGTGTCCCCACTGGAGGCATTTTGCATCGCTTCTTGTTCTACTAGAAAGTAGGGGGAAATCTCTCCACTGGAGAAGCAGAACCGCAATAAAAAATACATTCTGTCGAAGATTTAGAATTGGACATGTGCTGAATTGGGGCTTTAATGTCACAAGCAGGAATATTTTGTCATGCAAACTTTTCGTCCTGCAAAAAATCAAGCTTTTAAAAAGTAGCTAACACAGGATACAAATTTCCATATAAGCAATTTTCTTTTGTTGGCCCCAGTTTAAACACTCAGATTGAAGTCTATGGCAATAAGCGATTTGATTATTCGCCATTCCGCCTGCCGGCCAAGCTCTGCTGCATTTCCCCATCTCTATACATGCTAGATTAGACCAACCATTGACAACTAAATTCCATTAACACCGGCTATTGTTTATATCACAATTTCTAGAACACGCTCACAAAGGGCGCGTCTGCGCTGTGTGTGTGTCTGGTGCGGAGAGCTCACCGTTGGCTTGTTCCAAAAACGACATTAGCAGCTCTTTCTCAGCTGATAGGATGGAAGTCATGATAACTCTTTCAGCCGATTAACAGCAAAACAATTCTCCATGTTTAGCACAGTGGGACGGAGCATTGGTACGCCAAGGGCTCTGCTTCATCCTTCGAAAAACACTTGAAAGTCGACTGTCTTATTAAACTTCTTTTTTTTTTTTTTTTTAAGAAAAATCCAAAAATTTCTAGGTGTGAATTTAAGCAGTTTGGCATAATCTAACGGACTACGCATGCTGATGTAAATATGTAGGCTGCCATTGCTTACCTTTTTATGAGAGCTTGTTCCCTGGCTTTCATATCGTGTTTATGGCTTCACTACTTGAATGCCCAACTCTGGACTCCATGCTCCCCCCTCCCCTACATTCAGCATACTTCCGACATGTACAGTATGCGTTTTTTTTTTCGCTGTACATACCGTATTATTGTTCTTTTCCACCCGGCTTCCGGGTTCTCACTCCCGCGGGAGTTGGCGTTCCTATGCAGCGGCGCAATGTCATCTCGGACTTGGCCCAGATGATTGACGTGCTTGATAAATATCCGGTGGATAAGACGCGTCACGAGTTCCGAAAATAGCCGAACTGCGAGTCGGCTCTATACGGCGCCTGCGCAGTCAGCTCTACATGGCTCCTAGTCGGTGCGCAGGCGCCGCATAGAGCCGACTCCCAGTTCGGCTATTTTCGGAAACTCGTGATGCGCCTTATCTGCCGGGGGGAAGTTTTTATAAAGCATGTCAATCATCTGGGCTAAGGCGCATCACGAGTTTCCGAAAATAGCCGAACTGGGAGTCGGCTCTATACGGCGCCTGCGCACCGACTAGGAGCCGTGTAGAGCTGACTGCGCAGGCGCCGTATTGAGCCGACTCGCAGTTCGTGCTATTTTCGGGAACTCGTGACGCGTCTTATCCACCGGGGGGGACGTTTTTATCAAGCACGTCAATCACCTGGGCTAAGTCCCAGGTGACATTGTGCCGCTGCATAGGAATGCCTACTCCCGCGGGAGTGAAAACCCGGAAGCCGGGTGGAAAAGAACAATAATACGGAAAAAAAAAAAAAAACGCATACTGTACATGTCGGAAGTATGCTGAATGTAATGGTATATACATGTTTTTAGGGTGAACCTCCGCTTTAAGACAGGCCAATTATCCTACCAGCCTGGAGTATCCAGAGGAAACCCTATACAAGCAGAACATACAAACTGAGCACCCCGATGCTGCAAGGCAGAAGTGCTGACCACTAAACCACTGTGCTGCCAACGCTCTTTCAATTCTCGTCCTGTAAGCACAACAGGAAGTGAGAGGAATCCTCTCCAAAGTGAAGGAAATCACCTCTTAGAGAGTTAACAAAAGAACAAGTGTCCTCACTGGAAGATTTCCTCTGATATATATCTACAATACAAGTGGAAGTTCACTCTCCCAATCATCATTGATTATTTTTATAATGCTGCTAGCATTATAATATATCGGAAAGTATATCATATTTACTTGCTCAAAAACGCCACTGCCCAAAACTGCTGATAACAGCCTATGTCTGTATGGACACATAGTAAAACATGATGAGAGTTTAATGACTGTAGAAAAAAAACGTCTACAGCCAAAAACAGCAGCTGTAAAAATGTAAAACGTGCATGAGGCTAATGGCTAGATGTGTGGAGAATCTGGGAAAGTTCCGGCTGCCAGTTCTCATCATTTTAGAGAACTCCCACAATGGTTGCACAACTACTGTAAATCTTCCTTTCTCTTACACAAATAAGCAATTTCTGTTCTGAATGGGTTTGCTTCATGCTATGGGAAATAAAAAAAAAATATCCTGCTCTAAATTTCATAACTTTTTTTTTTTTTTTTTTAAAGCAAGTCCATCTAATTAAACACTGTGAATGATCTTAATGACTTTAAACTGCCCTGAGCTACCCAGCCTTCACAATTGGTCATATACCAGCCACACTAATTTTTCTAAAGGAAAATGTAGTCCTATTAAAAAAAAAAAAAAGAAATAAAGAAAAATTTTATGGGAGCTTTCTTTTATATTGTGAGCTGCAGCAGCAATGCCCTGTTGAGTCACATAGAAGCGCATGACAATGGAAATCACATTTCCTGTTCACATCAATGCAACTCAGCATAGTGCAATTTTTGGAAAAGATTCCTGTACTACTTTGGTGTGATTTTTCCTCAATTTTGCTCCCATAGATTATGCAAAATACTGCAAAGAAGCATCCAAGTTGCACTGCATAATCGCACTGATCAAAATCAGATCGCAGCAGTGTGAACCTAGCCTAAGGCCCCTTTCACACAGGGCGGATCAGTAATGATCCGCCCCGTGAACCTCCGCTTGCTCAGCGGGGATCGCGCCATTGATCCCCGCTGAGCCGGCGGATGACAGGGCGGTCCCCGCACACTGTGCAGGGATCACCCTGTCTTTTCTCCGCTCTCCCCTATGGGGGGATCGGATGAACACGGACCGTCTGTCCGTGTTCACCCAATCCGCCAGACGGATGGAAAAGTAGTTTTTCCTCCGTCACAGCTTTGGCGGATCGGAGCGGGTCAGATGTCAGCGGGCATGTCACCGCTGACATCCGCGGCTCCATAAAGGAGCATGGAGCGTCCGTTCAGGTCCGCATAAAAAACTGGCAGGCGGACCCGAACGGGCCACCCGTGTGAAAGAGCCCTAACTGTTCTAAGAAGTTTACAGATTATAAATATTCTTGCAGCTGAAAGTAAAGCTGGCCGTAGATGGATCTTTTTTTTTTATATATTAGTGGGCTGATAAGGGAAGAAAAACACTAATGGATAGCAAGGTAGATGGAGGAATCTTCCCCTGCTGCGCTATTGTATTCTAATAGCAGGGACTCTCCTGCTGTCCGAATACAACGATTTGGCTACAGGTGCTGATCAAATTAAAATTTTCCAGCATTTCCGTTAGAGATGCCGATCGTTGGATCGATTTCTCTTGTGCGGCATATGTCCATTAAAGCATAGAAAATACATTTGATATTTTTTTTTTTAACCATCTATGGCCAGCTTAAATCCCCAAATTGTTATGGGGTAGGGTTAGGTACTGGTTGGAATTCCATTGTGTGTTTATAGTTGGTTATTGGCATGTAACCTACAGAAACAAGTCTTTTTCTGTGGCAGACTTCCATTTGCATGGTACATAAATTCTATTTTCGTCTTTTCCTAATGGTGTATTTAAAAGCAAAAACCAATAAAGGTCGTTGTTTCTATTTAAGGGGTTGTAAAGGTACGATTTTTTTTTCCCTAAATCGCTTCCTTTACCCTAGTGCAGTCCTCCTTCACTTACCTCATCCTTTGATTTTGCTGTTAAATGTCCTTATTTCTTCTGAGAAATCCTCACCACTTGTTCTTCTGTCTGTAACTCACCACCGTAATGTGAGGCTTTCTCCCTGGTGTGGAGTGTCGTGCTCGCCCCCTCCCTTGGACTACAGAAGAGTCAGGACGCTCTCTACGTTGCAGATAAATGAGCTGTGTGTTGGTGGGCATTCTGACTCTCCTGTAGTCCAAGGGAGGGGGCGAGCATGACACTACACATCAGGGAGAAAGCCTCGCATTACGGTGTGGAGTTACAGACAGAAGAACAGGAAGTGAGGATTTCTCAGAAGAAATAAGGACATTTAAAAGCAAAATGGAAGGATGAGGTAAGTGAAGGAGGACTGCACTAAGGTAAAGTAAGCTATTAGGAAAAACAATTGTACCTTTACAACCCCTTTAAATACCAACTGTCGATTTATTATATAAAAGTGGAGACAAAATACAACAAAGTGCTGTAACTCACAGCAACCAATCAGAAACTGTTAGCTATTGTTATGACTCTCCTGTATGGATAGAAGGTGAAGTAGGATTGGATTCTGTGTGTTTCTATATACAGTTGTTCTTTTTAATTGCTTTGTTTAAAAAATGTTGTTATGCTGAAAACAGTTGTAGACCAAGACATATTATTTATCATTACTACTTGTACGTTTTTCTTCCTTTGAGGGGAGCTATCATTCATTCTTGTATGTTGACGTGTGATTGATCCAATGCAGCGGTGGTCTCCCAGCTGCAGCCTGAGGGCCGGATTTCGCCCTTTGCTTGCGTTTATCTGGCCCTTGGGGCACTATTCCAGCAACAGGCGCCAATGATGGGGCACCATTTCCCCTACGGACACCATCAAGGGGACACTATTCATCTTATTAACGATGGAGCACTATTCCTCCCATTTAATGGGGCACGGATATCAAAGCATTATCTTTTCCCACTGGCCACAGTCCACCTCTCCTCCCCTAAACCCTAAAGGACAGTAAAGTGGCCCTTTGCTTGGAAATATGGAGACTCTGCACTGTAGCATGTATCCTGTGCTGTACAGGTGGTAGGTCCAAGTGCTGTTGTGACTTGTACAAGATCGGACATGTCACTGGATGTTCATCCTAAGGTGATATTGGGCACTCTGGGCACTCTGTGAACCATCACAGTTGCCTGATGAATTCATGCATCATGTGAATAAATACCATCTAGCCACTAAGAGAGACTATAAATAATCTTGGATGCTATTTCCTGTTGGTTTATAAGATATCGAAATACCTATTTGAAGAGTGACTTGATTTGCAAGTGTGAAAGGCAGTGCCAGTAACTTTGAAGATGAATCTCTCTGCTAATCTCACAGGTAGGCCAGATATGTCGCCTACTTGAGAACCTTTTGATGGGTCATAGTTTCTGGGCATTCAGCAGAAGTTTTCAAGTACCCTAGAAGAAAATATTCATAGGCGAGATCCTGTCGGTTCTTTACACAAGTCTAAATGCAGTTCCCTGCTTTAGAAGAGGTAGTATCACCTATCCAGCGTCCTGTGTCCCCCCCCTTTTTTTTTTTTAACTTAAAGTGGAGTTTCACCTTAAATAAAAAATTACACCAAAAACCTGCAAAAAATTTTTTTACTTACCACAAATGCTGGTTGCTATGCGGATGTTCCTAATCTGCCTCTTCCTAGTCCGCGGTAGGTCTTCTTCCTCGTCCTCCTTGCGGTATCTTCTGGGTAATGGGGCGCGCTGCCTTCTAGGAACTGTGTATCCCAGAAAGCAGCCGCCCATTCACAAAAGCGCCGTGAGACTCGCGCAGTAGGAAATGGGCAGTGAAGCCGCAAGGCTCCACTGCCTGTTTCCACCAGTAAGGATGGTGACGGCGGTAGCTGCAAGGATCGAGGGATCGGCCTCTGGGGGGCCGACATTGCGGGCGCCTAGGACAGGTAAGTGTCCTTATTAACCACTTAAGACCCGGACCAATATGCAGGTAAAGGACCAGGCCCCTTTTTGCGATTTGGCACTGCGTTGCTTTAACTGACAATTGCGCGGTCGTGCGACGTGACTCCCAAACAAAATTGGCGTCCTTTTTTTCCCACAAATAGAGCTTTCTTTTGGTGGTATTTGATCACCTCTGCAGATTTTATTTTTTGCGCTTTAAACAAAAATAGAGCGACAATTTTGAAAATTTTTTAATATTTTTTACTTTTTGCTATAATAAATATCCCCCAAAAATATATAAAAAAAAAAATTTTTTTCCTCAGTTTAGGCCGATGCGATTTTTTAATTTTTTTTTTTACCAAAAATAGGTAGAAAAATACGTAATAAGCGTTTATCGATTGGTTTGCGCAAAATTTGCATCGTTTACAAAATAGGGGATAGTTTTATTGCATTTTTATAAAAAAAAAGTTTTACTAATAATGGCGGCGATCAGTGATTTTTTTTTTTTGACTGCGACAATATGGTGGACACATCGGACAATTTAGACACATTTTTGGGACCTTTTGTCATTTTCACAGCAAAAAGTGCTATAAAAATGCATTGCTTGCTGTGAAAATGACAATTGCAGTTTGGGAGTTAACCACTAGGGGGCGCTGAAGGGGTTAAGTGTGACCTCCATATGTGTTTCTAACTGTAGGGGGGCGGGGCTGGACATGTGACGTCATTGATCGCCTTTCCCTACATCAGGGAACAGACGATCAATGACCGCGCCACTGTGAAGAACGGGGAAGGTGTGTTTACACACACCTCTCCCTGTTCTTCAGCTCCTGTGACCGATCGCGGGACTCCGGCGATGATTTAGTGGGCGGGGGCCCGCGACCGCGGGGCTTCGCATCGGGTGGGCATTTAATAATCACCTACAGGTACGTGATTGTGCCCAGCCGTGCCATTCTGCTGACGTATATCTGCGTTAGGCGGTCCTTAAATGGTTAAAAGTCAGCAGCTACAGTGTTTGTAGTTGCTGACTTTAAAAAAATAAAAATAAATCCCGGGTGGAACCCCGCTTTGAAGACCCATTTCAGGCAAAATATGAACCACTTTCCATCCCTCCCTCTTACCCTCTCTAACACATTCTGGGCATTTTTTCTTTGTTGTCTTTTCCCAAGTTCATTGTCCAGATCCTTCACTGGGGCCATTTCTTGGTGAGGGGTCTGCTAAACCAGGGCTTCAAATGGTCACGTTCCGGCCAGTCCTCTAACGTCTCCTGATGCTGACATCACTCCTCTTCTGGATCCTAGGAGGACCTTGCAACTGGGCAGCCAATAGGAAATGTCCATGTCACGCAGGCAGTGACCTGCACCCGCAAGTTAACTTCCTCGAGAGAGAGCTTCCCAGAGGGGGTTAGCTATTGCGGGGAGGAGCCACAAGAGCCGCGGTGGGACCCCAGAACAGCAAAACGAACTGCACAGTGGAGGTAAGTATAACATGTTTGTTATTTAAAAAAAAAAAATAAAAAAAAAATCCTTACAACTGCTTTAACGTTACTCTTAGGTTGCACAGTGAGTATAACCAGCATGCTTTACTGCAGATAAAGACTGATTTAAGTGTTATGGGTTTAGTAACTCTTTATAAAAGAGAAAGGAGGTGCCCCTAGGTGTAGCAAAAAAAATAAAAATCGGTGGCCTGAGGAAACGGCAGGAAGCTCTGAAACATGTAGCCACACCCACGTGGCAACCCTTGTGATGTCACTTCCGTACTACTTCCCCTGAGTACTCGCGATGTTTACTGGCACTTCCTGTTTTGGTTTCCAGCAATCCTGAGCCTTCTACACAGAGCCTGATGGCTGCATAAGCAGGATTAGACATTAGTGGGGCTGACCCTGTTTTCGTGTGAAGATATGCCTTTTATCTGTTAACCCAGTGAGTTGTCCTTTGCATTCTATTCAATTGGATCATTTTAATGCTACACTTAGTGGGGCTGCCCCCTTCCCCCCCCCTTTTTTTTTAATACAGAGGCTGCTTTCTACTCTGGAGTGGCTTCCCTATGTGAGCCTATGGATAGAATTACAGGACTATTTGTGCAAGTTGGATTTTTATGGACTTGGACTGCTTGCCCTATTAATTTTGTTCTAATTTTTAAAGTTCACTTTAAGTAACGTTACAGAGACATTTATTTAGAAGTGCTGCAGATTATCATTTTTTATGGTTCTTGCCCCTTAATATGGATTTAGTTGAAAACCAAATGTGATAAAGTAAGAGCTCTTTTCAATGGCGGCTTACTTAGATACGCAAGCAGTAGTTGATTTACGTATGCCCTGTGTTTACACTGCAAGGTAGAGTGGGTGGTGGTGTGTTCAGCTGCTCCTTTTACTGGCTTTTCTATTCACAACTGTTCAACGTGACAACAAATGGCAAAAAAGGAGAAACCATTACCGATGGCTAGAACACTTGTCACTTTAACACTTGCTCGTGTTTTGACCTTGTCGTTGGAAGGATTTTTTTTTCCTCCATTTCAACTACAGAGTAGGCTCACTTTCTCAGTGCATGGTTTTCATTGCTACAATGCCACATAGGGCTTATTTTTAGTAGATAAAGATCAGCATCACTGTTCATCTGACCCACTTTGCAAGGCAAACTTGTAAACAATCTAAAATTAAACCATGATCTCCATGCAAAAGAACATGAGATGTGTGCCTGGTAAACAGTGATCAGGTTTGGTTGTGTGGAGTGATGATGATGGGATCTGCAGGAATCGACCTTTGCCATGTGCTTTGCTGCACGTAAACACAGCCCTGCTGAGATTCTGGTTTAATTAGATGAACTATTAGCACTGCCGTATCTATATCTACTGCATTTATATTGTCGGCCTCACGCACACAGGCGTATGTGTTTATTTCCCCAACTATGCTGTTTTTTTTTTTCTTACAGTATTTGACAGAAAAAAATGCCTCTAATGTTGTGTATGTACGTGCGTTTATGCATGTATGGCGTTTATTGTAAATGCAGCCTATTGGCCAGAATGTTAATTTTATCATGCATTACAATAAAAAGCCTTCCGTGTGCAGCGGCGCCCCTATTACTTACCTGAGCCCATCTTAAAGCGGGAGTTGACCCCCAAATCAACTTTCTGACATTAGTTCCAGCATACTGCTAACATCTGCACTATGCTGTTTCCCCCCCCCCCCCGCTACTTATCGTTTTATGAGCCGTTGTTATTTGGCTCCGAGCGGGGAATCCTGCGGGGGGAGTAGGCGTTCCTAAGCGAAGAGGAGTTGATTGACGGGCTGCTAAAGCGTGTCACGGCTTCCGAAAATACCCGAAATGGCACTCGGGTGTTTACGGCGCCTGCCGTGTAGAGCTGACTGCGCAGGCGCCGTAAACACCCGAGTGTCACTCTCGGGTATTTTCGGAAGCCGTGACGCGCTTTAGCCGACTGTCAATCAACTCCTCTTCGCTTAGGAATGCCTATACCCGGAAGCGATCCCCAGCGATCCCCGCTCGGAGCCGGATAACAAGGGCTCATAAAACGATAAGTAGCAAAAAAAAAAAAAAAAAACAGCATAATGCAGATGTTAGCAGTATGCTGGAACTAATGTCAGAAAGTTGATTTGGGGGTGAACTCCCGCTTTAATCCAGCGATGTTGAAGGTGTGCCTCAGCTGCCAAGGAGTCTCCCTCCTCATTGGCTGAAACAGTAGCACGGCACCATTGGCTCCCCCTGCTGTCAATATGTCAGTGAGCCAATGAGGAGAGAGGGGGCAGAGCTAAACCACGGCTCTGTGTCTGAATGGACGCGCAGAGCAGTGGCTCAGGTGCCCCCATAGCAAGCTGCTTGCTGTGAGGGGGACTCGGCAGAGGGAACGGGTCAAGAGTGCCGGCGAAGGAAAAGATTAGAGGAAGGAGGGTCCGGGCTGCTCTGTGCCAACCCACTACACAGAGCAGGATAAGTATAACATGTTTGTTATTTTTAAAGAGAAAAAAATGAGACTTTAGTATCACTTTAGTGCAGGGGAATGATACTTTGTTCAACTACAGCAGGGGTGCCCAACCAGTGGCCCGGGGGGCCACATGTGGCCCACAGAGCCCTCTTATGTGGCCCGCGACCTTCAGCTCTGGGATGGCTGGTTGCCAAGCCCAGATTGCAGGTTGCCGACCTTCCATCTGAGAGCATCAGTGTTGTAAATAAATCCGGCGGTGGAGGAAGCAAGCGGCTTTTCAGAAAGTGCACCACACCTGCAAGATATAATAGACGTCTATGGCAAAGTGCAGCTAACCGCGGAAAAACCACAGGTACACTGCGCCGCAATTGACCACAGACCATCATAGGCCCCTTTCAAGTGATCGGTCCGACCCAATCGGACCCTTCATTCACTTCTATGGATCGGCAGATGTAAACAGACTTTTGTCCATTTACACCTACCTACCTCCAATCCGATCTGCTAAAAAATAAATAAAAAACAGAAGTGGATCTGTCCCCTTTCATCTGATTGGATCAGAGGGCCCATAGAGTAGATTGGGCTGTGTCTGCTTGGCATATGCAGACTGGACACAGACCTGTCAGCTGCCCACCCCGCTCATTGTGGCCCGCGACTGGTTACTAAGTCGCTTTAACTGGCCCTCAGCCTTCAAAAGTTTGGGCACCCCTGAACTACACAGAGCACTAAGTTGTGGTTAAAGTGGACCTTTCAGTGTATCTTCAAGTCTACATGAACAAAACTTCTGATATGTCAGACAGCTGTGCTTTTTATCATTAACATACCTTGAGCTCCTGTTATCAGCCTGTCTGCAGGCAGGAGGAAGGTTTTCCTCTGTTTTCTACCCCCCAATAATCAGGCTGTACATTACAAGTTTGTAGATAGTAATGGGGCCTCAGCAGGGGCTGATCTATGTCAGACATTTGTGTACACAGCCAAGAACAAGATTGTCTCTTCAGCTCCGTTCTCATCTGTACTCTGCGGGAATGGGCGAGATATTATGTGCATTCTTGTAGCACAGCCTTTTTCAACTAGGATACCTTCAGGGTTTTTTCAGGGGTGCCTTAGCAAAATGACTATAAAAATTTGCCCAAAATTGTATACGAGCCGGTGGGTGGATCAAGCCTGCCTTTTTAGTCACACAAAGCCACAGGTTTTTGTTGTGCACCATACAATCTTCTAGCCACCAGCGTCCAATGACGTCATCGGTTGATGAGGAGGATGTTGGGTGCCTGCACAGCATCCTTGTTTGGCCCTTTCCTGCCCCTCTCTGTCAGCACTGGGGTCACATTATTGAGTGAGGGAGAGAAACATTGGGCTACCAGTCAGTACCTGTGTGCAAAGGTTTATTTGCTTTGGAAGTATTCAGAGAAAACAATCTCTAACGTTGGTGTCGTGTGTGTTGCTGCATAAAGTAAAACTATTAGGGCCCTCTCACACGGGGCTGTCCTTGTGCGGGTTCTGCTTTGCTCAGCGGGGATCGCTCCGTCGATCCCCGCTGAGCAGGCAGATGACAGGTCCGTCTCTGCACACTGCAGACTTAAAGCGGGGGTTCACCCATAACACTTTTTCCCCTTAGATGGATGCTCGTTTTGTCTAGGGGAATCGCCTAGTTGTTTTAAAATATGAGCTGTACTTACCGTTTACGAGATGCATCTTCTCCGCCGCTTCCGGGTATGGGCTGCGGGACTGGGCGCTCCTATTTTGATTGACAGTCTTCCGAGAGGCTTCCGAAAGAAGCCGAACGTCGGTGCGCAGTATATTGCCGCACCGACGTTTGGCTTCTTTCGGCTTCTAGTGACGCGATGGATGTGACCGTCGGAAGCCTCTCGGAAGACTGTCAATCAAGAAGGAACGCCCGCTCCCGACGACCCATACCCGGAAGCGACGGAGAAGATTCATCTCGAAAACGGTAAGTACGGCTCATATTTTAAAACAACTAGCCGATTCCCCTAGACAAAACGAGCATCCATCTAAGGGGAAAAGATTAAAAAAAAAACATCATTGGGTGAACTCCCGCTTTAAGGTGAAAAAAACGCCTTGCACTGTCTGGCCCCCCCCCCCTCCAGCCCCCGTTTTACTTACCTGAGCCCCGAACTTCCATGGGCGCGATCCCGCGTCGTTCTCCCCGCGGCTTCTCGGCTCTTCATTGGATAGATTGATAGCAGCACAGCCATTGGCTCCCGCTGCTGTCAATCAAATCCAATAATGCGGACGCCGGGGGGGCAGAGTCATACACTCGGTGGCTATGTACGCTGAGTGTATGACTCAGGAGCACGCCCGCAAGGTAACACCCTCAGGAGAGTGCTTTCCAGAGGGGGGTAGCTATTGCATAGAGGAGCTGCAAGAGCTGCCGTGGGACCCCAGAACAGGAGAATCGGGGTCACTCTGTGCAAAACTGCACAGTGGACTTTAAGCAGTGCATGCTAGTGTGTAGGAAAAAAGCACAGGTGTGTGACTACAGTGAACAGATATGATGCTAGAAAGTAGTAGTGCACCAAAATAAAATCTCCGGTGCTGAAACCAAAAATTCAGGATGCACTTGGCTGAAACCGAAATTGATGTTTTTGGAAAAAATATACTTTTGCGTTAAAAGAAAGCTCAAGCAAAATGCGTCCCTTTTAAAATCTAAGTATGTCTTCACACTGATCCGTTGTGCTTCCGTTGCAGTTTATAAAATCCTACTTGCTGCGCGGTATGGCAAAATCGCACACGTATTCGGCGGCTATTATCAACTATTTTTTTTATTGGGAAAACGCTATTTTCGCCTGATAATTTTCGGTTCATCCCTACTAGAAAGTAGATGCTGACTCTGGAAAATGCCTGGATAGCGTTGGCCCCGTCCTCCTGCAGAGAAAGGAAGATGAAGATGTTGGGGGTACTGTTTTCTTCTCAGAAGGAGGTAATAAATACCTGGAAGGGTTCCAATTATTTAGCAAGCACAGTCACTGTCGGTAAAACCAATTAGTCCTTCTAAGCTGGTGTTGCTTATATTGATCTCATAACTCAGTTTTTTTTTTTTTTTAATTTATAATATCACTACTTATTTGTGATAAAAACGTACGACGCACAGTAGAAAAGCCCTTAAAAAAAAAAAAATCATTTTGAAAGTCCTCTAAAATATGTGACCTTTGTATATTCTTGTTTTGACTTGAATTTTTGTAAAAGTTGAAATAATATGAGCAAAATTTTCATTCCATATACTTCCTCCATAGACCATCATTTTCAACCAAGATCATTTCCTGTTTTTGGCTGCATACTGGAAAATGACACGAGACTAAATGTTCTAATGAACAAAACCAAATGGTGGTAAATGGTTTGAGTACTGGAAGAATTAGTTCTTCTTATTTTTGTTACTTACATCACAAAACCACATTCAAAATCCACTGCAGTTGTGATCTGCAGCTGGTATCAATGTTAACTTGGCGACACCCCAAACGCAGGTCCCAAACGCAGCGTGTTTTACTTGCACTGGATCGCATAGTACACAAGTGCCATTTGATCCGGTAAAAGCTGAATGATGTCTGATTCCTTGCTAAGGATGCTTTGTTGATTTGCAACCCTATGCTACACAGCTACTACAAAAAGGGTATTAAGCCCACGTTCACATTGGTGAGGGGTTTGAAATCGTGCAAGTTCAGCTATACTCGCAGAGTTTCAAACCCGCAATTCATTGTCTGGGGGCGACTTGGCAGACATCTGTGCGGGTTCATGCACAGATGCTCGGGACTCGAAGGAAGGGATGTAGAGAGGCCACAGTGTAGGGGGTATCGGGGATGTAGTGGGGTCACAATACAAGGGGTATCTTATGGTATATGGTTACAGTGATGGGGGAATATCTAGGGTGTAAAGGGGTCAGAGTGCTGGGGGGAGTCTGGGGTGTAGAGGGGTCAGAGTGCTGGGAGGATATCTGGGGTGTAGAGGGGCCATAGTGCTGGGGGGGCATTGATATAGCAGATATATATTATATGCACAGGACAGCTTTGTTACTTTTATGTGTAGCACTACCCCCGAAAGAGCTGTTGGTTTGATTTGGTTGGCACGTTACCTCTGTCTTTCCGCCATCTAGGGCAGTGTTTCTCAAATCCAGTCCTCAAGGCGCACCAACAGGTCTTGTTTTCAGGCTTTCCATTATTTTGCACAGGTGATTTTATCAGTTTCACTGCCTTAGTAATTACCACAGCAGTTTCATCTGAGGGAAATCCTGAAAACATGACCTGTTGGTGCGCACTGAGGACTGGAGTTGAGAAACACTGGTCTAGGGTACCGGATGAGAGCTGTAATAAAGTCAATGTCCACACTGTCGATGTGCTTTATTACCCAACAGGGTAAAATGGTAAAAGTAGTAATAGGTAAAGGGATAGAACAAATGGAAGGTGGCGGATTCAGGGTTAACTGGTTACTGGAAACAGTCCAGAGTGGGTATAGTGCACCTGGATAGGCCTCTCTCACCGGCCTAGCAGCCAGGGTGTCACTCGGAGCTTTAGCAAAGTCCCTGCCACAGACCTTCCCAAAGGGTGGAGATATTCTTGGTCCCGAAATCCTTCTCAACTGGATTTGGCATCTTTCTTACACAGGTTAGTCAGCGTAGGTGTTAGGAGAAAAAGTTAGGTTTTGGCTGGAATTCTTCTTTAAAGTGGAGCTCCACCCATTTAAAAGTCAGCAGCTACAAAAAGTGTAGCTGCTGACTTTTAATAATCCGACACTCGCCCTGTCCCACAGTCCAGTGACACGGCTACCTGAAGCTCCGTTGGCATTGCAAGTGTGGGCGTGTGGCTTCACAGCCAGGGGCTCACTGCTCATGTGCGAGCCGCAGTGTAACTGGCTGGGCAATCTTCTGGGACTTGTGACTTGCCCCAGAAGATTGCAGGTAGGGAGGGAGGGGGTAGAGGGGAACTTCCGCTCTGCGCTGCAGCGCCTTGAGTGGAAAAGAAATGGGAGCTGGGTACCTGTGAAAAATAAGGGCCCCCTCCCCAAAAAAAATGACATGCCAATTGTGGCATGTCAGGGGGTCACAAGCACTTAAAGCGGATGTTCATTTTTTGGGTGGAACTCCGCTTTAAGAAACCCGATCAACAGCCTAAAAAATTGCAGGTAAAAGCACAGACGAATAAAGCAAATGGTTAATTGCAGTGCTTTCCTACCCATGAATGTTTTTTTGTTCGCCTGTATTGATCGACAAGATGTTTGTGGAGAGGAGGGGTGGTGATGCCAAGATCTCCAACCTATCCAACCAGCGTACACCTTGTATTTATAAAAAATTTAAATACAAGGCAATTTAGGAATGGTGGTGACGCCAAGTGAGATGCCCTCCATGGTCTGTGTGGTGGTGCAGCCACTTGCCGCAGGCCTATCATTGTAGTACTGCCGACTACTACAGTCATTTCCAGCTTTCCCGGTGGTTCATCAGGTATGAGTAATTCTTATTTACTTTGTGCCAAGCTGAAACAATGTGCAGTAAAGAAATTCCAGTGGTTCTTTTTACATGTTTTTATTATCTTACTTTTTAGTCAGTCGTGCTGTAAAACTTGTTTCATTTTCTGGAACATTTGAATAGTATATGGTAGTTTCCACTTTGTGGTAGTTTTACATTGACCATTGTGTTTTTTAATAGCACTTTTATGTGCCTGGTGGTGACTCTGTTGCTTTATGCTGCCACTATTCTGACTCATACAGGAATCTCTTCTCTAACCACTGAAATATTCTGCTCATTCTTTCCACAAATTCATAGAGAGCTCAGAAAAGAAATTTGTCCTAAGTAGCGGGGACTGCTTTTCTCTGCAGGAAAATACCTGTAATGTCTTTGTCATGAATGGAATGGCGTCAAACTTTTAACCTTAAAAATCTCCATAGGCGACGTTTAAAAAATTCTATAGGTTGCATCTTTTGAGTTACAGAGGAGGTCTAGGGCTAGAATTATTGCTCTCGCTGTAACGATCGCGGCGATACCTCACTTGTGCGGTTTGAACACCGTTTTTATATGCGGGCGCTACTCACGTATGCGTTCGCTTCTGCGCACAAGCTGGCCGGGACGTTTTTCAGCATGTCGAAAAAACGACGTTTCCCCAACTTCTTCATTAAAACGATGTTGCCTACGCACCATTGTTTAAAAAAAATGATCTAGCAAAGCGCGGTGACGTACAACACGTACGACGGCACTATAAAGGGGAAGTTCCATTCGCCTTTGGGCTGCTTTTGCTGATTCCGTGTTAGTAAAAGACGATTTGCGCTTTTTTGTCTGTTGCAGCGTGATGAATGTGCTTACTCCATTATGAACGGTAGTTTTACCAGAACGAGCGCTCCCGTCTCAATACTTGCTTTTGAGCATGCGCGGGTTTTTTGCAATGCGAAAAACTACATTGTTTAAAACGACGTTAAAAAATACAGCATGTTCGAATTTTTTTTGTTGTTTTTCAGAACCTGAAAAATTATGTGAAGCCCACACACGATCATTTTAAATGACGTTTTTGAAAAACAACGTTTTTTTCATGCCGAAAAATGATCGTGTGTACGCACCATACGTTCACCTTTATAGAAAATCTGTAAAGGTGAACTTACACTAACCTAGAGAGCGACAATCGTCCGTTCTGACACATTGTATCGCCGCTTTACCAGTCAGGGGATTTGAAATCCCTGCAGCTTTCTCACCTCTTCGCCCGCGGTGACAGGACAGACTACGCGGGTTCAGACATTTTGTAGATCGCCACAGAAGATTGTGGCGATCTTTCCCCAGAAGTAGGGGTGGATACGTGGTTTTGATAGATATCGGCTTCCGTCCCCCCCCCCCCCCCTGAGAGGTGCCAAATGTGGTACCGGAGGGGGGAGGAATCAGATCAGCAGAAGTTCCATTTGTGGGTGGAGCTCCGCTTTAAGCAGCTATATAGTACTTTTTTTGTCCTAAAAGTAGTGCATTTGGATGTCGTGAAGTCAAGTGATCTTCAATACAAGATGAGGTGTGAATTTTGCAGAGCCCTTGCTTTAATCCGGCTGCTTTTCCATTTAGAACAAGTGTTTTTTCTTCTTCGTTTCATATTTTTCTAAATTGCATCAGGCTGGGAACTTTTCCATGTTTAGGAATTTTTCAGTTTTCTTTTTCTTGGGTTTTCCCACTCTCTCCATATCAGTCTGAGTCAAGCGAATAGAGGAGCTGAGGGAAATTCTTTAGCTTGTCACATGTTCAGATAATGAACGCTCGCACTCCCTCTGCTCTGTGGGAGCGTGCAGCGTTTGATTGCTCTGGCCTGAAAAGCCTGGACTTTGCACACTCAAGATGACACACCATATTCTGATGTTTTCATTGTTCATGTAGGAAAGCAATGAATCTTTCAATATGTGTGTGTAATGTAACAATCTGTGCAAAAATGTAATCTGTTCTATAAGACATACAATAAATGCTTTGCTTGAATAGAAAAGAAGTAAATAGCATTATGAAACTATTGAAAAGTGTCAAACCTAAAGTGTATCTAAATCCAAAATAGAAATGTAATATATTGCACCCCACCAATCCTTGCATGTAGTGGCTGCATTTGTTTTCTTTTTTTTCTTTGTGTTTACATGATGATCCAGTGTACATTTTCTACCCTACAGTGATGCTCCCTCACTGTACTCTATCCATGGAGGAGCGTTGTCACCCTAGGCTGCGGTCCTGATTTGGACTACAAACCCATCCTCTTCATCTTCGCATCTTTAAGATCTCATTCACATGAGGTGGATCCGTTTCAGCGGAGTCCGCCAGCTCAGCAGGAGATCTCTCTGTTGATTTCCTCTGAGCCGGTGCATTGCCATGAAATGTGATTTGCCATGAAATGTGATGGTCCGCCTCCATCACATCCCATTGGCTCACTCATGTCATGTGGCATATAGAAACGTCATCAGTCTCAGCTAGGCTATCATAGGTGAAGCTGCATGGAGCTGGTATATACTGTTAGGAAGGAGAAGCCAGTGTGATATGCACAGCTCTGTGAGGAGCAGCCTGTCTGCAGTGAGTGCTGAAGCTGCACGGAGCTGTAGTAGTAAATTTAGCTTACTCGCGCACCCAGGGAGGTCAGTCCCCGTGCAGCTCTTCAAAGGGCTAAGAGAGAGGGAGAGGGGGGCAGGCAGATGGGAGGCTGCTCCATTATACAGGCTGCCCATGGTGTGTGTGTGTGTGTGCTGCTGGCCACACAGCCTGAGAGCAGCCTATAGATGTGTGTGAGATCATTGTTTCTATACATTGTTACACCAGCAATGCACTCACTGCACACAGGCTGCTCCTCACAGAGCTGTGCATATCACACTGGCTTCTCCTTCCTAACAGTATATACCAGCTCCGTGCAGCTTCACCTATGATAGCCTAGCTGAGACTGATGACGTTTCTATATGTCACGTGACATGAGTGAGCCAATGGGATGTGATGGAGGCGGACCATCACATTTCATGGCAAATCACATTTAATGGCAATGCACCGGCGTATGACCGCTCAGTCTTTGCTCACTGAGCGGGGAGCGGCCTGTCAGAGCGCTGCTGATTCCTATAGAGAGATTGGACAAAAATGGAC
Source organism: Rana temporaria (assembly GCF_905171775.1). Classification (NCBI taxonomy): domain Eukaryota; kingdom Metazoa; phylum Chordata; class Amphibia; order Anura; family Ranidae; genus Rana; species Rana temporaria. The sequence goes on along the minus strand of NC_053499.1, from coordinate 29,692,872 downwards.
AGCATGTCCATTTTCATCAGATCTCATCTGATTTGTCAAGATGGATGGCGAACGTATCACCATACGTCTGTTTTTAGCGGATCGGATGGCAGACGGGTGTTGGCGGACACATTTCATTCTCTACTGACATCCGTCTCCCCATAGGAGTCAATGATTGGCCCGCTCAGATCCGCCTGCAAAACGGACAGGTGGATTTGAGCGGGCTTGTTGTGTGAAAGGGGCCTAATACAGAGCTGTCACTCTGCTGTAGGTCCCTCCCCTGTCACCTTTTCTTCTCTTGGTGTCAGAAGTGATTTATGCTGATAGCAGAGGAACGAAGTAGCGGACTGAAATGACACTTGGTGCTCTTAATTGAGAGAAGTACACACTATAGATGGATATGCTTTGTTCATATTTCATGTCTGAGGTTTACTGCCACTTTAAGATATTCTTTAAATTGTTGATGCTATCAGTATTTTTCTTTTTATTATTTTATGCCCATCACTTTTAATAGGGTCTTTACACCACAGGGGGACAAGGATTGGCCGATCATGTGATCAGTGTTTGGCTGTCACAGTCCTGCGGAAACCAGTCCTGCCAAATTCCGATCATTAGTACAGACCAAGTCCTGTCTTTGATAGCTTGATCGCGGTGCTGGGAGCATGCAGAGAGCACGCTGTCGGCACATGAGGCGCTGCCCCTCATGGACGCTTAAGTGCATCATATGAGTGTTAAAGCCAACCCTCTTTGCCACTGCGCAGATACATTACGTGGGCAGCAAGAGGTTAATAGCAGCTAACAAACATTGCTAACTGATGTACTTTCCAGAAATTCGTCTCCTGCTCTGTTACTTTATTATCGTCTCAGCTGTGTGTTCATATTATGTCAGTTGCTTTGACAGTTGGAGCCTGGGTGTGCCAGTACAGTGCAGGCTCTTTGTGCCATGTATTAGTTATATAGCCCCCCCCCCCCCTCGTCCTACAATACTGTCAGGTGGTTAGTCTGGTTTCCTATCTCACAACTGTCACGTACAGCTGTCTGCAGCCAATCACCTGTGCTGCTACTCAGCTGTCATCCGCAGTCTAGTCTCTGGGGGTTCTAACCATTACTCATGCCTCCTAATAAGAACTTGTCTAGGGCTCACAAGTGCAATTTTGGTAATATTTTGCAATGCTGTAAGCGAATAATTCAAAAACACCACCTGACATCGGGCCTTATATCTGTAAAAGATGGGATCTTGTTACTATGGGTACTTTCCATTCTGTGATGTGTGTCCACTACTACATGGAGGCAGCCAGCAGCTCGTGAGAGTAGGCCGCTTTGTCTGTGATGCCACTAAAACGTAATGCTTAATTCCACGTTTCGTGTCCCCTTCAATAGTTTGGACCAACAAACTATTTACTACACTAATAGATGTGCTTGTGTGCTGTATTATCTGTATGTTACTTCAGCTTTATATAGTATACAGCTCTGTCCAGATGTATGATGATAACCTGAGGTGGAATGTCTCGTAGAGTGCCAGCCCCGGCCCGCCTCCGTCGGAAACTTGTAAAAAAGAAATGGCCGCGCATCCAGGAATTCCGATTTGTCTTTTATTGTTCAAAGTGATAAGGCCAAAGAAAACCAACACGAGGTCCCGACGCGTTTCACACATACATCTTGTGCTTAATCATTACTATACGGCTCTGTATTCCGGAAGTGGGACAAACTTCTGACTTCTGTCCCGCTCCCCGAACAAAATAGGCAGGCTAAGAACTGCTCAGCCATTCACAGGCAGCTTTATATTCTGCAAATTAATACAAAGCTTTCTCTGATTGGCTGTATAAGGTTCTTTAAAGCTGACGATACACTGATTGTACAATCTTCTACATATTTATGTACAGTCAGATTGTATGATCACCTTAATACCCCTCTGTGTACATAAGCAGCTGGTGATTTCAAACTTTTTTCCCCCACCAACACCTAGAGCACTGGACGCGACATTATTTGATTCACCCCCCTATTGGACATGCACACTTGTACACAGAGGTGCCCGGAGCTTTGCAGTCACGTGACCTCATAGAAAAACATGCAAAAAAGTACTGTACTTACAGTTTTGATGTCTTGCGCGGCGGCCTAGTCGGGTCAATCTGCGGCTTCGGGTGTCCTCTTCGTCGGGTCCGGCGTCCTTCTGCGGCTTCGGGTGTCCTCTTCGTCGGATATGGCGTCCGTCTGTGGCTTCGGGTGTCCTCTTTAGTCGGGTCCGGCGTCCTTCTGCGGCGTCCTCGCGTCCTCCCGCGCCGAGTTTGAATACTGCGCTGACATATACAGAGCGCAGTACACTCGTGTATTGTCGGCAACTCTCGCGCTGATGTCCTGTACGTCCAGGACGTCAGCGCGGGAGGAGAAGAGACTGCCCGACAATACACGAGTGTACTGCGCTCGGTATATGTCGGCGCAGTATTCAAACTCGGCGCGGGAAAGTGGGTATCAGCGTATACCGCGCACCCACAATTTTGCCCTGATTTTCAGGGCAAAAAAGTGCACTGTATATGCCGATAAATACAGTATATACCATTACATTCAGCATACTTCCGACATGTACAGTATGCTGTTTTTTTTTTTCCGCTGTACATACCGTATTATTGTTCTTTGCCACACACCCGGTTTCCGTGTACTCGCTCCCGCGGGAGTAGGCGTTCCGAAAATAGTCGAACTGGGAGTCGGCTCTATACGGCGCCTGCACAGTCAGCTCTACACAGCTCCTAGTCTGTGCGCAGGTGCCGTATAGAGTCGACTCCCAGTTCGACTATTTTCGGAAACTCGTGACGCGCCTTATCCGCCGGGGGGGAAGTTTTTATAAAGCACGTCAATCATGTGGGCTAAGTCCCAGGTGACATTGCGTCGCTGCATAGGAACGCCTATTCCCGCAGGAGTGAGAACCCGGAAGCCGTGTGGAAAAGAACAATAATACGGTATGTACAGCGAAAAAAACAAACAGCATACTGTACATGTCGGACGTATGCTGAATGTAATGGTATATACATGTTTTTAGGGTGAACCTCCGCTTTAAGATAAAGAAAAAGAAGAGGGACACACTGGAAGCATCAAACACACATTACAAACGCATCAAAAATTCGATAAAAACGTGCATTCAGAAACGCATCCCGACTGCGCTTCTGTGGTGTGAACTGATCCTCTGTGTATGCAGTAAACGGGGGGGGGGGGGGGGGGGGGGGACATTTAAAAGGAGCATTGCACAGCCCTAACTTCCACTTTAATCAGAGAACCTTCTTGTGTATCGGCTGAACAAGAGGGATTTAAGTGATCCAGTCAACCCTGTGGTCCTTGCAAGTAAGCCGATATCCGCAGCGGGGGATTTAAACGTTACCTTGTCTGATATCTTGATGAAGGAAGAAACATCCTTTTGTATTATTAATGGTATGGTTACATTACACAAACAAGGCAGCTTGCTATGGTTACAGAATTAGTCATCCCACACCCTGGTGTACCTGGAGAAGATGAATTGGCATTGTAGACCTGTTCCTGCCCCTAGCTTTCTTCATTTCTCCATGTCCCTGCATGTGAGCTACCTTCTGATTGGATGGCCCTAAATTCCTGGTACTCAGGTTCTCATTGAACTGTAGCATCTTCCCAGAATTACTTTTGCAGAATGTAAACAATCATTTCCACCCACCTTCCACACAATGTGCAGCTTGAATAGAAGTAGACGCTGGCATTGAAAGTTCAGACAAAGCCACGGAAGAGACGAACCGGTAGCTTATTGAGTAGAGATCTCGTTCTTGTTGTATCTTGTTGGTTCAAAAGCTTTATGTAATTATTATATTTTTTGTATTTAGTGCTACTGTTATCCAGAAAGTCTTCATAGACCTCTGAATTCTTATATTAAATCATTTGAGAGAAGGTTGTGGTGGCACGAGAACCACATCGTAGATCTCATGCAGTCCCTTCTTGTCCCTGGTATGATACGGGCATTCAGCAATAATAATTTCACAATAACTGTGGATAGTTAAAGGGGTTGTAAAGCTTTGCGGTTTTTCACCTTAAAGCGGGGTTCCAACCACAATTAGCATTTTGTTAATTCATGTCCTTTCATCATGCGTTTTTATAATATAAATCCAGTCACTTACTATTTTACAATCCGCCGCCACTCCGCATAGTTATTCAAAAAAGATAGTTTATAAAACGATGTCCACACCGTTGTCATTTTGCTTGTGGGCATTGTGAAGCCCACACGCATTTACTTCCTGGAAGTCTTGGATGGGGAGTGATAATTGGGTAGCGCACTGCATCCTCGGAAATTATGACACACATTTCCCAGGAGCATTAGAGGGCGAGCACGACACTCCACACCAGGGAGAAAGCCTCGCATTATGGTGTGTAGTTACAGACAGAAGAACAGGAAGTGAGGTTTTCTCAGAAGCAATAAGGCCATTTAAAAGCAAAACCAAAGGATGAGGTAAGTGAAGGAGGACTGCACTAAGGTAAAGGAAGCTATTTAGGAAAAAAAAATTGTACCTTTACAACTCCCTTTAAGGTGAAAAAACATTCGATGCTTACAAGCCCCCCATTTACTTACCTGAGCCGTTGAAAGTCCCACGTTGTGAACGCGCTGGCTTCTCGGCTCATTCATTGGATGATTGATAGCAGCGCAGCCATTGGCTCCTGTTACTGTCCATCAAATCAATGACGCGGCACGTCAGGGACAGGGTGGAGTGATTCAGTCGGCGGCTATGGCTGTTGAGTGATACTGTCGGCGACAATTGCCGCCGACTGTATCGCGGGAGCGCGCCCGCAAGCTAACCCCCTTGGGAGAGCGCTTCCCAGAACGGGGGGTTAGCTTTTGTGGGGAGGAGCCGAGACACCCCAGAAGACGAGGATTGGGGCCACTCTGTGCAAAACAAACTGCACAGGGGAGGTAAGTATGACATGTTGTTATTTAAAAAAAAAAAAAAAAACGGGAACCATTACTAACCCTTTAAATCCATGAAAATGACCCAGTCACCTCATCAAACGTACAGTATGTACTAACTGTCCGAAGTGTGAAACCCAGTTTCTGAACAATTTTTCAGTTGTGCATGTTTGGACATCATCATCTAGGTTTAAAAAATATAAGTTTCTTAGGTTATTTTTTACTGTTCTTGGACCTTTAAAGTAGAACTGTAGACAAAACTATTTTTGTTTTCATTTTGAATAAATTACCGACCAGGATTTTTAAAAAAAAAATTGCCATCTGTGGGGAGGTTTACCTTCACTTCCTGTCCCATAACCAAACAGGAAGTGAGAGGAAATCCCTGCAAATTAAGGGGATTCCCCCCAAGTCACCAGAACTAGTGTCACCATTACTGTTCTGGGGACAACCCAAAATTTGGAATTTTCTTTTATGTTCACTTTTGATAATGATGGTGAACAGGACAAATAGGGAAGGTTAATCTCTGTAGAGGTAGCAATAAAGATCTAATAAGTGTTCTTATCCCTCTCCGCTCTATCCAAAACTGAATTTTTTTTTTTTTTTTTAGTTATACTTGAAGCTGGGCACAGATGGATTGAAATTGGGCCGGTTCAGCAGGGACTGGCTGAGTTTTGATCTCTGTGGCCCTCCCTGTTCGCCAGAAGTCAATTATTAGCGCATGGTCTGTCCAATGGACATGCTGGAAAACTTTTGTTGATCAGCAGCTGGTGATCAGTGTATTCTGACAGCAGCGGGAGCCACTGTTGGAATACAATGTCCCAGCAAGGGGCATTCCTCAATTTACCCCACTTGCATGGATGGAGGAATCTGTTTATTTTTTGTTCAGCCCAGTGGAGAGAAAATCAACCCATCTATGCCCTGTTTAAGGACCAATTCACACCAAAATGTGGTGCTGGAAAGGCACGTTCCGAGCTTGTTTTCCACACCGTATTTAATCACACTTCCCTTGCGATCCAATCCAATGTATGGGGTGCCAATGTCACCCCATACACAGATTGTAGGCGCAATTTGCGCCTCCCCAGCGATAAGTGTAGTGCAAAGGGTTGTGCCGATTTATGTGACACTTAAAATGTACAATAGTAAAATCAGTCTGTATATGCAGGAAAACATGCTTGTTATACACTCTGTGGAACCTCAGGGGTTAATCCTCCACATTGTGTAAAAAGGTGATTTTGATCCTGTATTCTCTGATCCTCCCCTTCTTCCACAGTCCCCAATCCATCTCCTTTTATAAAACAGCCTTTGAAATCACTTTGCACATACTCAGTTTGGTGTGTATTACTAGAGAGGTTTTTTGTTTGTATTTTTACTTGTGAAGGATGCATGTGACCAGCCCAGGGCCAATTGGCACTGTCCAGACAGGGGGTCAGGGGTCCTGCAGTCTCATAGGACAGTCAGAGTAGAATGCAAACTCCTCCTACAAGCTTTAACGAGACAGCGATAGAAGTCACAAGACTGCTGTATACTGTTGATGAGAAAAGGTATTTAGCCGTTTGTATTTACAAATAAACTGCATTTTCTATGTGTACTGTGGGAGACCAGATATAGTGAATGAGTTCAGCTTTCCAGTATGACATGGGTTTCAGACTAGGGGGCGCCCCCATGTGTCCGTTTTGTTATATTGCAGAGATTGATTTCTCTCTCGGTGGATCTGCCTACTTTTGTGCCTATTTATGGACTGTGCCAACATGGACTTTATGCTAACATAGCGCCAACTTCTCATGGACGAATTGTGGAGATTGTGTGCTTTATACTACTTTATTGCGCCACACTTGTGTGTTTTTTAGGGTTTAGACAACCTGATCTTTCATCAAGCATATTTCTAAAGCTTGGATGTTTGCCACCATTACTGCAATACGGTAGAAAAACGATGAGGTCATTTGAGGACACTTTATGAAACCTAGCATTACACATTTTAGGAAAAATCAGACTTTTTCGTTGCCTGGTTAAACACAAAGCACATACTAATTTTCGTACCTGTACTTGGGGGATTCTGATCATTTATACTTGGTGTTGTTAAATCCAGAAACACATTTTTGCTTGTTTAATTGATATGGACATTTCGGACCAAAACATATACTGTAGGGAATGTTTACATTTGTGAATCCTTCCAAAAGCAAGTTTCCATAATATAAATGTTATTTAAAGGGGTTGTAAAGGTACAATTTTTTTTCCCCCTAAAAAGCTTTCTTTATCTGCAGAGGCACATTGCGGGCGGTATTAACCCCTTTTTTGGCCACTAGCGGGGGTTAATACCGGCCGACTCTTGCGGCAATTCCGACGGTATAGCGCCGCTATTTCTTGCGGCGCTATACCGTCACCGCACCTCCCGCCCCAGTGTGAAAGGGGCCTTAATGTACACTACTGAAGTCGCTCCGACTTCAGAAAAGGTTCCTCGACTACTTCAAGGCGACTTCCAGGCAACTTGTCCCCATAGATTTCAATGGAAGTCGCCTCCAAGTCGGATATCCATCTCTGAAGCAATTTTTCAGGAAAATAAAATCGTTTAACCCCTCCCTCCCCACAGAGCTGATTATTCTGTGATTGGCCACAGCCAAAGTCGCCTGTCCTGGAGACAACTTTAAGTCGCGTTGTGAGTTGTTCAAAGTCGCCTCCAAATCGCCTTGCAAAGTCGCGCTGTAAGTCGTGTTGCCCCTGTGTGAACCGGCACTTTACAGTACACAGGTCAAAATGTTAAATTGGTGCAAGTTTTGGTAGCTGATCTTGTTGACTAGTAAATGCATAAATATCATTTATTTTTATTTTTTTATAATTCCTAGGTATTTAAGTTCCTTCTGCCAAGGGAACCTTAACTCCTCCCTTAAGAGCCGTTGTTCTAATTTGCTGATATTAACATTTAGGATCTCGGTCTTGGTTACATTATTTTTGAAATTTTGAGATCTCCCCATACTGTTTAAGTGTTTTTAGTAAATTCGGGATTGTAGTCCTGGGATTAACGATATAAAACAATACATCGTCTGCAAAGGCTGAGAGTTTGTGTTCATCTTCATCCACTTTGATGCCTTTCACGTCGGGGTTATTTCGGACACTAGCCAGGAGGGGTTCTAGGGACAACACAAACAAAAGTTTCACAACTCGCATTCGGCGCTCTATAAGTATTTATTCCAATCCAATCCAATCCAAAAGAGACAGGGGGCCATAAATATCATAAATAAAGATTATATTTGCATATGTCTTCTTGCAGTATGTGAGCGTGTTCTGTCTTAAGGCCATTAACCTAGTAACCATGGATCATTTTGTTTTGTTTTTGCAGAGCTCCTGAGATCATTTTGGGGTTGCCCTTTTGTGAAGCCATAGACATGTGGTCGCTGGGATGTGTGATTGCTGAGCTGTTCTTAGGATGGCCTCTCTACCCAGGAGCACTGGAGTATGACCAGGTATGTCATTTTCTGTATGTCTGCTGACAAAGGTGGATGTTTGTTCTTCGAATTGGTCAAGCAGCATAGCCTCAACTTTTAGATAACACAAAGGATAAAGAATCTAAAATAAAAGAATATTTTTCAATAAAAACAAAAAGCCTCAAATGCATTCTTGTGTCATCACTTTTTAAAAATTCAAATATCTGACAGTCCTTGACTAGCTGTGGGAGCTCCAAGAACCACTGTGTTACATGGCCATGATGACAGTGGCATACACAGTATTGATCCATCCTTTTGCTCTATAGCATTGTTTCTCAACACCAGTCCTCAAGGCGCCCTAACAGGTCATGTTTTCAGGCTTTCCATTATTCTGCACAGGTGATTTGATCAATTTTATTGCCTTAGTAATCTGAGAAAATAATGAAAACATGACCTGTTGGGGCGCCTTGAGGACTGGAGTTGAGAAACAATGCTCTATAGCAGGGGTGCCCAACCAGTGGCCCGGGGGCCACATGTGGCCCACGGAGCCCTCTGATGTGCCCTGCGACCTCCTGCTCTGGGATGGCTGGTTGGCAAGCCCAGATTGCAGGTTGCCTACCTGCCATCCTAGAGCAATCAGTGTTGTAAGTGAAGCAAGCAGCTTTTCAGAAAGTGCACCGCACCTACAGGATATAATAGACGTCTATGGCAAAGTGCAGCCAACCGGCGGGAAAACAGCAGGTACACTGCACCGCAATAGACTGCAGACCATCAGTGTAAAAGCAGCCTTAAGCCCATTTTGCACAATCGGTCTGACCCAATCGGACCCTCTATTCACCTCTATGAAGTGGCAGATGTAAACAGACTTTTGTTCGTTCACACCTGCCTACCTCCAATCCGATATGCTAAAAAAAAAGTGGATCTATCCCCTTCATTCTGATTGGATCAGAGGGCCTATAGAGTAGATTGGGCTGTGCCCGTGTCTGCTTTGCATATGCAGACTGGACACAGACCTGTCATCTGCCCACTCCGCTCATTGTGGCCCACGACCGGTTACTAAGTCGCTTAAGTGGCCCTCAGCCTTCAAAAGGCCTTCATAGGATTGGTCTACTAATAGGCACCAGCTGGGAAATCACCTTGTTAAATATCTAGCTGCCAGGGATGCTTTTAATTTCTGGGAGCTTATCAAATTATAAGGGGGTCCTTATAATTATCTGAACTTCTCTTCCTATCCTAATTACATAAATATTTATATACAGATGTTTTATTTCTTCAATCCTGTTGTGAGCAATACCTGAATAATGAGGCTTGGTTCACACTAGTGTGGGCAATGTGGCCCGCGTTTGCTCTGGCATGGCAGCCTTTTCTTTTGAATGGGCTACTGTGCCACGTGAACCGCACTTTTAAAAAAATGCACCAGCAAGTAAACCGCATAGCCTTTTCGACCAAGCAGTTTCCCTGCGATCGCGCTGCGGGCTGTGATCTGAGGGTGTGCCATTTGGAATAAATGGCAACCTCGCAAGAGCAGTGCGATTTTTGGTTGCGGGATGCTAGTGTGAACCTATCCTTAAGTGGGGTACACACTATAAAAAAATCAGGCGAGAGCGATCGTCCGATTTTCCTCACTGTTTCACAGCAAATCGGAACCGATGAACGAAAATGTGTATGAAAATTCTCATACGACGAAAGCTTTTTTCTGTTGGTTTGTGATCATGCACAGTCTTTCTTTTCCTGATTTTTCTTGAATGAAAATCGTGCGAAAACGGTACACATTTAACGAAAATCTTTAGATTTCTTCCTGTACGAGAAAAAGTTTGGAGTTTGTAAATTTTGGGCAATTTTTTTTTTGAAAATGTTGAATCCGCTGTCTATCGAAAGTTGTGTACACACTATACGCAAATCGTACGAAAATTCTTTGAACGAAAATGTTCGTCCGATTTTCTTATAGTGTGTACGAGCCTTTCAGCCCTAAGCTGTCATTCACAGCAGGGGGGCGGAACGGACTACGGTTTTTCTCTGTAAGTCCGTTTTATTTCACTGAACAGTAAAAGAGGATTGCAAGACTGGGCACAAGACTGGGCACAGATGATAGGAAATCTTATACTGTACATTGTGACATCAAAAAATAAATACGGGTTTACATCCACTTTTAAGCTTAGTTAGGTTTTGATTGGACTTCTATTTTAATTCTTTATTATACCAAAACCTGGTAACAAAATCAATAAGTAAACCTTCACTAAACCACCACCACAGTAAAAAAATTACGGCGTTGTCACTTTAAAACATCACGAGTTTGGACTTTTGTGAGTTAATAGTACAGTAATGACATTATTTTTTACATTTTGGTATAATAAAGCATTAATTGTTGACCTATTGGACACGGGCCATATGTAATTATCTTGTGACTGCACAGGCAGCTATTTTTGGAAGTCAAAAGAGGAGCCTGAGGTCTGTGTCTCAAAGCCAGTGATTGGTGAGCTGCCGCTGTGGTGGGAATGCAGTATAAAGCCCTGATAGTGATACATCTGCATGCTGTATCTTGTTGGTGTGTGCAGGTGGGCCTTGCAGTTCATTTGTATCAAAAAGTGCATTCAGCTTTTGTTTTTAGAAACAACGTTACTTGTTTTATTTTTTCCATATATGTACATTCATTACTGTAAAAAGCCTCAGCTGTTCAGTGTCTCTGGTGAAGCACATCTTGCTGTTGCATATTCATTTAATCTCACTGTGATTATGCAGAATGCATTACTTGTGTACTTCTAGGTACAGGACCCAAGCAACACTGCTTGTGAAGCACTTTGCATGATAGTGTCGTAAACAACTTGTAAATAGGATCACCAAGGGAGGACTTGTCTTCTCCGGAGAGCTGGCAATCTTTAAATGCTAAATAAAGCAGCAGGGAAGAGTTATTTCTGTATGGATAATATAATGTAATAAGCCAACAGGAGCTATGAAGCAAAAGAGTAAACAAGATAAGAGAAATGCAATGCTGAGACCTGAGTGGGTTTTTCTTGTAGACTCGCGTGTCTGGAACCTGCATTTGACACCACTACCTGCCCCCAAGTCTGGTGCAACCTAATTTTGCCACCTCCTCCTTTGCTCCACCCCTGACTCCATCCCCTTTGTCCTGCCCATGTATAGCCCACCTTTTTAATGAAGCGCCCATCAAATGCAGGCCCACCAGCGCCCATCAAATGCAGGCCCACCAGCGCCCGTCAAATGCAGGCCCACCAGCGCCCGTCAAATGCAGCCCCACCAGCGCCCGTCAAATGCAGCCCCACCAGCGCCCGTCAAATGCAGCCCCACCAGCGCCCGTCAAATGCAGCCCCACCAGCGCCCGTCAAATGCAGCCCCACCAGCGCCCGTCAAATGCAGCCCCACCAGCGCCCGTCAAATGCAGCCCCACCAGGGCCCGTCAAATGCAAGCCCCACCAGCGCCCGTCAAATGCAGGCCCCACCAGCGCCCGTCAAATGCAGGCCCCACCAGCGCCCGTCAAATGCAGGCCCCACCAGCGCCCGTCAAATGCAGGCCCCACCAGCGCCCGTCAAATGCAGGCCCCACCAGCGCCCGTCAAATGCAGGCCCCACCAGCGCCCGTCAAATGCAGGCCCCACCAGCGCCCGTCAAATGCAGGCCCCACCAGCGCCCGTCAAATGCAGGCCCCACCAGCGCCCGTCAAATGCAGGCCCCACCAGCGCCCGTCAAATGCAGGCCCCACCAGCGCCCGTCAAATGCAGGCCCCACCAGCGCCCGTCAAATGCAGGCCCCACCAGCGCCCGTCAAATGCAGGCCCCACCAGCGCCCGTCAAATGCAGGCCCCACCAGCGCCCGTCAAATGCAGGCCCCACCAGCGCCCGTCAAATGCAGGCCCCACCAGCGCCCGTCAAATGCAGGCCCCACCAGCGCCCGTCAAATGCAGGCCCCACCAGCGCCCGTCAAATGCAGGCCCCACCAGCGCCCGTCAAATGCAGGCCCCACCAGCGCCCGTCAAATGCAGGCCCCACCAGCGCCCGTCAAATGCAGGCCCCACCAGCGCCCGTCAAATGCAGGCCCCACCAGCGCCCGTCAAATGCAGGCCCCACCAGCGCCCGTCAAATGCAGGCCCCACCAGCGCCCGTCAAATGCAGGCCCCACCAGCGCCCGTCAAATGCAGGCCCCACCAGCGCCCGTCAAATGCAGGCCCCACCAGCGCCCGTCAAATGCAGGCCCCACCAGCGCCCGTCAAATGCAGGCCCCACCAGCGCCCGTCAAATGCAGGCCCCACCAGCGCCCGTCAAATGCAGGCCCCACCAGCGCCCGTCAAATGCAGGCCCCACCAGCGCCCGTCAAATGCAGGCCCCACCAGCGCCCGTCAAATGCAGGCCCCACCAGCGCCCGTCAAATGCAGGCCCCACCAGCGCCCGTCAAATGCAGGCCCCACCAGCGCCCGTCAAATGCAGGCCCCACCAGCGCCCGTCAAATGCAGGCCCCACCAGCGCCCGTCAAATGCAGGCCCCACCAGCGCCCGTCAAATGCAGGCCCCACCAGCGCCCGTCAAATGCAGGCCCCACCAGCGCCCGTCAAATGCAGGCCCCACCAGCGCCCGTCAAATGCAGGCCCCACCAGCGCCCGTCAAATGTAGCCTACTCCTGCCCATCAATGAATGTTTGCTTGCTTCCATTCATTCAGGAGTTGGGACACAGACACAGTCCTCCGCCGCCACTGCGCCTCTGACACTATGTACGAACAGAGTGGTGGTGGCTGGTGCTGAGACTTGCTTGTTGCAGAGAGAAAAGAGTAGGAACACCAGTGGCCGGGCACCCCCTAGGCAGCAGTGCGCCCTAGGCGGCTGTCTAGTGGTAGCACCGGCCCTGCCAGCCTACCTGAAAAAAACACTTACGTGTTTCATGGTTCTGCTATGTCATGACATCACATAGCATGGAACTTCTGTGTAAAAGGAGAGAGGAGGTGCAAGCTGCTAGATTCAACATCAGTTAAGCCGGTCATAGACGGTTCGAATGTCGACTGGTTCAGCAGGAACTGGCTGAGATTCGAGCCATGTATGGGCAGACTGAATGTACCCAATTGATCAATCGATCAACTTGTGTACAACTAGCCTGTCTGATTTTACATGTGATTATTGCTAGCAGCTAGGGAGAACACAGTGGCTCCATGGGAGGGATTCCCAATCAACACTGTATTGATGGGGGAATCAAATCAAATTGCTGCTCTGTCTATGGTCTTTAGCTCTTGCAGTAGGGTTAATAATCAATATGCAGACACAGAGCTTCGAGTGCTTGAAGACAGTGACCGGTAAAATGGGGACAGCTACTGCAGCCTCTCAAGAGTCATTTCTTTTTTTATTATGCAAAAATAATACTGTAACAAACGTGACTGAGATGCTGCGCTCCTTTTTTGAGAGTTAACCAATGCATTCTAAATTAATGGATCTGGTAGTGGCATGACTCCAAGTGTGGTTTAAACAATGTAATTTATCCTGCTGAGTGGTAAATCTCACAGTAGAGTGCAGTGACTCTGTTTAAGCTGCTCTCAAGCACAAAGGAGCCTCTGGGGGGCACCTTGGATAAAATCCATTGCTGCCCAATTTGGACATTTTCACTTAGGGGTGTACTCACTTTTGTTGCCAGCGGTTTAGACATTAATGGCTGTGTGTTGTTGTTGTTATTTTGAGGGGACAGCAAATTTACACTGTAAGGGCCCTTTCATACGGACGCGTCCGTGTACGGGCTCAGTTTTGCTCAACAGGGATCGTTCTGTTGATCCCCGCTGAGCCGGCAGATGACAGGACACTGACACTGTGCAGGGACCAACCTGTCAGATCTCCTCTATGGGGGGATCGGATGAACACGGACCGTCTGTCTGTGTTCATCCAATCTGCAGACGGATGGAAAAAATAGGATTTTCTGCTGTCTGCAGATTCGGACCATAGCGGGGACTGATGAGATCGGGTGTCAGCAGATGTTCATCCACTGACACCCGCTATCCCATAAGGATATGTGTATGTCCGTATTTCATCCAAAAACGGATGGGTGAAGTACAGACATATGGTCCATACGTGTGAAAGGGCCCTTACTGTCCGTACGTGTGTAAGTTGTCCTGCTTGGTACCCATTGCAGACGGTGGGTGACTTGCAGGTATGCAGCCCACCTTGTTCTATTTCACAATCTGTCTAAAAACATTTTTTTTTTTTTTTTTTTATGTATTATTGTATCATATAGGTTTTCTCATTAATCTGTCAGGCTATCATTGTCTGTTAAACTAATTTGGAACTGGAATATTCGCACACGTAAGCCAGTTAGGCACACGCTTGGATTTTTCGTGCACATTGGCTACACATCTATCAGGATTTTTCTAACCCAGTTATAGACAACACTGAAATTCCAGGATCCAGCAGGGCACTCTTCACTTTTTACAACATTTTATTGTAGTCATAAGATGTGCATGCCCCTTGACCCCTTAACTGGATTGACTGGCTTATGACTTCTAAATTAATTTGTTAAAGTGGCACTAAACTCTTGGGGGTGGTGGGGGGGGGGGGGGGGGGTTGCACGGCAGCACAGGCGCTCATGGTTACAAAAAGGCAGAAAAACACAGTAAGAAATGATTGCATGGAAAATAGATAAGAGGACCATCACGCAGTGGATGTGTATGGTATTTAGTGTTACTAAACCCAGGACCCTGCATTCGCTATAGCTGGTCTCACAGTACAAAGAACATGGAAATGTAATTATTTTGGTAAATATAAACTGCTAAATACCTTTTCTCATCAACAATATATAGCAGTCTTGAGACTTTTATTCTGACTGTCCTACGAGGCTGCAGGACCCCTGACCCGTGCCATCGGAGGCCCAGAGAACGAATCGGGCGCCACCGAACGAAGAGCATAGAGATTTCCGGTGACCAGATGGTCATCAGTCATCTCTATGACCGTCTGAGGCCCGGGCGCGATGTTATGACGTCTCGCCCGGGTACCCAGAGGTAAACAAAGCTGCAATCGCGGCTGAAAGCATGAGATCGGTGTATTTTATTTTTTTCCGATCTCATGCTTTTCAGCCTGGAGGAGAGATGTGGGGTCTTATTGACCCCGCATCTCTCCATAAAGAGGACCTGTCATACACTATTCCTATTATAAGGGATGTTTACATTCCTTGTAATAAGAATACAAGTGATCAAAAAAAATACAAATAAAAAATAAAAAATAAATTAAGTAAATTAAAAAAAAAAAAAAAAATATATATATATATATATATATATATATATATATATATATATATATATATATATATATATATATATATATATATATATATATATTATATATATTTATATATATATATATATATATTTTTTAAACGCCCCTGTCCCCAGTAGCTCGTGCTCAGAAGAGAAAGCGCACGTAAGTCAAGCCCACATGTAAACGCCATTCAAACCACACATGTGAGGTATCGGCGCATGCGTTGGAGTGAGAGCAATAATTCTAGCACTAGACCTCCTCTGTAACTGTAAACTGGTAACCTGTAAAAAAAATGTAAAGCGTTGCCTATGGAGATTTTTAAGTACCAAAGTTTGCCGCCATTCTATGAGTGTGCACAATTTTAAAGCGTGACAATTTAGGTATCTATTTATTCGGCGTAACATCATCTTTCACATTATACAAAAAAATTGGGCTAACTTTACTGTTTTGTTGTTTAATTCATGAAACTGTTTTTTTTTTTTTAAAGGCATTTGAAAAATTATTGCGCAAATACTGTGCAAAATAAAAAGTTGTAATGACCGCTACTTTATTCCCTAGGGTGTCTGCTAAAAATATATATAATGTTTGGGGGGTTCTGAGTAATTTTCTAGTAAAAGAATTATGATTTTTACATGAAGGAGAGAAGTGCCAGAATAGGCGCGGTATGGAAGGGGTTAAAGACTCCCAAAAATGGAATTCCCAGGAGGGCTCATCAGACTTGGGCGGCGCTGCAGAAGTATTTCCTGCCCCAAGACTAGCGCCACTTTCAGACAGTAGCATACTTCAGCAATGAACGGTATCTTCAGCTGTCTGGACAGCTGATTTCACTTAAAGAAGCTCTGTTTAAAAGCAGGATTTTGTTTTATAAATATAACCATTTGACATGGTTACTCTTCCCCATGGAATGGTGGAGCAGTTGCTTTGCAATCCGGGATATTTCATGCTGGGATATGGTGTGTGTGTGTGTGTGTGTGTGTGTGTGTGTGTGTGTCTCCGTGTGTGTGTGTGTGTCTCCGTGTGTGTCTCCGTGTGTGTGTGTGTCTCCGTGTGTGTGTGTGTCTCCGTGTGTGTGTGTCTCCGTGTGTGTGTCTCCGTGTGTGTGTGTGTCTCCGTGTGTGTGTGTGTCTCCGTGTGTGTGTGTGTCTCCGTGTGTGTGTGTGTCTCCGTGTGTGTGTGTGTCTCCGTGTGTGTGTGTGTCTCCGTGTGTGTGTGTGTCTCCGTGTGTGTGTGTGTGTGTCTCCGTGTGTGTGTGTGTGTGTCTCCGTGTGTGTGTGTCTCCGTGTGTGTGTCTCCGTGTGTGTGTGTGTGTGTGTCTCCGTGTGTGTGTGTGTGTGTCTCCGTGTGTGTGTGTGTGTCTCCGTGTGTGTGTGTGTGTGTCTCCGTGTGTGTGTGTGTGTGTGTCTCCGTGTGTGTGTGTGTGTGTGTCTCCGTGTGTGTGTGTGTCTCCGTGTGTGTGTGTGTCTCCGTGTGTGTGTGTGTGTCTCCGTGTGTGTCCGTGCGTGTGTGTGTGTCCGTGCGTGTGTGTGTGTCCGTGCGTGTGTGTGTGTGTGTCCGTGCGTGTGTGTGTGTTCGTGCGTGTGTGTGGGTGTGTCCGTGCGTGTGTGTCCGTGCGTGTGTGTCCGTGCGTGTGTCCGTGCGCGTGTGTGTGTCCGTGCGTGCGTGCGTGTGTCTGTGCGTGCGTGTGTCCGTGCGTGCGTGCGTGTGTGTGTGTCCGTGTGTGTGTGTGTGTGCGTGCGTGCGTGTGTGTCCGTGCGTGCGTGTCCGTGCGTGCGTGTCCGTGCGTGCGTGTGTGTCCGTGCGTGTCCGTGCGTGCGCGTGTGTCCGTGCGTGCGCGTGTGTCCGTGCGTGCGTGTGTCCGTGCGTGCGTGTGTCCGTGCGTGCGTGTGTGTCCGTGCGTGCGTGTGTGTCTGTGCGTGCGTGTGTGTCTGTGCGTGCGTGTGTGTGTGTCCGTGCGTGCGTGTGTGTGTCCGTGCGTGTGTGTGTGTCCGTGCGTGTGTGTGCACCCCATCTTCTCATCATTTCGTCAAACTGCATTACATAACAGGAAAAAAAGTCTGTAGGGGGCTGAAGATAAGTGGGCACAAAAAGGAACTGAAATTCAGATCCCTGCCATAGCCATGGAATCTTGTCAAAGAAATGGTTACGGCTTCCCTAAAATAACAATGGCTTATGTGTTTTATAACATTTTTTGTAATCATGGCCAATGATGTCTTTGTCACGCATTCCCAAACACAGATCATGCGAAACTATGACGATATAACCACATTAATTTCTAAACTTTGCAAAGGCATTAATGATCAGGAACTAGACCTCATAAGAACATAATAATAATATTATGGTCACCACAGCCCATGAGAAGCACAGCATACACTTATAATAACTGTACATTGTTTTCAAAAGCAGAAGTTGTGTGCTTGTAATGCATTTCCGGATTGTGATTTGCTACATAGACAAAGCTCTCACTTCCTTCTTTACTGATATTTCTAGCTCTGTGTATATCGATATAGATATACAGTATCCCACAAAAGTGAGTACACCCCTCACATTGCCGACCCATCTAATTTTACCACAAAAAAATGGGAAAACGTATTGACTCGAGTATAAGCCTACGTTGTCCATGTGCATGCCTCACTGTGTCCATGTGCGTGCCTCACTTTACCTCACTGTGCCTCACTTTACCTCACTGTGCCTCACTTTACCTCACTGTGCCTCACTTTACCTCACTGTGCCTCACTTTACCTCACTGTGCCTCACTTTACCTCACTGTGCCTCACTTTACCTCACTGTGCCTCACTTTACCTCACTGTGCCTCACTTTACCTCACTGTACCTCACTTTACCTCACTTTACCTCACTTTACCTCACTGTGCCTCACTGTGCCTCACTTTACCTCACTGTGTCTCACTTTACCTCAATGTGTCTCTCACTTTACCTCACGGTGCCTCACTTTACCTCACGGTGCCTCACTTTACCTCACGGTGCCTCACTTTACCTCACGGTGCCTCACTTTACCTCACGGTGTCTCACTTTACCTCACTGTGTCTCACTTTACCTCACTGTGTCTCACTTTTCCTCACTGTGTCTCACTTTTCCTCACTGTGTCTCACTTTTCCTCACTGTGTCTCACTTTTCCTCACTGTGTCTCACTTTTCCTCACTGTGCCTCACTTTTCCTCACTGTGCCTCACTGTGCCTCCCATAGTTGCCAACATTTTTTAAAAATTTCCTTCGCCTGGCGAAGATTATGCGTAGTGGGTGGAGCTTCGGGGAAGTGAGTGTGGTAATTAATTAATAGCTGTGCTGCAAAGTGTCCCTGGACAAATGTTGGCAACTATGTGCCTCACTTTACCTCACTGTGCCTCACTTTACCTCACTTCACTGTGTCTCACTTTACCTCACTTCACTGTGTCTCACTTTACCTCACTTCACTGTGTCTCACTTTACCTCACTTCACTGTGGTGTCCGTTTATGAAGCAGTGAAATCTATTCACTGCTTCTTTCTCCGGCATTCACGGTGAAGATTTTTCTCCTCTGTGTGCCTGTTTATGAAGCGGAGAAGATCGCTTCACCCTTGGAGGAGTGAAGTGATCTTCCCACTTCAAACAGTGGAGAACGTACCAGAAATTCACAGAAATACGGAGATGTCAGTTTATTGAGCAGTGATAAATTATCACTGCTCAGTTCACTGAAAGACACGTGGTTAATGTAATTAAAATAACGAGTCCCCCTGCATAATATATATATGTACACACACACACACACACACGCACACACATTGTATATACACACACATATATATATATATATATATTTTTACATGTATACATTATATATATTTATGTATATATATGTATACACATAAAAATTACAGGGGGACATGGTTACAGTGTTGGGGGGTCTGAACGAGGTAGAAGGAAGTTAAAAATCTTTCTCCTTCCTCCTCGGAACCCCCGGGATTCCCTCTTCACTCCCCGCTTCACCAGCTCTGAGATGGTGAATCGGGGAGTGTGAATTCTGACTCAGATCACCAGTGAAGAGCTCAGATCACAGCTTCATAAACTGGCCGTTACTGTGTCAGTCTATGAGGATTCTCTGTGTGCGGAGATAATCTGCGGGAGAACAAGTTCAAACACTTCTCCCCCGATTATCACTGTTTCATAAACTGTTTATGGGCTGTGATCACTGGTGATCCCTGGGATCACCGCTCTTCACTGCTTCATAAACGGACACCTGTGTCTCACTTTACCTCACTTCACTGTGTCTCACTTTACCTCACTTCACTGTGTCTCACTTTACCTCACTTCACTGTGTCTCACTTTACCTCACTTCACTGTGTCTCACTTTACCTCACTTCACTGTGTCTCACTTTACCTCACTTCACTGTGTCTCACTTTACCTCACTTCACTGTGTCTCACTTTACCTCACTTCACTGTGTCTCACTTTACCTCACTTCACTGTGTCTCACTTTACCTCACTTCACTGTGTCTCACTTTACCTCACTTCACTGTGTCTCACTTTACCTCACTGCCCATGACTAGACTGGCATTTAACATGGGCGTCTATGGAAAGGGTGCCCGGCTTTGAAAAATCGGTGCTCCCCAGCCATAGGTCCCCCCCAGCCATAGGTCTTTGCACACATGTAGGATCCAGGGGACCTACGACTGGCCAGTACCGGGTCCCCAAAGTCACCAGAGAAATGACCGTTTAACATGGGAACCTATGGGGGTGCCTGGCTTTGAAAAATGGGTTTTCCCCGACCGTTGGTCCCCCAGACAACAAACTTTGCACGCTTGTAGAGGAAGAGTGGGGCTACATGTGTGCCATGTGTCCAGGGGACCTACGGCCGGCCAGTACCAGGTCCCCAAAGTCCGGAATATCAGTCGCAAAAAGGTGACTCGAGTATAAGCCGAGGGGGGCATTTTCAGCAACAAAAAAAAATGTGCTGGAAAAACTTGGCTTATTCTCAAGTATATACAGTATATCTTTTCATGTGACAACACTGACACGTTGCTACAATGTAAAGTGTGTGTGTGTGTGTATATATGTATATATGTGTATATATGTATATGTATATGTATATATATATATATATATATATATATATATATATATATATATATATACACACATACACACATACATACACACACACACACACACCAAACTGTTAAATGTTTTGTAATTGTTCTCTCTTCCATATCAATCATGAAACCTCTACAATGAAGACCTCCTGACCTCCCTATAATATAATACAGAATGCTAAACCCTTTGCACTGGGGTGGTGTTGATTATGGGGGGGGGGGGGGACTACTTATTGTATCTCATGCTTGTGTTGAACATGTACTTCTGGAATATTCAAAATGTTTAGGTTGTGTGACCTGCAACTGTAGTGTTACTGGAGACCGATATGTTTACACTGATTGTAATATTCTTATACGTCCTCTGTTATCATTCATAGTAGACTTAAAGGGGTTGTAAACCTTCATGTTTTTCACCTTCATGCATCCTGTGAAAAACATTCTGTCATGCAGCAACTCCCCAGACCCCTCATTTTGCTTACCTGAACCCGTTCTTTCTCCCCCCGGGGACAAACACACCAGCTCTAGCCAGTGTCTCGCGTCCTGATTGGATAGATTGATAGCAGTGCAGCCATTGGCTCCCGCTGCTGTCAATCAAATCCAATGACCATGGGGCGGTGCAGGGCAGTGTCCTGCTTTCTGTGTCAATAGACGCAGCAGCGGGACACTGGAGCGACAACCAAGGGTTTCCCGAAGGAGATCGCTTCTCCGATGGGGCACTTGAGAAGTGGAGGAGCCACGAGCACCGCTGAGGGACCCCAGAAGAGGAGGATCAGGGCCATTCTGTGCAAAACCAACTGCACAGAGGAGGTAAGTATGACATGTTTGTTATTTTTTTTATTTTTTTTAAAGGAGGGTTTAGTCACCCTTTTTTAAATGTTTTTTATTTTTGACTTTTTTACATCTCTATAGCAATGGCAATCATTTCCAGCGGTAAACCCTGATTGTCAACAAGAGGAAAGATTGATATTTTTATACCTTTATCGTTATGGTAACGTCTAGTAATATATTATTAGGTTTCATGCTATAACAATTACCGTAATATCTGGTATTCATTTTCTTGCCTAGATCCGATACATTTCCCAAACTCAAGGGTTCCTGGGAGATCACCTACTAAATGTGGGTACGAAAACATCCAGGTTCTTTCGTCGTGATCCAGATGCTCAATACCCCGGCTGGAAATTAAAAGTAAGTAATATTTTTGTATTTGGCATCTAGAATGATGTTTGCCTCTGTCAGGCTGGTTGTTTCAGTCTGATGAACGGGAATCTTGAATGCCATCACTGATTGCATGCAGTCGCTTACAGACACCAGAGCATATAGTGAACAAAATGCTTCTCATAAGATCATATGTGCATTAAATGTATTTTTTTTGCTATTTTGGATTATTCAGAGCGGTCACTCTAATGAAACTATATAGTATTCTCATTTGCTCCTCCTCTCATAGCTACATCAGAGTCATAAAGGGAGGGGCGGAAGAGCTGGACTAGCTCAAAGAGTAATTATGACCTACAACAGGAATGCTCAACCTTTTGAAGAGAAAGGGCCACTTAAAGGGGTTGTAAAGGTACAATTTCCCTAAATAGCTTCCTTTACCTTAGTGCAGTCCTCCTTCACTTACCTCATCCTTCCATTTTGCTTTTAAATGTCCTTATTTCTTCTGAGAAATCCTCACTTCCTGTTCTTCTGTCTGTAACTCCACACAGTAATGCAAGGCTTTCTCCCTGGTGTGGAGTGTCGTGCTCCCCCCTCCCTTGGACTACAGGAGAGTCAGGACGCTCTCTACGTTGCAGATAGAGAAAGAAGCTGTGTGTTAGTGGGCACCCTGACTCTCCTGTAGTCCAAGGGAGGGGGTGAGGATTTCTCAGAAGAAATAAGGACATTTAAAAGCAAAATGTAAGGATGAGGTAAGTGAAGGAGGACTGCACTAAGGTAAAGGAAGCTATTTAAGGAAGCTCTAATCCAAGTGCAATCTTGCCCTTGTTATAGATGTATGCCATTTACACGAGGAAGCATGACTGGAAAACTCTCAAGACGTTGCTAAGAGAGGTCTAGCCATTATTGTTCACCTCCATTATTACAGTTGTGAGCGCTCTTTCTCTGATCCAAATCACATCACATGTGTGCTCTCTCTCTTTTTCTTGATCTCTCTCTCTCTCTCTCTCTCTTGAGCTCTCTCTCTCTTGATCTCTCTCTCTCTTGAGCTCTCTTGATCTCTCTCTTGAGCTCTCTCTTTTGATCTCTCTAGCCATTATTGTTCACCTCCATTATTACAGTTGTGAGCGCTCTTTCTCTGATCCAAACGACATCACATGCTCTCTTGATCTCTCTCTCTCTCTTGATCTCTCTCTCTCTTGATCTCTCTCTCTCTCTCTTGATCTCTCTCTCTTGATCTCTCTCTCTTGATCTCTCTCTCTCTCTCTCTCTCTTGATATCTCTCTCTTGATCTCTCTCTCTTGATATCTCTCTCTTGATCTTGATCTCGATCTCTCTCTCTTGATCTCGATCTCTCTCTCTTGATCTCGATCTCTCTCTCTTGATCTCGATCTCTCTCTCTTGATCTCGATCTCTCTCTCTTGATCTCGATCTCTCTCTCTCGATCTCTCTCTCTCTCGATCGATCTCGATCTCGATCTCGATCTCTCTCTCGATCTCGATCTCTCTCTCTCGATCTCTCTCAATCTCTCTATTGGTCTCTCTCTCGATCTTTCTCGATCTCTCGTTCTCTCTCTCCCTCAGCATTTGAGAGGTTACTCCTGTGATTGCGAAGGTAGACAGTAATAGCTGGGCCTCTCTTGGCAACATCCTGGGAGTTTTCCAGTCAGGCTTTATTGAGGCAGACAAACCTGCACAGTTGGTTTCTAATACAGACACCCCTAATCTACACGGGCAGTTTTTTTGGTAAAGGTGAGCTAACCCATTAAATAAAGCCAGTAGGATCTGGTCTGGATCACCACGGTGGCTTGTTAGTAAGCAGGATTACCTTTCGGTGCTGGCTAACTGGTTACATTTCTCACCAGGCTTTCTATCTGTTTGAAGTTTGGTTGTGTTTTTTTTTCATGTTTATACAGGATCTTTTTTTGATGCTTCAGCCTTTTTCCATGAAATATACTGGAAACTAATTGCTTTCTGTCCAAATTGGCATTAGTGTAAAATTATGTGTGCATGACAACACTCATAATCATGTTAGATGTTATCTTTAGATGTTTTTTTCCATTAATTTGATAAAAGGATGATTGTAGTGTGTTGTGAATTACCTCTTCGTGTCATGTCTTAGTATAAAATTTTGGGTTTAAGTTCCGTCCAGTGAATTTTTTTTTTGTTTCCTTTTCAATAGACCTTGGAAGACCATGAAGCAGAGACAGGGATGAAGTCTAAGGAAGCCAGGAAGTATATTTTCAACAGTTTGGAAGATATAGTGCATGTAAGTCGCTGAAGTGTAACACTGCATGTTCCGTAATTGTGCTATTTCCAGCTCTGTGTAAGGCTGGATTCAGGCATTTTTTGTGCTTTTTGCATTTTGCAGATTTGCACCACAGTCCATTTACCATGGTTTCCCATGAAACACGTTCTGTAGTGCAAATCTTCAAAATGCAAAAAGCACTAAAAATGCCATAGGTGTGAATCCAGCCTTAGTCCTTCCTTTATGAACGCATAAGAGGAGGGTGAGAACACTGGCCAATTGTATTAGGATAAGGTATGGTGTAATTTTATTTTATTTTTTTAATTATTGATATACAAATATAAAATACAAAAAATTTTTTTATTTTTTTTTAAAGGAAGCTATTCAAAAATAAATCTGCCTATACGTTAAAGCAGAACAATAGTCAAGAATTAAAATATACCATGACATTAAAGAGGAGCTACGAATACTGTAGCTGCTTTTAATATTGGGACACTTACCTGTACTCTAATCCAGCGGTGTCTTTACCTGAGCTGATTTTTCAGTTGGTTTTTGGGTTGCTGCCGCCACCATTTCAGGTAAGGAAAATTGGCAGTGAAGCCTTAAAGTGGAGGTTCACCCGGAAATTACAATTTTTAACATTAGATTGATGCTCATTTTGTCAAGGGGAATCGGCTAGTTTTTTTAAAATCAAACCTGTACTTACCGTTTTAGAGAGCGATCTTCTCTGCCGCTTCCGGGTATGGGCTGCGGGACTGGGCCTTCCTATTTTGATTGACAGTCTTCCGAAAGGCTTCCGACGGTCGCATCCATCGCGTCACGATTTTCCAAAAGTAGCCGAACGTCGGTGCGCAGGCGCCGTATAGAGCCGCACCGACGTTCGGCTTCTTTCGGCTACTCGTGGCGCGATGGTTGCAACCGTCGGAAGCCTCTCGGAAGACTGTCAATCAAAATAGGAACGCCCAGTCCCGAAGGCCATACCCGGAAGCGGCGGAGAAGATCGCTCTCTAAAACGGTAAGTACAGGTTCGATTAAAAAAAAAAAAACTAGCCGATTCCCCTAGAAAAAATTAGCATCAATCTAAGGTTAAATTTTTTTTTTTTTTTACGGTGAACTCCCGCTTTAAGTACTTCACAGCCGGTTCCCTACTGCAAATGCGCAAAGTACTTGTGATTGGACAAGAGGGGGTTGGGCAATTTGAGAGGGTGACTGCTGTGAAAGAGAGCCACCACGTCCTGTTGGAATGCCAGAAGTGTAGTGCACAGTAAAAGTGTAAATTATAAATAACCGGCAGCAATCCAGAAGGTGATGTATTCCAAATGAGAATAAACTAAAGTATACTTATTGTTTTTTTTTTTTCCTCGAGATAAACTGAATGGGCTGACTTTAACACCCCATACACACCCTGAGCGATTTGTCATGCAACATTGGACATCAGTCGCATTACAAGTCGTGCCCCATGTTTTCCAATGATACCCATTCATATATGTGTGACTTAAAGTCGTTCATGCACTACTTTGGTCCGACGTTCATGCAACTTAAAGCGGTTGTAACCCCGCATATACAATTTTTTTTTTTTTTTACACCTGCAAGGCAAAAGCCATAATGAGCTAGTATGCACCGCATATTAGCTCATTATGAAATACTTACCTCGGAACGAGGAGAAGAGAACTTACCTGGTCCACGCCGTGCAATAAAGTCGTCTTGACTCGGCGTGTCTTCCGGGTATCGCCGCTCCAGCGCTGTGATTGGCTGGAGCGGCGATGACGTCACTCCCGCGCATGCGCGCGGGAGATTTCATTCCGGCAAGGGCCGGCGGCGGCCGGCCCTTAAGCCGAGGATCCCCCCTGCGCATGCGCCGCTGCAATCAGCGGCGCATTGCGAGGGGAATATCTCCTAAACCGTATCTCCTACCTATAATAATATGCCTATAATAAGGCTTACCTGTAGGTAAAAGTCAAAAAGTGGGGTTTACAACCACTTTAATGGCCAAAGACTTCAATGTTAACACTCAAAAGTTGAAATTCTTACTGGAACGTTTTACATGCATCTGTGGGTCTGACTTTGCAGAGGGACAATAAGTCGCATACAAATCAGGCCCATCCAGAGTTGCGTCAAAGTTGTACCCCGAAGCTGTGTGCCTTTTGGAGTTGTACAAGTGTGAATGGAGCCATACACTGAAATAATGATTCCTGAATGTCTGTAGATCATCATTTTTTTTATTTTTTGGGGGTTTTTCTTTATTCTAAAATGTGACTGATTTTAATGTCCTCTTCTAACCTCCTTGTTTTTGCTCTTAGGTGAACATGGTGATGGATCTGGATGGTAGTGACTTGGTGGCCGAAAAAGCAGATAGGAGAGAGTTTGTGGGCCTGTTGAAGAAAATGTTGATGATTGACGCAGATGCAAGAATCAGCCCAGCGGAATCCCTTAACCACAACTTTGTTACCATGAAACACCTCCTAGATTTCCCCCACAGCAACCAGTAAGTCCCCAGCGCCTGCTGAGTTTTTCTTCCCGGCCGCCACTTAGTTCCAGAATTGGCCCTCATTGCAATCCCTTTTCATGAATAAAGGGCACTGAAATACCCCAGCTGGCCAGCAGCACGCCTTGTGTAATGCTAATGAGATTTTTCTATAAACTTCTAATCTTCCAATTTACAGAATTCAGAGTAGCCCTCTCACAGCATGTTTTGTGGTTTTTAGAAAGAGTGCGAGGATTAAAGGACGGTGGGGTGAGATGTTTAGACACTTGTCTGGAGTGCTCTAAACCTAGCAGAAGCGTGCCGTCTGATCACTAGTTTGCGAGGCACGAGTTCTGTATGTTGTAAAAATGTCCATTGAGATTTATTTTAGAATAGAAATATTTACAGGTTGGTTCTGCAGACTGTCTAATTTTGGAAGTAAGCTAATCAAAGCGACTCTGTACTGAATGCAGAGACTGAATTCTAGAGACCACGAGATCCCTTTCTCAACGTTCTCATCAGATCCGCCTGTAAGTTTTTCACGTGGATCTAAATGGCTGATATATAGACAGGCAGACATTAAAGGGGTTGTAAAGGTACAATTTTTTCCCCCCCTAAATAGCTTCCTTTACCTTAGTGCAGTCCTTCTTCACCTACCTCATCCTTCCATTTTGCTTTTAAATGTCCTTATTTCTTCTGAGAAATCCTCACTTCTTGTTCTTCTGTCTGTAACTACACACCGTAATGCGAGGCTTTCTCCCTGGTGTGGAGTGTCGTGCTCGCCCCCTCCCTTGGACTACTCAGGAGGCTCTCCACGTCTAAGACTTGCATTACTGTGTGGAGTTACAGACAGAAGAACAAGAAGTGAGGATTTCTCAGAAGAAATAAGGACATTTAAAAGCAAAATGGAAGGATGAGATAAGTGAAGGAGGAATGCACTAAGGTAAAGGAAGCTATTTAGGGAAAAAAAAAATTGTACCTTTACAACTCCTTTGAGGAACTAAACGGATGCACGTCTTTTTATATCCACCTGCCATGAGACATAATGCAGATTTGTTAAGCTCTGTTTTTTTCCCTCCATCACAAGATGGAGGAACAAACTGAATGGCCACAGATCGGAATATGATCAAAACCTTTTTGTTTTTTTGATAGTAAAAGTAGATAGGGGGTGTACCATCGTCCTAGTTCAATAGAAAGATAGAGGGGTCTCAAGGGTTCCCCAACTAACCCTGAAACTCCAATGAAGCAATATGGGCAGGGAGGACTATACCGGTACTTAGTAATTAGGTTTAGAAACCTGAATAGTTCATTTTTGTGAAAGCATTTATTAACAAATAAACATTAAAGACAAGGATAAAATTGCAAAGTATACAAACATTACAAAAAATACAAACTTGACCACAATCAGGTCACCGGTTGTGCAATCCCCATTTAACAGACGGGGTAAATATCGGTGAAGCAATTGAAATCATGAGACCATAAGTCTCGAGTCTCGGGAATTGCGCCAACGCATAGGGGATCACCTGTACCACTCAACCAATGGCAAACTAACAACTATTGGCCGACATATAGGGCTCTATCAAAAATTTAACCCCAATGTCATAAAGTTTTTTGTTTTAGAGGTGATACCCGTAGATGCACGAGGAGGGAATAGAGATAAAACACTACTCCAGCGTGAATGCCTTTGGATAGAACGACTGGGGGCTACGATGTTCCCCGGTCTGAACGAAATGAACTCCTTTAAACCATTTTTGTGATTAAGACTGTTCGGATTGGGTCCCTGCCCCCCTTCCCCCCCCCCCCCTTAATTGGGACAGGGAGCCAATTATTACCCATTCATTTACCCGACCTGCCTTGACATAGACGGTTCTCGAGATGACAGCGTGAGATTCATTCTATTGAATCCCCCTATCTGGATCGGGAAGATACAAAACATTTTGCTTCCCGACACGCTGTCCATCCCGCTGTACTCGTCCTTTTTGTCATCCTTTTTTTGTCACCCTAAGTGATCTATCTGTGAGTCAATACACTACTCTGTTTGAAATGACTTACAATAAACAGCCTTCAGTTATATAGAAGGTTGCTTTATATATCTAAATATACATTTTGGCTGTATTGCTCTACAAATTCTTCAAATGTAATGTATAACCAATTGTAAATTATATTATCATCACCAATGTTTTTGCTATCTTTATTATCCCGTCCATCATGTCTCCATGCCTTAAATGTACTCTTGACCCATAAAGCTGGGATACCCAGAACCCCCCCTTTTTTTTGATGATTTTTTTTGATGATATCTTCTTCACTTTTTTCTTTTCTTGGCTTTTTTACCCCCCCCCCCCCTTCCTTTTTCCATTTCTTGTTCTTACTTGCCTGGTTGCTCTCTTCTTCTTGTTTTTCCCCATTACATGTAGCCACTAACACACCTGGACTTTGTATTTAACGCCCATTCCCTGAGCTCCTACACTCCGGGACACATTTCCAGCTATGCACTGCAAATATGCTATGACATCTACCTTTCAAATCCATTGGTGATTAAAGGCATTATTTTTGATGCCTCAAGGTGACGCCCACCGGCAGTCACCATGGTTGCAGCATATAGACCCTCTGCCTTCCTCCCTCCTTCTTTCCCCGTTCGCTGCGTCCATTGGGCGATGTGCTGCATGTTTATTTGTTAATAAATGCTTTCACAAAAATGAACTATTCAGGTTTCTAAACCTAATTACTAAGTACCGGTATAGTCCTCCCTGCCCATATTGCTTCATTGGAGTTTCAGGGTTAGTTGGGGAACCCTTGAGACCCCTCTATCTTTCGAATGGCCACAGATGTCACAAATGTGACACTTTTCTTTATCGTACATCACGGGACACAGAGCTGCATATTCATTACTATGTGGGTTATAGAGTCTACCTTCAGGTGCTGGACACTGGTGTAATCAATTAAACAGGAAGTTCCCTCCCTATATAACCCCTCCCCTACTGGGAGTTCCTCAGTTTTTTTCATCAGTGTCTAAGGTGTTGGTCACGAGTTAACATGTGCTCTTAGGAGCTCCACTGGAGGGATCCATGCTGGATGTAAAAAGCCTCCATAAATCCGGATCCGTCCAAGGTGCTTCATAGCCAAAGTGGACGGTACCCGGGCCTCGGTACGAAGAACGAGGTTTAGCCTATAATGCCTCTCTGCGGAGGGCTGGATCCTGGGTTCCAGAACTTTGTGCCTTCTAAGGACCAAATGTTTTTTCTGCTGCCAGGGTGCTATATAGGTCCAGGGGTGTGGTGTTCCTGCCATGGACCCCGGTCCCTGAAGGTCTAGGACTATACCCACGGTGAAGGGGGAAGATTGGGCCTCTTGCTTGGCAATACCCTGCAGCGTGGAAAGGTAAGAGAGGGACCTACGGGACTTGGTTCGACAGTAGGTCTTCTGTAGGGGACTATGGGTCTCGCCTATATTATGTTTTTATGCATGGGCAATGTAAACCACAATGTCTTTTGAGACGGGATGGCTCAGGGCACCCATATACCTCCCCTAGCCGGCATGTAGCCTGGGCCACTATGTCTGTTCAGACAGGATGGCTGTAGTACCCATATATCTCCCTTGAAGGGGCTGGTACATAAAAAAAAAAAAAAAATGCCCTTAATCCTATGCAAAGCATTGTCTTCCATGAGTAGCTGCAAGTCTTATCTGTTTTTTCACTACTATGGGCAGTAAAAGACATGCCTGATGTTTTCGCTTGCCATGCTTTCCAAAGACGGAAGCTTAAGTGCTAGCTGGTCTATTGTGCGTCCCACTTCCTCAGCTTCAGGCTCTACCATGTCGCACGTGCTCACCGGCTCAGTGCAGTCGCAGAGAGGGCTCTTCAAAAAGGCCCAGACGTCAGAGCTCTGTAAAGCTAGGGGGACACATAAGATACATGAGTTTGGAATGCATGTGGGATAAAAACAAGTAACAAAGCATGTTTTATTGTGGATCGCATAAGGATACATGTTTCTGTCTGTATGGTGTTGCATGTTTGTTAGAGTTGCATAGAAATGCTTGAGTGCATAAAGATGCTAGTTACCTGATCACTCAAGTCCTGGATTACCCAAGGATATTGGGTCACACAGAGAGACTTGTTTCCACAGAAAGGCCTAAAATCGCATAAAGACGTTTGTATGTATAAAAATGCTGGATCACACACACATGGTTACCTGATCACCCAAATCCTTGATTACCCAAGGATGTTTGGTCACACAGAAGTGGTTTGTTTCCACAGAAATGCCTAAAATCGCATAAAGTTGCTTGGATGCAAAAAAGATGCTGCATCACACATGGTTACCTGATCATCTGCATCCTGGATTACCCAAGGATATTTGGTCACACAGAGAGGCTTGTTTCCACAGAAGTGCTTAAGTTCGCATAAAGATGCTTGTATGCATAAAAATGCTGGAATCACACATGATTACCTGATCACCCAAGTCCTTGATTCCCCAAGGATATTTGGTCACACAAAGAGGCTTGTTTCCACAGAAATGCCTAGAATCGCATAAAGAGGCTCGAAGGCATAAAAATGCTGGAATCACACATGATTACCTGATCACCCAAGCCCTTGATTCCCCAAGGATATTTGGTCACACAAAGAGGCTTGTTTCCACAGAAATGCCTAGAATCGCATAAAGAGGCTTGAAGGCATAAAAATGCTGAATCACACATGATTACCCGATCACCCAAGTCCTTGATTACTCGAGGATATTTTGGTCGCACAGAGAGGCTTGTTTCTACAAGAATGCCTAAGGATCGCTTAAAGATGCTTGAATGCAAAAATAAGCTGGATCACACATGGTTGTCGGATCAACAGCGTCCTGGATTACCCAAGGATACTTGATCACATAGAGAGGCTTGTTTCACAGAAATGCCTAAAGTCGCATTAAGATGCTTGAGTGCATAAGGATGCTGGATCGCACAGGGGTGCTTGGTCACACAAGAGTCCTTGGTCACACAAGGGTTCTTGTCCGCACAGTAGTGCTTAAAATGCATAAGATGTTGATCGCATGGAAGATGCTGAATCGCATAAGGATGCATGATTACTTTAAAGTTGTACATGGCGGCCTAATTAAGCAATACAGGATTCCTTGTGTTTGCATAGAAATACGTGTCTGCATGGGTTCATGTTGCACATTGTTGCATAACACGTTTATATCGCATGCTTGCTTGCAAGATGCTTGTTCCAGAGCACACATGCTATATGCATGTTTTTCTTAAAACATATTTATATGAATTCATGCTTCCAGGAACACACGCTGCCATGTACACACACTTCCATTGAGGCATATGGCTTTAACACTTGCCACATACACACATGGGGAGCCAGTTGCATATGTGTTTATTTACTTGGGTCTGCAGAGGTTGTCTGCGTTTCGCAGGGGAACAGCACTATCTCCAGTTGGTGGTCTTGCCCTTTTGGGTTAGCCTCCGTGCCTGGGTTGTCAGGGTGCTAGGGCCCGCCTCTAGCAGGTCTGTAGGCCCAGGGTATAGCAGTAATGGCATACCGAAGCAAACTCCTGCTGTTGGGTCAGTCAGTAGCATGGCTGGACCTAAGGGTGTCCAGCATGGTCAAGTATCTGGAACTCTAAAGATACATTCTTTCTTTTGACAAGAAGCTGGGTATGTTTGGCACAGTCCAAAAAGGAGAGTTTTTTTTTTTTTTTTTTTTGGCCTCAGACAAGACCATCGCTATAAGAAAACTGGTCTATGTGGTCACGGCAAGGAACAGTTCCTTACTTTTGGCCTTTTGATTAAGGCACTAGGGAAGATGCTGGCTTCATTCAAGACAGTTCCCTATACTAACTTTTATTCAGGGCTGTTATAAACAGTATTTTGTCGGCCTAGAAAGAGTGGATCTTGACCTAGCATTATCCAAAGAACCCGGTCCCAGAGATATGCTGGAATTCCTCTTGGTGATTCTTAACTAAAAGGGTTTGCCAGGTCAGGAAGAGAC
The DNA here is from genome assembly GCF_905171775.1 of Rana temporaria. Lineage (NCBI taxonomy): Eukaryota > Metazoa > Chordata > Amphibia > Anura > Ranidae > Rana > Rana temporaria. The sequence goes on along the minus strand of NC_053499.1, from coordinate 29,660,411 downwards.
CATGGCCCAGGGGAAGTAGTCAAGCTCCAAAGGAGCCTTATCTGTCAGCTAGAGCTACCGATGGAGCATCTGGCTTAGGGGCCTGAACGTTCAGGTGGCAGGTTGGTTCTGTCAGAGTACAATCAGACTATGCCATACTAGTGATTTACTTAATTTACCAAGGAGGAGCTTGTGCCTTGCCTATTGGCATTCGTCATTTCATGAAATGCAGAATTGGCAGGCGATTCGCTGGAGCCGTCAACAAGTGTCTCCGGGAGAATGACCTCTACACCCCGACTGTTTTCCTGACCAAATGTCACAGAAATAGTACCCTGTACATAAGATGTATTGGCGTCCAGGCTCAACAAGAGATTGAACAGCTTGGGGTCAAGGATAAAGGATCCACCCGCATGCGGGGCAGATGTGTTTTTAATCCGAGGGGGGGGACCAGTTGTCACTGGTTGTGTCTCTCCCCCCAGTGCCGTGACTTTTGTGGCTTCTATGCAACATTTAGAGAACGGAAGCTGGCCTGATTACTCCGGCATAACCCTGACGACCTCTCGGTGCAGGAACAGTAAGGGGGTAGTAGAGGACCCACAGTCCCTTACATCTTGTCCAGGCCTACTTTGCAGGGGGTATTACATTCTGCCTTGCAACAGGTGAATTAATGGTCTGGCTATTATAGACCACATTCTCGAGGATCGGGGCTTTCAGAATCAGCGGCAATTCCCTTGATTCATACAAGAGAGCTGGCCTCCAGGACCAGATAGCCTACGGTCTGGAAGGCCCATGTTCCTGGTGTGAAACCAGATGGTGGCATCCGTGGAAGTTTGTCAAAGGTAAAATTCCTGCCTTCCTACATTTGGAAAGGAGACGGAGCTAGCCTTAAGTTATATCAAGGATCCGATCTCGGCCTTGCTTCCAAAGGTCGATTACTTCACACTCTTTGGTCCGGGCTGTTATGCACGTCACCCCTTGTATAAGTCCACCAGTTAGGTCGCCCTTGTGCTCGGAGGATTGGCTCTAGTTTTGTCGGCTTACAGGGTCAGCTCCTTGGGCCGATGCACCATATTTCCCTTCATCCTTTAACAAGGGAATTGGTGTTCTTGGTTGTGGTAGCCTCCAAGAGTTTCAGTATTGGCAACTTTCTTGGTATAGAGCCATACTCAATTATTCTTACAAGTAGAGTGATTTTCATCCTCACCCAACCTTATTTACTAGAAGGATCTAGTATTCATTTGAATCTAGATATTCTTACCTTCCCTTTTTTCAAAACCTTGTTTCACGGAAGGAAAGGTTATTGCTTTTCTCTCAATTGAGATGAGAGCAGTTAAATACCTATCTGAAGGTTTCAGATATAGAAAGCTGACGTTTTTATTGGGCTGCCAGAAGACCCTAGATGGGCAGGCAGTGTTCAGGTCAGCTATTAAAATGGTTACACTCTCTCTCTCGTTGGAGTAAGAAGGGTCTAGGCCTATCTGAAGCGGCTGCTCGGATACGGAAAACTGATGTTGTTGCGCTACCAGGAGGCCCCAGGAAAGGGCAGGCAGCGTCTAAAATCAACTGTTTTTAAGGTTGATTCATCAGGTTATTATTCAGGCTTGTGGTTAGAGTAGGATTCCCCCTGTTTTTTTGTGGGGGTGCTCCCTACCAGGATGGTAAGCGCTTTATGCGCAATGCATTTCCAAGCCTTTATGACGCAGATTTTCAAGGCCGCAACTTGGTCATCTGTGCTTACGTTCACTAACTCCTATCAGGTGAACATAAGACGGCAAGAGGATGCAGCTTTTTGGCGCAGTATGCTGCAGGCAGCATTATAGGTCCTCACGTCTGATGGCGGTCTGCGTTGTTGGTGTCTCCCTCCCCTCAGTAAGCATTGCTTTGGGACATCCCACATAGTAATGAATATGCAGCTCTGTGTCCCGTGATGTACGATAAAGAAAATAGGATTTTTATAACAGCTTACCTGTAAAATCCTTTTCTTGGAGTACATCACGGGACACAGAGCTCCCACCCCTCTTGTTTGGGGATATTGGGACACTTATTGCTTTGCTACAAAAACTGAGGAACTCCCAGTAGGGGAGGGGTTATATAGGGAGGGAACTTCCTGTTTAATTGATTACACCAGTGTCCAGCACCTGAAGGTAGACTCTATAACCCACATAGTAATGAATATGCAGCTCTGTGTCCCGTGATGTACTCCAAGAAAAGGATTTTACAGGTAAGCTGTTATAAAAATCCTATTTTTTATGCTCTGCTCCAGTTCAGTAGGGGATCTGCTCATGGATCCCCTGCTGATCGGAATAGAATGCTGCCTGTGTGAAAGGACCCCAAGCGGTCCACACATTCCTTCCCCTTGCTGACACTATCACAGGGTTAAATAAGCTCATCGTGAGAGCACTCGGACTCAGAGATTGGCCCCTCAGTTGCAAAATGCTCAGTTATGGCACCGAGGGGAGAGTCATGTCTGCCTTATATTCAAAAACAGTGGGTATTTCTCTTGTCCCCCTTAGAAATAATTATACTTCATGGTGCCACATCATTCATTACCTACGTTTTTTTTTTTTTTTTTTTTTTTTTAGTTTGCATTCAATACATAGGGGTTCATCTAATGAAATTGGAGAGTGCAAAATATGGTGCAGCTGTGCATGGTAGCCAAACAAGGCCTATGAGAACATTATAAAAAAAATTCAACTGTAAAGTCCTTCATTCCAAATTCAAATATTAAAAGCAAATTAAATCTTTCGAACTACATTCGAATGTTCTGGGAATATTTGTACCAATTTTCCTAAGACCTATACTGTTTTCATTATAAAAATTATATCCATCGGTGTTCAGCTTTAATGTAATAAATGGGATTTTTTTTGAGTACTCTGCTTGGGAATTGTTACCACCTTGCCAATATCTCTGACAGTCTAATTATATCTAATGACTCTTTAGAGACGTTTTGTATTCCACTTGACAATGAATATGTTTATTTTGGCAAATATTAACTACACTTTAATTCAGTCGTTTATAATGAATTAGACCTCACTCAGATCAGCACACATGAACTCTTGCACGTTTCAGTTGACATGGTTGGGAAATTGCAGGTTAGCAGGCCAAGATAAACAAAGGTGAAGGGTGTAGTGGACCTGAAAAGATTTGCCATCTTAACCACTTGAGGACCGCCGCACGCAGATATACGTCTGCAGAATGGCACGGCTGGGCACAAGGGCGTACATGTACGCCCCCTTTAAGAAACCCAGCCGTGGGTCGCGCAGCGCACCGATGGCGGCACGCTCGCGACCTGGTCCTCTTCTCCATGACTGTCCATGCTGGAACAGAGGACCCAATCACCGCTGGTGTCCCACGATCGGGTCACAGAGAGGAAGAACGGGGAGAGGTAAATGTGAACAAACCCTCTCCCCTTGCTTCCTAGTGTGGCTGTCTCTGATCGTCTGTTCCCCGTCATAGGGAACGTTGATCAGTGATGTCACACGCTAAGCCACGCCCCCCCCCCCCCAGTTAGAAACACACATTAGGGCACACTTAACCCCTACAGCGCCCCCTCCTGGTTAACATATTCACTGCCAGTGTCATTTTTACAGTAACCAGTGCATTTTTATAGCACTGTTAGCTGTAAAAATGACAATGGTCCCAAAATAGTGTCAAGTGTCCAATGTGTCCGCCATAATGTCGCAGTCACGATAAAAATCACTGATCGCCGTCATTACTAGAAAAAAAAATTATTCATAAAAATGCAAATAAAATATCCCCTATTTGGTAGACGCTATAAATTTTGCGCAAACCAATCAATAAATAAAAAATCGCAATAAGCGTTTATTTTTATTTTTTACCAAAAATATGTAGAAGAATACGTATCGGCCTAAACTGAGGGAAAACATTTTTTTTTATATATTTTTTGGGGATATTTATTATGGCAATAAATTTTAAGTAAAAAATTGTCAACTATTTTTGTTTATAGCACAGAAAATAAAAACCGCAGAGGTGATCAAATACCACCAAAAGAAAGCTCTATTTGCGGGGGGGGGGGGGACGCCAATTTTGTTTGGGAGCCACGTCGCACGATCGCGCAATTGTCAGTTAAAGCGGTGCAGTGCCGAATTGCAAAAAGTGACAGCTATTAGTCATAAAGTGACAATCAGGAGTTGGTAGGACAGGCTCCTCAGCACTGTGACCACATTGTCACTGACAGCTCCTAGTAATAAAGTGCCGCTCGGGAGTCCGTAGGACAGACTCCACAGCACTGTTGTCACCGACAGCTCCTAGTCATAAAGTGACAATCGGGAGATTGTTTTTATATTAGATTGACTTCATAGGTGTACAGTTTTGCTAAAACATGCTATCAAAACTGTGTTCACACTTTAAGGATTGTTTTACCTTTGGAGTTGAGGGTTAAAAAATTGATTTTGTTTTGGCTGTAGACTAAAGCTGTGAGATTTCTTGAGGATTGAGTGACTCGGGGTATTTAGTGACATTTGGGAGCTTAGGTATGGTAGATGAGCAGTCTTCCTTAGTGATAAATACTCCACACCACGTTGCGGTTGCCAGAATGTGTTCCTTTGCTTTGTCAATGTTCGTTATTCTGTCTACTGTGGATTCCTTGCCTCATTTTCACATTACGGAATAGAAAGCCTGTATTTACAGAACATGCCAACTGGAACATGTTCAGCGGACTGAACACGGAAAATATGACCACGGTGAAATATTTACAATAGCACTGGAGTACAGTAGCATTCTTAAATAGGTCAAAGCCCCAGTATAGATTAAACAGACAAGACAGATGGTGTGATAGAGGTTTATCCCTTTTGCTGCTGTTTAGGACAGAAGAAGCAAAGGGGTTATGAAACCCAATGGCTTAATGTAGGATATGTTGCGTAATATTAGCACATACCCATATCATACCATCCAGAGCAAAGAATTTCTCATATCAAATTTACTGAGCTGGAGTGACTTATTCCCTGGCTGGGTGACCAACGTCTGGGGAAACTTACAAGAGTCAGGAGACTGTCCAGCGCAAATGTCGTCTGCAGTTATTGATCACGGGTTTCCACTTTTAATCAACCTTTGTTCCATCGCATAAGGTTGAGGGCTGGAAATCTGTCCGGGGCATTTTACATCAGCAACCTATATCACTCTATCGGCAGGTTTCTTTTTTTTTTTTCTCACATTGGATGCATATGTCATTTTGCATGTTAAGATATGCAGAAAATCTGTTTTATGTGCTACTTTTATGTTATCCCAGGTTAAGGTTCCTAGACTTTCGTCAGTACTGTGTGAACGCATTGTGTGATTGCGCCCAGGCGCGGATTTACTCCCTTTGCCGCCCCAAGGCCGGGTCCTTCAATGCCGCCCCGCCTGCGCAGTACGGGGGGGACATTATCCGCCGGTGGACTAAGAAGCGGGGGGGGGGGTTGCTGCCAAAAAATGACATTGAGCATTGGGGGGTGACATTGAGAAGCGGGAGGGGGGTTGCTGCTGCCAAGAACTATCTCGCCTCCTCTTCCCTCTGTTTTTTTCTCCTCTCACCATCCGCATGACAGGGGGGAACTCCCGATGTGAAAGTGTCCTCTCAGCCGCAGTGCCGCCCTTTCACCCACTGCCGCCCCAAGGCCTGGCCTTGTTGGCCTTGTCTGGAATCCGGCCCTGATTGCGCCAAGTTCTGAATGTGGTTAGTTGAGCTTCTGGGCTTTGAATTTTTAAATATAAATTTAGGCAGCCTATAGATCAGGGGTGTCAAACTCAATTTCATCGTGGGCCGCATCAGCATTATCTTTGTCCTCAAAAGGTCCTGTTGTATCCGTAAGATTAGTTGTCCAGCGCATCCCCTCCCCTTACATTAGATGTCGAGAGCCGCCCCACCATCAGAAGTTGAGTCCCCTACTCTCCCTTACATCATAGTGCACCCAACGCTGTAGCCTGGCCTAGGCCAACAAGGCCCAGGCCTAGGGCAGCACTTTGCAGGGGGGGTAGCACAGAAAGAGTCCCTGCCGGCTAACATTGTAGCGGCAGTTTAATGGGGTGGACTGCGCAGAGAGGCAAATTAATCTAGTGCCCCCAGAAAGCAGCCGCATTGCTTCCGGTATGTAGGCAGCCCGGCGTTCTTCGGTGCTTCTACTTTTGCCTGTCCTAAAATCCTGGACCACTTCCTCACTGTGGTATGTATTTTCTGCTGCACCATTGGCATGGTTATATCTTCTTAGTCCTCTTCATAAAATTATCAGAAATTTGTGCCTAGAACTATAGGCAACATTTTTATTTTGGATAGAGTAAGGGAGGGTTATAGCCCCGGTCAATTTATTTTTTACCATCCCTGTCCCATTGCAGATTTCCTTCACTTTTTGCCCCATAGCCAAACAGGAAGTGAGAGGAAATCTATGTAAATTAAGGGACTCCCCCCCCGCCCCCCCTCAAACTAATGTTCCCACTCAGTTTTCAGGGTGGGTCTTAAATGGCAAGGGGTGTGGCCTTGACAGGAAGGGGTGGGCCATATTAAAATTGGGGGTGCACGAGTTTAGTCAGGCCTAGGGCAGCACAAAACCTAAATACACTACTGAGTGCACCCCCTTTCCTTATGCTGCTGCTGGGAAGAAGCTGGATGCATTGCTTGAAAGCAGAAAGTAGGGGTCTGGAGCAGGACCAGAGGAGGGCTTGAGCTCCCCTGCAGCTGCAGGAGAGGTGCGGGGGCCACATGAAATGGCCTGGAGGGCCAGATTCGGCCAGCGGGCCTTGTGTTTGACACCTGTGCCATAGATGATTTGGTTTTCTTCCCTTTCACCACAGATGGATTCCCCCATCAAACACATTTAAGTTTGTCCCTTTGCAGGTCCCACCACCCATAGTAACATATTGATTGTAACTATCCCATTTCTACTTGAAATGATAAAATAAAAAGGACACACATCGTTGGTTGCTCTTGGTAATAGAGAAATATGAATTTCCTCAATCTTTGTAAATCAGTCGGACATTTCTGTGCCGCTCTCTGCTCTATTCTAGCTTCAGAAGCTTGCAGTAGCAGATGCTGGTCTCCCTCATCGTCCTCCTTTGCTGGGTGTTGGGAAGACATGAGTAATAAGTTCTGCTTTTGTCAGCAGTTTTTATTCGTGAGAGTTCTCACTCTGGTCCCGTAGCACATGCTGATTAGTGATCCCTGTGTAATATGTGTTCTGATTCTGAAACAAGAAAGAGTCTGAGATAGAAGCTGAGCGTGAAGAGGGCTTTGTAAATCTCAGCGCTGCTGATGAGCTAATCCCATTTCAGCCGATAGATGTGTGTTTTTTTTCTTCTCCTACTAAAGATGTTAAATTTTTTTTAATTTTTTGCACATTGGTCATGTCCTGGATATTTAACTAAACCAAACTTAACTGCATACCGCAGCTTTTTTATACGCTCCATAGCGACTGGTAACAAACATTTCATTGACTATCAAATCTCTAATTTAACTAAAATGTGGTACTTTGCCTGGTTCAGAAGTCATTTATGTTTTAGAAGTTATACAGAAAGATTATGACAGCCCTAAAGTGATTGTAAAGTCTCGCGTTTTTTTTTTTTTATATAAAAATAACAAACCTGTTATACTTGCCTCCTCTGTGCAGTGGATTTGCACAGAGCAGCCCAGATCCTCCTCTTCTCTGGTCCCTCTTTTGTGATCCTGGCCCCTTCCTCCTCTTGAGTGTCCCCACAGCAAGCAGCTTGCTATGGAGACACCAAAGCAGAGCTGCAGCTCCCTGTGTCCCATCAGACACAAAGCTGTGGTTTGGCCCAGCCTCCTCTCTCTCTCTCCTGATCGGCTCACTAACAATGGTGCCGCTGCTGTGTCTCAGCCAATCAGGAGAGAGAGTCCTGACCTGCCGAGACACTTGTGGACAGAGATGGGACTCAAGTAAGTATGAGGGGGGCTGCTGCACACAGAAGGCTTTTAATCCTAATGCATAGAATGCATTAAGACAAAAAAAAAAATTCTGACTTTACAACCACTTTAAAGTGGTTGTAAACCCTTACATATAGCCAGTGAAGTGACTGGCCACAGGTTATACAGCGGTAAAACAAACCCCCCCCCCCTACGCATTCTATGTACACACTGATAGGTATGCCCCCTGTCTCCCACATACTTGGACATACCAGCACAATTGTCTTGATTTGTGTAAATAGTGGTAGTATGGAGTATTTAAGTTTGTAAAGATTTGTTAAACATTCATTATTAACTTTGTGTCTTTTTTTTTTCTTGGCCAATAGTGTGAAATCTTGTTTCCATATCATGGATGTCTGCAAGTCACGTCCCAGCTTGGGTGACACAGTTAATCGCAATAAAACATCAGTCATGAGACCGGTGGCCTCCGCCAACGCAGCTAACATTTCAGCCGGTTTCTCCAAGCTTGGCAACGTCAGGGGTCAGGTGAGTGCGCCAATGTCCTCTTTATTAATCAAATTAACTCTTGGAGCTCTCTGTATTCTTCACATTAACCAAATTCATGACGCAACTGGCAGAGCCGCCATCAGGAATTATGGGGCCCCTTACACAGCTTCAGGCATGGGCCCCCTGGAGCAGAGAACCGGGGGGCTTTGGGCGCTGACTAACAAAAAAAAAGGGGGTGTTGCCATGGGCACCTCCTGGGCTCCTTGGGGGGGGGGGGGAATAGCCATCTGGGGTCCTCTGGAAGCCAAGTTGGTGCCGGCTGTTCTTTCCCCCTACAGGTTCCTTTTAGACAATCTAGAGAATTATACTTGGAGAAAATGTTATGCTAATCTCCCTTCCATTCTTAAGTGTGTTTGTGTGAGGGGGGGGCAGGGAAGTACCTGCTTACATGGGTGACATCTGCTGGATCTGCAGGTAGAGTGAGTAAAGCCTCGTACACACGATCGGATATCTGATGGAATTTAATCCGATGGATTTTTTCATCGGATATCCGATGAAGCTGACTTTCATCAGTCAGTCAAAAATCCGATCGTGTCCAAACGCGGTGACGTACAACACTACGACGAGCCCAAAAAAAAAAAAAGAAGTTCAATGCTTCCAAGCATGCGTCGACTTGATTCTGAGCATGCGTGGATTTTTGACCGATGGATTTTTGACTCGGGCTTTCACATTGAAAAGGCTGGGCAGGAGTTTTTCAGGCGGTATTTAGGCGCTATTTTTAGCGCTGTACCACCTGAAAAACTCCTCAGTGTGAAAGGGGCCTTATAGAACAGTAACAGGAATCTGCAAGCTGCCCTCTCTGCAGTGTGTAATATGAACACGTGTTGTATGTGGTTAGTGAGACCCCTTGTGGGTGGATAGAAGAATTGCATCTTGGATATAAATTAACATTTAGTAATAGTATTACACATGTGGCACTGTACAAGTAGTCTTTGTATTTGTGTGTGTGTGTGTGTGTGTATATATATATATATATATATATATATATATATATATATATATATATATATATATATATATATATATATATATATAACATTATAAACATAACTGCCTTTTTAATTACGTTTTTTTTGTTTGTCTTCCAGGCTTTAACCACATCAGGCCATACAGTTATACATCATGGGATACCAGTGCAGGCTGGAGCTGCCCCATTTGGTTGTAATGACGCTTTTCAGCAAACATTAATCCTTTGTCCCCCAACCCTTCAAGGTATCATATCCAGATATAAGATTTACTTTAATGTGAAGGCAACCCTGTTGCCACCTGATATAAATGAAAAAATAAAAGGCAAATAAAGATCTCCATGAAAAAGAAGGCTTTTAATATTTACCTGTCCTACTGCCCATGTCACCACTTTATGCTGTATTTACGAGATCTTCAGCACCATTCACTTCCAGATGTGATGGACGTTTTGTTGCTTACTGCATACTGTGGTTTATTTTACTGCCCATAATATCAATATAAGGGTTGGTGGGAGGAACCACAGAGCACAGAGAGAGGACTAGGCACCCTGCGATTAAAAGTATTGGATACTAAATATTCTTTAAGGAACAGGATCTCAAGTACAGTGGAGAACAGCCTAACGGAGGAATCAAAGTCATAAAAACATTATTTTTCTTCCTTTAAAAAATTCAATAAAAATTATGTTAGGTGATGACACTGTCCTTAAAGTGGACGTAAACCCAATTTTTTTTTTTATGTCACAATGTACAGTATAAGATTTCCTATCATCTGTGCCCAGTCTTGCCACACAGAGTTAATCCAGCTCTGAGCAATCCTCTTTTATTGTTCAGTGAAATAAAACGAACTTGCAGAGAAAAACCTTAGTCCGTTCCGCCCCCTTGCTGTGAGTGACAGGTTATTTACATATCTCATGCACTAGCCTGGAGACGGGCATTATTTTTTAATTCCCACCCCCACTCCTTTTCTGAAGTTATGTGGTTACTTTCTGGATTTTGACTGGATGTTAGTGATCATAGCAAAATTTAGTGTAAGGAATACACAGGGAAAAAATGCATGTTGACAAGGGGAGTGTAGAGGAGGGCGGGAAGTCTACGGACATCACGACTCCACCCACTGAGCTCCAGACAACAGATCCACCCACAGAATCTGCAGTTTTTTAGTTCTTATAAGAGACAGAGGGGAGACATATGACAGGTAAGGATACATGCAGGAGGCATGTATATCCTTATAGATCAGCACTATGGCAGTAGTTTAGAAAGGATGAGAGTGGGTTTACATCCACTTTAAGCGCTTTGAGTGAATTTTATCTGCTAGTGTTTGTTTTTTTTGTTTTTTTTAGCATGTGCTAATTTTAGCCCTTTAAGAACATAAAATATCATGGAAAAAAAAGTTTTCTTTTTTTTTTTTGCACTGAATAATAAAAGTGCAGTTTAACTCACAAAGACAGGAAATAATAGAAGGCACGCTAATTATATTAATGTCCCCATAAATATTCTATATACATTTTTTCTTTTAGGGCCCTTTCACACGGGGCGGATCAGTAATGATCCACCTCCGTGTGTCCGTAAGCTCAGCGGGGATCGCTCCGTATATCCCTGCTGAGCCGGCGCTGACAGGTCGGCCCCCCGCACACTGTGCAATCACATAGGGACCAATGTATGTCCCTTTTTCATCCGCAAACATATGGATGAAAAAGCGGACATACGGTCCGCACATGTGAAAGGGGCCTAAGAGTAACTGCAGGCAGTATGAAATACTACATAGAATACATAATACACACGCCCACATCTTCCACATTTGAATTAGGCGGGCTTACGCCAGCCTATTAACGCTACGCCGCCGCCGCAACTTTGGTTTGAGAATACAATACTTGCCTGTCAAAGTTGCGGAGGCGTAACGTAAATAGGATACGTTACGCCCGCACAAAGATACGCGCGTCTACGTGAATCCGGGCCATAGTCTGTAGAATTTTAGACATCAGAATTCATTGCTCCTGAGAAACCTTTGTTTGGGCCAGGTGAGGCATTTATAGAAAGCCCTGGCCAGGTGGGCTATGTTTAATGTTTAGTCCTACTTTAGAAAGAAATGTTTTCATTCTGACAAGATTCCTCTTCTTTAGGGTGTAGTTATTATACAGTATTTCTTAGGTTCTTTGTGCCATGGTAGTAGTTTTGTACATTTTTAAAAAATGTTTATTTTTCTAATAGGAATGCCACCAAACCACGGCAAACCCACAAGTTACTCAGTGAGACTGGACAACACTATGCCCCTAGTCACACAAGCCCCCGCCATTCAACCCTTGCAGCTCAGACCTGGTGTTCTCTCACAGGTGAGTCTGCTTGCATCATAGAAATAGGATCCTATTATGACGTAGGATCCTATCATAGAACTAACATTTCCATTGGTGTCTCCAAACGGGCTAACAGCAGTATCCCTTTCAGCAAACCTGGTCAAATGGATCACAGCCCATATTGGTTCCTGCATGGCAACAAGTGACGACCGTAGTAGCACCAACAACAACAACGCTTGCCTCTGATAGCATGGCTGGACCACAGAGACTTGGCGACTGGGGGTATGTCTTACATTATGTTCCTGATGCTTGGCTTTGTAAGTCTTGTGCAGGTTTTCCTTTTATTTCTCAAATGTGCACAGAACAGTCAAACCGTTTACAAATAAGGCATGTCATTTGAAATTATCAAGAAAGAATACAGTATTTGTCGAGCAGTGATTACCAGACTGCCGTTGCCAGTAAGAGACAGGCACAAGGCGGTGTAAACACATTGACATTTGTTACCAGAAAGATGACCAGAGCAACGTTGAAGGGTACTGTTATGCCCCTCACTACACGTGACTGATGTGTATTCGGGCACACTGATAACTCTTCTCATACTAATGCATTCCAGTAGGCGCGGAATCCTTATGAACTTTTATTAGCACAAGACAGAGTAAAACTGTAATAGATACAAACAGATTACAATTAATAAACAATAATAAAATTAGAGCCTCCCTATCTATCTATCTAGAGAGACAAAGTTGCACGTACCGTAGATGCATCGATATGGCTGACGTGAGAAAGAACTCAGCAGACATGTGCTTGCTTGGAAGGAAAAATGAAAAAGAAGGCTCTGGAGGTGCTGCAAAGCCTCATGGGATAGAAATACGGAAGCTTGCATGGACCAAATTAATGAACTATTCTAGCTGACTATATTAACATAGAACAGGTGCAATTAAACAGAAAGTCCACTAGATGGCAGCATTGATTTAATCCAAACTAAAGTCAAAACTATGAAGACGATGAGCCTTATGAATGAAGGCATGACACTCCTCGCCTGGTTTCCCGCGGATACCACACATCATGGCACTCCGGAGGAGAGTAACAAAACAAGTTCGGAAACAGGTCTGAGGAAAAGTTTAGGCTGGCCTTGCCTAATGACTTTGAGTTCAACTTTCCTGACGTGTCCATCTTCACTGGGAAACACTTGGGTTATCAGACCCAAAGGCCACTCGTTTCTCTTTGATTGAGAGTCTTTCATGAGAACAATGGCACCAGGCTCTAAGTTGGGCTTGCTGTCTTGCCATTTGTTCCTGGTCTGTAGATTAGACAAGTATTGTTTCTTCCACTTGTTCCAAAAGGTGTCGGCTAACACTTGTACTCTTTTCCATTGACATCTGTATAAGTCCTTTGGGTCGAGATTGACAGAAGGAGCTGTGATCACCTCGACTTTCTGAGTGAGCAAAGTGGAAGGTGTAAGCAAGAAAGGATCTTCAGGATCATTGGGTATAGATGTCAAGGGCCTAGCATTCATTATAGCTGATACTTCAGCCATGAAGGTTGTCAGAGTCTCATGTGTGAGTTTTGAAGTTCCCAATTGTAGAAACATTGAATCTAGGATCCTTCGAGCTATACCAATCATACGCTCCCAGGCACCTCCCATGTGAGAAGAGTGTGGGGGGTTAAATGTCCATGTACAACCCTGTTCTGAAAGGTATCTCTCAACATGTTCTGTGTCAAGGTTTGAAGTGATATTCAATTCTTTGCAAGCTCCAACAAAGTTGGTTCCTCTATCAGAGCGTATGTGCTTGACAGGGCCTCTAATAGAGATGAAACGTCTCAGGGCATTGATGAAGCTGGATGTGTCTAAGGACTCAATTACTTCTATGTGTACAGCTCTGATGCACATGCAAGTAAACATGACAGCCCAGCGTTTGCTGTTGGCACTGCCTCCTCTGGTTTGACGTGTGATGACAGCCCAAGGCCCAAACACATCAAGACCGACGTTTGTGAAAGGGGGTGCTGTACTGAGACGGTCTGCAGGAAGGTTGGCCATTTTCTGGGTTTGGAAAATACCACGAAGCTTACGACAGGTGATACATTTGAAAATGGTTTTACTCACAAGTCTCTTGGCTCCCACTATCCAGAGTCCAGCCACACGCAAAGCTCCTTCCGTGAACAAACGTCCTTGATGTTTTGTCTGTGTGTGGTAGTGTTCCACAAGTAAAGAAGCAACATGGTTATTTGGTATTATGACAGGATTGCTTTCACCACTATCAAGTCCTGCATTTGAGATGCGCCCTCCAACTCTTAACAGTCCTTCATTGTCTATAAAGGGGTTGAGTTTCCTTAGAGGACAGTTCTTTGGAATGCTCTTGTTATATTGAAGGCATTCTAGTGTTAGTGCATAAGTCTCTTGTTGGATACAGCGGATGATTACATTTTTTGCTTCTGTGAGCTCGTCTACTGTATATGGCTTGTGGCAATAATGCCAACCTTTGCAACAACTTGGTCTTGTAGGGGTGCCTTTAAAGGATCTGGCTATGTGAACCAGGCAAGCTGTAGCTCTTTGTAAGGATTTCCAAGTGGAGAACTTATCGAAGCGCTTGGATCTCAACAGTTGGTTAGAAATTGTTGTATGTAGTGTGGAAACCTGAGGACGGATGTCTGAGTCAGATTCAGGTTCTAACAGTTCATAAGTCTCCCTTTGTGGAGTGGTAGGCACTGACTTGTACAGGAAGGGTGGTCCTGTGAGCCATGTAGTGTCTTTGAGACGGGATGCTGACACAGACCTTGTGGCATGATCTGCTGGGTTATGATCAGTTGAGACATAACGCCACTGGGTGGGCTGTGTAGACTTCCTGATCCTTAGGACTCTGTTGTGCACATAGACATAGAATCTCCTACTTTCGTTGTAAATGTAGCCCAACACTACCTTGCTGTCTGTGTAAAACTCTGTATCCTCGAGTTCTATATCCATCTCAGTTGTAATGAGTTCTGCTAGTTCTACTGCTAATACAGCAGCACACAGTTCCAATCTTGGAATGGTGGTTTCAGGACATGGTGCTAGCTTGGCCTTGCCCATAACGAACCCAATATGAATTTGGCCCTCGATGTCTACTGACTTGAGGTAGGTTACTGCTCCTATTGCTTTGACTGAAGCATCGCAGAACACACATAACTTTCTAGACTGAACCCTTTCAGGAGGAAAGTGGGTGTATGGTCTATGTATGTGTAGGTTAGATAAAGTCTTTAAAGAGTCTCTCCATGTTACCCATAATGTCTCTTTCTCAGAAGGTAGTGGAGAATCCCAATCACATGTGTCTGCAGTAAGCTCTCTAAGCATAATCTTACCTTGGACGGTCACCGGTGCTGCGAACCCGAGTGGATCATACAGGCTGTTGATGGTGGATAGGACACCTCGCCGAGTGAAGGGTTTTGGCTCTTGGTCGACCTGAAAGGTAAGGGTGTCAGTCTTGAGGTCCCAGTTGAGTCCTAGGCTGCGTTGCATAGGAAGGGAGTCTGTAGCTAAGTCCAGATCTTTGAAGTCACTGGCATAATCTTGAGAAGGGAAGGCCTCCATGACGACCTTGCTGTTTGATGCTATCTTATGCAGTCTAAGATTTGAAGAGGCAAGTGTGCTTTGAGTCCTCTTGAGTAGACTTATTGCAGCTTCAGGTGAAGAAAGTGATTTCAGACCATCATCTACATAAAAGTCTCTTTCAATAAACTGTGTAACGTCTTTCTCACCTTCTTGAGCAGATAGCTTAAGTCCGTAGATGGCAACAGCAGGGGATGGACTGTTACCAAAAACGTGCACTTTCATGCGGTATTCTGTAATGTCTTTAGTAGGGTCATTGTCTTTGAACCATAGGAATCTCAAGAAGTTCCTGTGTTCTTCCTTGACTTGGAAGCTGTGAAACATTTGCTGTATGTCTGCAACTATGGCAACTGCTTCCTTGCGGAACCTGATAAGAACACCAAGAAGTGTGTTGTTGAGATCTGGTCCCTTTAGGAGGACATCATTTAGTGAGACCCCTTCGTGCTGAGAGCTGGAGTCAAACACTACCCGGATTTTACCTGGCTTCTTGGGGTGGTAGACACCGAAGATTGGTAGGTACCAGCACTCTTCTTTGTCTTTTAAAGGTGGGGCTATCTCAGCATGGTCATCCTCAAACATCTTACTCATGAATGAGAAGAAATGCCCTTTCATTTCTGGCTTTCTTTGAAGATTGCGTTTAAGGGAAGAAAAGCGCTTTAAAGCTTGTTCTCTGTTGTTAGCAAGGCAGGGTCTCTGTGCTTTGAAAGGCAGGGGTGCAACCCAGCTGTTTTCATTGTTTTTGTGGAATCCCTGTCTCATTATTTCCAAGAAGATATGATCTTCAATTGATGGGGCAAGTTTGTGATCTTCTTTAGTCCCTTGGAAAACTGAGCATCCTAAACGATCTCTGTCTTCATCACAAAGAAGATTAGCGGTGTAAGGGTTGGAATGAATTACACTGGCAGGCTTCTCTCTTACGAGGAATCTGTTGGTGCAAGGCTGAAATAAGGATGGACGCCCACCCTCTAGTGTCTTTGTAAAGAGAGAGTTCACGCTGGTTGGTTTGTGAACACTCCCTAGGCATACGTTGCCTATGATGACCCATCCGAGATCCAGCTTCTGAGCATAGGGGGAGTTGTGGGGACCATTGATTTGTTTTCTTACCTTGTGAACTCTGATGATGTCCCTCCCAAGGAGAAGTGCTATCTCAGCCTGGGGATCCAGTTCAGGGATGAGGTGTGCTATGCCCTTCAGATGTCTGTGATGAAGTGCCACCTCTGGTGTAGGGATCTCCTCTCTTTCAGTTGGGAACTGATTGCACTCGATTAGAGTTGGCAGAGGCAGGGTTGTCTGACCATCAAAGGATTCGATTTGGTAACCGATGGCTCTTCTCCCAGTTTCTTCACTTACCCCTGTACAAGTCTTGAGTAAGTATGGAGAGTTTGCTTCCTTGATTTTGAAGGTGTCAAAGAAGGTTGAGCTGGCGAGTGATCTGTTGCTTTGATCGTCCAGGATCACGTATAGCTTCACTGCTTTTTCTCTGTGGCCTGTGGGGTAAACTGTAACAAGACAAATCTTGGAGCAGGATTTGTTAGACGAACCTTCTCCACATACTTGGGTGCACTGGGGTGTAACTACAGGAGGTACTATGTCTTGTTGCTCCTCGCCGTGCTCTTCCACCTGGAGTGAGGGGGTAAGAGTCCATGGCGCTGGCCCTGGATGTAGAGCTGTGTTGTGTTCTGTGCTGTTACACTCGGAGCAGTTGATGCTCACCTTACAGTCTTTACCGATGTGAGAAGTTGATGCGCAGCACCTGTAACAAATTCTGTTTTCTTTGAGGAAGGTTCTGCGATCTTGGAGAGTCTTTTCTCTAAAACCTCTGCACTTTGACAATGAATGAGGCTTCTTGTGAAGAGGGCACTCTCTGCTTGGATTCTCAGCTGGAGATACACTTGTTTTGCGTACTGCAACAGGTGTGACTTTGAAGTTGCGGGTTAGAGCAGGCTTACTTGGCCTAGGGAGAGCAGAGTCAGATGATGAGATGTCAAAACTAGGATCATTTTTAACCTTTGCTTGATGGCGAATAAAGTCCACAAAATAAGAGAATGGTGGGAAGGGAACGTTGTGCCTTTGCTTGTAGTTGGAGCCTCGTGTAATCCAGGCTTCTTGAAGGCTGTAAGGTAGCTTCTGCACTATAGGGTTAACACCACGGGCTGTGTCCAGAAAGGCAAGGCCTGGCAAGTCTCCTTCTGATTTGGCTATTTGGAGTTCTGTCACTAGGTCACTCAATTCTCTCAGCTTCTGGTAGCCTTTGTTAGAAATCTTGGGAAAGTCCTCTATTCTTTTAAAAAGAGAGTTTTCTAGAACTTCTGGGGAACCGTAACATTCGTCAATCCTCTCCCATATCATGCTCAGCCCTTTGGTTGGGTAATTAATGTTAATGTCTCTGATTCTCCTTGCATGCTCTGATGACTCATTCCCCAGTGATTGGACTAAGAGATCGGCTTCCTCACTTGCTTTAAAACCAAGATCCTTAATTGCATTTCTGAAGGACGAACGCCATGCTCTATAACTTTCAGGGCGATCGTTAAACTTTGCAAGTCCTTTTGCTAACAGTTCACGTCGTGCTAAGAGCTTGAAGAAATCTGACATACCTTGATCGTTGTGTGAGTAGCCAGGGGGCGCTTTGTTGTGCCAGGAACTTGTGGAGTAGATGCGGTCATCAGAGATGCTGTCGCTGGGTCTTTTAACTTGTTGTTCTTCATTTTCGACTTGGTCAACTGTGGCGTAGTGCTTTGATAGCCTGGATGCAGAATGTGCTGAAAACTGACTAAGTGCAGGTTTACTTTCTTGCTTGATATAAGGCGTGTGAATGGCGGGAGTTGATTCCGCTCTTGGCGCTGTAAGTGGGCAGTTGTCTGGTTTGGCGTGTCGCCGCACATATTCTGAGGTACGCTCTGTACTGTCATGAGGAACAGATTCTTCCCCTAGCACGTTGCTGTGCCGCTCACTGGTGGGCTTTGCAAGTTCTTCTAGGAAGTCTGCCTCGGCTGCAGCAGCCGCTAACTCCTTTTCTGCAGCTAGTTTCTCTAATTCAGTTTCCATGCGTAACTTCTCTAATTTGATTTGCATCTCTTTTTCAGCAAACCTAGCCTTTACTTCGGCCTCTTTTGCTGCAAAGTCAGCTTTCACCTTTGCAGATTCTGCCTTTGCGCGGGCAATGGCGATTGTTTCGCTTTTCACTGACCTCCTTGAGCTCGTGGAGTAAACTTCTGACCTTGTCACAAGGTGCTCTGACTTTGTCTGCGACATGGTGTCTAGCTGTATATGGAAGCTGATAACTTTGATGTCTCTTTGGCGTTCTATGTGGTAGCTGTGCGTAGAAGCCTTGGTTTCTATGGCGTTCTGTATGCTGGCCGTGCTTAGAAACCTTCGTGTTGCTGGAAGTTCTGTATGCTAGCCATGTTTAGAAGCCTACGTTTTACTGTTATGCCCCTCACTACACGTGACTGATGTGTATTCGGGCACACTGATAACTCTTCTCATACTAATGCATTCCAGTAGGCGCGGAATCCTTATGAACTTTTATTAGCACAAGACAGAGTAAAACTGTAATAGATACAAACAGATTACAATTAATAAACAATAATAAAATTAGAGCCTCCCTATCTATCTATCTAGAGAGACAAAGTTGCACGTACCGTAGATGCATCGATATGGCTGACGTGAGAAAGAACTCAGCAGACATGTGCTTGCTTGGAAGGAAAAATGAAAAAGAAGGCTCTGGAGGTGCTGCAAAGCCTCATGGGATAGAAATACGGAAGCTTGCATGGACCAAATTAATGAACTATTCTAGCTGACTATATTAACATAGAACAGGTGCAATTAAACAGAAAGTCCACTAGATGGCAGCATTGATTTAATCCAAACTAAAGTCAAAACTATGAAGACGATGAGCCTTATGAATGAAGGCATGACAGGTACAAAGACAGGTACCAACATAGTGAGTACATTAGGGCAGCCACTAAAGTGAACAAAGCATTATTTAGCGTTCCAGTCATGAAAAGTCTTGTGCAAGGTTTTTATACGATTTTTGCTCTATGTGAAGCAGGGGCACCCATTGGTTGCTTAAGAAGAGGCAGCCAATTAGTGCTACTGCCGCAGAAATCTGGTATAACCTTAAATATCTTAGCATTTCGTTGATTTAAAGAGCTACAAATATACTTGGGTCTAATTGGTGTACATTTCATAAAAAAAGGAAATTCAATCATTGTGAAGTTCTACTAAGAACTTGCATATGTAAATGTCCTATGTAGATATGCAGTTACAGATCATACACCACGACAATAATCTTCCAGGGTTCCTCAAGGCAGTGCTGTTGTGCAGGATTGAGAGAAATCTAAAATTACACCTTCTGTTAAAGGATAAGTTGACCCATAAAAAATAATAAATGCACATTATTTATTTATTTTTTTGCTTCCCTAAGAAGCCTGAAGAGCATTGCACCCATATGTGTGCAATGTGTAGCTCCTGCAGGCTCTCAGGATAACTGTCTGCTTGTATATCATATGGGTAAGCAGTTACCTGAGAGCAGGAAAATCAATGGTCTACGAGGACCCTCACCAGCACACTCGCAGCCCATTGAAAACTACAAGCCATCAGCCACAATGGCATTCATTCACAGGAAACTGTCCGTGAATGACGCACCTGTGTGGGCGGGGCCTTGCATGTCCACACTATTTTTAAATGGTTACAGCAGGTGTGGGGAGAGGATCCTCTGCCTGCTGTCATGGCGAGAGGCTGCAGGTGCTGAAGCATGTTACATGTTTTACCCTAAAAATGAGTGGCACATGTAACTTGTTCCAAAGTGAATGTATCTGTTAATTTCTTTTCTGTTAAAGCTTTTATAACATTTTGTTATATCTATATCTGTATCTCTGTTCATAGGCACGTTGGAAGTGCAGTAAATCGGCCTTTTAAAATCTTTTTCTTTAACTGCTTGGTGCTTCGTGAACAGTTTTGAGTTTTGCTTTCATGGATGATAACCAAAAAAATATTTACATCTGTTGGCACAAAACCATTAAACCAGCATTGTAGATGCAGTTTAGACACCTCTAAATCCTGACCTGTAGCATTTCCTTTGAAGTTCTCTGCTAGAGGGCACCCAGGATGCTCTGGAACCCAAGAGTGCCAGTGGATAGTGAGCTTCTTGACCACTTAAGGACCGCCTCCTGCAGATATACGTCGGCAGAATGGCACGGCTGGGCACAAGGTACGTACCTGTCCTCTTTAAGTGCCCAGCCGTGGATCGCGCCCGTGACCCGGTCCGAAGCTCCGTGACCGTGGGACCCGCGGACCCGATCGCCGCTGGAGTCCCGCAATCGGTCCCCAGAGCTGAAGAACTATGTGTAAACACAGCTTCCCCGTTCTTCACAGTGGCAGCTTCATTGATCGTGTGTTCCCTGATATAGGGAAACATGATCAATGACGTCACACGTCCAGCCCCGTCCCCCTACAGTTAGAAAAACATATGAGGTCACACATAACCCCTACAGTGCCCCCTAGTGTTTAACTCCCAAACTGCAGTTATTTTCACAGTAAACAATGCATTTTTATTATTATATGGTCCCAAAAATGTGTCAAAATTGTCTGATGTGTCCACCATAATGTCGCAGTCACGAAAAAAATAGCTGATCGCCGCCATTAGTAGTAAAAATTTTTTTTTTTTTATAAAAATGCAATAAAACTATCTCCTATTTTGTAAACGCTATAAATTTTGTGCAAACCAATCAATAAACACTTATTGCGATTTATTTTACCAAAAATAGGTAGAAGAATACGTATCGGCCTAAACTGAGGAAAAAAACTTTTTTTTATATATTTTTGGGGATATTTATTATAGCAAAAAGTAAAAAATATTGCATTTTTTTTTCAAAATTTGCGCTCTATTTTTGTTTATAGCGCAAAAAATAAAAAACGCAGAGGTGATCAAATACCACCAAAAGAAAGCTCTATTTGTGGGGAAAAAAGGACGCCAATTTTGTTTGGGAGCCACATCGCACGACTGCGCAATTGTCAGTTAAAGCGACGCAGTGCAGAATCGCAAAAACTGGCCAGGTCCTTTTACCTGCATAAAGGTCTTAAGTGATTAATATGTAAATGCAGCACAGAGAAACAGCACCAGTGTTATAAATTGCATTATGGATCTGTTGGGGACTTGTCTTGGAGCTGACTTTGGCTAAGTTGAATTTTTCATCTACATAGTTGCCTATAGCTATTTGTATGTGAAATTTCAGCATTTTGGCAAAGGCTAGTTAGTTTTCTCAACCACGTGTTTGTGTTTCTGTGACTTTAGTGGCACAATTGTCGCACCCGAGTTCCCATCTGTACCTGGCAGCCACAGTCTCTGCATGAGGATCTCCTAGCTTCTCCATTTTTTTTAATATAGGATGTAACCAGAGGAGTGAGAGTTACTTGATTGGCTAAGAGAAAGGGGCAGAATGTTGAATGCTGATGGGCTAGATTTTACAAAGGTCTTTGACATGCATCCCAAAGATCAAGCCTTTTGTCATATGAGGCTTTCACCTGTCTGTTTCTTATTATTTTTACTTTTGTTTTTTGTAGGAAAGTAATTCACCATGGGAACCATTACAGTTCAATGATCCTACAGCCTCTTTTAACCAACCAAATGACACTGTCGGCTCCTCAGCCCATCAGTTTAGGCATTGCACATGTGGTGTGGCCTCAGCCTGCTGCTAACAAAAGGAATAAGCTTTGTCAGAACAGGTAAGACGACATAAATCTAGCCTGGTACAGTAACGTGTTGGCACCTGTGATTAATGCTTTGCCCTTACTGATCACATCATCTTTGTCTGCAGGAGTAACACAATACAGGACCATGTTGTCCATAATAAAGCACTTACCTCTCCAAAGATCTCAAACAGCGCAAAGACCACAGAACCTGCAAGTTGTACGTTACCAGAAGACAATCAGAACTCAGAGGAGCAGGAGGTTGGCGTATGTAAGGCCTCTGAAGGGGCGGCACTGGATGTATCCAATCAACAAAGGCAAACCATAGTTATAGCTGATTCACCCAGCCCTACAGTGAGTGTCATTACCATCAGCAGTGACACAGATGAGGAGGATTCTTCACAGACACACTCCCTGAGAGAGTAAGTGCTACTTCCTATTTTATATTTCCAGATGGGTGTAGGTGGTGATTGGCAGTGTCTTGGGGAATACCTTGTAAAGAAAGCTTTATTTGCACTGTACTGAAAGACTCAACTTCAGTCGAAAGCTACTTTTTCCCCACTAGATCTCCTTAAGATCCCTTTCACACTGGGGAGTTTTTCGGGCGTTTTTCAGTCACTTTGGCGGTAAAAAAAGTCTGTAAAGCGCATGAAAGAAGCCTCATTTGCAATCCCAATGTGAAAGCCTGAGTGCTTTCAGAGCTCTTTCACACTGCCAGTGCCCGAAAAACGCTGGTAAAGCGCCGCTAAGACCCCTTTCACACTGGGCGTTTTGGTGTTAAAAAAATCTTCCTCAATGGGAAGGGGCTTTAGGAGCGGTGTATTTAACGCTACTAAAGTGCTGCAAAGAAGGTGCTTGCAGGACTTTTTTCGACGCCCTGCCAGCGCAGCACCTCAGTGTGAAAGCACTCGGGCTTTCACATTGGGATTGCAGATGCAGCTTCCTACAGGCGCTTTTATAGGCGCTTTTTTAAACGCCAAGACACCTTTCACACCTGTGCGTTTTTCAGGCGCTTTAGTGTGAAAGCACTCAGCTTTCACATTGGGATTGCAAATGCAGCTTCTTTCAGGCGCTTTACATGCGTCTTTTTTAACGCTAAAGCAACTGAAAAACGCCCCAGTGTAAAGGGGTCTAAAACTGCATAAAATACCATTAAAGGTGAATAACAGCCAAGGCTTTTTTGGCTGTACTTTTCCTGTGGATCGCAGGAGTGTAGTTCGTTCTGCAGTCCTGTGACCCATTTTTAACAGACAGCAGGCTGGAGTCCCCTGTCTGTTGACGTCACAGAGATGGCGACACTGGGGTAGGGATCTGCCCACATACCTGGACCGGTGACTTGTCCTTAATGTTCCCCTAACGGGGAAGTTCCTTCAATGACTGCGCAGGCGCAAACTTGCCGACGGAAATCTCCGAACCTCGCCTGGCATCCAGGCTCATTCTTTAATATCCCGGTGGATTGGAGGATGTTAAAAAAAGAGCCAGGAGGCCGAGCGAGCGGAGCGAGCCGTCCGAGCGCAGCGAGGACGTGAGGCCGACTGGCCACTTACCTCGAAATCCACGTCGCCCTGGATGCCGGCCGCGGTTCGGAGATTTCCGTCAGCAACTTTGCGCCTGTGCAGTCCTTGAAGGAACTTTCCCGATAGCTGGAACCATCTCAGCACATCTGCTTGCGCATGCGCTGGAACCAGCACGGCAGATCACCGGCACCCTGAGCTGGCCGTTCCCACCCCTCCACAGCCCAGTGCTTCAGTGAGCGAAGAGGGACAGAGCAGAGAGCAATGACTGACAGTCGCCAGCTTTCTGGACGAGGAGGGGATGCAAGAACCGAGCGATCTGCAGTGTTGGATCGCTCAGTACTCAGTGTTAAAGCCGGCGAGGGCTGGACCGATGCTGCATCCACCTAGGTAAGTATAAATCTGCAAAAACCCCATACTTCTCTTTTAAAAGTATTGTGTGTAATGCTTCCTGTAGATTGCAGCTGAACTGGAGTAGAGTCATGAATAATTCCTTTCTAAATGATCAGGAATATGTACAGTAAGGCCCCATTCACACCTAGGCGTTTTTACGCCTGAAGCGCACTGCTCACAAACGCCAGAGGGGAGAATTAACATTATTCCCTATGGTGACTGTTCACACCTGAACGCCCAAACGCCTGTCGCGCGAAGCTCAAACAAGTCCCGGACCTTTTTTTGTCGCGCGTATCGTGCGGTTTGGGCGTATTTGAGCTTTTTTTTTTTCCATAGAAAGTAATGGGAAACGCGCGAATTGAACGTATCGCGCTCGGTCGTTCAATTCGGGCGTTTCGTCGCTTTAATAAATAGAACTTGTCGCCCATGCAGAAGATTAAAAAAATCTACCAACATAGCAACAAGTGATGAAAAGATGATCATTTTTCCTATTGGCTAAAATAAAAAACGCCGAAGTACAAAAACGTCGCACGACGCTGTATGCAAACGCGCAAATACGCGCGACAAAACGCCAGAAAAAAACGCCCAAAAAAACGACCGAACGACCGACGCTCAGGTGTGAATGCAGCCTTAGACTGCAAAAGACTGATGGGCAAATTCAAGTATCCCCGTGGATGTATATTATGAGGATGAGGTATTCCCACAACACCACATTACTGTTAATCACATTTTAATTGGTTAGTGGTCCGTTCTGTTGAAGCATTTTTGTGATAAAATGAAATGCCATGGGTAGGTTGACAGTTTGGGTATATCCATGTTCAATGTTTAACTGGATTGTACCTTTCAAATCATTCACTGACATCTCCAGAAGTTTTGGTATTATAGGAAAAGCTATTTAAATATATTAAGAATGCTGATTGGATACGACATTTAAAGGGTTAAAGCGGAACTTCAGTAATTTCTTCAACTTTCCATCTATTAAATCCTCTGCCCTTGTGTTTTTATTGTATTTTTTTTCCCTGCCAATAAATACCTTATACAGCCCATTTAGGGCTCTCCGAAGTGTCAGAGGGTTAATCAAGATTCCATCATTGCTGCTGAAAAAAGGTTTAAATGTCAATGTAACGTTATGCACTAATTAATGAATTGTGTATGTCACTCAGGTGTAAAGGAAGCCTGGATTGTGAGGCCTGTCAGAGTACTCTGAACATTGATCGAGTGTGTTCCCTGAGCAGTCCGGACAGCACCCTGAGCACAAGCTCCTCTGGCCAGTCCAGCCCATCCCCCTGCAAAAGACCCAACAGGTGATTTTATGTTTTTTCCAACACCATTGACTTTATTATGTAGCACCACAACATACAATGGTACTAGTCTGCTCATAGGATGCCCTTTGGTTAGGACTTCATAGGTGGATGTTATCAGCCAAATAAATAAGCCAAGGAGATACAAGTTCAATTGTCCATTTCAAAGATCTTCATATTTCTTTTAGTAAAAATCTTTTCTTTAAACGGTTGTATACCCGCACAATATTTTTAAAACATAAAGAAACCTGTAAGGCAAAGGCATACTAGCTCATTATGAAATACTCACCTTAGAACGAGGCGTCGGAATTTGATCCTGGTCCACGCCGAGGGAGCATGTTCCCTCTGTGTTTTTTCCGGGTTCACTGTTGTAGCTTTGTGAGTGGCCGGAGCCGCGATGACGTCACTCCCGCGCATACGCATGGAAGTCGTCTTCCCGGCAGCGTTTTCAGCCGGGCCTTCACAGCTCATGCGCCGCTGACGTCAGTGGCTGCATACAAAGTGAATATCTCCTAAACCATGCAGGTTTAGGAGATATTATATTCATTATACCTACAGGTAAGCCTTATTGTAGGCTTACCTGTAGGTGGGGACAAAAAAGGGGAGGGGGGTGTACAACCACTTTAAAGTATATAACAGCATTGTTTTTATTTCCATTTTGCATAGTACAGAAGGGTTAGAACTACTGCCAGGTTTTTATTGCTGTTTATATATTTGGTGGGGAGATTCAGCCTCTTTCTATTCGTCCCAGTGACCATTGTTATCTGGACTGGTAAAGAGGGAAAATCAAATATTTTGCATTACATATAGAACAGGAATAGTGGGGAAAACTTCCAATGGGCAAACCTGCTTCTGTGACGACTGTCAGCGAAGATTTCCCTTACTTTGGAGGGATTGCCTTTCACTTTCTGTTTTGTCTTGAGACAGGAAGTGAAGTAAAAACTCCCCAAAGTGATATATATGAAGGTTAATTGGCTTCTGCCTAAATTGGCCCTAGTATATGAATGTGAGTTGGGGACCTTGGATTGTAAGCTCCTTGAGGGTAGGGACTGATGTGAATGTACATTGTATATGTAAAGTGCTGCGCAAATTGACAGCGCTATTTAAGTACCTAAATATTAATTAAAGGTCTTTTAGAAGTATACAGAAGTGCATCAAATTGCCATTTTATTACGGGGGGCAAATTCATCTAATATGGGTTGTCCTTCAACAGTATGTCTGATGATGAACCTGAAAGTGGTTGTGATACTGTCGATGGATCCCCAAGCTCTGATTCCTCTGGCCATGATAGTCCATTTGTGAAGAGCAGCTTTGTCACGGACACCAATGAGAACTCAGAAAAGCGGGCATCAGAAAAAGCAGAGAGTAAACCTGCAGTGTGTACATTAGTAGTTCCACCTATCAGGATTGAAAACCGCAGGGACAACTCACACAGGGCCACAAACAAAGGTAGGTGACTTTCATTATAGACCTGTTTGTGAGAACCTTGCCTTCCTTTCCCACATCCCTTCCTTTTTCTTCCCTTTTTTTTCGCTGTATTTTTTGTCTCGTCATTAGGATAAATGGCGTTTTTTCTGAAATATGGGCTTTAACCACTTAAGGACCAATTCACGCCGATATACGTCGGCAGAATGGCACGGCTGGGCTTAAAGAGACACATACGTGATTCGCGACCTGGTCTGAAGCTCCGTGACCACGTCCGTGGGATCCGCGGACCCAATCGCCGCCGGTGTCCCGCGATCGTTCACCGGAGCTGAAGAACGGGGAGAGGTGTGTGTGTAAACACACCTTCCCCGTTCTTCATTGTGTCAGTGATCGTCTGTTCCCTAATATAGGGAAAGACGATCACTGATGTCACACGTCCAGCCCCGCCTCCCTACAGTTAGAAACACATATTAGGTCACACTTAACCCCTACAGTGCCCCCTAGTGGTTAACTCCTAAACTGCAATTGTCATTTTCACAGTAAACCGTGCATTTTTATAGCACTTTTTTTTAGCACAGTTTGAGAAACCTTCTTTTATTGTATGATACTTAAAGGGTCACTAAAGGAATTTTTTTTTTTTAGCTAAATAGCTTCCTTTACCTTGCTGCAGTCCTGGTTTCATGTGCTCATTGTTCGTTTTTGCTTTGATGTTGCTGTAAATCCTCTCTGTTCTGGACACTTCCTGGTTGCCTTTTTCCTGATAACCACAGTACTGGGAGATTTCTCACGGTGGTCACTAATCAAGGAGCTGTGTGTAAAACGAAACTGGATTGGTGCTGAGGAGTTTTAGACAAAGTATCACTGCTCTCTATTGGCTGACTGCCCTCTAGTGGCTCTCTGTACATCAGAGAACCAGCAAACAACAGCAAAAACGAAACTACACTGCAGGCACATTATATGATTGTTTTTTTTATCTATTTTTAATCATTTTTAAAAGGAATCAGTTAACTATTATGTCTCTATGCCCTGTAAACAGTCATTTCAGCTAAAAAATTTTTTTCCTTTAGTGACCCTTTAATTGCAGAATGCTAACATGAATTGTATATGTTTTCAGATGCAGCTAGCCATCCCCTAATAAAAGGCAGGTCAGCCCCAGGGAGAAAAAACCACCTCACAGCCCTCGGCAACCGCCAGCAGAAACTTGCATCAGCATTCCAGCAGCAACAGCCTCTGAGTTTCAGCCAGGTATGTTTGATATCAAATAAAGTACCATCAGATCTGGTCTGTTATCACAGCACAGATAACAAATTGACATCATGCACTGACCTCATACATCTTTTAGTTATAAACCATTTTAAATCTTATTCATACATTTAGCAGCACAGGCATAGTCTTGCGCAAAAGTCCTGTAATTTTTCCGCTACTGTAGAGTAACAGGTGGCATGTACACCCACCCATAGAGGTGAATGGCCGTACACATTTGTACTCGTATAAGCATTCATGCTTTTCTGCATTGGTGTATTCCCGCACATGCATGTACAACAAATTCCCTGAATGCAAAACTTCCACATTAGGGGAATACATCACACACACATGCAGGTAAATGCTGATGTAAAAAAAGCATTTGTGTTTACATGAGTACAAGTGCATGCAGCTCCATGACGGGGAAAACACTTCATTTTTTTTTTTTTACGCATGACCCTGCCTACGCCTCCGAACATTCTTGTGAATGAATATCCATTAATGCTTTTTTTCACCCTCTTGCTTAGTTAATGGGATCTAAAATTATCTCATCCCTAACACTGACTCTTTCTATATTAGTTCTGTTTTCAATGAAAAAATAAATTTGTATGCTTACAACCCATCCAGTGTGTATAACTTAAAGTGGTTCTAAAGGCAGAAGGTTTTTTATTTTAATGCATTCTATGCATTAGGATAGGAGGGAGTCCAGGACTCTCTCTCCTGATTGGCTGAGAGACAGCAGTGGGTGTCATTGGCTCCCGCTGCTGTCAAACAAAGTCAACGAGCCAATGAGTAGAGAGTGGGGGCGGGGCCAAGCTTCAGACACACAGAGCAACGGCTTGGGTACCCCTATAGCCGGGAGGGGGGGGGGCAGGAGCACCGGCAAAGGGACTCAAGAAGAGGAGGTTCTGGTCTGTGATGTGCAAAACCACTGCACAGAGCATGTAAGTATAACATGCATCACATTTTATTAAAATGGTTTTCCAGACAAGCAGACAAATACATATTATCTGCACAGTGTGCCTTGCTAAAAGATCTGTAATTCTGTTCAGGCAGTCTTGTGATCCAGGTACTACCCCAGGCACCATAGCCATGTCCCTAACCTTTAGATCAGACGAGGCAAGTCCTTCCTGTGAAAATATGCGCAGTCTCCCCTCTAACAAGTAGTTTGTATTACTCCTTATTTCTGCTGTCCTAGACTGAACCAGACACACACTGCAAGGGTCTTAGTTTCTGTCTAATTCCTGTAGCGGGGCTTGAACATTTTACAATATACGCATAGGCGTGTGCATAGGGTGTGCCAGGTGTGCCCAGGCACACCCTAATCACCCTGTGCAGAACAGATTCCCCCTACTGACCTGGCTCCCCCTCCTTCCCCCCACATCACTACTGGCTTCCCCCCTCTCCCACCGGTTGTTGCTGTGGATGTTTTAGGATGAGTGGGGGAAGGGGCCAGTAAATATGCCATTTACCGGCCCCTTCCATTTCTCAATGAACATCGTGAGTGATCGGTAGAGTGTGTTTGAGCTTTGGGGTGCACACCCTAATGCCAAAGGCTGCGCACACCTGTGAATATACATACAGTACATGCTTTTATATGTGTGTAGTTAATTTTTCCCCCAGCTGTTAAATCACCTTACTAATATAGACCATCAATGTGTTTCTTGTAGATGTATGTTCATCATCCCAGGCTGAATAAATAATGCACTTTACAAAATTCTCCTTTTGGCAGGTACACCATTTTGGATCTGGGCATCAAGAATGGAATGGAAACTATGGGCACAGAAGACAGCAGGCATTCATTACACCCACTGTCACCAGTCATCCCTTCACCCTCCAACACGGAAGCCCAAATCACAGCGCAGTACATGCTCACATGGGGGGCCAGCCCACCATCCTATCTTACGCGCCCTCCGGTTCACTGAGCACTGGGGCACCTGTGGCCCACCTCCTGGCCTCGCCGTGTACCGCAAGACCAATCTTACAACACCCGGCCTACAACTTCTCCCACCCCAGTGGCATCATCCACCAGGTCGCCGTAGGAATCAACCCCCGTCTTCTACCTTCACCTACTATCCACCAGACTCAGTACAAACCAATTTTCCCATCCCACTCGTACTTCGCCGCATCGCCTGCCTACACGGCATTTCCCATGAGCCCCACAAAACTCAACCAGTATCCGTACATGTGAGAAACTCAACAACCTACATGTAGAGGAGAAGCTCAAAGATTCAAACCTTTTGTTTGAAGCAGAACACAAGAACATGGCTTTTGATAAAAAAAAAAGATGAAAAAAAAAATCCGCCATGGCACAAGAAGAAAAGAAAAAATATTTTTTGAATCACGTAGACTTGGGTGCAATTTAAAACAATCTTGAGCTTTAAAAAAAAATTGGGAAAAAAAAAATCACTTTTAATGTGTTTTGCACATTTGGTATACCTTGTCTCTAGTCCTGTTCTCTTCTATTGTAACTCTAGACAGGTGACTTACAGGGGAGAGTTCACTCTCTCCTGATATATTTTTTATACAATTGCCTTCTAACTAGTGCAAGACACGTCTTTTTTGGGAAGCCATTCAACGTACAGGTTTAGCGCAACAAATGCACATATCGTCAGCAGTACAGTGTACTCGTGTCAATTGTTTGTTAATGTATGTCTTGGTGTTTCAGTGTTGGGTCACTTGGCTACTGAGTTGATGTTCACATTGCATGTGTCTTTTGCATGGGCAGAAGAAAAAAAAAAAAGAAAAAAGAAAAACGTTGCCTAGACTGTGCTCTTCAATGTTGTCGTCCTAATAATCAGCTGCATTGTATACTGTTCCCACACATAGTGCCTTAAATATTTGAGGTTGTTAATGTTATTACTTAATATATTAATGTCAAGTTCAGCACTTAATCTTGGAATTTGCTGGTTATATAAATATCTATTTTTTTTTTTCCGAATAACTCAAGTCTTGGCTCAGTTAGGGGGTTGTTCATTTGTTTTGTTTGGTTGTGTGGTATGCTCATGAGGTGTAGGTGTTTCCTTACCTACAGAACAGCATGTTGATTTTTTTTCTTTTTTTCTTTTTTTTTGCGTAGATGAGTTTTTGTCTGTTTTTATTTTATTTTTATTTTTGTTTTAGTTATTTAGCCTCACGTAGCCTGAAAACGCTTTTAAGATTATTTTTTTTTGGTCTCGATTTTTAGGATTAATGCTAGCTGCACGTTTTGTTGGTAATCACTTAATCACGACAGAAACTGCAATATTGTCTAAGTGGATCCTTCATTATTATTATTATTATTATTATTTTTTTTTTGGTGTCACGGCATTTGTCCAAATGGCTGGGTTTTTTATAGTATCTTGCCGATATAGTTGGCGTGATTTTTCGACAGCCGGTGTTCTAAATTCCTTTTAGTGTCAGCGGACGCTGCACCATCTTGCAGTGCAATATTTTGCAGGCCTGTCCATTGCTGAAGAGGATAACACCATGACCGCAGTTGGGCAAAACCGTTCAGTATTTAATGAATTGTATCAAGGACTATTTACTATAGAAGTTTGATAAGATGTGAGGTTTTTACTTCGTGTGCAATTTTTAGCTTTTCATTTTAAGCATGTGTCAGTTTTTAAGGCCTATTTTACACAATATTTTATTTAGTTTTTTTTTTTTTTTTTGAGTGATGACTGCTTATTTAATACATTCCGTCAGGGACACGAAATTTTTTGCATATTTCAAGACATTTATTTTTCTTTTTCAATTTCTGAAGAAAAAAAAAAACGTGCATCGTCCATATCCAGTTAATTTATCAGCACCAAAGACTTTGAAATCATCCATTTTCTTTTAATGAAATTAAACAAAAGATCTATATAAACTAAAGGTAGCTAAGTTTTTTGCATAGACCTGAATTATACTGTAGTCTAGTGGTGGGCTTTAAGAAAAGGTATTATGACTAATGTTTTTTAGCTTTGGGCAAGTAATAAAACTTATCATTTATCTTGAATGTATAATAGATGAGCTGCTATATGTAACAGACGCCACTTTTTTGATAGCTGTGAATTTTAGCTTCATATCCCGTTAATAGCCGCCTTACTCCTGTTTTAAGTCTAATGATATATATAAAGTATAGTGGGGGGTTTTTTTTCTCCTGATTTATTATTATTTTTTAATTTTAATTTGCATTTAATGTTTTGGTGTGTCCTTTGTAACTACTGTATTGTAAATTATGGATCCTAATTGCATATGTTATTTTTTGGGGTGTGTGTATTGCATCAGTATTCTATATATCTTCATAAATTTGAGCTCATTACTGCATATAAATGGGTGTATTAATGTAAGTTATTTTTTAATGTTTTCATATTGCTGTTGTGTATACCTTTTAAGAGAAAAAAAATGTATCTTGCAGGCTTGATTTCATTTTTTTTTATATTCTTTTTCTTTGAATCTGATTATACAGAAAATTAGCCAGTGACTGGAATAATGAAAATATAATAGACTGAAAAAAGATTGGGGGATTTTTAGCCTTTGTTTAACTTGTTAACACCACTATAACACTGTCCATAAGCTATGAGGACTCTCAACTATGTTATTCCTTTTGGGGGGAGGAGGGTTAGTCCCCCCTATCTAAGCACTGGGTGGTGTTATCACAAGCAGTGTTTTATTTAATGAATGTTAAAACAAAAATGTGCCTAAAACAAGACTTTTTAAATATATAGAAAAATTCATAAAGATTCTACAGTGTTAATAAAAATAATTTTACAAGGTGGGAGCAAAAAAAAAGATGGAGCTTATTTATTATCACTAAAGGTAATTTTTTTTTCTTCCGCCTCCACAAGAATCTACTAAATACCGCTATGCATTATGTCCATTTATGTAAGATTCTTCTTCTTTTTTTCTTTTCTTTTTTGGTACAATTTTATGGCATTGTTTAGATTGGTGTATCCATCCTAAGGCTCCCCTGCTGTTGATGAGCTACAGATGACGGCATACCAAGATCTGGTATATGTGTATGACAGATAGTGGCAGGGGACGCTAGGTGTTGTGAGCCAGTTTGGAAAGGCCGATTACCAAGCTGATGTGGCTTGCAGATGTTGCAAATATTTACTTATTTGTCACTATAATGGATTTGAAGAGTGCAAACTTGTTCAGAAGTGCATTGCAGCCCAACAGCTTCAAGAATTTTCTTTTTGATAGTTGTACTTGGCGTTTTTTTTTTTTTTTTTGTGGCGTTTTAAGCTTGTATTATGGTATTAGCGTTACATTAGGAGGAGAGGCTGTGCACTTGATTGTCTTTGCTTCATTTTTGTTTAATGCTTCATCGTGTTTTGGCATTTTGTTTTTGGAAAAACTCCAGTCAGGAATCTGCCCCCCACTTATGAACGTCAGAATTAACTGATCTGAAGATTAGGAATTGGGGCCCAGAAGTATATAGCCTTATTTTGTGTTGATGTGACCATGTCTACAAAATGAAGAATGGTGTTGCAGACAGGCTTCTGCTTTGGTGTGCACCCATAGATTAAAGTGGTTGTAAACCCCATTTATGAAATTTGACCTAGGCCCATATATCTGTAGTGTTTAGTTATCTATCTCCAAAGCTCTGAGTGGCGTGTCTTTCTGCTGCTCCGTTCCTCTGTTATCGGCAGAGTCACTTCTGACAAGTTCTCCGACACACAAGATAACAGCAGCTGAAAATTTGTGTCGGAAGGAGCCTAAGCTTATCTATTCATAATACAGCTCTGTATGTTCCTTCTTTCCTCTGCCTATGTGGAGTGGGGGTGTGTGCCTTTTTCTCCAATCAGCTCTTTCACAGTGTAAGTCCAGACTTCACACCCACTGCTGAATGAGGAAGAAAGATTTTTAACACAATCTGCACTATCCAAAGAATGTAGAAATGTAAAGACAGCAGATATACATTTGTTTAATCTCTGTGTATAATCTGAGGCTGTTTACTTCACTGGGTTTAGGAGAGGGTTTACATCCACTTTAAGGCTGGCCATAGGTTATTTGTTTGTATTCAGTTGTCGAAATATTAATGCAAGCAAGGTGGATGGACGAATACTTCCCACTGTGCTATTGTATTCTGACAGGAGGGGCTCCTCCGCTGTCAGAATACACGGATTAGCACTGCAGCTCTAAAAATTTCGGTCTCATTTGACAGAAATCAATAAATTGACTTTGGTCGAGCGATAACTTCCATAGATGGATCGTAATTCAGCTGATCCGGCCTAATTTCCATCCACCTATGGCTAGCTTAAAGTATAACTAAAGGCAATTTATTTTTGGATATAGTAGAGATGGATTTGAACGCCTATTAGGTTTTTATTGCTGTGTGTGTTCCCTCTTTAGGAAAATTCACCCGCTCTTATTTGTCCTATTTACCATTATTGATGAAAGTTAAAAAAATCCCACATTTTGGGCTGTCCCCATTAAGAATAATAGGGGCAAAATCTACTAATGTGGACACTAGTTCTGGTGATTTTGGGGGAATTCCCTTAATTTGCAGGGATTTCCTCTCTTTTCTGATTTCAGCTGTGGGACAAGAAGTGAAGAGAAATTTTCCTAATGGGACACAGATGGCAAAAAAAAAAAAAAGTCGGCGTTATAACTAGACATGTACAATTTGCTTAGTTACAAATCTAAATTTGTTATTCAGAGCTTCGTATGTATCCAAATCACAATAGTTACAAACTTCAACGAATCTGAAATGAATAGTAACAAAACAAGGAAATGTATTTGTATTCATTAGTTTCATTCGGAACTTTTGTTAATGTTTGAAGCATCCGAAAAATGCAACGACATAACGAATTATCCAAATTGATTCAGATCCATTTTTTTTTGCATTTAAAATTTTTCATTAATATAAAAATACCCTACAAATGAAATGGAAACATGTTGCAATAAAAACATTAGGGCTGCTTTCAAACTGCTCCATGGCAAAAACGCATGTGCGAAACACGAATCGATTCGAAGCCACAAATTTTTTAAATTAATTTAGAAAACAAATCATTCTAACATAACGGATATGACGAAATGAAACAACATTTTCTGTTGTGCACATCTCTAGTTATTACCCTCCCTTACTCAATCCAACATAGAAAAAAAAAATCTTTGAATGATGCATTCTTGATTGACATAGTTGCGATGGTTAATATATAGACATTGGACGGATAATAGGCTAAATAGCAAAATGCTCTGTTTGTTTCTCAGTACTCATCTTTTTGCACCGGTCTGGATTCAGTGAGTGTGCCATTTCTTGGAGACTAAAGACTCTAGCAAGCGCTACTGTCTCTTGTACTTCTTAATGTAAAAAAGGAAAGAATGGAGCAAAGACACCTTTGTATGGAAGCATTGGTCCAGCCTAAAATGTTTCTGAAAACAGTGTTCAGTTCAGGTTAAATCAAACCTAAACAGGACTGCAGATTTCCTTGTGAGTTAAGAAAAGTTCTATCTTGGACGACTGTCCCATTTCACGATCTTCAGTATCAGACAGTAGAATTAAATGACGGATGTCCAGGCAAATCAGCTTTGGTAGTGTATAGTCTGCCTCCAAGCCTAATAATATTTGCAACTGTTCAAAAAAACGTCATTTGGAAAATAAAATATTTGCAACATCTGTAACTTTGGAAAGCGTAATAGCGTTGTACCGCATTAGCCATTAATGCAGAAAAGTTTGATTTTTAAGCGAAACCCTTTATGAATGAACTTGAGTTAGCAAAGATGTGAGTATAACTGACAAGGGAATCTACATTATCCCGAAAGCTTGCATCAAGTTGGCCTATAAAGGGTGTGACCTAAATGCCAAACATTCTGCACCTTTGACAATGCAAATAGTAGCACCTGTGAACATTTATGAAAAGATCGTTCGTTGTTGGCTGATGTGCGTGTGACATTATTTCAGTGGACACTTTTACTACCGTGGTGGGGTGGTTTAGGTTTGATTGGGTGCTGTGTTGTTGGACTTCTTCATGGTCGTGTGCCGAGTCTTTGATGTCAAGTGTGGGATTAGCACAATCTTATGCAGATATATGAGCAATGTTCAAGTAGGTTTCTCCAAGGGGGGCCCCTGGTGGGTCTTCTGGTGCTTGTCTATTAAACGCTGTAGCAGTTTGTTGAGTGAGGGTGTTTTGAAGGCCTTTGCAACTCTATTGATTATGGTTGTAAATAAGCAGGTAATATGTGGCTTTCATGGGCCTGCAGTTATAGTCATCAGAATCGTACAGTAAAAATCGGCATTGCCTGTGATGATGGATGATGTCTGTATAGAACAGCCATTACAGACCATAGAGATCAATGGTTTCTATGATGACCACAGTTAACCATTTGGTGACCATGGGCTGAAGCAGCTGTACTATGGCACATGAAAGCCACATCATGAATGGCGGCCTTTACATAGCTTAAGCTGGTCAACTCTGCTTTGAAACTGCAGGTGTATTACTCTGCTTTGCAAGACTTGAGGTCTGTTTGATGTAATAATTGTGGGAGTTTTCAGATTGACATTGCATTTACCATAGACAGTGAATCTTCACCATCCTAGTTCATTCTTTCAGCATGTTTATTTTTGGGAAAGGCTTTCCTGCATAGGTGATCTGTGTCGGGTTAGACAGATCTTGGAGCTAGTTTGCCAGTACACCTAAAATAAATTTAAAGCAGGAGTCAAACCTTTAAAATTTGTCTTTATACATTGATAGATATCCATGTTCTCTTTTGCGCCTTATTCTTAAAGGCTCCTGCTTGCTACATGGATTTGTCCACCTCTCTGTAGCTTCATACGGGCGATAAAGAGGGACAACCTTGGAAAACAAAGTCATACATTGTTAAAGTGATTGTAAAGAAGAGAGTAAAAATTCAGCACTGGGACATCTTGGCATTAAAAATTGATATTTTTATTTAATCCATCAAACCGTAAATGGCAATCCATCCCTAAAAACTGATGAGTTTCAGCCTCCTGCATAAGCCTTAGTCATAAGGCCTATGTAGGAGGCTGAAACGCGCCAATCTTTAGAAACCAATTTCTGGTTTGCTGGATAAAATAAACATATGCTTTTTTAATATATGAAAAAATAGGGGTGCAATCAGCGCAAAAATATAAACTATTGATGAGGTTAAAGCAAGTGCTAAAATAAAGTGAAAAACCATAAACATTAAATTCACCAGTAATGCTGGCTGAACACTAAAACAGGATATTCACAAAAATACAAAGGAAAGCAGTGCAGCGCAAAACCAATAAGAACATATTCAATTGAATATATATTATGTGAAATAAGTATAAATATAAATCAATAAAGTATAAAATTAAGTGATAAAGTCCAAATATTAAGTAGAAAATCCAGATAATCAAATCTTGGAATTCTTCACCAGGTGATGACGACAAAGCCAAACTTAAAGTGATCCCTCCACCAGTAAGAATGGGTACTCTCACCTCCACACATGGACCACTGTTTTACCAGATGGTCAAATAGGCAGATATCTCAGCTTAGGAGACCAGGAAGCAGATTAGCAATTCAAATCCTCATAGGTCAGCAGTATCAGACGGACCCGAACATGAAAAAGGAATCACAAACTAAGTGCTCTCTGCTGGACTCAAACATTTTATTAAAAGCACAGGCTACTCACATTTAGCCACTGTAAAAACGGCAATAAGGAATGCAGGGAAAAACTTGATTCCAAAGGACGGCAGCGAGCGACGTGTATTCAGGCTCCTAACTCATGCTTTTTTAATGCCAAGATGTCCTGGTGCCGGATTTTTACTCTCTTCATTGGATTTTGGGTGTTCAGTACTACCTGAGTCTGGGCACAGATGTCTTGATCTCATCTTGTCTATCCTTATCGGATTTTGGGGTTGTAGCACTTTCTTTGTTGCTCTAAAGTGGTTGTAAAGGCTGAAGGTTTTTTACCTTCATTTTTTTTAATATACATGAAGGTAAAAAACCTTTTGTGTGCAGCATACCCCAGCCCCTCCTAATACTTATTTGAGCCCCCTCTCGATTTTTTGTTTTGCTGAGTTTCTCAATCCTCATTGGCTGAGACACAGCAGCGGGAGCCATTGACTCACTCTGCTGTCAATCACAGCCAGTGACAAGGGGCTGGAAGGGGGCCGCATTCTGTGTGTCTGAAAGAAGCACAAAAGTGGCTTGGGAGCGATCACGCATGATTGTGCCCATTCAAACAGGTTGTTAAGGGACAGGGCCAGGAGCGCAGGCGGGGGACCCGAGAAGAGGGGGATCGGGCTGCTCTGTGCAAAACCACTGCACAGACTAGGTAAGTATAACTTATTTGTTATAAAAAAAAAAAGCATAAATATGACTTAAGATTTCCCTTTTTTATTGTAGCCATTTGCTGCAGTAAATGCATTGAAATAATTGAGGTATCCTATTAGTACTCCTGTTCAGAAGTAAAACCTCAACTGAATCTTTGGCTGTTCTGAAATGTATAGAAGTACTATCTGTATAATTTTGTATAGCTTAACCTTGTGTATAGCACTTTACCTGCTTGCAAACTGCAGCCAGACAAAAACAATAATACAAAGGGTAATGGACTGTCCCCAATAACCTGAGCCAGAATACAGCACCAAAGACACAGAG
This sequence comes from Rana temporaria, assembly GCF_905171775.1. Taxonomy (NCBI): domain Eukaryota; kingdom Metazoa; phylum Chordata; class Amphibia; order Anura; family Ranidae; genus Rana; species Rana temporaria. The sequence goes on along the minus strand of NC_053499.1, from coordinate 29,622,053 downwards.
AAGGAAAGGCTCTGTTTTTGTTGATTGTCTCCTCCTTGAGCTGTAGGACAGGAAAGCCGCATAATGTCAGCCGCTTATATTTTTTTTCTTTTTGTTCAACCGGCCCATTCAGGCTTCAAACCACCTTGTTCAACACACGGCAGCAGCGTGTAGACTGGAAGTTTCCCTTGCACTGCTTAAGGCTTATTAAGAGTCGGCAGTGGGAATCAGCTGGAGGTTTTTCACCACCTTTACAGTGCTAAAAACCACGCAGAGCAATAAGTGAACTGTTGAATGAAACCAACTGTGTTGGAAAACCAAAAATGTTAATGTTCCTCGTTTTTACTTTTAACAGCAGACTGTCATTCATGTCTTCTTCAAGGGCTTTTGTGTCGTATTTTTTAAGAAATAACCCAAAGTAAGCGCTCCTGTGTGCATATTCCCTCTTGCTGTGATCCTAATAGAATGCAGCAAGAAAGAGCCTTCTGTGTAGAGATGGGATGCTTTTTTAGGAAGGAATCGGCACTGCAGATAACCACAGAATGGTGTAGTTATCCGTGGTGCAGGAATAGCAAAGTCCGTCTCATTGAGGCTGCCTACCAGAGGGAGCTTATCCAGCTTTTGGGGCACCAGTCGAAGTCGTGACTGACTCAATGGTGGAGAAAACCTCAACAGGGTTCTCCATTTCATCAGATAAGCAAGTTTTTGCCTCATGCTGCCCATTTTGGAAGGGGTTCTGCCCTAACGTTTACATTGTCTTGTTAGATTTAAGAGTCTGTCTGTTTTCATTGTACAAGTAACTTACAGATTGGATAAGGTACAATAATGCTTTTCCCCTGCAAAAGATAACCCTTGTGATCAAAGCCTGATGATCCACAAAGCTACCTAGATAGGAGCCAGTGGATGGTCTAGGGCAGGGGTGTCAAACTTGGTTTGCTTGTGGGCCACATCAGCATTATGGTTGCCCTCAAAGGGCCAGTTGTATCGGCACCCCACCCCCCTTACATCAGATTTTAAGAGCCCACCACCATTAGAAGTCAAGCTTCCCCCACAAAATCCCTTATATCAGGGCACCCCCTTGTCTTGTGCTGCTGCCAGGAGGACTGGAGAGAAAAGTGGAGGAGCCCTGTCCTCTCTGCGGCTGACTGTTGAGACCAGAGACGAGGGGGGGTGTGAGGGCCACATGAAATGACCTGGAGGGCCGGATTCGGCCCGCGGGCCTTGTGTTTGATACCTGTGGTCTAGGGGTTTTAGCTACAATCTCCCAGGAGGATAATGTGATGGGTCAAAGCTTGTGCACTTGCCTATCACAAGGGAGAATGCAGTGGTGTCTGATGAGGCAGGTCTTCTCTGTGCCTATTGCAGTCCTTATGAATATCAATTGAAGAGATGGGGTAAAGCTGCTATCTTGCCTAAGGCCAGTTCTGCCTTATGTGATCTCTGGTTTTAAAAACCGAGGGTCAGAGAAGAGGGGACCTTTCCATGTTAATCTTTGAGCAGATGTCTACATTTCAATGAATGCACTTAAAATAACAGATCCTCCTGAAGAGATGGTAGCAAGGTGGCTTTGTCGGGAACACAAGACCTGAACAAAAGCAAGTATCATTCACTTCTGATGACTTGCCCATTCTTTTAGTTAAAAAAAAGTCTTCACTCGCTCGAATGTGTGTAAGATTTCAAACTTTGTAATGTATTGGATCATTCTACTTTCGATCATTCTATCATTTCATTTTTCAAGACATGCCTTGTATCATATACCCTTTGCAAGGTATGGAAAGATGACCAACGCTAATGATTCTCACAGCCCACGCTGTCCTTGCCACAGCCGTCTGCTGCTGTATGTTACTATGATTCCTGGAAGAAATCTTTAGGAGTCATTGGGATTTCTATGCCTTTTCCAATAATCACACGCAGGAAGTTTTTAAAGCTCTCTAGGTTGGTTAGACGGCTCCCACAACAAGCATGCCTCCCTCAAAAGGTACCAAGAAATTGGTCAGAATGTAAACCTACATGAAGGGGCACCAAACCATTAGGTTAAAGAGTCCAAAAAGATTTTAAGAGTTCACAATTCAACAATTAAAGACAGCCAACACGTTTTAAGGGCAAAAACACCCCCTTCATCAGGGCTACAAGATGGACAACACATAAAAAATAGAATTTTGGTCATAATTTATGATGTTATTGTAATTTCAATTGTGATTAGGTCTCCTGTTGCCACCTTGAGATCCGACCAATCAATATGTGGAATCCAAGTTATGCAATTTAAATGCTATCAGCCCTTTACGCTATTGTTGATTTAGAGACGGATGTTGTACTTTTGTACCTTTTTTGTCAACCTTTAATAAAAATGATTGGAAATGAAAAATAAGATCTTGTCACATGTACATATGAGAGCAAGATGGTATCACTTTTGTTATGCTTGGTCTATTTTGTAGCTTTGATGAAGAGGGAATGTGATTGCCCCGCAACACGTTGGCTGTTTTTTATGGTTGAATCGTGAACTATTTTTTTTTTTTTTACTATTATACCTAAGGTAATACACCAATGGGTGCCACACCATTATGGTTTGGTGTCAATGTTTACATTTTGAGCCTGTTTCTCGAATAGCTTATCCAACTGTTTTTTGGGAATGGTCTGTCGGTGGTACCTGACTCTCCGATTCAGTGCTGCAGCCATTTTCTGTGATGATCAGTCACTTTTATCACATATTCTGTTCAGTTATATCATGTGGCATACATAGCTGTGTTGAGGTGCCTCACAAGCAAAATAACCGCCTTTGATTTTTATTAGCAGCTGGTACTTCCAGTTATGTTCCAGAGTTAGTCTTAAAGTGGATGTAAAGCCACTCTCATCCTTTCTAAACTACTGCCATATTGCTGATCTATAAGGATATAGATGTCTCCTGCATGTAACCTTACCTGTCAAATGTCTCCCCTCTGTCTGCTATAAGAACTGAAAAACTTCAGATTCGGTAGATCTGTTGTCTGGAGCTCTGTGGGTGGAGTTGTGATGTCAGTAGACTCCCCGCCCTCCTCTACACTCCCCTTGTCAACATGCATTTTTCCTGCGTATTGCTTACTGCAGGGTTTGACAAATTTGCTTGAAATCTAGGAGCCAGCTAAAAAAAGTTAGGCGCCAGAAAACGCACCCCGTCCCGACGAGCTTGCGCGCAGAAGCGAACACATACGTGAGCAGCGCCCGCATATGTAAACGGTGTTCAAACCACACATGTGTGGTATCGCCGCGATTGGTAGAGCGAGAGCAATAATTCTAGCCCTAGACCTCCTCTGTCACTCAAAACATGCAACCTGTAGATTTTTTTAAAAGTCGCCTATGAAGATTTTAAAGGGTAAAAGTTTTCCACGAGCGGACGCAATTTTGAAGCGTGACATGTTGGGTATGAATTTACTCGGCGTAACATTATCTTTCATAATATTAAAAAAAATGGGGATGACTTTACTGTTGTCTTATTTTTTAATAAAAAAACGTGCAATTTTTTCCCAAAAAAAGTGCGCTTGTAAGACCGCTGCGCAAATAGGGCGTGACAGAAAGTATTGCAACGATCGCCATTTTATTCTCAGGGGGGTTAGGATAAAAAATATATATAATGTTTGGGGGTTCTAATTAGAGGGAAGAAGATGGCAGTGAAAATAGTGAAAAATGACATTAGAATTGCTGTTTAACTTGTAATGCTTAACTTGTAATGCCAACGGCCACCACCAGATGGCGCCAGCTCACACATCTGGTGGTAATAACTTGTAATACCAACGGCTCACCACCAGATGGCGCCAGCTCACACACAAAAAAAAAAGTCGCCAGGACACTATTTCTAGTCGCCCTGGCGACCGGGATTTGTCGACCCCCTGATGTAAATAACCTGTCACTCACAGCAAGGGGGTGGAACAGACTAGTTTTTCTCTGTAAGTCCGTTTTATTTCTCTGAACAATAAAAGAGGATTGCTCAGAGCTGGATTAACTCTGTGTGGCAAGACTGGGCACAGATGATGGGAAATCTTATACTCTACATTGTGACATCAAAAAAATAAAATTTTCGAGTTTACATCCACTTTAAGTTAAGGGTACTTTTATACAGGAGAGCCATTACAGGGATAATTATGTAATGAAGTAAATACAACACTGTGCTAGTATTAAAAGTTGGCCTGTACGGGAAGGAAGGCAAAGCAACTATTTGTATTTTAATAGTTGGAAAAGGGCAGACTAAAGTCGTCCACTGGATTTTGTAATCGTTCTTACCAATCGGTAATCATGCGTTGTCTTAATAGAACTGCTGCTCATCTTCCCACGAAGAGGTTGCATTTACAACGACCTATAAGGAATTGCATGGCCATTTATTCAGTCACAGCGGCTGTTGTGAACAATCACTATTGATTGGCTGCTGCTGTGGTGCAGACCACCAATCACTGAGCTTATTTCATCGACGGACAAAGAACTTTTAATTCTGAGTTTAATGAATTTTTCCTACCCTTCTTTTTAAATAAAACACTGCGTAGCCGCAGAGGTGCTTCTACACAACCAATTTCCTATTTATTTTTTACAGATTCATTGTATTTAGATATTAACTCATTCAGGGTGTTATTAAGTATGCTACTGCACTAACTGATTTGGTTTGGGTTTTTAGTTAACTCCATATTTACTTGCTCTTGTGATTTTTATTAAAAATTTTTTTTTTTTTGGCTTGCGTCAAGCGTAACTCATACTGCAAGTGGTAGGACTGTTTAGAAATCCAGCTTTTATTTTTTTCCTTTGATTTGACAAAGTTTGAATTGTTACTGTTTAACAAAAAATGTAGTTTTTGTGGCTTTAATTTTAATTTTTTTATCATTTATTTGTTTTCTCTTTTTTTTTTTTCCTTGGGCTCTTTTTTTATTTTTTTTTGTTTTATTTTATGCTACACTAGTTTGCCATGTAGCAATTGCACTGTGCAATATTCTAATATGAGGACTGGGAAACATTTTTATGGATGTATGTCTCGTTACAGTTTGCGATAGTATTTCTCTCTAGTTCTCAGTGATTTTCAATGTGACCAAGGCTTCTGTACTTTGTCACAAAAAGCGGGTTTTCCAGGTTACTATTTTGGTGAGTGTCAAAATATGAATTTATGGTGTATTATTGTCTAAATTCACTTTGAATTAAAATATATATTGCAGCAATTTTATTGGCTTCTGTCCTTTTTTTGTTCTTCATTATATCATCTGGCTGGGTTGACATTATAAAATTAATGAGAGCAAAATACTAAAAATAAAACTTGGTGATTGACCATCAAGGCTGGGTACTGTGAGTGTTTGTAAACCCTAGCAATTGACATTATTTGTTCCATTTTGATCTTTTGAATTTATAATTAAAAACATTTTTTGTAAGTACAAAGGGCCAGATTCACATAGAACTGCGGCGGCGTAACGTATCGTAAATACGTTACACCGCCGCAAGTTTTCATCGCAAATGCCTGATTCACAGAGCACTTGCGATGAAAACTACGCCGGAGGCCTCCGGCGCAAGGCGGGCCAATTCAAATGGGCGTGTGCCATTTAAATTAGGCCCGCGCCGGACCTACTGCGCATGCTCCGTTTCGTAATTCCCGTCGTGCTTTGCGCGCAAGTGACATAATTTTTTCGAACGGCGACGCGCGTAGCGTAATTCCGTATTCCCGGACGGCTTACACAAACGACGTTATTTTTTAAATTTCGACGCGGGAACGACGGCCATACTTTAGACAGCAATGCGTTTGCTGACTAAAGTTAGGGCACCTAAAACGACGACTAACTTTGCGACAGGAAACTTGACTAGCGGCGACGTAGCGAACGCGAAAATCCGTCGTCGATCGCCGTAACTCCTAATTTGCATACCCGACGCTGGTTTACGACGTGAACTCCCCCCAGCGGCGGCCGCGGTACTGCATCCTAAGATCCGACAGTGTAAAACAATTACACCTGTCGGATCTTAGGGATATCTATGCGTAACTGATTCTATGAATCGGTCGCATAGATACTCTGAGAAATACGACGGAGTATCTCGGCTGTGAATCTGGCCCAAAATAATTATTGATTGATCCTGCCAGGAATGCATACATTTTTTTTATATGGTATGAAAATCACAAACCTACATATTCACCTAGGTGAATGCAGCATCGATCCAATGCTGCACTAGTCCTATGCCGCCTTTAAGACTCAAGTTGTTGTTTTTTTGTTGAAAATATCAAACGTATCATACTTGCCTCCACTGTGCAGTTTGTTTTGCACAGAGTGGCCCAGATCCTCCTCTTCTGGGGTCCCACAGCAGCTCCTCCTCACAATAGATATCCCCCTCTGGGAAGCTCTCTTGGTGTCCATAGCTGGCAAGCCCATGACTCTGCCGCGCCCCCGGATTTGATTGACGGCAGCGAAGGCCAATGGCTGTGCTGCTATAAATCTATCCAATGAAGAGCCGTGAAGCCATAGGGAGAGCGATGCAGGATTGTGCCCACAAATTCGGGGCTCAGGTAAGTAAAACTGGGGGGCCGGACACAGCAAGGTGTTTTGCAGTGGTCCCTAACCTTTTTGGCACCAAGGACCGGTTTTGTGGAAGAATGTTTTTCCAAGGCCCGGTAGAAGGAAAGTGGATTCGCAGGGTTCTCGCATTGCAGCCGTGTGAACCGGCCCTTATTAAAAGTCCCAGTATAAAAGTATTATCAAAGTCCCAGTATAAAAATATTATTAAGGGGCGGGTTAACACTGCTGCGGCGCAGGAACCGTGCGAATCCACTGTGGGTCCCCGCATCGCATGTTTTCCGGCGGCAGTTCACATTGCCCTATGCAAACTGCTGGGAGTGTCAGCAGTTTGCATATCGCATCAGTTTGCATATCGCAGTGGAGACGAGTCTTGCTGTCTGTGTCAATGGACGCAGCAGCAGGACTCTGGAGCGCGCCCGCACAAGTGCCCCCATGGGAATGCTGCTCTTCTGTGGGGGGTTACTCGATAAGGAGGAGGAGCCAGGAGCGCCACCAGGGGACCCCATAAAAGGAGGATCTGACCGCTCTGTGCAAAACCCTTGCACAGAGCAGGTAAGTATGACATGTTTGATTCAATAAAAAATTTAATTAAAAAAAAACTTTTACAATTACTTTAAAACCCAACTGAACATTGAGTAAGAGCTCGCTAAATACATCAAAACAAAAGCTGTCCAAAGTCTTGGGGCCCAATTACACCCCGGACAGTGATCTATGCTTTTTTTTTTTTGCAATGGATCATGGCAGGTCATTGCAAAGGCATGTAGAAAACAATGTTTTTCTATGTGCTTCATTCACATCACAATGGTGTAGATGTGCGTTGGATTAAAATGTGGCGTGTCTGAACTTGATGCACCACCCATGAATGCATGCAAGCACAATACAACACAATTGTGAATGTAAAGAAATAAAAAATAAGTTGTTTTGTATTTTGCCCATTCAGGACCCATGGCTTCACAATAGATAACATTAAAACACATGGCAACGAACATAATACTGCAGTGTATGTATATGTACGTGTGTGTGTGTGTGTGTGTGTGTGTGTGTATATATATATATATATATATATAAACAGCAAAGGAAATCGCTGCTCCAGGTACAATGAATAGTGAGACTCCTCACATGGGTACAACCCCCGGCTCGCCTGCCATAGAAGACTGAATAAGGAAAGAAATTGGCTGCACACCGACGTACTTGAAGTCCATTTATTGAATGTTCCATACAATGACACACACCACGGTTGCAGTAGCCGGAACAGAGGTGGACTAGTTTTCGCCCTTGATATTAAATAAATCATTTAAAAACAACGGACATTCAGGAAGTGGCAGGATCACCGTCTTAATATCACCCAGCAGTGTTGCTGCCCTCTGAAAAGTGACCCACCGCAGATTGCTTTTCCGAGTATGGTAAGAATTTGTGTGCTTCCTTGTACTTCCCGTCGGGGAGCACGCAAAGTTCACTTCATCCTATAGTCACATGTTCACATGCGTTGGGACTACATATCTCATCATCCCTTGTACACAAAGCACATGTGTGCCTCCTCTGCTTCTGGGCTTCATAGAACCCTGGGTGTGCACATAAAGCTGGATACACACTATACAACTTTTCTTGTTAGTTTTTCTTTAGATTTACCTTAAACGATGTGCTTGGGCCTGCCTGATAGTATACCAATTGAAAGTGTTGAGGTTTTAAATGAATGGAAAGAAATGTGTATAGTGTGTATCCAGCTTAGTGTAGCTTCACATTGCTGCGGGTTAGAAATGTAAAAAGTTTAGCTGAACGTAGGGCTGGGGAAAAAATTGATTTGAATCTTGAATCGAGTTGCAAGGTTAAATCGATTCAGATTTTCAGCAAATCGATTTTTTTTTACACCGTGCCGGTTTCTAAAGAGCTGCGGGCAGGAGGTTTTAGGCGAGGCCGCTGCTTCGGCCTAGTCCGCGAGGCCGGACGACGCAGACTAGGCCGAAGCTGCGGCCTCGCATAGAGACTCCTTCCCGCAGCTCCCCAGGATCGGCGCTGACACCGCACCAGTCCTGAGGAGCTGCTGGTGTATTGTCACATTCTGCTGCCTATCGTAGAATGCTCCGGAAGTCATGTGGCGGCCAACTGCGCATGCGCAATGCATTCCAAACGCAAATGCGATGCGTTCCAATGGATTCACGACAGTACACACCAGTGAAACCTCGGTCGGCATCCAGGCTCTTTTCTTAACATCCCAGGATGTTAAAAAAAGAGCCAGGAGGCAGAGCGAGCGGAGCGAGCCGTCTGAGCGAAGCGAGGACGTGAGGCCGACTGGCCACTTTCCTCTAAATCCACGTCGCCCTGAATGCCGGGTTCGCTGGTGTGTACTGTCGTAAATCTGTTGGAACGCATCGCACTTGCGCTTGGAACGCATAGCGCATGTGCATGCGCAGTTGGCCGCCACGTGACTTCCGCAGCATTCTACGATAGGCAGCAGACTGTGACACTACACGGGCAGGAGTTTTTAGGCAAGGCCGCAGCTTCGGCCGAGGCCCGGACACCACGGCCTCGCCTAAGGACGGACACCACGGCCTCGCCTAAGGACCGGCGTGGTGTCCATAAAAAAAAAAAACTTGATTCGAATCGTGAATCGTTTTTTTTTTTTCAGAGAAAATCATCCAGCTCTAGCTGAACGCATGATTTCAACCCGGCAATGCAGTCCGACTTCAGCTGCGATTTTATACATCTGTGCGGGTTCCTGCACAATGTCTATACAAATTGCCCCTAAAAGTAGTACAGGAACTGCTTCTGGGAAAAATCTAACTGGAACCAATATAAGTGATGATATTCTTGTTCCAGAAAGAAGGTTTATTAAAGGAGTTGTAAAGGAAAAAAAAATTTGGGCTAAAATGAATGTCTGCAAGGTAGACAGACCGAATAGTGTAATGATTCTGTTAAAAAAAACAAGTAAATACCTATTAAATTCCTTCATCTATATCACCTCCGGCGTTCTAGTTTCTGTTCTCTCATTCACTTCCTGGTTTGCGGCGCTCGTTCATGTAAGAACTACATTTCCCAGTATGCATTGCGGCACGCCCAGTAATTCACACCTCCTTGAAGTCTCTAACACGTAGAGAGCGTCCTGCCGCACAGATGTAGTTCCCAGGAGGGGGTGAGCACATCACTGACCACCACAGTAATGCCTACCATCACGGTGGTCAGTAAAATCAGACAAGCAGGAAGTGAACAGAACAGAGAAGAAATAGAGCAACTTCTGAGAAAAAACGAACAATGAGGAAGTGAAAAGAGCAATGTCTACAGGTAAAGGATGCTTATTATGGAAAAAATAAATTCCTTTACAACCCCTTTAATGCTTTAATTATCCTCCTGCTCTTTCTCACTCTTGTGAGAGTTTGCCAGCAAGGGCAATGAGAGCTGCAGAGCTGGAGGTGTGCCTCTGTGTAAATCCAGGAAATGAACAGGCAGCAGCTTCAGCTGTACACAGTTAAAACGATTGCAGCCAGACTCAGTGGAGGGAGATTTCTTCAGCATATTTGGTAAGTACAGAATCACAGTATATATAAAATAATATGAAAAATGGTTGGAGGGAAGCTTCAGAATGGCAAAGATGTTTTTATTACAAATTATGTGAGCAGACTGCAGTTCCTCTTTAACCACTTCCTTACTGGGCACTTAAACCCCTTCCTGACCAGAGGACTTTTTGCGATTCGGCACTGCGTCGCTTTAACTGACAATTGCGCGGTCGTGCGACGTGGCTCCCAAACAAAATTAACGTCCTTTTTTCCCCACAAATAGAGCTTTCTTTTGGTGGTATTTGATCACCTCTGCGGTTTTTATTTTTTGCGCTATAAACAAAAATAGAGCGACAATTTTGAAAAAAAAAAAACATTTTTTTACTTGTTGCTATAATAAATAGCTCAATTTTTTTTTACGTTTTTTTTTTATCCTCAGTCTAGGCCGATACGTATTCTACATATTTTTAGTAAAAAAAAAAAAAAAATCGCAATAAGCGACTGGTTTGCGCAAAAGTTATAGCGCCTACAAAATAAGGGACAGAATTATTATTTATTTTTTTTTTTTTTTACTAGTAATGGCGGCGATCTGCGATTTTTATTGGGACTGCGACGTTATGGCGGACACTTTTGACACATTTTTGGCGCCATTCACATTTATACTGCAATCAGTGCTATAAATATGCACTAATTACTGTATAAATGTGACTGGCAGGGAAGGGGTTAACACTAGGGGGTGAGGAAGGGGTTAAATGTGTACCCTAATTAGTGTTCTAACTGTGGGGGGAGGGTGGTGACTGGGGAGGTGACCGATCTGTGTCTCTATGTACAAGAGACACAGATCCGTCTCCTCTCTCCCCTGACAGCACCGCTGTCTGCGAGAGCCGGGAATGAGAGATGATCTCATATGTAAACATATGAGATCATCTCTCATTGGCCGCACAGATCGCCTAGGAAACGGCCGCTCCGATTGGCCGTTCACGGCGATCTGTGACTGGCTGTGTCCAAGGGACACGGCCAGCACAGCAGTTCCCCGCTGCGCGCTCGGGAGCGCGCGCGGGGAACGTGCAAAGGGGAGGCCGTAAAAAGACGGCCTGTTAGAGTTTGGGAGCCGCGCTGAGGCCGTACAAAGTCGTACGGCCGTCAGCTAGTGGTTAAGAAGTCTCTTGGGGACCCCAAGGGCACCAGAACCAGTGTCCCCATTGGAATATTTCCCCTCTATTACTTTTCTGGGGACAACCCAAAATTTGTGACTTTCACTTTCAATGATAATGGTAAACAGGGCAAATAGAGAGGGTGAATCTCCCTAACGGGGACACAGGCAGCAATAAAAACTCACAGGTGTTCTTATCCCTCTCCACTCTATCTAAAACTAAAAAAAAAAGTTTTGCCTTTAATTATACTTTAACCATTTAAGGACTGCCTAACGCTGATATACGTCGGCAGAATGGCATGGCTGAGCACAGGCATGTACTTGTACGTGATTGTTAAATGCCCAGTCGTGGGCGCACGCCCGCGACCCGGTCCGAAGCTCTGTGGCCGCGGGACCTGCGGACCCGATCGCCGCCGGAGTCCCGCGATCGGTCCCCGGAGGTGAAGAACGGGGGGAGGTGTGTGTAAACACAGCTTCCCTGTTCTTCGTTGTGGCGCTGTCATTGATCGTCTGTTCCCTGATATAGGGAAAGGCGATCAATTACATCACACGTCCAGCCCCGCCCCCCTACAGTTAGAAACACATATGAGGTCACACTTAACACCTTCAGCGCCCCCTAGTGGTTAACTTCCAAACTGCAATTGTCATTTTCACAGTAAACAATGCATTTTTATAGCATTTTTTGCTGTGAAAATCACAATGGTCCCAAAAATGTGTCAAAATTGTCCGATGTATCCGCCATAATGTCGCAGTCATGAACAAAATCGCTGATCGCCGCCATTAGTAGTAAAAAAAAAAAAAAATGAATAAAAATGCAATAAAACTATCCCCTATTTTGTAAACGCTATAAATTTTGCGCAAACCAATTGATAAACGCTTATTGCGTTTTTTTTTTACCACAAATAGGTAGAAGAATACGTATCGGCCTAAACTGAGGAAAAAAAAAGTTTTGGGAAAATGCTTTGTTAAGATCGTAAGGGGGGGGGGGGGAATCGCAATCTCGATTCCTAGCAATTAATCGTGCAGCTCTAGGGGAGAGGGATTAAAACCCCTATCAGGTATTTATTGCTATCTGTGCTCATGTTGGAGAGATTCACCCTCTTTTTGCCTAGGGGATCACAAAAGCCAAAGGTGGAAAAAATAAAATAAAAATTGGCGCTGCCTCCAGAACAAGAATATAGGGGAAATCTTCCAATGGGGACACTAGTTCTGATGACAACCAGGGATTCACTTACTTTGGAGGAATTTCCTCTCACTTCCAGTTTGGCTTCACTTCCTGTCGCAGCCAAATCTCCCAAACTGCTCAGATAGGAAACAATCTGGTTGTAAATAACCCTATGATGTTCTGTGGATTTTTGCTCTTTAATTTAACCACTTAACAACCAGGCCAATTCTGACACTTCAGTCCTACATGTAAAAATCATATTTTTTTTGCTCGAAAATTACTTCGAACCCCCAAACATTAAATGTTTTTTTTAGCAGAGACCCTAGAGAATACAATGGCAGTCATTGCAACATTTTATCTCGCACGGTATTTGCGCAGCAATTTTTAAAACGCTTTTTTTGGGAATTTTTTTTTTTTCATGCTTTGAATAAAAAAAAAACAGTAAAGTTAGCTAAATTTTTTTGCATAATGTGAAAGATGATGTCACGCTGAGTAAATAGATACCCAACATGTCACGCTTCAAAATTGCACACACTCGTGGAATGACACCAAACCTTGGCACTTAAAAATCCCCATAGGCGACACTTTAAATTGTTTTACTGGTTACATGTTTTTAGTTGCAAAGGAGGGCTAGAATTATTGCTCTCGCTCGAACGTTCGCGGCAACACCTCACATGTGTGGTTTGAACACCATTTTCATATGTGGGCGGGACTTATGTATGCGTTCGCTTCTGCGTGCGAGCACACGGGGACAGGGGCACTTTAAAAAAAAAAACAATATTGTTAATTTTACTTAAAAAATAAATATTTTGACACGTTAAAAAAAAAAAATTGAATATGGCATGACAGGGCCTCTTTACACTGAGATATGGGGTCAATAAGACCTCACATTACCCTCTAGGCTGGGAAGCCTAAAATAATAATAAAACAAAACGATCACCGCTTCACAGCCGTAGCGGCACCGGTTGGTAAACAGTGGTGACGTCAGCACGCCGCTCTTCCCTACGCCGCTTCGTCAAAGAGATGACTTCTTCCGTGCCCCTGGAAGAAGTCATCTCTTTGACGAAACGGCGTAGGGAGGAGCGGCGCGCTGACATCACCGCTGTTTACCAACGACCATCCGGAAGGACGGGCGGAATATTTGAGCCGGCCGGCTTTACACAAACTACAAACGCTACTTTTATATCAATGAACATGTGAGTGCATCTCTGTTTTATGCTATTAAATTGTTTTTATCGTACAATACTTCTTTATGTTGGCTATTTTGTTTTACTCCCGGGTTTGAATCTGTGCGGGGAGACCTGGCAAGTCACCACCAAGTGTTTTTCTTATGTGGAGGAATACATCAGAGGAGCTGTAACAAGGAGCTTGGCATAGAGCCACATGCGCAATTGATCTTTAGATCGGTAAGCAGATCTTTTATTAGAGGTGGAGGTGCCTTGCGTTCTGCTGTCTGACACTGCTCCCCGTACTGTCTTTAACACATTTTGGGTGCATCTGTGATTCATCTGGGTTATCCATAGGAGTTGCAGCTGTGAATGTCACGACATTTTGGACTATCTATTCACTTTATTTTGCACTTTTTTCATCCTTTTTGTACTATATGCACATTGAGTACACTATTTTTGTATATTTATTTGTGAACTAGCCTTTATGTCACAAATTGGCTGGTTATGCAACTTTGTTCACATTGTTTTATTTCTACAAGCAGTGCAGCCTACATCTTTTTAAACAGCCACTGCATTACCTAGACTGGTTGCTAGGCCCAGCCCCGCCCGGTGTCTAGCAATGAGTGATGTCACAGCAGTCAGCTGTGCCTGCCTGGCTCTGTTTCCGGGTCTTCCCCTCCCAGTACTGTGCGCTGCTGAGCCTTTCACCTTCTCTGCGACTGCCGCTGCACACTGTGTGTGTTCCCTTCAGCTGCTGCCCGGGTGTAACAGAGGCAGAGCCGCTCGCCATGTGACCGAGCTAGTGCAGTAATGGGTGGGGGGCGTCTTGCGATAGGGGTGTTCTGGAGCCCGAGGTTAGCTGTTGCTTTAGGGGGGGGGGGGGGGGGGGGGGGGGTTTGGCACGGTGTTTTGTCAGTAAAAAATGCTGCGGGAGGTTGGAAACACCGGGCACAGTGGCGGCATTTGGGGCACAGTGGCGGCATTTGATGGGGCACAGTGATGACATTTGACGGGCACAGTAATTCCGTTAGTATATGTGCATTTTCAGGGTTGGGGTACTTTCACTTTTTTCTTTGGGGGGGGGGGGGGGGTTCCGACATTGAAGGACCCGACCTTGGGGTGGCAAAGGGAGTAAATCTGGGCCTGATCGTGGGCGCTCTGGACAAGTAATGCTGCGTACACGCGATCGGTTCATCTGATAACAGTCTGATGGACCGTTTTCATCAGACGAACCGATCGTGTGTGGGCCCCATCGTTTTTTTTTCCCATCGGTGAAAAAACGTAGAACCTGTTTTAAAATGATCTGATGGTTAAAAAAACGATAGAAAAAAAACGATCGTCTGTGGGGAAATCCATCGGTTAAAAATCCACGCATGCTCAGAATCAAGTCGACGTATGCTCGGAAGCATTAAACTTTATTTTTCTCAGCACGTCGTCGTGTTTTACGTCACCGCGTTCTGACAGGATCGTTTTTTTAACTGATGGTGTGTAGGCAAGACTGATGAAAGTCAGCTTCATCGGATATCTGATGAAAAAATTAATCGGTCCGTTTTCATCGGATGAACCGATCGTGTGTACAGGGCATGTGTGCTTATTTTAAAATACTTTTAACCGCTTAAGGACCGCCTCCTGCACATATACGTCGGCAGAATGGCATGGCTGGGCACATGTACGTACAGGTACGTCCTCTTTAAGTGCCCAGCCGTGGGTCGCGGTAGCGACCCGGTCCGAAGCTCCGTGACCGCGGGACCCGCGGACCCGATCACCGTTGGAGTCCCGCGATCGGTCCCCGGAGCAGAAGAACGGGGAGAGCTGTGTGTAAACACGGCTTCCCCGTTCTTCACTGTGGCGCCGTCATCGATCGTGTGTTCCCTTTTATAAGGAAACACAATCAATGACGTCACACCTACAGCCACACCCCCTACAGTTAGAAACACAGATGAGGTCACACTTAACCCCTTCAGCGCCCCCTTGTGGTTAACTCCCAAACTGCAATAGTCATTTTCACAGTAAACAATGCATTTTTTGCTGTGAAAATTACAATGGTCCCAAAAATGTGTCAAAATTGTCCGAAGTGTCCGCCATAATGTCGCAGTCATGAAAAAAATCGCTGACTGCGATTTTAGTAGTAAACATTTATTTTTTTTATAAAAATGCAATAAAACTATCCCCTATTTTGTAAACGCTATAAATTTTGCGCAAACCAATCGATAAACGATTATTGCGATTTTTTTTTACCAAAAATAGGTAGAAGAATGCGTATCGGCCTAAACTGAGGGAAAACATTTTTTTTATATATTTTTGGGGGATATTTATTATAGCAAAAAGTAAAAAATATTGCATTTTTTTTCAAAATTGTCGCTCTATTTTTGTTTATAGCGCAAAAAATAAAAACCGCAGAGGTGATCAAATACCACCAAAAGAAAGCTCTATTTCTGGGGAAAAAAAGGATTCCAATTTTGTTTTGGAGCCACGTCGCACGACCGCGCAATTGTCAGTTAAAGCGACGCAGTGCTGAATCGCAAAAAGTCCTCTGGTCTTTGACCAGCAATATGGTCCGTGGGTTAAGTGGTTAATAAACATTTTCCCCCAAGATTCACAGACATTTTTAGCAGTGTGAAAATGTTGGGTGATAGTTCTGTGAATCTCCCATTTAGTACACTGTAGTTTTCTGCATGCAGTACTGTTAATCCTCCACTAGATGTCGCCGGTGCGGGACGCGCATTAGCAGGTAGTCTCCCCCATCTGTCCGTACCTCCACATAGATGTCAGCAGGTCCTCTCTAGGTGAGCTCCATTCTGACATCTCCCAGTCCTCCTGACCTTCCTCACTTTCTCCAGCAGAGGTCCCCATAGCCCAGGCAGCCCCGGCTGGTGTGAATGCGTTTTTTTTTTTTTTTTTATCTGGTTGCTACGTGATCTCTTTTTCAATGAAAAGACGTTTCTAAGCTGCAATAACAGTTTCATCCCCAAAGCAACAGAAACGCCGAGTGACCACACCTCCACCGGCCAGAACAGGTCCTCCTGGGTCACCCTGCCAGCAGATCGCTCACCTGGGCCAGCATGAGCACCTAGCACACCTGCACCCAGGGCACCTTGGCATTTGGGGGTGGGCAGGGAGGACTGTACTCATGACTGATCCTGGGCTGCTGTGACCCCCACTGATGGCTCCTGCTGACAAGTGGCTTGGTGGACCCATGGTGCCACAAGGATGGACTGCAATGAGGAGACCTCACCTAGGACCATCATGGACCAGAAGGACTGCTGTGCTGATGCTGCTGCTGGCCCTGGTGTCAGCTCTGCAGCACCCCACACAAGGTAAGGGGGGCAGATTTACTGCCAAAGCAAAAAAAAAAAAAAAAAAAAAAGGTTCCTCTGCCATACTGCACCATCCTTAGATCTAGAAGAAAGGGGGCACCCTAGCAGTAAAACACCATGATACCCTATGCCTACCCTTCAGATCTAATCATGTGTGAGATGGGTTAATGAGCTGTGCCATGCTGCCAGGATGGCAGCTGATGTATGCAAATCCTGGAGGTCTTTTAGAAGCCAATACAGTCATAATATTGATTTATGTGAAAAAAATATTTATGGGGTGTTCAGCTAGCATTGGGGCTAGGGGCCTTGGACTGATCACCATGATGTGGGTTACCTAGCATTGCCATGCTGCCTGGCTGGCACTTGATTTATGCAAATGTTTCATAGAAGAGAATACAGTCTCATTTTTGAGTAGGTGTGTCTTTTTTATTATAATATTTATTGTGTGTTTAGATATCGATTTAATTTATCAATGGCCTAGGGGGTCCTGAACTGATCACCTGGATGTGGTATACTATGGCATGATGCCTAGCTGGCAGTTGAATGCAAATCCTAAATTCTCTGAGGTCTATAGAAGGGAATACAGTCACATTATTGATCTATATAAAGAAAAAAATATGTATTGTGTGTTCAGATATCAATTTTATATATCAATGGCCTAGGGGGTCCTGAACTGATCACCTGCATATGGTAAGGTATGATGTGGGTTCATTATAAGTGCCATGCTGCCTGGCTGGCACTTGATTTATGCAAATGTTACATAGAAGAGAATACAGTCTCATTTTTGAGTAGGTGTGTCTTTTTTATTATAATATTTATTGTGTGTTTAGATATCAATTTAATTTATCAATGGCCTAGGGGGTCCTGAACTGATCACCTGGATGTGGTATACTATGCCCTGATGCCTAGCTGGCAGTTCAATGCAAATCCTAAATTCTCTGAGGTCTTTATAGAAGGGAATACAGTCACATTATTGATCTATATGCAAATAAAATATGTATTGCGTGTTCAGATATTCATTAATATATCAATGGCCTAGGGGGCCCTGAACTGACCACCTGCATATGGTAAGGCATGATGTGGGTCCATTAGAAGTGCCATGCTACCTGGCTGCCACTTTATTTATGCAAATGTTTTATACAGTCTCATTATTGAGTAGGTGTGTCTTTTTTATTATAATATTTATTTTGTGTTCAGATATCAATTTAATATATCAATGGCCTAGGTCAAAGGGGGTCCCAAACTGATCACCCAGCATATAGTATGGCATGATGCCTAGCTGGCAGTTGAAGTATGCAAATGTGGGAGCCTCTGAGGCCTTCATAGAAGAAAATTCAGTCACGTTATTGATTTATATTAATAAAATATTTATTGGGTTTAATTAACAATTTAATATATCAATGGCCCTGGGGTTCTGAACCAATCACCTGCATATGGTTTGGCGTGATGCCTAGCTGGGAGTCTTTATAGAAGAGCATACAGTCACATTATTGATCTATATGAAAATAAAATATTTATTGTGCGTTCAGATATCAATTTAATATTTCATTGGCCTAAGGCAGGGGTGTCCAAACTTTCTAGAAAGGGCCAGTTTACTGTCCTTCAGACTGTGCCCTGTGAAAGTAAACAATGCCCGATCTTTGGTATTAGCAGGAGAAATAGTTGGAGTCAGTGGGAGGCATAGTGGCCCATTCTTGTTGTCAGTGGAATGAATTATGCCCCATTGTTGGAGTCATTGGAAGGAATAGTGCCCCATCATTGGTGTCAGTGGAATGAATTATGCCCCATTGTTGGAGTCATTGGAAGGAATAGTGCCCCATCATTGGTGTCAGTGGAACAAAAAGTGCCCAAATGTTGGCGTCAGAGGCAGGAAAGATGCCTCAAGGGCCGGATAAAGGCAAGCAAAGGGCCACATTCGGCCTCAGGGCCGCAGTTTGGAGACCCCTGGTCTAAGGGGTCCTGAACTAACCACCTGCATATGGTATGGCATGATGCCTGCCTGCCACTTGATGTTTGGGGCCACTGAGGTCTTTATAGAAGAGAATACAGTCACATGATTTATGTGAATACAATTTTTAATGTGGTTCAGATATCAGTTTTATTGATTATTAGCATAAAAATATTTATTGTGTTTGGATACCAATTTATTATATCATTGGCCTAGGGGCCCTAAACGAATCACCTGCATTGGGGAATGGCATGATGTGGGTTAGTAAGTGGTGCCATGCTGCCAGGCCTGATGTATGTAAATGTTAGAAGGGAATACAGTCACATTTATTAAGTTGATGTGTAATTTTTTATTATAATATTGATTGTGCAAACAGATATCAATATGTAGTGACCTAGGGGCCCTGAACAGATTGCCAGCATATGTGCCATGTAAGGCAGTGGGCATCTAAGCCCCCATCCCCCTTCATAAGCAGGTATGCATTCAGACACACTCCCAGAAAATCCATAAAAATTCAGTCTGTGATGATGAATGGAGGTTGGCTGTATAATTAAATGGTATCTGAGCTGTTGTTTTGTTTTGTTTGTATTAACATTGAGGAATGACATTGTTGCCACCTGCCAGACAGGTTCATCACTGAATGTTACATTGTATCCCCAACACAAGCTGGAGGATTTCCAGGCGGCCCGTTATATGACACAGAGCTGGTTCAGGGAGAAATCGTACTGTGATTGCTGAAATGATATTATTACATTTGTGTGACTTGCAGTGTAAATTGTATTTCTGAATCCCACTCTACGTAATACACATTTATGGTTCAGGTGATAGGCAATGAAATCATCAACTGTGCAAATAGTCATTGAAACCTGTTTTGTTCTATAATGTTTAGGGGGGACAACTTGCTATAGATCTAGTTGTCTTCTGGAGCGGCCCCTGATTTTACCAAGTGGTCACATATACAGGGCCGCCATCAGGGGGGTACAGGCAGTACACCTGTAAGGGTCCCCAGGGCCCCAGACGGCAACCCCCCCTTTTTTTTATAAAAAAAAATACATTTATATATATATATATATATATATATATATATATATATATATATATATATATATATATATATATATATACAGTGAGGAAAATAAGTATTTGAACACCCTGCTATTTTGCAAGTTCTCCCACTTGGAAATCATGGAGGGGTCTGAAATTGTTATCGTAGGTGCATGTCCACTGTGAGAGACATAATCAAAAAAAAAAATCCAGAAATCACAATGTATGATTTTTTTAACTATTTATTTGTATGATACAGCTGGAAATAAGTATTTGAACACCTGAGAAAATCAATGTTAATATTTGGTACAGTAGCCTTTGTTTGCAATTACAGAGGTCAAACGTTTCTTGTAGTTTTTCACCAGGTTTGCACACACTGGAGGAGGGATTTTGGCCCACTCCTCCACACAGATCTTCTCTACATCAGTCAGGTTTCTGGGCCGTCGCTGAGAAACACGGAGTTTGAGCTCCCTCCAAAGATTCTCTATTGGGTTTAGGTCTGGAGACTGGCTAGGCCACGCCAGAACCTTGATATGCTTCTTACAGAGCCACTCCTTGGTTATCCTGGCTGTGTGCTTCGGGTCATTGTCATGTTGGAAGACCCAGCCTCGACCCATCTTCAAAGCTCTAACTGAGGGAAGGAGGTTGTTGCCCAAAATCTCGCAATACATGGCCCCGGTCATCCTCTCCTTAATACAGTGCAGTCGCCCTGTCCCATGTGCAGAAAAACCCCCCCAAAGCATGATGCTACCACCCCCATGCTTCACAGTAGGGATGGTGTTCTTGGGATGGTACTCATCATTCTTCTTCCTCCAAACACGGTTAGTGGAATTATGACCAAAAAGTTCTATTTTGGTCTCATCTGACCACATGACTTTCTCCCATGACTCCTCTGGATCATCCAAATGGTCATTGGCAAACTTAAGACGGGCCTTGACATGTGCTAGTTTAAGCAGGGGAACCTTCCGTGCCATGCATGATTTCAAACTATGACGTCTTAGTGTATTACCAACAGTAACCTTGGAAACGGTGGTCCCAGCTCTTTTCAGGTCATTGACGAACTCCTCCCGTGTAGTCCTGGGCTGATTTCTCACCTTTCTTAGGATCATTGAGACCCCACAAGGTGAGATTTTGCATGGAGCCCCAGTCCGAGGGAGATTGACCGTCATGTTTAGCTTCTTCCATTTTCTAATGATTGCTCCAACAGTGGACCTTTTTTCACCAAGCTGCTTGGCAATTTCCCCGTAGCCCTTTCCAGCCTTGTGGAGGTGTACAATTTTGTCTCTAGTGTCTTTGGACAGCTCTTTGGTCTTGGCCATGTTAGTAGTTGGATTCTTACTGATTGTATGGGGTGGACAGGTGTCTTTATGCAGCTAATGACCCCAAACAGGTGCATCTAATTTAGGATAATAAATGGAGTGGAGGTGGACATTTTAAAGGCAGACTAACAGGTCTTTGAGGGTCAGAATTCTAGCTGATAGACAGGTGTTCAAATACTTATTTGCAGCTGTATCATACAAATAAATAGTTAAAAAATCATAAATTGTGATTTCTGGAATTTTTTTTGGGGATTATGTCTCTCACAGTGGACATGCACCTACGATGACAATTTCAGACCTCCAAGTGGGAGAACAAAGTGGGAGAGCAAAATAGCAGGGTGTTCAAATACTTATTTTCCTCACTGTATATATATATATATATATATATATATATATATATATATATATATATAATTTTTTTTTTATTAAAGGGCTCAGAGGTCCCCAGGGCCCCATGTGGCAACCCCCCCTTTTTTTTATTTATTTTTTATAAATATATATTTTTTTGTTTGTTTATATATTTTTTTTTTATTATTAAAAGGCCCAGAGGTCCCCAGAGGCAACATCCCTTTTTTTTATGTATTTTTTTTTATAAATGTTTATATATGTTTATTTTTTTTTATTATATTTTATATATATTTTTTTCTTTATTTCTTCTTTTTTTTTGTAAAGGCCCCCCCCCCCCCACTTCTCAATTTCAGGCGGCAGCACCCCCCCCCTGGTTCTGTGCTCCAGGGGGCCCATGCCTGGAGCTGTGTAAGGGGCCCCAAAATTCCTGATGGCTGCCCTGCACATATATCAGATATTATATGTAGTACTACAGGAGACTGGGGGCATGTTGGGCTGTACTTACACTAGACATGGTTGCCTTGTACCCTGCTTGAGTATGATTATCCCTACTTCTCCTCTGGTCATATTGTGCCAGGCAGTGGCGGCTGGTGCTCAAAATTTTTGGGGGGCACAAACAAACTGAAAAAAAAAACTATCAATTGCAGCCACTGTACCCATCAAATGCAGCTGCTGTGCCAAACGCAGCTACTGTGCCATCAAACGCAGCCACTGTACCCATAAATTGCCGCCACTGTGCCATCAAACGCAGCCACTGCACCCATCAATTGCCGCCAGTGTGTCCCATCAGATGCTGCCAGTGTGCCCATCAATTGCTGCTACTGTGCCCCATCAGATGCTGCCAGTGTGCCCATCAATTTCCGCTACTGTGCCCCATCAAATGCTGCCAGTGTGCCCATCAATTGCTGCTACTGTGCCTCATCAGATGCTGCCAGTGTGCCCATCAATTGCTGCTACTGTGCCCCATCAGATGCTGCCAGTATTTGATGCTACTGTGCCCCATCAAAGAGAAATATGCTGCTCAGGTGTCAAATCTTCAAAATAATTGCTTCTCCCATAACCATGGATGCAATGCATGTGAGATGCAAAACAAAAGAACGGATTCTTCTGGACAGCCGCACTCCGAATAAAAATTGTCTTTATTATAAATCCAAATAGAAAAACAGCACTACATGTCACAGCACACCGGCAGAGCTGACGCATTTCACACTATACTTAGTGTTTAATCATAGCTTGTGCCCCATCAGATGCTGCCAGTGTGCCCATCAATGGCCGCTACTGTGCCCCATCAGATGCTGCCAGTGTGCCCATCAATTGCCTCTACTGTGCCCCATCTGATGCTGCCAGTGTGCCCATCAATTGCCGCTACTGTGCCCTATCAGATGCTGCCCAGCACTAACCTGTCTCGGAGCAGGTCAGTGGCGGTCTCCTGCACATCCTCCATGTCTTCTTCTGTCCTCTCTCAGGCATCCAATCACAGCGCCTGATGTTTCAGCCAATCAGGTGACTGGTAACAGACCCGGCAACCTGATTGGCTGAGAGACATATTCAGTGTTAGCAAAGCGAATTCCTTTGCTTTGCTAACACACAGCTGAGTGAACAGCGAACGCCTAGCATGGCGCCCGCTGTTCACATTTTTGGGCGCCTATTAGAGCCTCCAGCTCTAATCAGGCACTTCCAAAAAACACCCCACCACTATAATTCAGGTGCCCGGGGCCCAAAAAGGGGCCAGACACCTGAATAGGGGGGGTGTCAGCAGCGACCATAGATAGATTCCTGCATTGCATGAATCTATCTATGGTGATTAGAGCGGTGCAGGAGAGAGGGTGTGGCCATGGGCGTCCGCTCCATAGGGCAAGGAAGGGTGGTCGCCCCCCCCTGGAATCGCCAGGAGCAGGGCTGGACTGGCCCTGGGGCCGCTTTAAGCACTGCAGTGCTCTCCTCCCTCTGTCCTCGGTGCTTGTATTGTATGTCACAGAGCTGGGTCTGTGTGCAAGGTCCCGCCCCCCTAGTTCGGCTCCTCTGATAGTCTTCTAGTGTTCCACATGAGGTTGGGAAG
Organism: Rana temporaria; assembly: GCF_905171775.1. NCBI lineage: Eukaryota > Metazoa > Chordata > Amphibia > Anura > Ranidae > Rana > Rana temporaria. The sequence continues at coordinate 29,598,555 of NC_053499.1, read as the reverse complement.
GTATCAGCGCTTTCCTGATTCAGTCTGCATGTATACAACTTTCCCTCTCCTAGACAGTCTTCTCTCCCCCTCTCCAGCCATTTCTATCCTGCTTTCACTTTCACAGTGTCCCGATGTTTGTGGGAGATCACCACCTCGCCCCCCCCCCCCCTCCCCCAGCCTCCTGTTATCTCTCCCTGCTTTAGACAATCTATTCCTGCTCTGTATAGTGACCCCCCCCCCCTCCTCTCCTGTGCTCTTCTCTCGGACCCCCTCCTCCCTACCTGCACAGCAAAACGGAGTGATGTTTTCTCCTGTCTCTGTGCTGCTGAACCTGCCTCTATTCAGCCCAGCCAACAGGTAATAACAGTGACACTTTCAGGCTTCATATCACTGCTAATTGTGAAGACAAGACAAATGTTATTTCAGATTCTATTTTTAGTAGGGGCCCATTCACAAGGGGTGCAAACATGCATCTCCCATGCAGGGCTGGCATTTATCAGCAGGGGGGTACATAGGTGTTGTGCACATCCCTGTGTCATCACCCCATTCATATCTACTAGGACGTGAGTCTGCATGGACACAGCCTATGTATCCTAATATGACATGCAGGTGAGGGTCCCTATAGAAGTGAATGGGACGCTGGCACAGAGATGGCACACAATGACCATATATCCCTGTGCTGATAAGAGAGGACACAGGACACACATGTCTGCACCACATGTGAATGGGCCCTAAAGAATTAGTGTGCACGGAGGCTTAGTGAGCTCCCCAGGCATACGAAGACAGGAGCTACTAAACCTGCCCATTGATGGATGGAAATGTAACGGCTTCAGCAAGGACCGGACAATTTTCAATCCTTCTGTAGTCATTCTTGCTAAAGAGACATCAATTTAATGATTAACTTCTCTCAAGCCAGCAGAAATGTTTCTTTAGATTTGTAGCTCCGACATAGATGTCTCAGCGGAAAGGGTTCCCTTACCCACCTTAGTTGTGTGGATTGGGGGATCCATTCAATTTTTCAGACAAAAATAAAAACGTTTCATCTATGGCCAGCCTCCAGCTTACCATATGTTATACAATCTGATTGTACAATATCTTTTGGATCTACCACCAACTATGTAGTACAAAGGCCTGCCTGATTGGATACTGCTTAAATGAATTGTTTAGGTTGTCCATATATTACATCGTTTTTGTAAATGTAAAGGAGATTGTGCAGAGATTGTACAATCAGATTGTATAGTGTATGCTATACCTACAGTATAGTGTTCTTGTGCATGAGTACTAACAGTGACAAATGTTTTCCCTGTTATCTTTATTCTCACCTATGCAGATTTGTTTGCCCAGGAACTTGGTCTTTGTGTCTAGGGTTGCACCAATACCTGTTTTGTACCAACAATACTTGTGCTCAAGTACTCGCTGATACCAGTTGCCAATACCTTTGCGGTGCGATTTGAGCCCATACGAAATGACTGGGCTTAAATCGCACTGTAAAGAATCACATGTGATTTGAACAGGAATGTGGTGCGATTCCTGTCTGAATCATATGTGGTTTCCTGCACCACTCCTGTGTGAACCCCGGCTGAAGTCATTATGACAAGACAGGGTTAACACAGGAGCGGTGTGAGAAAGAGCATGTGATTCAGACAGGAATCGCACCACATTCCTGTTCAAATCACATGTCATTCTTTACAGTGCGATTTAAGCCCAGTCATTTCGTATGGGCTCAAATCGCACCGCAAAGGTATTGGCAACTGGTATCGGCGAGTACTTGAGCACAAGTATTGTTGGTACAAAACAGGTATTTGTGCAACCCTAGTGTGTACCCAGCTTTAGACAATGTGTCCGTAGACTACAGAGTTGTAGCCTACAGCATAGTTTCTAGTTGTCCCTTATTTAGAGTGCCTGTCCCTCTTCTGAAATCAAATCCATTTGTCCCTCATTCCAAAAAAGGTTCCTCTTTTAGACCTTAAATAAATATACAATATAGTGATATTTAGTCAAGGGAAAGGGGTGCTGTGTAATATAAAGGGGTCCAGTGTTGCAGGGTGCTGTGTAACGTAAAGGGGTCCAGTGATGCAGGGTGCTGTGTAATGTAAAGGGGGCCAGTGATGCAGGGTGCTGTGTAATGTAAAGGGGGCCAGTGATGCAGGGTGCTGTGTAACGTAAAGGGGTCCAGAGGTGCAGGGTGCTGTGTAATGTAAAGGGGGCCAGTGATGCAGGGTGCTGTGTAAGGTAAAGGGGTCCAGAGGTGCAGGGTGCTGTGTAATGTAAAGGGGTCCAGTGATGCAGGGTGCTGTGTAATGTAAAGGGGGCCAGTGATGCAGGGTGCTGTGTAACGTAAAGGGGGCCAGTGATGCAGGGTGCTGTGTAATGTAAAGGGGGCCAGTGATGCAGGGTGCTGTGTAATGTAAAGGGGTCCAGAGGTGCAGGGTGCTGTGTAATGTAAAGGGGTCCAGTGATGCAGGGTGCTGTGTAATGTAAAGGGGGCCAGTGATGCAGGGTGCTGTGTAACGTAAAGGGGGCCAGTGATGCAGGGTGCTGTGTAATGTAAAGGGGGCCAGAGGTGCAGGGTGCTGTGTAATGTAAAGGGGGCCAGTGATGCAGGGTGCTGTGTAACGTAAAGGGGGCCAGTGATGCAGGGTGCTGTGTAATGTAAAGGGGGCCAGTGATGCAGGGTGCTGTGTAATGTAAAGGGGGCCAGTGATGCAGGGTGCTGTGTAATGTAAAGGGGGCCAGTGATGCAGGGTGCTGTGTAATGTAAAGGGGGCCAGTGATGCAGGGTGCTGTGTAATGTAAAGGAGGCCAGAGGTGCGGTTGTGGAGACAAAAGACATATTAAAAAGATGCAGGGGGCACAGTGGGGTGTTTTTTACATTTTAACATGGGAGGGGGGTCGCTTCTAACACCCGCCAGCGGTCAAAGAAAGGGTAAAATGCGACTGTGTATTGCTGCTGCCGAAGCGCCCCCCCCTGAAAATATTTCAGCGGACGCCCATGGGTGTGGCGCTCCTGCGCCCTTTATGGACGCACCGCCACTGGTGCCAGGCCCAAGCATGGTCATGTCTTAACCTCTGCCCGCCAGATTACAGTGATCCTTTTTTCTTTTCTTCTGAGGATGTGGTTTGTTTGCTAAGGAATACAAACTGTAAGATCTTTGCACACCTTTTGTTTGGATACAATTGGAATGTATTTAGCTGATTTAAACTGAAAGTTCAGTTGATCTTTGACAACATAATACTTGAAAAAGTAAGATTTGATTCTGTTAAATGTTAAAGCGGAACTAAACCCATCGATTAACAGTTTAAAAAAACAGTTACATTCCCGGCATCCCATTATATTTGCCTGTGCTCTCAACCAAACAGTCAAACTATCAAATGGCTGGTGTATTAACCAGGGCTGATCCTAGGATCACAGGCGCCTGGGGGCAGAAATATTTCTGGCGCCCCCACATGGGCGTGGTCATTTTACTAACTCCTCCCCTTTACACATGTTTCTATGGCAACGACACAGTCTGCCCTTCTTCAGTTTAAAAAACTGAATGAGAAAAGATACACTGTTCACAATTTAGGCAACACAAATAAATACCGTATATACTCGAGTATAAGCCGAGTTTTTCAGCACATTTTTTTTATGCTGAAAATGCCCCCCTCGACTTATACTCGAGTCACTTTTTTGCGCCTGATCTCCCAGACTTTGGGGACCCGGTACCGGCCGGTTGTAGGTCCTCTGGACCCCAAACTGGCACACATGTAGCCCCATTTCTCCTCTATAAGTGTGCAAAGTTTGTTGTCTGGGGGACCTACGGCCGGGGAGCACCGATTATTCAAATCCGGGCACCCCTTCCATAGACTCCCATGTTAAATGGTCATTTCTCCGGTGACTTTGGGGACTCTTTACCGGCCGGCCGTAGGTCTCCTGGACCTGGAAGTTGGCACACATGTATCCCCTTTTCTTCTCTACAAGTGTGCAAAGTTTGTTGTCTGGGGGACTTACGACTGGGGAGCACCGATTTTTTTCAAACCCGGGCACCCCTTCTATAGACTCCAATGTTAAATGTCAGTCTAGTCATGGGCACAGTGAGGCATGGGCACAGTGAGGCATTGACATGGACACAGTGAGGCAAAGTGAGGCATGCAGATGGACACCCTAGGTTTATACTCGAGTCAATACGTTTTACCATTTTTTTTTGTGGTAAAATTAGGTGCCTCGGTTTATATTCGGGTCGGCTTATACGCGAGTATATACGGTACTCTACAATTACATAGTGTACACAAGAGACATAATAGGGGTTATATATGAAAGACAAATCCACTTTGCACTAGCAGTGCACTTGGAAGTGCAGTCGCTGTAGATCTGAGAGGGGACATGCAAGGGAAATAAAAAACAGCATTTTTACTTGTACATGATTGGATGATAAAATCAGCAGAGCTTCCCCTAATTTCGGAGCTTCCCCTCAGATCCACAGCGATCTACAGAGACTGCACTTTCAAGTGCACTTGCAGTGCAGAGTGGATTTCCTTTTAGTAAATCAACCCCAATGCTTCTATGTCAGACATCAGAAATTGGTAGACTGCAGTCCAGCTTCAGACAAAGTGACAGTTTTTTACCTGTATTGCCAGCCAGTCCTGTCGTCCCTCTCCCCCGCAGTCATTGGTTGCTAGGACTGATGGCATCCTAACAATCAATTAGGTCTAATGCGTGCCCTGGAGGAAGTGGAACTTCCTCTGTCCAGACCCGCAGCCTGCTCTGCCTTTTGGCTTTCACTCTTTAGCTGCCTGGTGCTAAAAGGTGTAGGGATACTCTGATGGGGACAACTGACGTAAGGGGACTCTGATTTAGACATATAGGGCCAGATTCACAAAGGTTAGCGGATCTTTAGATCCGTGTAACCTATGTGTTTTAAGATCCGCCCTCGCAAGTTTGTGAGGAAAGTGTCAAATTCACAACACACTTACCTCCAAACTTGCGACGGCGGATCCTAACTCCCCCAGCGGAATTCAAATTCCGCAGCTAGGGGAGTGTCATATTTAAATCAGGCGCGCTCCCGCGCCGATTTAAATACGCATGCGTCGTCCGGGGAATTTCCCGGCGTGCATTGCTCCCACTGACGTCAATAGGACGTCAGTGGTTGCGACGTGAGCGGGACTTGCGACGCGCGTGTTCGTGAATCGGCGTACGCAAACGACGTAGGAAATTTCAAAATCGACGCGGGAACGACGGCCATACTTAACAATACTTACCCCTGCTTTTAGCATGGGTAAGTATACGACGGGTACCGCGCTACGGAAACGACGTAAGAACACTGCGTCGGGTCCGCGTACGTTCATGAATTTCGCGTATCTCGCTGATTTACATATTATTCAGTGTAAATCAGCGGGAACGCCCCCGGCGCCATTTTTAAATCAAAAAAAAGATCCGACAGTGTAACACAGTGTGACACTGTCGGATCTCAGCCCTATCTATGCGTAACTGGTTCTATGAATCAGGTGCATAGATAGGACTAGTAAATATCCGAGATACGATGGTGTATCTGAGATACACCGTCGTATCTCTTTTGTGAATCTGGCCCATAATCTAAGGGGCACTCTGATGGTGACACCTAATGTAAGGGAGCACTCTGATGGGGACATCTGATAAAAGGGGGCACTCTGATGGTGATACCTGATGTAAGGGGGCACTCTGGAGACATCTGATGTAAGGGGGCACTCTGATGGTGACATATGATGTAAGGGGGCACTCTGATAGGGACATCTGATAAAAGGGGCACTCTGATGGTGACATCTGATGTAAGGGGGCACTCTGGAGACATTTCATGTAAGGGGGCATTCTGATGGTGACATATGATGTAAGGGGGCACTTTGATGGGGACATCTGATGTAAGGGGGCATTCTGATGGTGACACCTGATGTTAGGGGGCACTCTGATGGTGATGTATGATGTAAGGGGGCACTCTGATGGGGACATCTGATGTAAGTGGGCACCTCATTTAGACATATAATCTAAGGGGGCACTCTGATGGGGACACCTGATATAAGAGGGTACTCTAATAGGAACACCTGATGTAAGGGGACTCTGATTTAGACATGTAATCTAAGGGGCACTCTGATGTACAGTACATCTGATATGGATAGGTCTAGGATGGGGGCGCACATGTGCTGTGACACCAGTGGGGATTAGGGACACCAGTACAGTTGACATGGATAGGCCTAGGTTGGGGGCACACATGTGCTGTGACCAGTGCCGATCCTGGCCTCCCTGGGGCCCTAAGCAATATGACATGTCACATTAAAGTTGAGAAGAGAAGTGGGGGGGGGGGGGGGCTGCTGAAAATCTGAAAATGACATATCACATTAAAGTTGAGGAGGCGGGGGGGGGGGGGGGGGGGTTGCTCTGCCGACAGTGACAAGTCACATTTAAGATTAAAGTTGAGAAGCGGGGAGGGGGTGTTCTGCTGTCGGAAATTACATCTTACATTAAAGTGAGATGTGGGGGGTGCTGACTTCTTACATCTTCTCCCATGCAGCCAGCGAGTTGAGAAGCGGGGTGAGAGGCCGAAAATGACTCCGAAAATGACTTCTCACCAGGCGGGGCCTCTAGTAATTTGGGGGGCCCTCTGCAGCTTTGTGGGGCCCTAAGCGGCTTACATAGTGAGCCTATAGGGCAGATCGGCCCTGGCTGTGACACCAGTAGAGATTAGGGACACCAGTACAGTTGACATGGGTAGCCCTAGGTTGGGGGCGAGCATGCGCTGCGACACCAGCGGGGATTAGGGACACCAGTAAAGCTGACATGGATAGGCCTAGGATGGGTGCACACAAGTGCTGTGACACCAGTACTGCACTTGCTGTCAATATCAGGCAGTGCAATCAGCATCATTGCCAAACAATTGCTGAAACAAACATAATGACATGATGAGCCACTCGGAGAAAGTGGTCAATGGATGAATTGTCGGACTTAGAAGATTTGAACTGAGATTAGACTTGTGATGCACATCTAAGCAGGAAACTGCCTGTATGTGTAATAAACACGGCTTTTCCCATGTACATATATATACGTATATATATATTGCAGATATCTGGTCCTTGCTCACTGATTTAATTGAACGCTATATGATATCACACAGCATGCTGGATGTTTTTTCCTCATTATCTACAGAAAGACGCCTCATGTGGTCTAAAGATCAGTTGGCGGTTTCTTGTTAACATCAATAAAAATGTTTGATGTGCGTAGAATTTTCTATGCAGTTATTCTTCACTAACACACATTGGGCTGCATTTTTCATATTTTGTTGATATCTCTTTGTGTATGATGCTGGGATAGGAACAATTTAGCAATGGGAATTGTATTGTCCATTCGAAAGTCTGACAACTCCCCCCAGTTAATCGCAGCTGCTGGCATGCATGCTGCAGTGCTGATTTATGTATTGTGACGGTGGGGGAAGTCCCTGCTGTCAGAATACAATAGCGCAGCAAGGGCGATCCCTGCGTCCTCATTGCTTGTGTGGATGCGTTGATCTGTCAGGTTCTTCTTCGTTTAACCTACTGGTTGAAGGGGAAAAAAAACTGTCTGTGAATACCTTGCTTAAATTTGTCTTTTGACATTAAAACCTTGTTCAGATCTATTGCCAGCAAACGCTGATGCAGTCCTGGTTTTCCAACACAACTGGTCATTAGTCCAGCTTCTGTTGAATATACAGCAGGACTTTCGGTACCGTGTATAATCAGCTTCAAGTGATTGTAAAGGAAAAAATTGTATTTAAAAAAAAATAAATAACAAACATGTCATACTTAGGCCTCTTTCAGTAATGTTCCGCCCCGTAAACCTCCGCTTGCTCAGCAGGGATCGCTCCGTTGATCCCCGCACACTGTTTAGGGACCGCCCTGTCTTTTCTCCGCTCCCCCCTATGGGGATCGGATGAACACGGACCGTCTGTCCGGGTCCATCCGATCCGATCCACAGACGGAAGGAAAAATAGAGTTTTCTTCCGTCTGCAGAATCGGATCATTGCGGAGGCGGGCGAGATCTGGTGTCGGGTGACATCCGCGATCTCATAGGAATCCGCAAACGGATGGATGAAAAAGCGGACATACGGTCCGCAGGTGTGAAAGGGGCCTAACCTGCTCTGTGTAGTGGTTTTGCACAGAGCAACCCCGATCCTCCTCTTTTTGGGTCCCCCGCTGGCGCTCTGGGCCCCTCCCCCTTGCCAAGTGCCCCCATAGCACGTCGCTTGCTGTGGGGACACTAGTGTGTGCTCATTCCTGAGCTGACTCTCTGCATCCATAGGACACAGAGAGCATGACTCAGCACCGCCCCCCTCCTTCTCACTGGCTGATGGCTCCGGCCCCTGTATCTCAGCCAATCAGGAGGGAGAGACCCAGGAGAGCCTCGGGTCTGGTTCACATCACTGGATCGAGATCGGGCTTAGGTAAGTACTGGGGGGGGGGGCTGCACACTGAAGGTTTTTTACCTTCATGCATAGAATGCATGAAGTTAAAAGACCTTCAGCCTTTACAACCACTTTAGGGACCTACCTACACAATTCAATCAATTCAGATCTAAAGGCTATTTCACAATCAAATTTAAAAATAATGGCCCGGATTCACAAAGCACTTGCGCCGACGTATCTCGAGATACGCCGCGTAAGTGCACATATGCGCCGGACTCAGAAACTAGGCTTCATCCGACCAACGCAACCTGCCTACGCAGGCGTAGAGTGGGCGCATATTTACGCTGGACGTATTTGGCGCTCCCATTGATTTTCTATTCACATATGCAAATGAGGGAGATACGCCGATTCACGAACGTACGTCCGTCTGACGCAGTGCGCATAAAGTAATACGCCCGGCGTAAAGTTATGCCCCATAAAGAAGGTGTAACTCAGCAGCATCCATGCAAAGGGCTGCACCAGGGAACACAAGTCGACGTATTTTATGTAGTTTACGTAGGACGTGAATATGACTAGGCGTAGGTTACGTTCACGCCGTAGGCAGTGATCCGACGTATCTTAGGCAGTTTTTCCGACGTGATTCTGAGATGCGCCCATGGGACGGCGCATACGCAGTTGGCAATACGTATCTGTCTGGGGCTCGGCCCATCATTTGCATGGGGTCACGCCTCATTAGCATGGCTCACGCCCACTTCCACTTATGCCGACTTACGCCTGAGAAACCCAGCGCAGATTTGGGAGGAAGTGCTTTGTGAATTCAGTGCTTGTCTTTCTGCGCTGCGTCGGCGTAGCGTAAAGGAGACACACTACGGCAGCATAATTATGCGCCAGTGTCTGTGAATCCGGGCCATAATGGCTACTAAAAGGTCTTCCAAGCAGGTTACTGAAAAACAAAAAAACAGACAAAGGTAGCTTTTTTAATTTGAATTTTTTTTTTTATTTCCTCATTTTGTTGCTTCAATAGTAGGCCTCCTAGTTGTGTGCCGGACTTGGCTGCTATCTAACTGGCTTCTTGTCATATCTCTATGGGGACGGTCAAAGCTTTACTGAAAAACACACAAGAGGGGTCAGTAAATTATTGTGTCATTACCTGATTATCATTACATCCAGTACGAGTGTGTGAAATATAAATAACATCTGTCATCAATCTGAACTGAGACTTGTATACCTGTGCCAAAATCCCGACTCTCTAAATCTGAGTTTCTGATTGGTAAGTTGTACTTGAGTTCCAGCCAACATTCATACTCTCTGAAATGCACGTAGGAACCCCAGCCTACCAGTGCAGGAATTGTCCTGTGCAGAAATAATGCATTCAGAGCCCTAGCCACCAAAGTCCCAAAAGCGATATATTGTTGTTTTTTTTTTGCATGTTTTTTACCAACTAGACCTTCTCTTTTGGTTGTCGCCATAGATGGTCAGGAAGTTATCCCGGTGATCTGACGATATGGTTCCGGCAATCGAGAAAGTTCCTGTAAAGACTGCGCAGGCGCAATCCTTGCCGACGGAAATCTCCGAACCACGGCCGGCATCCAGGGCGACGTGGAATTTGAGGAAAGTGGCCAGTCGGCCTCACGTCCTCGCTTCGCTCGGACGGCTTGCTCCGCCCGCTTGGCCTCCTGGCTCTTTTTTTAACATCCTCCAATCCACGAGGATGTTAAAGCGGGGGTTCACCCAAATTTTTTTTTAACATTACATTCAGCCGAGGTGTCAGAATGACAATCGGCTGTTTTTTTTTTTTATTTTATCCCCGTACATACCGTATTTTCACAGCCGATTGTCATTCTGACAACTCGGCTGAATGTAATGTTAAAAAATTTTTTTTTGGGTGAACCTCCACTTTAAGGAATGAGCCTGGATGCCGGCCGAGGTTCGGAGATTTCCGTCAGCAAGGATTGCGCCTGCGCAGTCCTTATAGGAACCATCTCGATAGGGGAACCTTAACGACAAGTCACCGGCAAGCCAATGATCTTGACCTAAGTTTTCATTTATTTTCTGTTTTAATAAAATTTTATTGAGACTTTTTCAAAGATACTGCAGGTTATGTACATTTCCAAACAACTAAACTGTTCAATACTTTTCCGGTTCAAAAATGTGTATTGAATTTTATGAAAAGAGGAAATCAAAACAGCCGTAACGCCCACGCAGGGGCTTAGACGTCAGAAAACAATAACTTGAATCCTGAAGCAGTGGATGTAACAAAACTGTGCAAACTCACAAACGCTACCGAAAGGTGTTGATAATTAGTGAGCAATGTAGCCCAAACGGTAAGGAGGGGGGTCATGGTCAGGGACGGGGGGAATGGGAAGGAGGAAAATGGGGGGGGGGGGGGATATTCCACAAGCAACTGCAACACTTCACATGGTGTTATGTCTAAGATACCAAATAAAAATCAGTGGAGGTGAGTGAATTGGTTAGTGAGAGCAGTGAATCCAGACAGTTCATGCTGAGCTGGACTTCACAAAGGATTAAAGCGGAGCTGTTGCTGTCCCTGGCAGAGTGCATTTGGTGTCACTCCACCTGTGACAGGATCCGGCGCTATACAGGAAGCAACAGCTTATGCGGCTCTGCTCCCCTGCAGCCACTTGCTTCCTCTATTGGCAACTTCAATTACAACACTGATGCTCTGGGATAGAGGGTCGGAAACCTGCGATCTGGGCTTGCCGACCCGCCATTCCAAATCAGGAGATCGTGGGCAACATCAGTGGGCTCCGCGGGCCACTTGCGGCCCCCCGGGCCACTGGTTGGGCACCCCTGTAGTAAGTTATCCTTTGGACCAAGTTTTTACTAGTCTACCAGTAGCACTGGGCAAATTGAATACACTATCATAATGTATCCCAGTCTACACTATGACCAGTGGAGCGTGTCTTCCATTACTCACTCACCTGTATGAATCAGGATTCTAGTTCTACCCCATAGGCTTAGAAGAAAATCTGTCCTGCTGGAACGCAGAAGTTTGTCTTCACAGTTGCTAATAACAAATGAGCATCCGATGTTTAACCGCTTCCATACTGGGCACTTACGCACCTTCCTGCCCAAGCCAATTTTCAGCTTTCAGCACTGTCGCACTTTGAATGACAATTGCGCGGTCGTGCTACACTGTACCCAAACAATTTTTTTATCATTTTGTTCCCACAAATAGAGCTTTCTTTTGGTGGTATTTGATCATCTCTGCGTTTTTTATTTTTTGCGCTATAAACAAAAGAAGAGCGACAATTTAAAAAAAAACACAATATTTTTAACTTTTTTATTTAATAAATATCAAATTTTTTTTCCTCAGTTTAGGCCGATACGTATTCTTCTACATATTTTTGGTAAAAAAAAATCGCAATAATCATATATTGATTGGTTTGCGCAAAAGTTATAGCGTCTACAAAATAGGTGATAGATTTATGGCATTTTTATTTTATTATTTTTTTTACTAGTATTGGCGGCGATTTGCGATTTTTTTTACTGTCACCGTGACATTGCGGGGAACACATCGGACACTTTTGACACGTTTTTGGGACCATTCACATTTATACAGCGATTAATGCTATAAATATGCATTAATTACTGTGTAAATGTGACTGGCAGGGAAGGGGTTAACCACTAGGGGGCAAGGAAGGGGTTAATATGTGTCCTAAGATGTGTTATAACTGTAGGGGGGAGGGGACTCTCAAGGGGAGGAGACCGATGTGTGTTCCTCTGTACTGGGAACACACATTGGTCTCCTCACCGCTGACAGGAGGTGGATCTGTGTGTTTACACAGATCCACACTCCTGCCGTGATTACCGACAATCGCGGGCACCCGGCGGCAATCGCGGCCGCCGGGTATCCGCTGCGGGAACGTAGGACGTCATATGACGTCCACCCGGGTCGAGAAGGGGTCCCTGCCGCCGTAATTTCACAATGAGGCGGTAGGGAAGTGTTTAAAATGTTGGCTTATCTGAACTGTATTGTTTGAAAACCAAGTACTTTTAATTGAAATGTCCCTGTATGCCCCCCCATTGGTACTCTAGACTTATAGCTAGATTCAGAAAGATGTACGCCGGCGTATCAGTAGATACGCCGACGTAACTCTGAATCTGCGCCGTCGTAAGTTTAAGTGTATTCTCAAACTGAGATACACTTAAACCTAGCTAAGATACGACAGCCTGCGCCGTCGTATCTTAGGGTGCAATATTTAGGCTGGCCGCTAGGTGGCGCTTCCGTTGAGTTCGGCGTAGAATATGTAAATGCCTACATACGCCGATTCACGAACGTACGTGCGCCGGTCGCAGTAAAGATACGCCGTTTACGTAAGGCGTTTTCCGGCGTAAAGTTATTCCATCAAATAGCTGGCCTAGTCAATGTTAAGTATGGCCGTCGTTCCCGCGTCGAAATTTGAAAATTTTACGTGGTTTGCATAAGTCGTCCGTGAATAGGGCTGGACGCAATTTACTTTCACGTCGAAACCAATACGTCCTTGCGGCGTACTTTGGAGCAATGCACACTGGGATATGTACACGGACGGCGCATGCGCCGTTCGTAAAAAACGTCAATCATGTCGGGTCACAAGTAATTTACATAAAACACGCCCCCCACATTCTCATTTGAATTAGGCGCGCTTACGCCGGCCCATTCACGCTACGCCACCGTAACTTAGGAGGCAAGTGCTTTGTGAATACAGCACTTGCCTCTCTGACTTACGGCGGCGTGGTGTAAATGCCATACGCTACGCCTGCCTAACGCTGCGCCCGCCTACCTGAATCCAGCTACTAGTAAATAAGATAAAACTCGGGCATCCACGAAGCAGCCATTCATAAGAGCTCTCAGAGCGTGTTACTGAAATCATTGTTCTAACAGAGATCTATGGACCTATTCCAAAGGTCGTGCACCTGCGTTCAATGGGCATGATTGACTTTAGAGGCAAATATCTTCAGTAAAATACATCAGCCAGCAGGTAGTCAGCGGAGACTGCCAGGAGCAGTAAATCAGTTTGTTTAAAGCCAGTCTCCATGGAGATGGAATACAGAACACTCCATCCCGTCCCATTGTCTTCACAGCGCACCTTCCCTTCACAGACAAGACAATGCCCAATCCCAATGTCATTATTCACACACCCGTTTCTAATTACAAGATGTGCTCATTAATCTAAACATAAGTTATGGCTGTAATATATTATTTGAGGGTAGGAATTATAGAGTGAAAATATAATACAAACAGTTATTAGAAAAATTCGAAAATTTGGTATTAATGTATAAAAGTCAAATATAAATAGATAGATAGATAAAGATACGAGAGATACTATCTATCTATCTATCTATCTATCTATCTATCTATCTATCTATCTATCTATCTATCTATCTATCTATCTACCTATATGTAAAAAAGAAAGTGCACACTAAAACCCAAAAGAACCCAAAGTGCACTTCCCGGCGCCAAAAATAATAATTGTCTGTAAGTGAGATTCCAAAAAAGGAATAAAGAAATAATTGTCCAATAATTGAATAAATAAATAGATCAGTATCACAGTCTAATCAGTATAATGTGATAAAAGGTGCAGCAGCTGTTTAAAATAAATGACAATTTTCTATTTCTTTATAGATGATTTTTTTATCATCACATATAACCAAACCTGGATCATAAAATGATAAAACAGCGCTAAAAAAAATGGATAAAGTCCAAAATCAAATGTATAAAAATTGGATAAATGATGAAGATTCCAAAAGTAATTGCGTGGATCAAAGTTCATACAGTGGTAAGTGCTTCTAGGGTTGAAACTACTATTTCAACCCTAGGAGCACTTACCACTGTCTACCTATATATCTATCTATGTGGGCAACATGTTGTGGACACGGGACCACCAATTACAGTATATGAGCTTTTTGGACATTCCATTCCAAAACCATGGGCACAAATGTGGGATTGGCCCCCTTCATGGCTATAACAGCCAGCACTTCTTTGGGAAGGCTTTATACAATGTTTTTGAGTATGTCTATGGGGATTCGTTGTTATTTTGCCAAAAGTGTCTTTTTATGATTTTGGATGCTAATAGCCCACAATTATGGCTCCAAATTACCCAAAGGTCTTCAAGTAGGGTTGAGGTCAGGGCTCTGTGTAGGACACTCAAGGTCCTCATCACCAGACTCATCAAACCTTGGCTTTATAGATTTGGCTTTATACATCGGGGTATAGTCATGCTGGACCAGAAGGGCCTGCTCCGAAATTGTTGCTACAGAGTTGAAAGAGCACATTAGTCTAAAATGTATTTTTTTGCTGTAGTATTAAACGGGTTGTATCCTATGCATTAATGCATCCTATGCATTAAGGTGAAAAAACATGTGGCAATCACAAGCCCCCCGTTTTACTTACCTTAGTCAGTTCACCTGCTCAGCTCGTCCCCAGCATCCTCTTCTCCACGGAGTCTCGCCATTGATTGGATTGATTGATAGCAGCGCAGCCATTGGCTCCCTCTGCTGTCAATCAAATGCAATGACGCAGCCGCCGGGGGGCGGGACCGAGTCATACACTTGGCATCTATGGACCCCGATAGTATGACACGGGAGCATGCCCGCAAGGTAACCCCCTAGGGAGAAAGCTTCTCAGAGGGGGTTAGCTATTGCGGGGAGGAGCCGAGAGAGCCGCCGTGGGACCCCAGAACAGGAGGATCGGGGCCACTCTGTGCAAACTAACTGCACAGTGGAGGTAAGTATGACATGTTTGTTATTTAAAAATAAAATAAAAAAATTAACCTTTACAGCCACTTTAACAGTAAATTTTACGGAAAACACAACATTTTGGAGCGCTGTACTAATATATTGTGAGGTGTGACAGCCGGGTGTCTACAAAAGAGATAAGATAAAGCAACTCATGTTGTAAATCATGGGATCACTGTAGAGAGAAATATGAAAATGTCTTTTTACAGTAATAGGCAGTAGAAAATATAATAGAATGAAGATGCCCATAAACATTTGATGACAGTCTCCCAATGCAGCTATATTTAGGTGGATGGGGGTGATCTTAATATGTCTATTGGTCAACCACAATATGAATGAATGACCATTATCAGGGGACAAAGCACTCAGAAAGGTTGGAGAGCATTGACCAGTCACTGCTATTTCACCTGAGATAAACTGGTGACAAAACAGTCTGCATGTTTTTCCCTCTGCCCCTTTAGCTTATACAGGTGTTCTTCCCTCTACCCCTTTAGCTTATACAGGTGTTCTTCCCTCTACCCCTTTAGCCTGTACAGCTGTTCCTCCCTCTACCCCTTTAGCCTGTACTGGTGTTCTACCCTCTACCCCTTTAGCCTGTACTGGTGTTCTTCCCTCTACCCCTTTAGCCTGTACAGGTGTTCTTCCCTCTACCCCTTTAGCCTGTACAGGTGTCCTTCCCTCTACCCCTTTAGCCTGTACAGGTATTCTTCCCTCTACCCCTTTAGTCTGTACAGGTGTTCTTCCCTCTACCCCTTTAGTCTGTACAGGAGTCCTTCCCTCTACCCTTTTAGCCTGTACAGGTGTTCTTCCCTCTACCCCTTTAGTCTGTACAGGTGTTCT
Organism: Rana temporaria; assembly: GCF_905171775.1. Taxonomy (NCBI): domain Eukaryota; kingdom Metazoa; phylum Chordata; class Amphibia; order Anura; family Ranidae; genus Rana; species Rana temporaria. The sequence goes on along the minus strand of NC_053499.1, from coordinate 29,582,611 downwards.
TCCCTTTAGCCTGTACTGGTGTTATACCCTCTACCCCTTTAGCCTGTACTGGTGTTCTTCCCTCTACCCCTTTAGCCTGTACTGGTGTTCTTCCCTCTACCCCTTTATCCTGTACTGGTGTTCTTCCCTCTACCCCTTTATCCTGTACTGGTGTTCTTCCCTATACCCCTTTAGCCTGTACTGGTGTTCTACCCTCTACCCCTTTAGCCTGTACTGGTGTTCTACCCTCTACCCCTTTAGCCTGTACAAATGTTCTTCCCTCTACCCCTTTAGCCTGTACAGATGTTCTTCCCTCTACCCCTTTAGCCTGTACTGGTGTTCTTCCCTCTACCCCTTTAGTCTGTACAGGTATTCTTCCCTTTACACCTTTAGCCTGTACTGGTGTTCTTCCCTTTACACCTTTAGCCTGTACTGGTGTTCTACCCTCTACCCCTTTAGTCTGTACAGGTGTTCTTCCCTCTACCCCTTTAGTCTGTACAGGAGTCCTTCCCTCTACCCTTTTAGCCTGTACAGGTGTTCTTCCCTCTACCCCTTTAGTCTGTACAGGTGTTCTTCCCTTTAGCCTGTACTGGTGTTATACCCTCTACCCCTTTAGCCTGTACTGGTGTTCTTCCCGCTACCCCTTTAGCCTGTACTGGTGTTCTTCCCTCTACCCCTTTATCCTGTACTGGTGTTCTTCCCTCTACCCCTTTATCCTGAACTGGTGTTCTTCCCTCTACCCCTTTAGCCTGTACTGGTGTTCTACCCTCTACCCCTTTAGCCTGTACTGGTGTTCTACCCTCTACCCCTTTAGCCTGTACAAATGTTCTTCCCTCTACCCCTTTAGCCTGTACAGATGTTCTTCCCTCTACCCCTTTAGCCTGTACTGGTGTTCTTCCCTCTACCCCTTTAGTCTGTACAGGTATTCTTCCCTTTACACCTTTAGCCTGTACTGGTGTTCTTCCCTTTACACCTTTAGCCTGTACTGGTGTTCCTCCCTCTACCCCTTTAGCCTGTACTGGTGTTCTTCCCTTTACACCTTTAGCCTATACAGGTGTTCTTCAATCAGCAGCCCTGGTTTTCATGGTCTGTACAGAGAGGGAATACAGGAAGTGGCGGGTTCAGGGAGGTTATTTTACAGTTTAGAGAGGGGCAGATAAATAGATTACATTGCACAAGCACTGTGCTGTTTAATCTGCTTCAAGGGACCAGGATCAGATTTTTTTGGGGGGTTAATAAACACTTTAAGTCCCATGGTTAAGTTGAGAATAATTTGGGTATGGTGTTGAAATGACTACCAATCTAGGGACAAGCTGCTACATCCCCCAAAACAGGTCTCTGCTATATAATGACAAGCTATTTATGAATTACGGTCCTCTTAAAGTGACCACAAATTTGTGTAACTTTTTTGTTATACAATAGTTTGTTGTGTGACCTAAGGCAATCTCTAGAAGAAGCCATGGTGAGTTGTCATCGATGAATGGTATGTTGTCTTTGTCTGTCCAGGAGGAATTCAGGAGGAATTCAGTCTTAGCTGTGCCACAATTGAAGGTTACCTTTATCTCTGGCTTTGTAAACAGATGTAGAAGTGATAGCCATACATTATTAGTCTTTTGTCCTCCAGACAGTAGAAACGAGTAGATATACACTATGTACAGATCTGCAGCTTGGCAACTGGAAGTGTAGAAACATTTTCATGTCACCGGTTCCTTAAAGGGAATTTCCAGTCTAAAGCCCTAAAGTCATACTCTAGCTTAAACTTTTGTTTATGTGTTAGCAGAGGCGGCTCTAGACTTTGTGAGGCCTTAGGCAAAACTTAGACATGAGGCCCCACTCACGCCCATAATGGGAAAAATAATATGAAATAAAAATTAATGGTATAAATGCATATATTAACAGCCTTAAAGGGGTGTTCCAGGCATTTTTAAATGTTTATTAAAAGTCTGCAGCTACAAAAAGTGTATCTGCTGGCTTTTAATAAACATGCACTCACCTGTTCCACATTCCGGCGACGCGCCAGCCGAAGCTCCGCTCCTCTCCCCCCCCCTCTCCGGCCGGCGTCCTCATTGTTACTGTGGGCACCCGCCCGTGACAGCTTTCGGCACGTGTCCCAGGCGATCGCCTACAGGGAGGGCCGCTAAAAGGGGATATGACGTATCGCCTTAGCGGCCCCTCGGCGGAAGAAGGAAGTGGGACAGGATGTCCCACTCCTCCTGAAGTCCCCACTCCCCCCCCCCAAAAAATTACATGCCAAATGTGGCATGTAAGGGGGCAAGGCGTGGACTAAGCGGAAGTTCCATTTTGGGTGGAACTCCGCTTTAATTCCTATGAATTCACAGTTTCTATAAATTTCTCTAGCCAATTATTCTTTAATCAAATATCATTAAACATAGGGCGGCTGGTGCTCAAAATTTGTGAGGGGGCGCAAACAAACTGAAAAATTCAGAAAAAAATAAAACTATCAAACACAGCCACTGTGCCCAATCAAATGCAGCCAATGTGCCCAATCAAATGCAGCCACTGTGCCCAATCAAATGCTGCCACTGTGCCCAATCAAATGCAGTCTCACTGTGCCCCATCAAATGCAGTCTCACTGTGCCCCATCAAATGCAGTCTCACTGTGCCCCATCAAATGCAGTCTCACTGTGCCCATCAAATGCAGTCTCACTGTGCCCATCAAACACAGCCACTGTGCCTATTAAATGCAGCCACTGTGCCCCATAAAATGCCGCCACTGTGCCCATCAAATGGAGACTCACTGAGCCCATCAAATACTGCCACTGTGCCCCATCTAATGCTGCTACTGTGCCCCATAAAATGCTGCCACTGTGCCCCAAATGCCGGGGCGGTGGCTCTGCTCAGTCTGCAGTTGTGTGCTGCACGCCCGCCGCCCGCTTACCCCGCCGCTTGCGAGTCCCACAACACCTGAAAGGCAAATTAGGCAATCGCGAGGCCCTTTCTGTGGGCGAGGCCTAAGGCGATCGCCTAATTTGCCTAATTAAAGAGCCGCCTCTGTGTGTTAGATATGCTGAAGAGAACGTAGAGAAGGGATAGAACTCCATTGAAAAGACATGAAAAAAGCCATAGTAAACCCAAAAATTAAATATATTGCAGCTTACCAATCATTAGATGTGGTGGCTGCATTAGTTTTCGTTTTTTAGGCTTCCCCCCCTATGTGTTTCACCTCCCGTGTTTCACCTGGTGATTTGGCCAGTAACACACTACCTGTATTAGGATGGCTATACACAGTTCTAATCTTGGCCGGTTCAGCAGGAACCAGCTGAGATTCAAACCATTAATGGGCAGGCTGAATTTACCAAGTTGATGAATCAACTTGGGAACAACCAGCCTGGCAGATTTGCTTCTGATTATCGCAAGCTGCTGCTATAGTTGCTAGCAATAATCACTGTCTTCTACCAGCGGGGAAGGCTTGCCCTCCCGCTGCCGGGAGAAGACAATGGCATGGCAGGAGAGATTCCCCTGTCAGCACTGTCTGTAAAAAAAACATTTTTTACTTTCTGCTATAAAATATATCCAATAATAATAGAAAATAAAATAAAATCGAATTTCTTTATAAAATTAGGCCAAAATGTATTCTGCTCTCTGTCTTTGGTAAAAAAAAATCCTAATAAGTGTATATTGATTGGTTTGTGTGAAATTTTTAGCATCTAGAAACTATGGAATATATAATAAAAAAAAAAAAAAAATGTAATACTAGTAATGGTGAGGATAACAGGGTGATGGGCAATCTGACACTAATAAATTTAAAGTCAACTGCTACTGACTTTTAACCACTTAAGGACCGGACCAATATGCTGCTAAATGACCCAAGGGGTTTTTACAATTCGGCACTGCGTCGCTTTAACAGACAATTGCGCGGTCATGCGACGTGGCTCCCAAACAAAATTGGCGTCCCTTTTTCCCCACAAATAGAGCTTTCTTTTGGTGGTATTTGATCACATGTGCGGTTTTTATTTTTTGCGCTATAAACAAAAATAGAGCGACAATTTTGAAAAAAATGCAATATTTTTTACTTTTTGCTATAATAAATATCCCCCAAAAACATATATAACATTTTTTTTCCTCAGTTTAGGCCGATACGTATTCTTCTACCTATTTTTTGGTAAAAAAAATCGCAATAAGCGTTTATCAATTGGTTTGCGCAAAATGTATAGCGTTTACAAAATAGGGGATAGTTTTATTATTATTATTTTTTTTTTACTACTAATGGCGGCGATCAGTGATTTTTTTCATGACTGCGACATTATGGCGGACACTTCAGACAATTTTGACACATTTCTGGGACCATTGTCATTTTCACAGCAAAAAATGCATTTAAATTGCATTGTTTATTGTGAAAATGACAGTTGCAGTTTGGGAGTTAACCACAGGGGGCGCTGTAGGAGTTAGGGTTCACCTAGTGTGTGTTTACAACTGTAGGGGGGTGTGGCTGTAGGTCTGACGTCATCGATCGAGTCTCCCTATAAAAGGGATGACACGATCGATGCAGCCGCCATAGTGAAGCACGGGGAAGCCGTGTTTACATACGACTCTCCCCGTTCTTCAGCTCCGGGGAGCGATCGCGAGGGGGCGGCTAGCCGCGCCCTCGTCCCGGATCGCTCCTGAAGCCACGGGAACCGCCGCATGTACCGGGGGATCCTGAACGGACCCCCGACCCACGTCTAGGCAGGCACGTACAGGTACGCCAATGTGCCTGTCCGTGCCATTCTGCCGACGTAAATGTACATGCGGCGGTCCGGAAGTGGTTAATATTAGGACACTTACCTGTCCAGGAATCCAGTGATGTCAGCACTCTAGCCGATTTTTTAATCGGCTCTCGGGTGCTGCCGCAGCCATTATTTGTAAGGGAAATCGCATGCGATACCTTGCAGCTTCACAGCCAGTTTCCTTCTGTGCATACTCAAAGCGCGCTCTGCTTTGTGAATGGCCCGGCGGGGAAAGGACGAGGGGCACAAACTTCCAAGTGACTTCCCCACGGCAAAGTGGGAGCAGGTAAAAAAAACAGGTACCCGCTCCGCCCCCCCAATGTGCCAAATGTGGCAGTGGAGGGGGGGGGGGCAGGAAGCAAACAAGCGGAGCTTCCACTCGCTTCAACTATCAGCGGGTCGCGGCCATAAATCATTGGTTAGGAACCGCTGATTGACATGTCCTGGGGCCAGTAAAAGCAAAGCCTGCACGCATGTGCCCCCTACCCAGAAATGCAGAATCGCATATATATTAAAATATATATACGTGATTCTGCATAAGTAAAACTGCAGTGCGCAGTCGGCGTGTGGCTAGACAAAACAAGCCATTACCCCTTGCAGCACAAGCACACTGCACTTTACTTTTTTCCGGAGGTGGCTTTTAAAGATAAACTCCAGGAAGATATAAAAGGCACAAGATATTGCGGCACTGTGATTATTTACACATCATAAAATGTACAGTGCCTTAAAAAAAGTATTCATACCCCTTGAAATTTTCCACATTTTGTCATGTTACAACCAAAAACTTAAATGTATTTATTGGGATTTTATCTGATAGACCAACACAAAGTGGCACATAATTGTGAAGTGGAAAGAAAATTATAAATGGTTTCATTTCTTTTTACAAATAAATATGTGAAAAGTGTGGTGTGCATTTGTATTCAGCCTACCTTTACTCTGATACCCCTAACTAAAATCTATTGGAGCCAATTGTATTCAGAAGTCACCTCAGGGCTCAAGTCCTGCGGGAACGCGTGGGAACGGAGTTCCTGCACTTTTTTCACAGCAGGAACGCAGTTCCCTTTGCAGGACTAGAGCATCTGAGCCACCCGAGCCAATCCCTCACTAAGCGGCGATGCCCAGCCCGAGTCACTGTCAGGGGCAGGCGAACCTTAGTAATACTTTTTTTTACAGGCCGCTTCCTGTATATGGATTCATCAGGTAGTGTGCGGGTATTCCGTCACTTCCTCGATGCCGCAATGTCTCCTGGGAGCTTTTGTCATTGTTCCCAGGAGACATAGCGGAGGTCTGCAGTGAGTTATCGCGGGATTTAGAAAGAACTTGCGGTTTAGTAATTATGCATATGAGCGTATCATTTTTTTTTTTTGGTGGGGGAGTGGATCTTGGGTGGGAGTTCCCACACTTTTTTCCCCAGGACTTGACCCCTGATAATTATTAAATAGAGTCTACCTGTGTGTAATTTAATCTCAGTATAAATACAGCTGTTCTGTGAAGCCCTCAGAGTCAGGTCAGGTATACAATTGTAGATACGTTTAAAGCAGGGTTAGGTTATAAATAAATATTCCCAGCTTTGAACATCTCACGGAGCACTGTTCAATCCATTGTCCGAAAATGGAAAGAGTATGGCACAACTGCATACAAATAATCGGTCCGTGCACGGGAGGCCGCCATTTAACGACTGCTGTTTTAGAAGGACACTTCACTGCGCCCCCCCACACCCAATATTTCGTGCCGCCCAGGGCATCTGTCCCTTCTGCCCCCCCCCCCCCCCTCCTTGTACCAGCTCTGAGCAACAGCACATAGGTGCCATTGCTTCAGTTTTCCCCAGTGCGCATGTGCCGATGACATGGGCACACGCAGGGGACAGGGGATATCTCCTAAACCGTGCAGGTTTACGGTATATAGGCTGTATTTATTGTGTTATTGTACCTATTTTGAGTGTAGCTATTCTGGATTATAGTTGGTAGAACCTGACATGCCAGAAGTCCAAGCAGGCTGCAGTCATGGTGGCAGGACACATTGGGCAGTGAGAAGTACATTAGGCTTCCAGGCAGGCTATTTTTGCTCATACTATAATGAGAATGAAAGGGTGAGCAGACAGATCATTAATCTAGTGTTAATGTACAATTAGCAGTTCCGTTCTTTCAGCGCGGTTATTAGAAATTAGAATACAGGAATGGTTGTCTGGGTTCTCAGTGCTGCTTATTTATATAGCAGAGAGCGCTTAACACAAGATTAAAGCATTCTGCTACAAAATATATCTGATAATTGCTTATCTCATTGATCATCGTATCTCGAAGGAATAGGAGTCTTATGTATTAGCTAATCCCTGCTGGGGGGTGCTTATACAATCTGACCTCATATAGCTGAAAGACATAGGCGCTGTAATGATTTTCATGCAGAGATATAGGGAAACAAGCTTAAAGCAGGAGTTCACCCGAAATTTTTTTTTTAACCTTAGATTGATGCTCATTTTGTCAAGGGGAATCGGGTAGTTTTTTTAAAATCGAAGCAGTACTTACCGTTTTAGAGAGCGATCTTCTCCGCCGCTTCCGGGTATGGTCTTCGGGACTGGGCGTTCCTATTTGATGGACAGGCTTCCGACGGTCGCATCCATCGCGTCACGAGTAGCCGAAAGAAGCCGAACGTCGGTGCGGCTCTATACGGCGCCTGCGCACCGACGTTCGGCTACTTTCGGAAAATCGTGACGCGATGTATGCGACCGTTGGAAGACTGTCAATCAAATAGGAACGCCCAGTCCCGCAGCCCATACCCGGAAGCAGTGGAGAAGATCGCTCTCCTCCACTTTAACAATGGCCTTCTTATTTAAAAAGGGGTTGTAAACCCTTTTTTTTTTTTTTTATAACAAACATATCATACTTACCTCCACTGTGCAGTTCATTTTTCACAGTGTGGCCCCGAACCTCATCTTCTGGGCTCCCCCGACGCTCGTCCTCGCATCGGTAAACCCCCTGGGAGAAGCGACAAAAGAACAAAAAGCGGCGCCCTCTAAGCGTAGTATGGAGTTTAATAGAACAGACAAGCGCTCTCCCTGGGGGTTACCTTGCGGGCGCATTCCCGAGTCCAGCATTTGTGTGCATAGACACAGAATGCCGGACTCGGCCCATTAAAGGCAAGCTGTTAATAGTGGCCCAGATTCAGAGAGCAATTGCGTCTGCGTAACCATAGTTACGCAGCGCAATTGCTTACTTGCGCCGGCGTATCGAATGCTCCTGATTCAGGAACCTCGATACGCCGACTGCAGCCTAAGATATGCCTGGCATAAGGCTCTTATGCCGTCATATCTTAGGCTGCATTCTTACGCAGGCCGCTAGGTGGCGTTCCCGTTGTGGTCAGCGTAGAGTATGCAAATTGCATACTAACGCCGATTCACAACCGTACGCGCGCCCTGCGTACACAGTTTACGTCGTTTGTGTACGTTGGTTTTTGCGTAAGGCTGCTCCTGCTAATAGCAGGGGCAGCCAATGCTACGTATACCCGTCGTTCCCGCGTCGCGAAGTTTAAATTTGACGTAGTTTGCGTAAGTGAATCGTGAATGGCGCTGGACGCCATTCACGTTCACTTTGAAGCAAATGACGTCCTTGCGACGTCATTTACCGCAATGCACGTCGGGAAAGTTTCCAGACGGAGCATGCGCACTACGCTCGGCGTGAGAACGCGCCTAATTTAAATGATCCACGCCCCCTACGGGATCATTTAAATTACGCGCCCTTACGCCGGGCAGTTTTCTGGAGCGCACACGCAATTTACGGAGCTACTGCTCCGTGAATCAAGCGTAGCGCAGGAAATTTACGGAGGCGCAGCGGCAAAACGGTGCGCTGCGCCTCCGTAAAAAATGGGCAACGCTACCTGAATCTGGGCCTCTAAGTTCATTTTTAGGGTGGAACTTCGCTTTAAGGACCTCGGTGGCTGTGGGCTTCTTTACAACCAGCTAAAATAAAACAGATTCTTTAACTATTGCATGCCTGCATCACTACTTAACTACTACACGCATTCATTTATTTATTTCCTTTATGGAATTGACTTTAACACAGTTTTATGCAGTATTTACAGAGCATTTTTGCCTTTTGAGGTTAATCGCATAAAGGGACAGTGACTTGACATTGCGGTTGATTTACTAAAGCTTAGAGTGCAAAATCTGGTGCAGATCTGCATAAAGACCAATCAGCTGTTTGAACAAGCTGAAGTTAGAAGCTGATTGGCTACAATGCAGAGCTGCACCAGATTTTGCGCACTCCAGTTTTAGTAAATCAACCCCATGCATTGTAAGCATCCCAAGCAATATTTGGGAAAAATGTGTCAGATCACCTAAATACTGCATGCAATCTGCTTTAGAGAATGGAATCCAACGTCACTTAGAGGTTCATATCCCTTTTCATTAAAGTCCAGACAGGCCTGGACATGTGCTCCTTGCACCGCTGATTTTTACTCTATTGAGCAGCTAAGCTCGCTAAGGAATCTTTAGCATCTGACACAGTTCTGATTATGTTGGATGCCAAGTCTCCCAATAGGTTGTTTCTTCCACCAGCGCCACTGTATTCTGCAATACAGTGGCGCTGGTGGAAGGAGTAGGACTATTTCATGTACAACATAGCTCATAGAGCGCACAGTGGTCAGTAGGGTGACCACATTTCCAAACTACAATTTAGGGACACCCCCCTTTCCAAAAATGAGCCTGTGCTTTAACGAATCACAGCACAGTGATTGGACACAAGAGGCGGGATTTATGATTTCTCCAATCACAAACGGGAGGTGGGGATTGTGCTCCTCCAGGCATTCCCGGCCAGGACAAGTACTGTCAGTGAGTAAAGTGGTGATGTTGTGGCCTTTTTTGGGGGCATCAGATTGGCCCGGGGGGTGGCTGTGTCAGTTTCATTCCGGGACACTGTATTGTCCTGGAATGAAGGTGCCCGGGACAGACCTGCAAAATGCGGGACTGTCCCGGGCAATCCGGGACACGTGGTCACCCTAGTGGTCAGGACTATGTCATGTACAACATAGTGTACAGAGTGCAGTGTTAAGGACTATGGGTTTGATTTACTAAAGGCAAATCCACTCAGCACTACAAGTGCCCTTAACCGGTTAAGCCCCGGACCTTTAGGCAGCTAAATGCCCAAGCCAGGTTTTGCGATTCGGCACTGCGTCGCTTTAACAGACAATTGCGCGGTCGTGCGACGTGGCTCCCAAACAAAATTGGCGTCCTTTTTTCCCCACAAATAGAGCTTTCTTTTGGTGGTATTTGATCACCTCTGCGGTTTTATTTTTTTGTGCTATAAACAAAAATAGAGCGACAATTTTGAAAAAAAATGCAATATTTTTTACTTTTTGCTGTAATAAATATCCCCCAAAAACATATATAAAACATTTTTTTCCTCAGTTTAGGCCGATACGTATTCTTCTACATATTTTTGGTAAAAAAAATCGCAATACGCGTTTATCGATTGGTTTGCGCAAAATTTATAGCGTTTACAAAATAGGGGATATTTTTATTGTATTTTTATATAAAAAAAATTTTTTTACTACTAATAGCGGCGATCAGTGATTTTTTTCGTGACTGCGACATTATGGCGGACACTTCGGACAATTTTGTCACAATTTTGTCACATTTTTGTCATTTTCACAGCAAAAAATGCATTTAAATTGCATTCTTTATTGTGAAAATGACAATTGCAGTTTGGGAGTTAACCACAGGGGTCGCTGAAAGAGTTGGGGTTCACCTAGTGTGTGTTTACAACGGTAGGGGGGTGTGGCTGTAGGTCTGACGTCATCGATCGAGTCTCCCTATAAAAGGGATGACACGATCGATGCAGCCGCCACAGTGAAGCATGGGGAAGCCGTGTTTACATACGGCTCTCCCCGTTCTTCAGCTCTGGGGAGCGATCGCGAGGGGGCGGCTAGAAACGAATAGCCGCGCCCTCGTCCCGGATCGCTCCCCGCAGGTTTCCGACTGCCGCATGTTACGGGGGGGGTCCCGATCGGACCCCCGACCCGCGGAAAGGCGGGGACGTACATGTACGCCCATATGCCTGTACGTGCCATTCTGTGGACGTACATATACATGCGGCGGTCGGCAACCGGTTAAAGGTGCACTTGGAAGTACAGTCGCTGTAAATCTGAGGGGAAGATCTGAAATCAGCTCTGCTGATTTTTCATCCAATCATGTACAAGCAAAAAATTTTTTTATTTTTTTTAAATTTTCCTTGCTTGTCCCACTTGGATCTACAGCGACTACACTTCCAAGTGCACTTGCAGTGCACTTTTAGTGCAAAGTGGATTTGCCTTTAGTAAATAAACCCTCCTGTGATGTACAAAATGACGTACGGGGGGCAGTGGTCAGGTAATGTATATCACAGTGTATAGTACAGTACAGTACAGTGATCAAGACAAAATGTATACAGTACTGCTTTCAACATGCAAAGGGAAGGACGCACAGGACAACCTATACCAGAGGTTCACAACCAGTGGAATGCCCGAGGGCTTTCACACTGAGGCGATGCACTGGCGGGAGAGAAAAAAATCTCCTGCCAGCAGCATCTTTGGGGCGGTGAGAGGAGCGGCGTGTATACCGCTCCTTCACCGCTCCTTCCCATTTAAAACAATGGGAAACCGTGGCAATACCGCCCGCAATGCGCCTCCGCAGAGGCGCATTGTGGGCAGTATTAACCCTTTATCGGCCACTAGCGGGGGTTAATACCGCACCGCTAGCGGCAGAATCCCGCGGCAAATCCGACGGTATAGCGCCGCTATTTTTAGCGCCGCTCTACCGCCACCGCGCCTCCCGCACCAGTGTGAAAGGGGCCTAAGAGAAAATCCCAATTTTTTTGGGCTTTAGATATTTTTTATTGGTGTTATTCGGAAAATTACACAACTGAAAAAAGATGTGTGTATTCTTTCCACAGACAAATTTTACCACAAAGAAGGAAAACGTCAGAGCAGATGTAGCAAAAAAAGAAAAAGCCTTGGTAACAGAAGCATCCTATTCAATGAGAACCTCCAGTAGTCGTTACCAAGATTAATGTCCCACAGACGCTTTAGTCAGAGTCCCTTCCCTCTCTGCTGCAATGCAGTGAGGTCAGAGAACACCTTGGCTTGTGATTGGAGGAGTCCCCCGAGGTGAGCTAGATTACCAATGTGGTATGCCAGATACTGGCCCATTGTGTATAAGATTATTAGATAACGTTGCAATGATTTTCTTCCCACTGATCCAGCATCTTAAGGTGCATTATATATAAGACTTTACGTCAACTGCATGCATTCTTGCTATGCGAGTTTGATAAAATACAAGCAAATCAATATGGTAGGTAATATATATATACGGTACATACAGCCTTTAGGTCCTTCAGATGTAATGAGATCATCCTTCACTTTGGTTACTGCAGCTGGGAAGATGTATTCGAATTTCCTCTTTTCTTCTGACACAGGACAGCCATAGAAAGGTGGGGGGGGGGGGGGGGGGAGGGGTCATCTACAGTGCAGGAGAAGCTCTGCCCTCTGACTGCGCGATCTCAGTTGCCGTGCCTAATGCCCTGTACACACAATCAGATTATCGGATGATAAAAATCGCTTTCGGATAAATCGTTCGATAATCTGATCGTTAGTACACAGCTTTCGACAGCCAATCGCGACAGTCCGTCCAACAAAATCCAAAGGGTCAAACACGAAAACTTTGCTCGGACGACAGCCCATCGTGCGACAATCCTTTATTCAGTACAGTATGCGTCCGCTAAAAATCGATAGACAAACACCGCGCATGATTGGAAACACGAAAATAAACCAGGACACAGGTGTCACACATATTTGACATCATTTCAGATATGTAGCTACGCACACCGGAAAGGTTTCTCCAGAATCGTAAGACAAAAATCGTACTTTTCCTAGAGCAGATTTTGCACTGTTGTATTTGATATTAGTTTTATGCAACAAAATGCGAACGATGCATTGTACGATAATCTGATCGTGTGTACGAGGCGTAACTCTTACGTTGATGTGACTTTAACCACTTCCAGACCGCCGCATGTACATATACGTCGGCAGAATGGCACGGACAGGCACATCAACGTACCTGTAGGTGCCTGCCTAGACGTGGGTCGGGAGTCCGATCGGGACCCCCCCCGTACATGCGGCGGTTCCCGTGGCTTCAGTAGCGATCCGGGACGACGGCGCTGCTATTCATTTCTAGCCGCCCCCTCGCGATCGCTCCCCGGAGCTGAAGAACGGGAAGAGCCGTATGTAAACACGGCTTCCCCGTGCTTCACTGTGGCGGCTGCATCGATCGAGTGATCCCTTTTATAGGGAGACTCGATCGATGACGTCAGACCTACAGCCACACCCCCCTACAGTTGTAAACACACACTAGGTGAACCCTAACTCCTACAGCGCCCCTGTGGTTAACTCCCAAACTGCAACTGTCATTTTCACAATAAACAATGCAATTTAAATGCATTTTTTGCTGTGAAAATGACAATGGTCCCAAAAATGTGTCAAAATTGTCCGAAGTGTCCGCCATAATGTCGCAGTCACGAAAAAAATCGCTGATCACCGCCATTAGTAGTAAAAAAAAATAATAAAACTATCCCCTATTTTGTAAACGCTATAAATTTTGCGCAAACCAATCGATAAATGCTTATTGCGATTTTTTTTACCAAAAATAGGTAGAAGAATACGTATCGGCCTAAACTGAGGAAAAAAAATGTATATATGTTTTTGGGGGATATTTATTTTAGCAAAAAAATATTTGCATTTTTTTCAAAATTGACGCTCTATTTTTGTTTATAGCGCAAAAAATAAAAACCGCAGAGGTGATCAAATACCACCAAAAGAAAGCTCTATTCGTGGGGAAAAAAGGACGCCAATTTTGTTTGGGAGCCACGTCGCATGACCGCGCAATTGTCTGTTAAAGCGACGCAGTGCCGAATTGTAAAAACCCCTTGGGTCATTTAGCAGCATATTGGTCCGGTCCTTTAGTGGCTAACCACCTAAGACCCGGACCATTATGCAGGTAAAGGACCTGGCCCCTTTTTGCGATTCGGCACTGCATCGCTTTAACTGACAATTGCGCGGTCGTGCGATGTGGCTCCCAAACAAAATTGACGTCCTTTTTTCCCCACAAATAGAGCTTTCTTTTGGTGGTATTTGCACTAAAAACAAAAAAGGAGCGACAATTTTGAAAAAAAAAGCACTATTTTAGATTTTTTGTCTTTAATAAATATCCCCAAAATAATAATAAAAAAAAATGTCTTTCTTAGTTTAGGCCGATACGTATTCTTCTACATATTTGTGGTAAAAAAAATCGCAATAAGGGTATATTGATTGGTTTGCGCAAAAGCTATAGCGTCTACAAAATAGGGGATAGGATTATGTCATCTTTATTATTTTTTTTACTAGTAATGGCAGCGATCTGCGATTTTTATCATGACTGCGACTATATGGTGGACACATCGGACACTTTTGACACAATTTTTGGGACCATTGTAATTTTTACAGCGATCAGTGCTATAAAAATGCACTGATTACTGTGAAATGAGTGCAGTGAAGGGGTTAACCACTAGGTGGCGCGGAAGGGGTTAAGTGTGTCCTAGGGATGTGTTCTAACATGTAACACGACAGATTACAGGAAGCTGTGTACACTGTCCTATCACTAGGAAGAACCCGGGAAATGCTTGTTTACATCAGCATTTCCCCGTTCTTCCTCACCGTGACACGATTGCTGGTATGCCCGCGGACATCGATTCCGCGGGACCCGCGGTCGGAGTCACGGAGCTCCCGGCGGGCGCGCGCACGCTTGTCCACAATGAAGGCTTCTTAAAGGGGACGTATATATACGGCGTCCTGCCTGTCCGTGCCATGCTGTCAACGTATATAGTCGTGCGCTGGTCGCTGTAGACTAAGAAACTCACCATGAGAATCCCGAAGAGATATAGGAAATTGTAGGTCTCCAATTCTCCATCTTCTACTAAATACTGAAACATCAGTTTAGGTGGAATATCCTTTTAATATTGACCATCCTTGAACATGAGTTTTTTCAACAGAAGGGAAAAGAACGAGTAAATCTAGCAGAGGTATAAGAAAATTACCATGACTGGGTGTATAGGGTGACCACATTTCCAAACTACCATTCGGGTGTGTGCTATCCCTTCTGCTGTTGGTGCCCGAATGGCTAGCTCCGCCCCCTGATGCTTAAATAACAAACACAGGGTGGGCTGGCTAGCCCCGCCCCTGTGCAGAGAAATTAACTTACTGGCTGACATCACTTCCTCTGTGCACCCTTCACAGCGTCCCCCCCGCCCAGTCATGTGGCCCCTGCACCTAGGTTCCCTCTGCTCCGGGGATTTCTTTTGTTTTACTGTGTTTATTCCTAAGAGTATATAACAAGAATGAATAAATCCAGAATGTATTATTAAAAACCCAGATATACGTTACCGACAGTATGTGACAGACATATTTTCAGTGTGAGGTAGGGAAAGAAGTACACTAGATAGGAGAGTTATCATGTAGGAATTCTTGGGAGAAGTGAAGATGCTTTCACCAGGATGAGGGGGAGAGATCACAGCTCCGAGTGTTCATGTAAGGGGTGGGGGAGGTTTACACTGTGCATAAGCAAGGTTTAAAATAAATCCTGATTAAAAAAATGTGCTAAAACTTTGACTAGAGAATCCATGTGGAGAATCACTACTTCCCACTTCTAGGTTGATGTTTTGATTGTGTGATTTACAGATAATCTAGTGGATCTATGGCGTTCATTTTGGCAGAAAATTTCGATAAAATTTTTGTCTAATGCTGCGTACACACGACCGTTATTCATGTCATGGAAAAAAAACAAAGTTTTTCTCTACGTGATTCCTCTCAAACTTGCCTTGCCTACACATGATCGTGATAAAAAATGCTCGAGCAAAACGTGATGACGTACAACACGCACGACACCACTATAAAGGGGAAGTTCCATTCGAATGGCGCCACCCTTTGGGTGGCTTATGCTAATTTCCAGTCTCATAACTTGCTTCTGAGCATGCGTGTTTTTTTCCCCCCTCGTTAAAGTGTACACACGATCTAAATTTTTAACGCCCGTTTTTCTCGCCGAGAAAAATGCTCTGGAGCCTACACACGATCGTTTTTAATGACCAATTTAAAACATTGCATTTTTCTTGTCATGAAAAACGGTTGTGTGTACGCGGGATCAGTCTTATGCCGGGTACACACGAGAGGATTTATCCGCGGATACGGTCCTCCGGACCGTTTCCGCGGATAAATCCTCTGAGGATTTCGATCCGCTGGAGTGTACTCACCATCGGATCGAAATCCGCGCCGAATTCACACCGCGGTGACGTGTCGCGCCGTCGCCGCGATGATGACGCGGCGACATGCGCGACGCTGTCATATAAGGATATCCACGCATGCGTCGAATCATTACGACGCATGCGAGGGATGGGTTCGGACGGATCGATCCGGTGAGTCTGTACAGACCACCGGATCGATCCGCTGGAGCCGATTCCAGCGGATAGATTTCTAAGCATGCTAAGAAATTTTTATCCGCTGGAAATCTGTCGGCCCGAAATATATCCACGGATAAATATCCGCTGGATCGTACACACCAGCGGATCTATCCGCTGAAACCGATCCGCGGATCAATTTCAGCGGATCGATCCTCTCGTGTGTACGGGGCCTAAGGACTAAAATGGCATTTCAGTTTTAGTCCCATTTTAGTCTTCTGCAGTTGTTTTAGTTTTAGTCGTATTTAGTGAACTAAATCTCCAGTACATTTTAGTATACTAAGGGCCAGATCCACATATAATTGGATAGGCGCAGCGTATCTCTGATACGCTACGCCGCCGTATCTTACCTGGCTTTAAGTCAAATCCAGGAAGATTTTGCGCCGTAAGTTACGGCGGTGTAGTGTATTTCTGGTGGCGGAATTCAAATCGGCGGGTAGGGGGCGTGATTCATTCGAATAAAGCGCGTCCCCGCGCCGATTGAACTGCGCATGCTCCGTTTCGAAATCTCCCGCTGTGCTTTGCGCGAAATGACGTCGCAACGACGTAATTTTTTAAACTTAGACGTGACTTACGTCCATCCCTATTCACGGACGACTTGCGCAAAAAAATAATAATTCAAATTTCGACGCGGGTACGACGGCCATACTTTAACATGGCAAGTCTATCTATACGCCGCAAAATAGCAGCTTTAACTATACGCCGGAAAAAGCCGACTAGAGACGACGTAAGAGAATGCGACGGCCGCGCGTACGTTCGTGTTATTCACGTCATGTTTCCTCTCAAGCTTGCCTTGCATACACACGATCGTGATAAAAAATGCTTGAGCAAAGCGCGGTGACGTACAAAACTCACAACGCCACTATAAAGGGGAAGTTCCATTCGAATAGTGCCACCCTTTGGGCTGCTTTATGCTAATTTTCATCCAATTGTATCACTCGGCCCCGCCCCCTTAGCGAGCCACATCTGTGGTTTGATTGACAGCAGCGGGAGCCAATGGCTGCGCTGCTATCAATCTCCAATGAAGAGCCGCCTCACGCTGGGGGAAACCATTGGGAGATTGCGCCCACAGAGTTTCGTGGCTTAGGTAAGTAAAACGGGGGGAGGGCTGGGGGGCCCGAGAGTGTGAAGTGGAAGGAAAATGATAAATGGTTTTCAATTTCTTTCACTGCAATTACAGCTGCAAGACTTTGGACATCTAGAGAGGGAAATTTTGCAAAATAGCTCAAGCTCTGTCAGATTGGATGGAGAGCGTCTGTGAACAGCAATTTTTAAGTCTTGCCACAGATTCTCAATTGGATTTAGGTCTGGACTTTGACTGGGCCATTATAACACATGAATATGCATTGATATAAACCATTTACAGCTCTGGCTGTATGTTTAGGGTCGCTGTCCTGCTAGGAGGTGAACCTCCACCCCAGTCTCAAGTCTTTTGCAGACTCTAACAGGTTTTCTTCTAAGATTGCCCTGTATTTGGCTCCATCCATCTTCCCATCAACTCTGACTAGCTTCCCTTTCCCTGCTGAAGAAAAGCAGGCACAGTGAGTGAGCTGAAGCCAAAACCAGAGCAGACTTCCCGCCTGCCGGGACGGTGAAGAAGTGGGAAAGCATCAGCAAGTGACAAGTCAGGGACCCAGCGGGACAGCAGAGGAGACGCCTGTGGGGTGCTCATTGAGCAGAGACCCACAGTGAGTGAGTGTGGGGTAAAGAGAACTGTTCATGTTGCAGATAGTTGAATACTTTTACTGTTAGTAACAGCTACAAGATTGTTGCCATAGGAAACAGCATCCTACCTATACAGAAGTGGTATCCGGCTGGAGACCTTCCACTGTATAGCTGTCTACCTATAGAAGTCTCGGAGTCTGCCAATTAACATTGCATCTGCCCAAGGCTGTCCTTTCTCTAACCCTCATTCCCACAGTTTTGTTTAAGGCCCTGTACACACGACCGAGTTTCTCGGCAGAATTCAGCCAGAAACTCGATCGGAGCTGAATTCTGCCGAGAAACTCGGTCGTGTGTACACTTTTCAGCGAGGAACCTGTCGAGGAACTCGTCGGGCCGAAAAGAGAACATGTTCTCTATTTCCTCGTTGTTCAATGAGGAAAGTCGGCCCGCCGAGCTCCTCGGCGGCTTCCACACTGAACTCGACGAGGAACTCGATGTGTTTGGCACGTCGAGTTCCTCTGTCGTGTGTACGGGGCCTGAGAGACAATAATTCTCTTTGCAAAAAGTCTCTGGTGCCCACCTGTTCATCTTACATTACACCCACCATGCCTTGTAACCCACTCTTCACTGGAGGATGTCAGCTGTCCTTAACTCTGGGGGTCACCATTGGGCTTCAGGGGCCCCGGGACTTTGCTACACCCATATTGGATTTTACCGGAGAGCCTCGGAAACACACGAAAAGGCCCAAGGACAGCTTGGCTGACCTCGGCAAACCTTGGAAAGACTTTCTACCCGAGATTTGCCGAGGTCAGCCGTGCTGTCCTCGGGCCTTTCCGTGCATTTCTGAACGGCGCCAATCGGCGACGTTCGGGTCTGCTCCTCTCCAGCACCCCCCTTAGCTCAGGCCAAAAGCGGTACTGCACACCGCTTTGGCCTGAATCGTGTTAGTTTTGCGAGACACCACTCACAAACCGAGTCACGTTTTTTTAAACTACAGTGCTCGTATTGCGAAGCGCTCGTTGACTGCGTTACTCGCAATCCGAGGTTCCACTGTACTTTGTATCATGTATCACCACTCTCCCCTTACATCAGTGTTCTCTTGGTTGTCCCCCCTTCCGGAGTCTGGGTGGCATGTCTCACTGCAGGGCGTAAGAGAGGCAGAGCAAATCTAGACAGGAGGAGAAAGTTACATGCTGGATCCGTGCAAGCATTCAATTGGTTGCTAGGACACTAAGCGGTCTTGGCAACCAAAAGTTTGGCAGGATGGGCAGCAGGCAGGATTTCAGAAGACACATCCCAGCACAGCACACAAGGCTGCTGATCACTCCACCTGCACTTCAGTGACTGTGGGCGGCGGTGGCCAGATCTATAGGCCAAGCATCAGCTAATGCGGCTGCCGCTGCCTGTGTGCACAATAAAAGAAAAGTCCCCAAAGCTGCTGCCCATGTACAGTACACACTTCAGGGACCCAGCTGAAATGTGATTTAATTGCATTTTTGTTACTTCATTGTGGGCAGAGAGTGACAGGGCACAGTGGGCCTCTCTGGCCTTGGGGGCCCGTGTGCCTCGCACACCCTGCACCCATGAATGATACGCCACTGGGTTGGAGTTCTGTTGTACGTGAGCGCCTTTCTGTTCTGCGTGTACCAGACCTCTGGCAACTAACAAAAAAAATGCAGAATTAAGACATTGCTTTCTTATAATTCTAATGCATAAAAATGCATTACCGCTAATAAGGATTTAGCTTTGCCAAGATTATAACAAAAAATATGAATATAACCTCATACTTTTTTTAATACACCAGTCTGTATTTAATTCCATGAATAGAATGAAGAGACAGTTAATAATGATATGTAAATCACTAGC
This sequence comes from Rana temporaria, assembly GCF_905171775.1. NCBI lineage: Eukaryota > Metazoa > Chordata > Amphibia > Anura > Ranidae > Rana > Rana temporaria. The sequence continues at coordinate 29,562,867 of NC_053499.1, read as the reverse complement.
TTAGTCACTCAGATTAATGCACCTTGTGTCAAGTAAAATTCTACCACCACCTTGGGGCTCGTACTTTTATTCTGCATATTGGCAGCATGTCAGGGCTCTATCAAATTCAAAAATATCAGAGAGAACAAGGGCCCGGATTCACATACATCGGCGCATATTTATGCCGCCATTGCGTATCTTTTTTACGCTACGCCGACACAGCGCAGAGAGACAAGCACTGGATTCACAAAGCCAGTGCTGCCAAATCTGCGCTGGGTTTCTTAGGCGTAAGTCGTCGTAAGTGGAAGTGGGCGTGAGCCATGCTAATGAGGCGTGACCCCATGCAAATGATAGGCTGAGCGCCAGATAAATACGAATAACGAACGGCGCAAGCGCCGTCCCGTGGACGCATCCCAGTGCGCATGCTCAGAATCACGTCGGAACAAATGACTAAGATACGACGGATCACTGCCTACGGCGTGAACGTAACCTACGCCCAGCCATATTCACGTACAACGTAAACAACGTAAAATACGACGGCTTGAGTTCCCTGGTTCATACCTTTTCATGGGTTGCGCCTCATATATGGGGAATAACTTTACGCCGGATGTACGACTTACTCAAACCGCATATATTATGCGTCGGGCGCAAGTACGTTTGTGAATCGGCGTATCTCCCTCATTTGCATATGTGCATATAAAATCCATGGGAGCGGCAAATGCGCCCAGCGTAAATATGCGCCCACGATACGCCGGCGTAGGCAAGTTACGTCGGTCCGATGAAGCCTATTTTTAGGCGTATCTCAGTTTGTGGGCACGGCGCATAGATACGACGGCGCATATTTACACTTACGCGGCGTATCTCAAGATACGTCGGCGTAAGTGCTTTGTGAATCCGGGCCAAGGTCTGCAGTGATCTCAGCACACATTGCAAATCTTGTTCAATAAAACAAAAACTTCAACCCCCATTCACACTTAGGGGGTCTATTTATAAAACATTTGATGCTGAGATGTCGGAAGTATTCCTGCAAGCTGAGATAAATTTCACTGTTTGATTTCTAATATATTCATTCTTGTATCATCTGCTCTATCTAGTCGCCAAAAGGTGGCATATTTTTTTATTGAAGTGTTTCATAAAACTATACTGCAATTCGGCCACTAGATGGAGCTAATGACACAGGAATTGATCTATTAGAAAACATACTGTAAAATTTAGTTTAGCTTGCATTTGAGTAACAGATGTTTTATAAAATGATTCCTTAGCGTGAGTAAAGCCTGGTGATTTAGAGGAGTTTTTTTGTGTTCAGAGCTTATAGGACAGCAGCAGAATCGCTTGTTTTTTGCCCCATAGGCTTTAAAAAGGGAGCACGTAAAAAAAACATGCCTAAACACAAGTTTTTCAATGTTTTAAGTGCTCCCAGTTAAATATTTTTTAGCCAAAAACTTACAATTTTGCCCCAAGGACAGGGATGGACTGGCCATTGGGACTACAGGGAGTTTCCCGGTGGGCTGATGGCTCAGTGGGCCGGCTTCAGTGACAGCGGCCTGGGAGTTTCTCACTTCTGCCTAATCTTGTCCTATAAGGGGGGGGCACCAAACTGATTCTTTGCCCCGGGAGAAATAATGTCTAACTTCCCCACTGGTACTGCCTATAAGAGTACCAGTACCAGCCGTTCTACTCTAATAAAGTAAAACGGCTAGTGGCTAGTGAAGGGGGAGAGGGGGCTTGGGTGACCAGGGGGGGGGGGTGGGGGGTGCGGGAGTTGTCCGGCCGCTGTAGGAGAGACCTGTCAAAGTGGGCCAGTCTGGATGAAGTCCAGGGCCACATTGTTGTCCCAGTCCAGCCCTGCCCAAGGAAGTGTACTTTTTCCGAGCTTCATGCAACAGGAGACAAGTAACAGAAATTTCAGGTGGGAAATGGCCCATTGAGAATAGTGGGGGATTCTTCATATTGAATGCAGTTACGATTTGGAAATTGCAGAGCAAAATGCTCAAGTGTGAGCGGAACGGTTCGGGTCGGTACAGTTTGGAACGGTTAGAATGGTCCGGTCTATTCTGGTGAACGTTTTCACTGCAAGTCGTACCGTCAGGGTCCATACAGGGTTTAGAAAAAATGCCTAGCGTGTCCACCAATCAGTGGAATGTATTGTAGCTCCGCCCTAACCGAACCGTTCCATTTTCTATGGCCCCACATCTGAAGCAGGACCCAGAATGGTGCGGTACGGTTCGGTTTTATGGCACGCTTTCATAATGGAAACACCCAAAATAGCGTACCGAACCGAACCGTACCGAACCGATCCGCTCAGTGGAAACGAGGCATTCGTGAGTGAAGTATGAGTGAAATAGTGTATAACGTGGCTTTGGACAGGCTTTGGTACAGCTTTCTGAACGCCAGTCAAAGCTCCTGTTACTAATTAAAATGGTTAGCTTATGTTCCTGTTTACACCTTGAGTTTGCTTTGCTTCACCTTCGCTTCATAAATGATACCCCATGTAGCTTTAGTGGTGCTTCAAACCGTTTTCAAAGCCTCCATAGACTCTATGACAAAGCTCATTTGAAGCTCGCTTGAAGCACCTGCAGCTTTTGAGAGGCTTTAATGCAGCTTTAGCTTCGCTTTGTTTTGGAGAAATTGCATGTATGAGATATCCACACGCACGCAGGGCATCTTTCAAGCTTCAACAAAGCTTTAAAAGAGCATTACCAAAACTTCACCAAAGCACCACAAAAGCTTCATCGAAGCAGCACTGGAGCATCAAAAACACATCATAAAAGCATGTTAAAGCGGTAGGCACTTTAATATTTGTTGAAGCTAAATGAGCCGTAAGGGTGCAGATGGCTTTAACCACTTAAGGACCGCCTAACGCCGATATTAGTGTTGAGCGGAATACGCCATATTCGATTTCGCGATATATCACGAATATATAGCCGAATATTCGTGAAATATTCGCTAAAATCGAATATTCGTGATATTTAAAAAAAAAAAAAATTGCGAATTTTTTTTTTTTTCGGATTGGCTCTGATGCTAAAGAAGGGCGGAGAAAGTATTCTCGAATATTCGGAAATCGAATATTCGCAAATACTTTCTCCGCCCTTCTTTTGCATCAGAGCCAGAGTTCTCCTACCACAGTTGTCAAAATATTTCAAATTTTTTTTTTGATAAAATATTCCAAATATTCGATTTCCGAATATTCGAGAATACTTTCTCCGCCCTTCTTTTGCATCAGAGCCAATCAGAAAAAAAAAAAAAATTCGCAAAATGTTCGCAATAAATTCGCATTAGCGAAATTTCGCAATTTTTTTTTTATTCGGAATAGCGAATATTGGCCGCGAAATTCGAGATATTCGCGAATACTCGAATATGCCATATTCGAGCCGAATATTCGCAATACGAATATTCGTGAGCAACACTAGCCGATATACGTCGGCAGAATGGCACGGCTGGGCAAAAGCACGTACCTGTATGTCCTCTTTAAGTGCCCACGGTCCGAAGCTCCGTGACCGCAGCCAGAGTCCCACGATCGGTCACAGGAGCTGAAGAACGGAGAGAGGTGTGTGTAAACACACCTTCCCCGTTCTTCACAGTGGCGCTGTCAATGATCGTCTGTTCCCTGATATAGGGAAAGACGATCGGTGACGTCACAAGTCCAGCCCCGCCCCCTACAGTTAGAAACACATATGAGGTCACACTTAACCCCTTCAGCGCCCAAACTGCAATTGTCATTTTCACAGTAATCAGTGCATTTTTATAGCACTTTTTGCTGTGAAAATGACAATGGTCCCAAAAATGTGTCAAAATTGTCCGATGTGTCCGCCATAATGTCGCAGTCATGAAAAAAATCGATGATCGCCGCCATGATTGGTTTGCGCTATAAATTTTGCGCAAACCAATCGTTAAACGCTTATTGCGATTTTTTTTACCAAAAATAGGTAGAAGAATACATATCGGCCTAAACTGAGGAAAAAATAGTTTTTTTATATCTTTTTGGGGATATTTATTATGACAAAAAGTAAAAAATATAGAATTTTTTTCAAAATTGTCGCTCTATTTTTGTTTATAGCGCAAAAAATAAAAACCGCAGAGGTGATCAAATACCACCAAAAGAAAACTCTATTTGTGGGAAAAAAAGGACGCCAATTTTATTTGGGAGCCACGTCGCACGACCGCGCAATTGTCAGTTAAAGCGACGCAGTGCCGAATCGCAAAACAGGGGCCTGGTCCTTTACCTGCATATTGGTCCGGGTCTTAAGTGGTTAAATGGCTCCAGAGTGTTAAACATTTTTTCTTCAAATGGGCTCCTAAAACTGGCCACATATGGATCGAAATTCAGCAGGTTCAGTAGGGACCACCCAAATTTCGATCCATGTTTGGGAAGGCTGACTGTACAGAAGTTGATCTACCAATTGGCTTCTGTGCAGCCACCTTGCTGGGCTTTCCCTGCTCTATCAGCTCTGCAGGCTATAGCCGGCAGTGGCGATCAGTGTATTCTGATGTTAGAGAAGAATACAATAGCTCAGCGGGTAGCATTCCAGATGGGAGAAACAAGTCATTTTTATTGTTGAACCAGCAATGACTCATCTATGGGCTGCTATAATTTCGCACACTCCAAGTGCCAGTGAGCACACAGAAAGTGTTATTATCTCTAACAATGGTAACTATCACATTAAGAAAAGTTGATTGATGGTCAGTAAGGCTTCCCCTATGTACGGGTGTTATGGGGCACATTCCTGGACGTGTGTTTTATTGCACGTTGGTACACCTTGGTCACACGGCACTATACATGCATTTTTGTTGTGCCTCCATTCCTTTCCAATGAGCCCTCACAAACCTGGGTCACTACAACAAACAAGCCAAAAGACGCGTTGTTGAAAAAGGGTTTATGTTCGTTCCTTAGAGCGAAGGTCCACACAAAAAGTGAACCTCCACTTTTCGGAACCCTCCCCCCCTCCGGTGTCACATTTGGCACCTTTCAGGGGGGAGGGGGGTACAGATACCTGTATAATACAGGTATTTGCACCCACTTCCGGGAATAGACTGCCACGGGAGTCACGCCGCTTCACGTTACCCCCCGCTGTCTTCTGGTAAACACACAGTGAGGGCGCGCGGCATGCGCAGTAGGGAACCGGGCAGTGAACCGGGATAAAAGCCACAGGTGGTATAAATGCTTTTGCAGCTTTCCGGCCGCTGCCTCTGCAGCTATACCGGGAGCGATTGAGGTAGCAGTAAAACTGCCGCACAACCACAAGGTTTTACCGCCCCCACTTGTGTGAATGAGACCTTAGTCTAAGGTGACCAGATGTTTTAAATGAAATCCGGGGACATATTTATTTTTTATTGACAAATGGAAAACTATTTTCTAAGCATATTTTCCTCAAGTTGTATATGCGCTGTATGTGGTATATATTGTAAGGGGTTAGCTCGGTAGCGGGGTGTGTGACCCCTTGGATGGGTTCACTACACACTGAATTTATACAGACAGGCAGTCGAAGACGGTTGAAAACAAAGATTTGGGTTTATTCTTCCATCTTGCTGGAAACACGTGCAAGCATCCAAAACGGCATAAACAAAATCGAACATAAAATAAACCCTGGCCACTTGGGGCGTCTATCCTCACCACACAGGAACCTATCTATGGAGTCTGGCACAGCCTAGTGCTGGGCAGACACTGCTGGTCATACAGCAGAAAAACAATAGTCTTTTGATTTTTATCACACAGAAAAATCAGTCACCACCTCACCTCCTCAGAAGACTTTTAGTATGCTGCTCTCCTTACTCACAAAGCCTCAGGATGCAGCAATTCAGTGGTAGTCCTCTGGATTACTTATAGAGGCCCTAATTGCCCCATTCTGAACAGCTGGAGTGTTCCAACGCCCTTAGACCTTTTCTGGCTACTTTTGCAGCCGACACCTAATAACAATTGGTGTATTCTCTAAACAAGGCAGAAATGTATTTCCCATCTGTGACAACACCCACAGATTTACCTGACTTCCCGTCAGTGTTTATGGAATGATTGTATGATATATACATTATTTCTCACATTTCGTCCATGACATAAAAGATACTTTTTGGGGATGTGACTACCAAATGTTAAGAAGATATGATAGAGAAAAAACTTTTCAATGCATATTTTGCATTTTACTCTTACCAAAGAAGAATTTTGGGGGTGCCACCCCCTCGCCGGGCACAAAACCAGGGACAGAATTGGTTGCATGGCCGCCCTACTTTAGTCAGTAGGTTACTTAGCAGGGGGATTGTACATGATCCAGCAGTTGAACATTATTGTATGTAGGTATTTTTACCGATATACATTGGGGATGGGTAACCATCAGGATCCCTATCATTACATTACAGTGGTTACAAACTTGCTGGCCCTCCAGCTGTCTTGAAACTACAAGTCCCATGAGGCAGGGCTCGACAAATCCCGGTCGCCAATTTTTTGTGAGCTGGCGCCATCTGGTGGTGAGCCGTTGGTATTACAAGTTATTACCACCAGATGTGTGAGCTTGCGCCATCTGGTGGTGGCCGTTGGTATTACAAGTTAAGCATTACAAGTTAAACAGCAATTCTAATGTCATTTTTCACTATTTTTCACTGCCATCTTCTTCCCTCTAATTAGAACCCCCAAACATTATATATATTTTTTATCCTAACACCCTAGAGAATAAAATGGCCATCGTTGCAATACTTTCTGTCACGCCATATTTGCGCAGCGGTCTTACAAGCGCACTTTTTTGGGAAAAAATTACACTTTTTTTTAATTAAAAAATTAAACAACAGTAAAGTTATCCCCATTTTTTTTAATATTATGAAAGATAATGTTACGCTGAGTGAATTCATACCCAACATGTCCCGCTTCAAAATTGCGTCCGCTCGTGGAATGCCGACAAACTTTTACCATTTAAAATCTTCATAGGCGACGTTTAAAAAAATCTACAGGTTGCATGTTTTGAGTTACAGAGGAGGACTAGGGCTAGAATTATTGCTCTCGCTCTACCAATCGCGGCGATACCTCACATGTGTGGTTTGAACACCGTTTACATATGCGGGCGCTGCTCACGTATGCGCACAAGCTCGTCGGGACGGGATGCGTTTTCTGGCTCCTAACTTTTTTAGCTGGCTCCTAGATTCCAAGCAAATTTGTCAAATCCTGCCATGAGGCATTGCAAGGCAGACAGTTACAAACATGACTCCCACAGGCAGAGGCATGATGGGACTTGTAGTTTCGCAACAGTTGGAGGACATCTAGTTTGGGACCCCTGATTTAGATTATTAATACATTGTCGCTGTGTCACCAACACATAATATCTCTTGTGTAAACTTGTGAAAAATGACCCGAATTAACCTCCTCCCAGCAGGAAAGCGATGTAGTACAAAAACGCATGTGATGTCTGCGGAATGTACAGGCAGTTGCCATGGCAGCAGAACCTGATGGAATACAAGATAGTCGTATAGGAAGCCGATTGTTGAGGGATACTTTCTCATCAGTCCGTCACAGACCCTGAATCATCTTGGATGCAAATTTAATCCAGTCTTATCAGTTCCAGATAGGAGAACTGCTCGAATATAAAACCTAGTGAAGCTATAATTATATTATTACAACGTTTTCTTGGTCTCTTTTATTTTTTATTTTTTGGCAGTAAATTGGCTGTGATGGGCGATGCATTGTAAGGGTCCTAATAGAGAATTATATTTAGAAATAGGTGAGATTATGGCTTTTCATTGGTTAAAGTGGAGCTCCACCCACCTTTCTACTTGGTCTTAAAGAAAAGACCACCCCTCGTTTTTGGATATATATATATTTTTTTCTTACCTTATTAGTAAAAAGGTAAAACTTAAAGCGGGAGTTCACCCATAAAACAATTTTTCCCTTAGATTCCTGCTCGTTTTGTCTAGGGGAATCGGCTAGTTGTTTTAAAATATGAGCCGTACTTACCGTTTTCGAGATGCATCTTCTCCGTCGCTTCCGGGTATGGGTCTTCGGGAGCGGGCGTTCCTTCTTGATTGACAGTCTTCCGAGAGGCTTCCGACGGTCGCATCCATCGTGTCACTAGTAGCGGAAAGAAGCCGAACGTCGGTGCGGCTCTATACTGCACCTGCGCACCGACGTTCGGCTTCTTTCGGAAAATCGTGACGCGATGGATGCGACCGTCGGAAGCCTCTCGGAAGACTGTCAATCAAAATAGGAACGCCCAGTCCCGCAGCCCATACCCGGAAGCGGCGGAGAAGATGCATCTCGTAAACCGTAAGTACTGCTCATATTTTAAAACAACTAGCCGATTCCCCTAGACAAAACGAGCAGGAATCTAAGGGGAAAAAGTGTTATGTACGGGTGAACCCCCGCTTTAAAACCCAAGGTACGTAATTTATTCGTGTGGCTCTTCCCCTTATCCCCCCCGCTACCTTCTCGGACCTGTGTGTGTCCCAGAAGACGACGGGGCCAATCAAAAAGTGCAGAGCGACTGGCGCATGCAAAGTAGGAAATCGGCTGTGAAGCCTGAAGGCTCCACTGAGTTATAATGGCACCCGATGCGATGGACAGATTGATGGGCCGACATCACAAGCTCCCTGGATAGATTAGTGCTTTTATTAAAAGTCAGCAGCTACAGTGTTTGTAGCTGCAGACTTAAAAAAAAAAAAAAAACATTTTTGAGGGTGGAACTCCGCTTTTGTGATGATGATGATGACGAGTGGGGGACAATGGTGGACATTGCAGTGACGAGTGGGGGACCAATGGTGGACATTGCAGTGACGAGTGGGGGCCAATGGTGGACATTGCAGTGACGAGTGGGGGGGCAATGGTGGACATTACCATATAGAGCCATTGGCCCAGCTAGAGCCCAGACTTGAATCCGACTTGTTTTCATAAATCATTTTTTTTTTTTCTGACCCGAAAATGATCCGATCCGTGACTCCTGATCCGAGGATCGATCCGATCTGTGAGTTTTTTGATCCGTTGCACCCCTAGTAGAGACCCTAGAGAATAAAATGGCGGTTGTTGCACTGTATTTGCGCAGTATAAATGTAAAAGATTTTACGCCGTGAGAATTGTGAGAGAATCGTGATCTTCATTCTAAGCAAAAAAATTTTGATTCTCATTTTGGCCAGAATTGTGCAGCTCTATTGTGAGCCAATCAGATATGCAACACACTAATATTGCAGGAAGATGCAAGCTGGCCAAAAATACAAAACAAAAAATTAAATAAAAACTGAGAGCAGTGAGATAACCTTATCAGTCTCTTGCTGCTTCCTCACTGTCCAATGAGCAGGCTGGGAGTCAGCAACATTACACGATTGGATTTCTAACTGTAAAGACAGTGGTTAGGGTAAGGATCGGGAAATGGGGATCAGTTAGCTGGTTATGAGAAATAAACTGATAAACACTCAAACACCTTGCTACACTGATGATAGTTCTGCCCAGTGGCGGTGCGTTCATAGAGGGCGCAGGAGCGCCGCTCCCTCTCTCTCCTGCACCGCCACTGAATACAATACACAGAATCATGCATTGCATTAATCTGTGTATTGTTGCTGCCGCCCACTATTCAGATGGCCGGCCCCCTGGTGAGCGTCGGCCATCTGAATAACGGCAGCTGGTTGGCTTTGGAAGTGTCTATCAGAGCCAGCGGCTCTGAAAGGCTTTCCGATTACAGCCCTCAGGCTGTAACCGGCTTCCAAATAGTTATCCAGGGGATGCACAGGGTGGTGCGTTCCTTGGATAAGACTAACAGGCGTCTCAGCCAATCAGGTTCACCGGTTCTGGTTACCGGTAACCTGATTGGTTGAAGCGTCATAGAGGGCGGGAGAAGACATCGAGGGACTGTGGAAGGAGGATGCCTGACCCCAGAAAGGTAAGTGCCGGGCGGGAGGGCAGCATTTTACAGGGCACAGTGGCGACAATTAAAGGGCACAGTGGCGACAATTAAAGGGCACATTGGCGACAAAGGGCACAGTGGCGACAAAGGGCACAGTGGCTGAGTTTGATGGCACATTGGCTGCGTTTGATGGCACATTGGCTGCGTTTGATGGCACAGTGGCTGCGTTTGATGGCACAGTGGCGCGTTTGATGGCACAGTGGCTGCGTTTGATGGCACAGTGGCTGCGTTTGATGGCACAGTGGCGAAGTTTGATGGCAAAGTGGCGAAGTTTGATGGCACAGTGGCGAAGTTTGATGGCACAGTAAGGCTGCAATTGTTTGTTTTTCGCTTGTTTGTGCCCCCCCCCCAAAAAAAAAATTGAGCACCAGCCGCCACTGGTTCTGCCTCTAATACCTTATCATTGCCTGAATTACATGTTCCTGGTTTTTCTTATCCTTTTAATAAACGTAACCAGATGATTTCCTCCGTCACCGGAATAAAATGACTCCAGCTTTTGCTACACTGCCAACGGTGCTCCTGATTGTGATCTTCATTTTCTTTTCCTCCCTGTGATCTCTAATGTTCTAATACAAACGAGACACGCTTCACTGGCAGCTAGCTTGCAAAATGTTTTTAATTATCTGCAAAGCAATCGAGAAGGGAAATCAAGGGAGCCTCTGGATAAGACGGGACATCAAGAAGATCATTTGCATATCTTAATAATAAAACGGCGGTGTAACTTTCTGGGAAGTTCTTAAAGTGAAAGATCACCAAGGGTTAATTAGCTCCAGCCTCTGAAGTCTCTGCTCTGGACAATGTCCTAAATTTCCAATGAAATGTTCTCCAGAGATAGGAGATGGTTGGCATCTGAAGAATGATTCATAACTTTGATTGCGCTGCCTGGGATAATAAATATTATTATTTTCTTTTTTTTTAGATAAGTGCATGAAACAGATTTTTTTTGATAGAAAAAAAATTCTAGAGTTGGGCTTTAATTATACTGTTATTGGGGAGCAACCTGTGCCGTCATCCCTCATACCTTAAAGTTGAACTCCACCCTAAAACGTAAGTTCTGCTTTATCTCTAACCCCTCTTCTTTTTTTGGAGGTGGAGTGGGTACCTAGTTTTAATAGGTACCCGCTCCTACGTCTGGGCAGATCGTCGAGGCGATTCCACCAGCGGCGGTGCGTCCATAGGGGGCGCAGGAGCGCCGCCCCCTCTCTTCCCTCAACTTAGGCCCGGATTCACAACGGAGTTACGACGGCGTATCTCCGGATACGCCGTTGTAACTCTGAGTTGCGTGGTCGTATCTATGTGCCTGATTCATAGAATCAGTTGCGCATAGATTTCTATTAGATCCGACCGGCATAAGTCTCTTACGCCGTCGGATCTTAACTGCATATTTACGCTGGCCGCTAGGGGCGTGTATGCTGATTTACACCTAGAAATATGTAAATCAGCTAGATATGCAAATTCACGAACGTACGCCTGGCCGACGCAGTACAGATACGCCGTTTACGTTAGGCTTTTCCCGGCGTAAAGTTACCCCTGCTATATGGTGGCGTACATGCGGCATACCAATGTTAAGTATGGCCGTCGTTCCCACGACTAAATTTGAAAATTTTACGTTGTTTGCGTAAGTCGTCCGTGAATGGGGCTGGACGTTATTTACGTTCACGTCGAAACCAATACGTCTTTGCGACGTACTTTGGAGCAATGCACACTGGGATATTCCACGGACGGCGCATGCGCCGTTCGTGGAAAACGTCAATCACGTCGGGTCACATAACATTTACATAAAACACGCCCCCCTGTTCCACATATGAATTAGGCGGGCTTACGCTGGCCTATTTACGCTACGTCGCCGCAACTTACGGAGCAAGTGCTTTGAGAATACAGCACTTGCCCATTAAACCTCGTTGATAATACAATATGACACAAATTATTTTCAGTGGAGTAATATGGTCACAGCTTTTATTACATAACAAGATAATAACAATGATAAATAAACAATTAACCACTTAAGGACCACCTAACGCCGATTTACGTCAGCAGAATGGCACGACTGGGCACAGGCACGTACAGGTACGTCGCCTTTAAGAGCCCAGCCATGGGTCGCCACCCGGTCCGAAGCTCCGTGACCGCGCCCGCGGACCCGATTGCCGCCGGTGTCCCGTGGTCGGGTCACAGGAGCTGAAGATCGTCTGTACCCTGATATAGGGAACGACGATCACTGACATCACACCTACAGCCACGCCCCATACAGTAAGAATCACTCCCTTAGGGCACACTTAACACCTTAGCGCCGCCTAGTGGTTAACCCCTTCACTGCCATTGTCATTTTCACAGTAATCAGTGCATTTCTATAGCACTTTTCGCTGTGAAAATGACAATGGTCCCAAAAATGTGTCAAAAGTGTCCGATGTGTCTGCCATAATGTCGCAGTCACGAAAAAAATCGCCAATCGCTGCCATTACTAGTAGTAAAAAATATTAATAAAAATGCCATACAACTATTAGAGAATAAGGGAGAGTGTATTTGGCCATACAACTATTCCCTATTTTGTAAACGCTATAACTTTTGCGCAAACCAATCAAAAAACGCTTATTGCGATTTCTTTTACCAAAAATATGCAGAAGAGTAAGTATTGGCCTAAACTGAGGAAAACTTTTTTTTTTATATATTTTTGGGTATATTTATTATAGCAAAAAGTAAAAAATATTGTTTTTTTTTCAAAATTGTAGCTCTATTTTTGTTTATAGCGCGAAAAATAAAAACCGCAGAGGTGATCAAATACCACCAAAAGAAAGCTCTATTTGTGGGGAAAAAAGGACACCAATTTCGTTTGGGAGCCACGTCGCACGTCCGCGCAATTGTCAGTTAAAGTGACGTAGTGCCGAATCGCAAAAACGGGCCAGGTCCTTTAGCTGCATAATGGTCCAGGTCTTAAGTGGTTAATGACCGCGCTCCCAGTGTGTACAACTCAAAAACAACTTCAATAAATTCAGAGGGAGTATGAAGGTGTAGAAAACTGTCTATTAAAAGACCACTCTTAGCCTCCCACTATACAGTACCTTGAAAAAGTATTCATACCCTTTGAGATTTTCCAAAGAACTGGTAAGGGATCAAACGTTGCCACACTCCACCCAAAGCGAAGAAATGCATTTTGGGAGCAGTTCTTCTCAAATGTTGGCACATTTTTCAAGTGTCTGTTATAGTACAGATTTGTTTCAAAATCTATTGCCTTCTCCTGCAATAATTCCACATGCAGTGTTACAGACAGACTTTGATAAATAAGCTTTGCTTCTGTCTGAGATAAATTGGCAGACAATTCATCTGTCATTTTCTGGCACAATCATTTGCAACAGATGGCGTTATAATACCTATTCAGGCAACAATTATTTACTGTGTTCATCGAAACTCAGAAATTCCATAATTATGGTAGTGAAAAGACCGATTTGCTACAAAGCCAGTAAAAAGGTACTGTTATGTGGTTGATGAAAAGGTAACGTTTCTGTGAATGACACAGTCTGAGGAGACAAAGGGCCGGATTCACAAAGAGTTACGCCGGCGTATCAGTAGATACGCCGACCTAACTTGGAATCTAAGTCTGTCGTAAGTTTAAGTGTATGCTCAAACTGAGATACACTTAAACCTAGCTAAGATACAACGGCCTGCGCCGTAGTATCTTAGGGTGCATTTTTTCCGCTGGCCGCTAGATGGCGCTTCCGTCGATTTATGCAAAGAATATGCTAATTAGGTAGATACGCCGATTCACAACGCCCAGCGCTATTTTTTTACGTCGTTTACGTTAGGCTTTTTCGGCGTAAGGTAGCTCCTGCTCTTATGAGGCGTACGCAATGTTAAGTATGGACGTTGTACCCGCTTCGAATTTTGAATTTTTTACGTCGTTTGCGTAAGTCGTTCGCGAATAGGGGTGGACGTAATTTACGTTCACGTCGAAAGCAATGACGTCCTTGCGGCGTATTTTAAGGCAATGCACACTGGGAAATTCCACGGATGGCGCATGCGCCGTTCGGGAAAAACGTCAATCACGTCGGGTCACCAATAATTAACATAAAACACGCCCCCTCATCCTCATTTGAATTACGCGCGCTTACGCCGGCCCCATTTACGCTACGCCGCTACGAGCCAAGTGCTTTGTGAATACAGCACTTTTCGCTGTGAAAATGACAATGGTCCCAAAAATGTGTCAAAAGTGTCCGATGTGTCTGCCATAATGTCGCAGTCACGAAAAAAATCGCCAATCGCTGCCATTACTAGTAGTAAAAAATATTAATAAAAATGCCATACAACTATTAGAGAATAAGGGAGAGTGTATTTGGCCATACAACTATTCCCTATTTTGTAAACGCTATAACTTTTGCGCAAACCAATCAAAAAACGCTTATTGCGATTTCTTTTACCAAAAATATGCAGAAGAGTAAGTATTGGCCTAAACTGAGGAAAACTTTTTTTTTTATATATTTTTGGGTATATTTATTATAGCAAAAAGTAAAAAATATTGTTTTTTTTTCAAAATTGTAGCTCTATTTTTGTTTATAGCGCGAAAAATAAAAACCGCAGAGGTGATCAAATACCACCAAAAGAAAGCTCTATTTGTGGGGAAAAAAGGACACCAATTTCGTTTGGGAGCCACGTCGCACGTCCGCGCAATTGTCAGTTAAAGTGACGTAGTGCCGAATCGCAAAAACGGGCCAGGTCCTTTAGCTGCATAATGGTCCAGGTCTTAAGTGGTTAATGACCGCGCTCCCAGTGTGTACAACTCAAAAACAACTTCAATAAATTCAGAGGGAGTATGAAGGTGTAGAAAACTGTCTATTAAAAGACCACTCTTAGCCTCCCACTATACAGTACCTTGAAAAAGTATTCATACCCTTTGAGATTTTCCAAAGAACTGGTAAGGGATCAAACGTTGCCACACTCCACCCAAAGCGAAGAAATGCATTTTGGGAGCAGTTCTTCTCAAATGTTGGCACATTTTTCAAGTGTCTGTTATAGTACAGATTTGTTTCAAAATCTATTGCCTTCTCCTGCAATAATTCCACATGCAGTGTTACAGACAGACTTTGATAAATAAGCTTTGCTTCTGTCTGAGATAAATTGGCAGACAATTCATCTGTCATTTTCTGGCACAATCATTTGCAACAGATGGCGTTATAATACCTATTCAGGCAACAATTATTTACTGTGTTCATCGAAACTCAGAAATTCCATAATTACGATAGTGAAAAGACCGATTTGCTACAAAGCCAGTAAAAAAGGTACTGTTATGTGGTTGATGAAAAGGTAACGTTTCTGTGAATGACACAGTCTGAGGAGACAAAGGGCCGGATTCACAAAGAGTTACGCCGGCGTATCAGTAGATACGCCGACCTAACTTGGAATCTAAGTCTGTCGTAAGTTTAAGTGTATGCTCAAACTGAGATACACTTAAACCTAGCTAAGATACAACGGCCTGCGCCGTAGTATCTTAGGGTGCATTTTTTCCGCTGGCCGCTAGATGGCGCTTCCGTCGATTTATGCAAAGAATATGCTAATTAGGTAGATACGCCGATTCACAACGCCCAGCGCTATTTTTTTACGTCGTTTACGTTAGGCTTTTTCGGCGTAAGGTAGCTCCTGCTCTTATGAGGCGTACGCAATGTTAAGTATGGACGTTGTACCCGCTTCGAATTTTGAATTTTTTACGTCGTTTGCGTAAGTCGTTCGCGAATAGGGGTGGACGTAATTTACGTTCACGTCGAAAGCAATGACGTCCTTGCGGCGTATTTTAAGGCAATGCACACTGGGAAATTCCACGGATGGCGCATGCGCCGTTCGGGAAAAACGTCAATCACGTCGGGTCACCAATAATTAACATAAAACACGCCCCCTCATCCTCATTTGAATTACGCGCGCTTACGCCGGCCCCATTTACGCTACGCCGCTACGAGCCAAGTGCTTTGTGAATACAGCACTTGCCTCTCTAACTTACGGCGGCGTAGCGTAAATACGCGACGCCGCTGTAAAAATGCGCGGATCTACTTGAATCCAGCCCAAAGTCATCTATACTCTATACTCAGTACTCTGCCAACTCCCCAAATGCACACCAAACCTGGGAGCCAGGGCCTTAAAAAGGCTCTGCCTGATCCAAGATGGTTGGTACTGTCATGTGCTTGATGAAGAATTAATGGTTCTGTGAATGGCACATTCTGAGGAAGCAAAGTCAAGTGAGAACCAGAAATATCACTAGAAATAAAGTTGTACTGGAATGCATTAGTAGACATGGTGAACAGGGCTTAACCACTTCAATACCGGGCATTTTCACCCCCTTCCTGCCCAGACCAATTTTTAGTTTTCAGCGCTGTCACACTTTGAATGACAATTGCGCGGTCGTGCGACGTGGCTCCCAAACAAAATTGACGCCCTCTTTTTCCCACAAATATAGCTTTCTTTTTGTGGTATTTGATCACCTCTGCGGTTTTTATTTTTTGCGCTATAAACAAAAGAAGAGCGTAAATTTTGAAAAAAACACAATATTTTTTACTGTTTGATTTAATAAATATCATAATTTTAAAAAAAAAAAATGTTTTTTCCCTCAGTTTAGACAGATACGTATTCTTCTACATATTTTTGGTAAAAAAAAAAATCGCAATAAGCGTATTTGATCGGTTTGTGCGAAAGTTCTAGTGTCTTCAAAATAGGAAATAGAATTATGGCTTTTTTACTAGTAATGGCGGCGATCTGTGATTTTTATTGTGACTTTGCGGCAGACATATCAGACACTTGACACATTTTTGGGACCATTCACATTTATACAGCAGTTGCTATTAGTGCTATAAAACTGCACTGATTACTGTGTAAATGTGACTGGCAGGGAAGGGGTTAACACTAGGGGGAGCTGAAGGGGTTCAATATGTTCCCTAAAATGTGTTCTAACTGTAGAGGGACTCACAAGGGGAGGAGATCGATGTGTGTTCCTCTGTACTGGGAACACACATATGTCTCCTCACCGCTGACAGGACATGGATCTGTGTGTTTACAGTGCCAGGCGTCTCAAACTGGCGGCCCTCCAGCTGTTGCAAAACTACAAGTCCAATGAGGCATTGCAAGAATGACAGTTACCAGCATGACTCCCACAGGCAGAGGCATGATGGGACTTGTAGTTTTACAACAGCTGGAGGGCCACCAGTTTGAGACCCTTGGTTTACACACACAGATCCATGGTCCTGCCGTGATTGCGGGCAATCGCGGTTGCCCAACGGACATCGCGGCCACCGGGCACGCCCACCGGGTCCCAAGCAATGCGGCGGGGGCACACGGACGCCGCCGCCGGAGCACGCGCGCCCCCTAGCGGCCGGGAAAGCAAGGACGTCATATGACGTCCAGTCTGAAGGACGAAAGGTCCCTGCCGACGTCATATTACTATGACTCAGTAGGGAAGAGGTTAAAGGGGTTGTAAAGGTACAATTTTTTTCCCTAAATAGCTTCCTTTACCTCAGTGCAGTCCTCCTTCACTTACCTTATCCTTCCATTTTGCTTTAAAATGTCCTTATTTCTTCTGAGAAATCCTCACTTCCTGTTCTTCTGTCTGTAACTCCACACAGTAATGCAAGGCTTTCTCCCTGGTGTGGAGTGTCGTGCTCGCCCCCTCCCTTGGACTACAGGAGAGTCAGGACGCCCACTAACACACAGCTCCTTTCTCTATCTGCAATGTAGAGAGCATCCTAACTCTCCTGTAGTCCAAGGGGGGGAGGGCGAGCACGACACTCCACACCAGGGAGAAAGCCTTGCATTACTTCCCCTCATCGCTGAGAAGGCAGCACTGTGTTATTTGTTTCGCAGCGCTGACTTTTATAATTAGTAATTATCAGAAAAAAACAATTAAGTGCTTTCCGAACATTTCCACAATCTTGGGGCCATTTTGGTAATTGTCTAAATTAGTCTCGGAAGGAACTTCAAGGTCTTCTGCCACACACTGAAGCATAGAGACACACTGGCGTTAATCTTTATTTACAGGCCTGACACCGCCGCGCCATAACATGCTTTGTATTAATCTTTAATTGGAAGTGTAAAATGCAGACCGCAAGTTCAAACACCAGACAAGTGGAAAGCAGCTGTAATCTCTGACCCAGAAAGAATTTATGCTACACCAGGAAAGATGTATGGAGTATTCAATACAGTGGAACCTCGGTTTACGAGTAACGCAGTTAACAAGCATTTTGAAAGACGAGCAACTTAAAAAAAATAATAATTGTGACTCGGTTTGCAAGTGTTGTCACTCAAAACGAGCAGAATTCAAGCTAATGGGGCGTGCAGTACTGCATTTGGCCTGAGGTGCAGGGGGTGCCGGAGCCCAGCGGAGCCTATCAGAGCCGTTCGAAAATGTTCCAAATTTGCTTGGAATCTAGGAGCCAGCGAAAAAAGTTAGGAGCCAAAAAACGCACCCCGTCCCGCCAAGCTCACGCGCAGAAGCCAGCGCAACGGTATTCAAACCACACATGTGAGGTATCCCCGCGATCGTTAGAGCGAGAGCAATAATTCTAGCCCTAGACCTCCTCTGTAGCTCAAAACACGCAACCTGTAGAATTTTTTAAACATCGCCTATGGAGATTTTAAAGGGTAAAAGTTTGTCGCCATTGCACGAGCAGATGCAATTTTGAAGCGTGACGTGTTGGGAATCAATTTACTCGGCGTAACATTATCTTTCACAATATAAACAAAAATTGGGCTAACTTCACTGTTGTCTTATTTTTTAATTCAAAAAAGTGTATTGAAGTGGTTAAATCTGCAATAGCACCATTTACTCACTATACGCAGATGCAGGCCTCTTTACCTCCATTTCCCTCAACTCCCTAAGGCCCCTTTCACATTGGACCTGTAGCTGCGGTGGCGGTATATCGCCGCAAAAAATAGCGGCGCTATACCGCCGGGATTGCCGCTAGCGGTGCGGTATTAACCCCCGCTAGCGGCCGATAAAGGGTTAATACCGCCCGCGATGCGCCTCTATAGAGGCACATTGCGGGCGGTATTGCCGCAGTTTCCCATTGTTTTCAATGGAAAGGAGCGGTATACATGCCGCTCCTCTCACCGCTCCAAAGATGCTGCTGACAGGAGATTTGTTTGTCTCCCGCCAGTGCATCGCCTCAGTGTGAAAGTCCTCGGGCTTTCACATTGAGTCTGCAGTGAAGGAGTTTTTCAGGCGGGATAGCAGCGCTAAATGTAGCGCTGTACCGCCTGAAAAACTCCTCAATGTGAAAGGGGCCTTAGTTTCTGGACAAGCCCAGGGAAGATCATTTTCTCTGCTTCCCTCCTTCAGCAGCTCTGAAAGGCCACACCTGATGAGATAGAGGTAACTGAACAAGTGATCTCCAGCCAGGGGAGAGGCCCTCTACTGACAGAACTGGTGTGCAAACACAAGAACAAATTGGGCGCAGGATTCAGATCGATTGATCGAGGACACCCAGTGGCAGAAAGAAATTACTGCAGGACAGCTCCAAATTGAATATCAGTAGTACAGCAAAATCTCTTTAGTGTTTACTATTATTCTACTATTCATTTTTTTTTCTTAGCTAGCTTTAATTTATTAGAAACGCTTCACAAAAACCTGCGTTGAAGGTTTTAAATCACCTCTCAGTTTTGTAGATTTAAAAGAAACAGTATCAGAGTGGCTCTTCTACTGGAGTGAATTATTTGATGTGAATTGGCTAAATGTGTCTGCAGCTTGCTGGCGTCATCAAGGAGGTTTTGGACCTTACTGGTTTTAAATGGGTTCAGTTTGACCACCAGGAAAGATAATATACTATTAGGATGTACACTTTGTTAGACCCCCTGTAGAATGCCTGAATACCTTCTTACATGTTACTTGAACATTTTCATTGTGGGAAATTGAAAGAAATAACTATAAATATCCTTTGAAAGAACAGGCATGAATTCCAATTACAAATATTTCAAATGGATATTTCTTTAGCTCTACCATGACAACGGGCAAATAATGACCTGTATGGCAGAATTTGTGACGTCTATCTGCAATTGTAGCTGTATGTCTATGACTCAAAGTGCCAACAAGCTTGCTAACCCGCCTGCAAAGGGGTTTAAAGGGATGACAGAAATATGGAATCTGCTGTTGCCAGGAGAATCTTATGCAAATGCTGGATGCCTGGCTGCCCCTGCAACAGTGCTTTTAGGTCAGAAAAAGTCAAAGCTCCTAATTTACGTACTGTTTTTAGGTCACCAGCTGAAGAAAGAACTGAAGCCACTGGATCAATATTAAAACCAGGGTACTAGTATTTTCTGGTACAATGGGCCAGATTCTCGTACAATTGCGGCGGCGCAGTTTTCAGTGTAAGTGCCTGATCCACAAAGCACTTACCTGTAAACTTGCGGCGATGTATCGTAAACACGTCCGGCGCAAGCCCGCCCAATTCAAATGGGGCGTGTACCATTTAAATTAGGCGCTCTCCCGCGCCGGACGTACTGCGCATGCTCAGTTTAGAAATTCCCGCCGTGCTTTGCGCGATGTGACGTCATTTTTTAGAACGGCGACGTGCGTAGCGTCCATTCGTATTCCCGGACGTCTCACGCCAAAACAAAAAAAAATTGAAATTCGACCCGGGAACGACGGCCATACTTTAACATGGCTTGACTAAAGTTAAGCCATGTTAAAGCAGGTGTAAATTTGCGATGGGAAAAAATTACTAGCGACGACATAACGAATGCGAAAACCGTCGCGGATCGCCATAAATGCTCATTAGCATACCCGACGCAGGAAACAACGCAAACTCCACCCAGCGGCGGCCGAGGTACTGCAGGAAATGTGTATTGTGCCTGACGTCTGCAACCTAGCTGAATACATTGGTGTGCAGGGTCATTATTTAATCAGGTCTGAGAATAGCTTAGAGCTCCCAGTATGGGAGACAGGAGGTCTCAGGGGACCTCAGCCAGAAGTCATGAGACAGAGGTCTCATTGAGAGGTCAGAGGGCCCAGTCAGAAGCCAAGAGACAGAGGGGGTCATCGAGAAGTCAGAGGGCCCAGCGAGCCCAGCCAGAAGCCGAGAGACAGAGGGTGTCATCGAGGGTTCAGAGGGTCCAGCCAGAAGCCAAAAGACAGAGAGAGTGTCTCATCGAGGTGTCAGGGTACCCAGCCAGAAACCAGGAGACAGCAGGTTTCAGTTCCAGGAGTCAGATTGGTTCCTATGAGGGGTGTCAGGGTAACCCGAATCTATAGGCCAGAGGAGGGTCATGCAGCGGGCTCTGCGACTACAGGCTTGAGAGCCAAGTGTTCCAAGAGAGCTGGACAACACAGTCAATTGTGCAGCCAACAAGTGAGCCAAGTGGCTCGGTATTTTTGTTTGTGCACAATGGGCCAGATTCACAGAATAGATACGACGGCGTATCTCCTGATACACCGTTGTATCTCTTGTCCTATCTATGCGGCTGATTCATAGAATCAGTTCCGCATAGATAGACCTAAGATCCGACAGGTGTAATTGACTTACACCGTCGGATCTTAGGATGCAATACTTCGGCCGCCGCTGGGGGGATTTCGCGTCGTATTCCAGCGTCGGGTATGCAAATGAGGATTTACGGCGATCCACGAAGGTTTTTTCGCGTTCGTTACGTCGTCGCTAGTAATAGTTTCCCGTCGCAAAGTTACACCTGCTTTAACATGGCTTAACTTTAGTCGAGCCATGTTAAAGTATGGCCGTCGTTCCCGGGTCGAATTTCAAATTTTTTTGTTTTGGCGTAAGACGTCCGGGAATACGAATGGACGCTACGCACGTCGCCGTTCTAAAAAATGACGTCACATCGCGCAAAGTACAGCGTTTTTTTTTAAAACTGAGCATGTGCGTCCGGCGCGGGAGCACGCCTAATTTAAATGGTACATGCCCCATTTGAATTGGGCGGGCTTGCGCCGGACGTGTTTACGATACACCGCCGCAAGTTTACAGGTAAGAGCTTTGTGGATCAGGCACTTACACTGAAAACCTGCGGCGGTGTAACGTAAACGGGTTATGTTGCGCCGCCGCAATTGTACGAGAATCTGGCCCATTGTGTGGAAGAAACCCCTGTGTGGGGAACTAATGTACATTTGAACTTTCCATTGATTACATCTGGACTGACGCAACTCATTGCAAATGCAACTGCTGCTTGAGTTTAATCACCCCAATCTCACAGTATGTATAGCAGAGATGTACTTAATATTTTTTTTTATTATTTTGCCCTGGTAATCCAATCTCCTGACACTCTTGAGCTGAGGAAACCACTTGGTAAGTGGGGTGAAATATCTTCTGCATTAGAGAACAAGTCCAATTAAAAATTACTAACTAATACTAGCTATACAAGGATCTATAAGATGAATGAAAACTTTTACAGACATGCGTCTCTGTACAGGATATATAATATATTTATTTCCAATATAATATATGTGTCTCAGAAATGAATGGCTAATGAATGGTTAATAGCTATTTTTGACCAAAAATTACTTTTTAATTATTGGTGACTGCTGGAAGATTTAAAGGGCAACTATCACAAAAAGCTATTACCTAATTGGTGGCTGCGGTCAACACAAATACCTTTAGAGTTTCAAGGGTTTTGTACCTCCTATTATTATTGATTATTATACTCTTAAGCCCTGTACACACGATCGGTTCGTCTGATGAAAATTTTTTCATCAGATATCCGATGAAGCTGACTTTCATCAGTCTTGCCTACACACCATCGTTTAAAAATCTTATCGTGTCAGAACGCGGTGACGTAAAACACAACGACGTGCTGAGAAAAAAGTTCAATGCTTCCGAGCATGCGTCGACTTGATTCCGAGCATGCGTGGATTTTTGACCAATGGATTTCCCCACAGACTAACGTTTTTCTATCGGGTTTTTAACCATAAGAAAAATTTAAAACAGGTTCTATTTTTATTCACCGATGGGGAAAACGATGGGGCCCACACACGATCGGTTCATCCGATGAAAACAGTCCATCGGTCCGATTTCATCAGACGAACCGATCGTGTGTACAGGGCTTTACTGTTGTCACTCATTGAGCTACTTCTTGTCGCATTTAGCCTTTTTAAATCATAAGCTGAATGTATAATATTGTGGCAGTCTTTCCTGTTCTCCATCTGGACATGCCAAGCTATCCTTGTTATCCTGTAGACTCAGCTTTTGGCATTGTGTCAT
This sequence comes from Rana temporaria, assembly GCF_905171775.1. NCBI lineage: Eukaryota > Metazoa > Chordata > Amphibia > Anura > Ranidae > Rana > Rana temporaria. The sequence continues at coordinate 29,539,856 of NC_053499.1, read as the reverse complement.
TTATGTAAATTAGTCAGCAATGGCAGTGACCAGCTGCTAACCAACTGGTCTTGAAATGCTTAGATCAGAGATGGGCCAGATTTTTTTCTAAAGTACCATCATTCCTACCATTTGTGGAATAGTAAGTACACTTCATGGATATTGTTAACTTTCTCAATTTATTTAAACAGGCAGACTTTAGATCGTAATTTAAACAGTGCCTGGAAATAAAGGTGATATATTTAAATACGGTAAATGCATAAAATTGACATGGTGTATTCATTCTCACAATCATAATACAGAACTAATCTAGATTTGTCACAAGCAAAAAATGTATATATCAATATATAGAACAGCAAATAAAGGCCGGACCAATTATCGTTCTTTTTGTATAATTATATTTATGCTTCTGTTGGCTAATGCAATCTAAAACATACAAATGTGCTTGTCATTGTAGGTTGGACAACAGATGAAAGCATCTTAACAAGTGACGTGCGGCCTTCTGAAGAACCGTCCCCTTTCTCTGCAATGGGGGAAGTGTTCAGTGCAATGGAGCAAACAGCAGAGACTGGGAATGTTAATTTTCATAACAACACTACACAATCCAGCATCGATGTCAAGGATAATTTTACAAGTCAAGCTGAAAATGTGCAGGACAATACAAGAGTACAGTTGGGGGATAGCAACCCTTCAGAATCTTCACCTTTATCTTCACTCCAGCCTACAGACTCAGGTCTAAGTGATACCAGCACATCACCCCTATTGATGTTCCCCAATACAGCATCCTCATATGCATCCACATTACCTGCAACGGGTCATTCCCTTCCTCTTTCATCCTCATCACCATTGTCATCATCATTGCCAAACCAGTCTTCTCTGTCAGATAAATCTTCCACTAATGTGCCTTACACTGACACTGAAGGTTTAGTAGCATTAGGAACCAATTTGCAGGAAACATTAAATCAGGACACAGTTACAAATATTATATATTCTACCTACATTCCAACCAGCAATATCTTGATTCCTCAAACCACCAGCTTGCCAAGAGACACAAATTCACAAACAGGGGTCTTTATGGAGGGTTCTACTACTGTAGAACCTAGAACTGTAGAACTTACTTCTAGAGTTCCATCAACTAAACCATTTATAGAGGTAACCAGCGTAGAGCAAACGTACAGTTCAGTGGAGCCTACGGCAACAGTGCACACCAGTACTCCAGTAACACCATCTATAGAAGCCCTGAGCTTAACAAATCTACCTGTAACTATAGGGCTTGAAAACTCTGCCACAGATGTAAGTACTTCAGATTCAGAAACGGGTACATCTCAAACCACTATCACCTTAAATACCAGCTCTCTTACTACCAATCCAGTTTCCAAGTCTTCAGCAATCATGGATTCTTTAAATACTATAGACACACACATTTTTGCAGAGATAAACACAGCCAGAACCACTAAGGAAACCATTTCAGAAACTTTAGGTATAACGGTAACCACACCTTTCCATTACACTACCACAGAAATTGGAGAAGCTCAGGGGATCACCGGGACAGCAAATGAGTTGAGTCCAAATGTTCAATCAGACAACTTGCAATCTACAACTCCTCCTGAGCTACACATAACTTCAGAAAGTAGTAATGAAGTACATACCTCTATAAAGGTTCCTATAATAAGTGGGGTATTTACATCTTTAAGGACATCACCAACAGAGCAGTCTTCAACCTCCACACCATCAGAATACACCTCAAGCTCATATTTCTTTATAGATACTGTGTCGAGCACTATCCAGCCAACTACAGTTTCAAAGCTATTGTCTGTTGAGACCATGACCTCTGAATCAGAGTTAACCAATTCTGAGAGTGCCAAGACCATCATAGTTGCTACAGACAATGTTGACACCACTTTTTCAAGTACATCAGTAGCTTCTCCTATCATTTTGACATTATTCCCTTCTCTGTCAAGTGAAGCTAACACACACAGCAGTGTGACCAGTTTTACATTTGATCCCAGTTCAACAGCTAACTCAGATATCACTCAAAGTATTACTGAAGAAAGTACCAACTTAGATTCTACTAACACCAAGTCCACAACATTAGCAAATGTTGTGTCATCGTCAACAACTTCTCATACTGAAGAAATTACATCCCAGGTTAGTATTGGACTGGACACAACTGCCAATACACCAACAGCTGTGGCATTAACAGATGATACAGTGTCTACACCAGATGCCATCCAAAATGAAACAACAATCTGGAATGTCACTAAAATTCCTAGTTTCACATCAAAAACATTAACAAGCTCCTCAAAACCATCCTTTACAGAGTCAGCAACAGAAACATCTTCATCTATCACGACATTTGTGACCAGTACCCCTGATGACAACACAGTGATCTACCAGACAGATTCAACAGGTATCACAAACAATCCAACAGTAAGCGAAAACCATACAGTCTTTATAACTGCAATAACAAATGTGAAACCCACGGTCAGCAACATGTCACCTTCTGATGAGTTGACTACCAGTGCTAATAATATTGTGGAACCGAATACCGATAAACTGATAACAACATCACCTTTAAGGAAAACAACCACATTGCCTTTAACAAATGCTATTAGTGATAGCCTCACAACTTGGGTTATTCCAGATGTTTCTACCAATTCGTCACCAGTTGAGGTGAGTGCATCAACACTGACCACTTCAGAAACATCTGCACCTTCTATGTCTACAGATACACCTAGTATTGATATGCACACAGAAAATCCATACTCATATACACCTATTTCCAATCAAGAAAATACAGTTTTATTATCAACAATGACAGATTTTGGAACCTCAACAAACAACATCTTTATAACTACTTCCAGTCAAGAAAGTCCAGTTTCCTTATCTAAAATGACAGATTTTGGAACCTCAAAAAACAATGACTTTTTAACTACTTCTAGTCAAGAAAGTCTTGTGTCTTTATCAACAATGACAGATACTGGAACCTCAAAAAACAATGACTTTTTAACTACTTCCAGTCAAGAAAGTCCAGTTTCCTTATCAACAATGACTGATTTTGGAACCTCAAAAAACAATGACTTTTTAACTACTTCCAGTCAAGAAAGTACAATTTCTTTATCAACAATGACAGACTTTGAAACCTCAAAAAATGATGCCTCTTTAACTAATTCTAGTCAAGAAAGTCCAGTTTCCTTATCAACAATGACAGATTTCGGAACCTCAAAAAACAATGACTTTTTAACTACTTCCAGTCAAGAAAGTCCAGTTTCTTTATCAACAATGACTGATTTTGGAACCTCAAAAAACAATGACTTTTTAACTACTTCCAGTCAAGAAAGTACAATTTCTTTATCAACAATGACAGACTTTGAAACCTCAAAAAATGATGCCTCTTTAACTAATTCTAGTCAAGAAAGTCCAGTTTCCTTATCAACAATGACAGATTTTGGAACCTCAAAAAACAATGACTTTTTAACTACTTCCAGTCAAGAAAGTACAATTTCTTTATCAACAATAACAGACTTTAAAACCTCAAAAAACAACGACTTTTTAACTACTTCCAGTCAAGAAAGTCCAGTTTCTTTATCAACAATGACTGATTTTGGAACCTCAAAAAACAATGACTTTTTTACTCCTTCCAATCAAGAAAGTCCAGTTTCTTTATCAACAATATCTGATTTTGGAACCTCAAAAAACAATGACTTTTTAACTACTTCTAGTCAAGAAAGTACAGTTTCTTTATCAACAATGACAGATTTTGAAACCTCGAAAGATTCCACCTTTTTAACTAATTCCAAATTAACTTCTAATTTTGGTACAAGTATGGAACAAAATACTAATGCACCACAATTAACCACAAATGTTGATGAAAAAGACACCAGTAATCTGATGACATCGCAGACTAATAATGAAATTAGTACTGGAGACTCTGATCTTACATCACCATCGCATTTGTTAAACAGTCTTACAACACCCTTCTCATCCCCATCCAAAGCTACTAGTGCTGCTACAACTTTTGTGTCTACCTGGACATCCAATGCTACATCCGAGACCGAAGCAGACATCATCACAGAGCATAATACTAAAAGCAGTGCATTTTCTAGCATAACACAGACTGAGCCTGGGACTTCAACCTCAACAGGATCTTCAATGCCTTCTTTTTCTGAACTGAGCACCTATCCTAATACTGATGCTGAGCAAAGTATCTCACCAACAGTCTCAGATGTAACATCAGTGGAGACGACCCCAATAAATATATTAACATCAGTGACTGTAATAGATTATAATACTGAAATATCTACTACAGCATTGCCTAGCACATTAAACACAACAGCATTTTCTTCTTCTCAGGGCGCTTACACGGCTGTTGTTGAAACATCAACACAAGCAAATTTACAGCCAACATTAACTGCAGAGGTGATATCTGAACCTGCCGTTTATACCCCCACAAACACAATTACAAAATTGCCAAATATATTTTCAACAGTATCCTCTTTTCAGACCAGTCTCACACGTTCTGCTGAATCACAAACAGAAGAATCTAACACTATTACAGCATCAACACAGATTTTTCAGACATCCATTCAGCCAAGTCAGCCATCTTATTCTAGTAGCAGAACAGTTGCACATCTTTCTATGTCAACTCTATCCCCAAGCATAACATCCAATGGTAAGCAAGATTATATAAATCAGACAAGCCAAGAAACTTCACCAAGCACCATCAATGAGACCTTCTCCACTACTGAATCTTCAGTATCTCAGCCAACATCCGGAAAAGGGATAGAGCCAGAAGCTACTTCTACAAACACCTATTCATTATTTCCTACAAACTCTACAAACACTTTCAACTTGTCCCTTAGTTCTGAAAGCACGACATCCTCAACACACATGCAAACGACTGGAGGTAATATCACAATTACTCAACATAACACAACAGACACAGCTGAAACCTTGACATACTCAGGGTCCACAACATATAGAGAAACATTATCTACAGTCACTGAAAGTATTACTCAGGCCATTTCAAACACTATGTCTTCAACTATATCCCATTTGCCACCCTCATCAATAACATCTCCTTTTTCATCAACCTTTCCATATAAAACTGCAATCGTTCCAACAAACATATCTGGTTCTTTCTCTACAGTCTCTACTATGTCATCTTCTGCTGAGGTTTCAAGTGTTTCACCTGCAGGAAATGCAACTAAAAACTTTACAACAGTGCCATCTTCTTCCTACATAACTCACACAGTGTCCACAAGCCATGCATCAGTAGCAAACACATTGTTGACCGCTCTGATTACAAGGACTCCACAAGTTCAGACATCAAATGTTGTTACTTCGAAGCCAACTAACTTTACAATAGCAAATCACACTACATATACACCTGTAACAGTTGTTACTCAAACGGCAATAACAAGTAATACAGTATTAGTACCCCCTTCAAGTACTAACACTACTACTCCTGCTACTAGTACTACTACTACTACACATGCACCTACAACACATGTGCCTACTACAATCACTGCTACCCCTCTTTTAGACACCACCACTACGTTAACTGCTCACCCTCGAAACATAACTACATCAGCTGTAACCTCCATAGTGATGTCCACCAAGACAACAAAAGCTCCTTTGGTGCCAGTGTCAAATGCTACTACTGTTTTGAGCACAATCCTGAGTACCATACTTTCTACATCAGCAACAACGCCTGTGCAATTCGGATGCCGGCCCTCATCAGAAACTATGATCAGAACAGGTAAGCTCTTTCAGAGTTCTCAGTCTTTTATTATTATTATCCAATAATGTAGAACAAGCTGAAGTTACAATACAACTTGAATGATACCTGAAAAGGACATACTGTTAGATTTTACGATCCGTAGATACAATTTTTTCTGTTTAATTTATTCTGCTGGGAATAGTTAAATAATTTAAATAACTATAGGGCTCTGTGCTCTGGTTACTTAAATGTGTTGTAAAGGAAATGTTTTTTTTCCCCTAAATAGCTTCCTTTACCTTAGTGCAGTCCTCCTTCACTTACCTCATCCTTCGATTTTGCTTTTAAATGTCCTTATTTCTTCTGAGAAATGCTCACTTCCTGTTCTTCTGTCTGTAACTACACACCATAATGCGAGGCTTTCTCCCTGGTGTGGAGAAAGCCTCTTGAGGGGGGAGGGGCTGAGCAGGCAAGTCAGGACACTCTCTACTTTGCAGATAAAGAAAGGAGCTGTGTGTTAGTGGGCATCCTGACACTCCTGCTCGCCCCCTCCCCCCTCAAGAGGCTTTCTCCACACCAGGGAGAAAGCCTCACATTACTGTGTGTAGTTACAGACAGAAGAACAGGAAGTGAGGATTTCTCAGAAGAAATAAAGACATTTAAAAGCAAAATCGGAGGATGAGGCAAGTGAAGGAGGACTGCACTAAGGTAAAGAAAGCTATTTAGGGAAAAACATTTTTCCCTTTACAACCCCTTTAAGCTGGCCATACATTAGTAGAATTTTTTTTAATAAAGCTTTGTTTTAGGAACGTTGGTTTGATTTTTTTTATTGATTGTGGGGTCAAATTAACGTTAGTTTTCAACCCCAGTGACAAGAAATTTTGAAGGAACAGAATGGGAATTTTTTCTCGCACAAACAAACTTCTAACAGTGAATGTAGGTTTCATTTGGGAAATTCCACTCAAAAGCAAATCTAATTTTTAGGTACTTTCAAATGACAAATAAAGTCCCTGTTGGCATTATTGAATGTACTGATGAGATTTTTCATACAAACATTAATTAAAAAAATTACCATTTTTTTGTCAGCTGGAAGACATATTGAGGTCGATCTACTAAAGGCAAATAAACTGTGCTCTTTGCAAGTGCAATTCACTCTTCAATTGCATTTGCTGTAGAGCTTGGTAAATGAGGGGAAGCTCCACTGACTTTCATCATCCAATCATGTGCAAGCATAAATAGTTTTTTTTTTTTTTTTTTAATCCTTGCATGTACTTGGGTATTCTTTGCGAAGTGAAACTTCACTTAATTTTTTAAAGCTTTGGAGCAAATGCCCAGTCTATTTGCCTTTAGTAAATCCACCCCAATAAGTTACCAACATGGGTTCAGTCATTTGACAACACAACTGTCAGACCTCAGGTGGCCTCTCTTCTTTTATTCCTATCCTGTAAAGCAAAAAAAAAAAAAGTGGGTTGATAATATAAAGCGGATAATCTGACATTCACCAAAAATTCACTACAGATGAATCTTCTGGATGCATGTGTTGTAAACTAAAATGAATAATTCATCACCATTAAATGTCACATTAATTGCTTTATAAATATATCTTATAGTGTGCTATAGATTAGAATATTATAGACAACTTATAATATCAATATTATCACAGAAGAGCATCCATTGGGAGTGTCAGGTCAACCCATGTCCAGTTTCTTGCCAATATCTAAAATAGCATACAAGTGCAAGGAATCCAAATAAGATGTGTAAGTTTTAAAATTATTCAAAAAAATCACATTAGAATAAGAGCCGGTTCACACTGGGGCGGCACGACTTCGGGGGTGACTCGGCAAGGCGTCCTGAAGACGTCTTCAGAGGCGACTTGCAAAATGACTTCTGTATAGAAGTCAATGCAAGTCGCCCCGAGTCGCCCCCAAAGTCGTACAAGAACCTTTTTCTAATGCCGCGTACACACGGTTGTTTTTCGGCATGAAAAAAACCGTCATTTTTAAAAATGTCGCTCCTATTAGAACGGTTCTATTGAATAGAATGGGACGCGACTTGTCAGGCGGCTGAGTCGCCTGACGAATCGCCCCAATCTGAACCGGCTCTAAATAAAATAGGGTATGTATTGAAAACCACCGAAAAATAATGGAAATTAATTTTAGAATTGCAATTGCTGGTCAATAAATAATGTATATATTGGGTAAACCAGCAAAATTATCATTATTTGCTGGTTAAAGCCTAAGGTCATGCTTCAGTCAGTGTTTAATTTCCTACCTTTCAAGTGCAGCATTCAGTTGCTCAAGCAGAGAATGAAAGAGCGGGAAGCTAGACGATAGATCTTTTTTCCTCAGTGAAGCATTTCAGAGATGAAAATGTTTTTTTTTTGTAAAAATAACATTTCATATTGGCTGCAGGAAGCCAAAAATTATTAAAAATGTTCATGCAAAACTTTCATTTTGCACCGTTTGTCATCTGTGTATTTGCATGCAAAGATGAGATCAGAACATCTTAGAACTTAGAACATTTCATTTATTCATGTCAAACATTAGGGGTAGTGAAGAATAGAATATGCACTCATTGTTGATTGTCTCTTCTTGCTAGTTCTCACCCTGTCGAGTTTGCCAACAAGTGATGAAGCACAGAGGCTGAGGGACTTCCTTAGCAGTACTCTCAGTCAAGCATTGACTATGACAGTTCAAGTCCTAGATCTGACAGTACAAACTGTAAGTATCATGTAAACAAACTGTATATAGCCGTTAGTCTTAAAAGCAAAGTATTGATAGAATTCTATATGAAATGCGATGTTCATATAAAAATATATTTCTTTATTTCAAGTGACACTTAACTCAGGTTTAAATAAAACATTTTTAAAGTATGTATTCTTAAAGGGTCACTAAAGGATTTTTTTTAGCTAAATAGCTTCCTTTACCTTACTGCAGTCCTGGTTTCATGTCCTCATTGTTCGTTTTTGCTTTGATGTTGCTGTAATTCCTCTCTGTTCTGGACACTTCCTGGTTGTCTGTTTCCTGATCACCACAGTACTGGGAGATTTCTCACTGTGATGACTAATCAAGGAGGTGTGATTACTGTGTGTCTAAAACTCCTCAGCACCAATCCAGTTTCGTTTCCAAACCATCACTGCCCTCTATTGGCTCTTTGTCTCTGTACATCAGAGAACCAGGAAACAACAGCAAAAACAAAACTAAACTGTAGGTACATTATATGATTGTTTTTTATCTATTTTTAATCATTTTTAAAAGGAATCAGTTAACTATTATGGGCCATATTCTGAGTAGAGTTAGGACGGAGTATCTCAGGAAACTCCGTCGAATCTCTCTTTTTTGACCCGCGTATCTATGCGAGTGATTCCTAGAATCATTTTCGCATAGATACGCTGAAGATCTGACAAGTCACTTACACTGTCGGATCTTAAATGTAATTCGCCGCCGGCCGCTAGGTGGCGTTTACGTTCAGGTCTCATTTGTTTATGCAAATGAGCCTGATACGCCGATTCCCGAACGAATTTGCGTCGCGTAACCATCGCTTACGTCGTTTGCGTAAGCGTAAGGTTACCCCTGCTATATGAGGGGTAACCTTACACCAGTCCCACGTATGCCATGTTAAGTATGGCATCGGATCCGCGTCGTCTTTTCCCGTCGGGTACGTCGTTTTCCTAAGTCGTTCTTGAATACGACTTTACGTCATTGACGTTTTCCGCCGAGAACTGGAGCATGCGCACTGGGCTATTTTTAGCCCGGCGCATGCGCAGTTCGATCGAAACGGGGGAACGCTTAATTTAAATATAAGCCGCCCCCTTTGAAATACGCGGGGATACGCCGGGCCTTTTACACTACGCCTCCGCAAACTACGGAGCAAGTGCTTGAGTAATACGGCACTTGCTCCAGTAAGTTGCGTTGGAGTAGTGTAAATAGCTTAGGCGCGGCCGCCGCAGAATATTGGAGAATCTGGCCCTGAGTCTCTATACCCTGTAAACAGTAATTTCAGCTAAAAAATATTTTTCCTTTAGTGACCCTTTAACTCAAGAAGGACCTTCTATTCCTCTCAGCCTCTTACAGATCTCCAAATTCCTTTTTTTTTTTTTTTTTACTGCTGTGAACTGACGAATGGTTAGAAGGTGACTATATTTATTCTCCACAGTCCCATTGTATGTAGGAGGGTAGGCCACCCTCTCTTGCTCCCTCCCGAGATAGACTATGGACTATAGACTATGGGATGTGTAGTGTACATAGAGCTCTGCACATGACCAAAGCTAATGAGCACTGCTCGTTCCAAACAAACGGAAGTGAGAGGGAAAACGAGAAGTTCACATTACAAGGAGGCAGAAAAACACAGTAAGAAACTATTTCATCAAACTTAGATTACAGGTATTAAAGAGGTTGTATATCCTCCTATTTTTTCACCTTAATGCATTCTATGCATTAAGGTGAAAAAACTACTGGCAGTCACCAGCCCCCCAGCCCTCCATTTTACTTACCTGAGCCCTGGAATGTCCCACGGCAAGGAAGAGCCGTCTCTCTGCCCGGGGTTCTCGGTCCTTGATTGGTAGATTGATAGCAGAGCAGCCATTGGCTCCCGCTGCTGTCAATCAAATCCAATGACACGGGCGCCGGGAGGCAGGCCCGAGTCCTGCATTCGGCAGCTATGGATGCCAAATGCTGGACTCAGGAGCGGTCTTGCAAGGTAACCTCCTGGGAGGGCGCTTCTCCTAGGGGGTTATCTGATGTGGGGAGTAGCCGCATGAGCCACCGGGGGACCCCAGAAGACGGCGTTCTGGGCCACTCTGTGCAAAATTACCTGCACAGTGGAGGTAAGTATGACATGTTTGTTATTTAAAAAAATAATAATACTCAAACCTTTAGTATCACATAGTAGTGTATGTATATGTATTTTTTGTGATAAGAATATTGTTTAGTGTCCTTGTCAGTGGAGTGACAAATTGTACCTTTGAAAAGACTAGTAATTAAATACCTTAACATTTCTATGTTATTTGAGCAGGTACATGGGTTACTTAATATGAGTGGTTAACCTGTCTTACTGCCCTCCGGGTGCTCTTTGCTGGGCAAATTGTGCATAGCTGTTGCCATTCTCTACTGTTTTGACATGCGTGTTGTATGGGCATCAAAGGTTGCGCCTGAAGTTTCCACTGATATTAGGTGTGTGTTTATTTATATTGAGTTGTTTATATGGTGCCAAAAATGTACGCAGTGCATTACATATTGCATGGTCATATCAGTCTCTGCCCCCAAGGAGCTTACAACCTATACATACACATACTAGGGTCAATTTAGACCAGAGTCGGTTACCTACCGGAAGGGCCGGTGCTACCACTAGGCAAAATAGGCAGCCACCTAGTGCGCACTGCTGCCTAGGGGTGCCCGGCCACTGGTGTTCCTACTCTCTTCTCTCTGCAACAAGCAACTAAGTCTCTGCATCAACAGGCATCCACTGCTCCGTTCGTACATAGTGTCAAAGGCGCAGTGGCGGCGGAGGACTGTGTCTGTGTCCCAACTCCTGAATGAATGGAATCAAGCAAACATTCATTGATGGGCTAGAGGAGGCTGCTTTGATGGACGCTGGTAGGCTGCATTTGATGGGCGCTGGTGAGGCTGCTTTGATGGACGCTGGTAGGCTGCATTTGATGGGCGCTGGTGAGGCTGCATTAATGGGTGCTGGTGAGGCTGCATTGATGGGCACTGGTGAGGTTGCATTTGTTGGGTGCTGTTGGGCAGCATTTGATGGGCGTTTCATTAAAAAGGTGGGGTATACATGGGCAGGACAAAGGGGGTGGAGTCAGGGGTGGGGCTGGGGGGGCGGCAAAATGAGGTTTCGCCTAGGGTGTAAAAAATCCTTGCACCAGCAATGCCTGCCAGCATGTCTTTGGAGTGTGGGAGGAAACCAATACAAGCACACAGGGAACATGCAAACTCCATGCAGGTGTTGTCCTGGTTGGGATTGGAACCAAGGACTTCAAGGCCGGAGTTATAAGCACTGGGACACTGTACTTGTTTGGATTATTACATAATATCAAAGTTGAACAGTTCTTTTAAAACATAGATTCATTTCCCATTTACAGTGAAAAAAGAAAAAAAAACAGATGCCATTTTAACTCTTCATCCTATATTTACAGCCCCCATCAAGGAATCTGACTGTTGGATATTCAGTATCTGTGAACTCCTTGCTTTACATCCCTTCAGCCATCGTATCTGTCCTCACAAGGAATGGTGTGTTCAATGTCTCTCGCCTCGGAACTATCATTCCAAGCCTTCTGTCAGTGCCAGTAATAGCTGAAACGTGGAAGGCGGAACCTGCCTTGAACTTTAGGCTAAAAACAGGTAAGTGGAAAGATGTGAACCCCCCCCCCCCACAAATGTTCTAAAAGTAGTACGGTAATGGCAAACTATACCTTTTCAATTGCTGTCCCTAGTGGATTGAAAATTCACTTTAAATATTCACTTTAAGGGGAGACTACAGTGAATTGTCAGCAAGTACACATTCAGGCTGGGTTCACCAGCAGGAGATTGTGACCGGGTCACTATGGAGCCGTTTCACATATCTCCGCAGCGGTTCCGGTGCCATTTGCCTGTGAACAAGGCTTATCATTGAAACTGCTGCTGACTGTACTTACTGTGAAGGCTTCAAAATAAATACGCTTGATGTTGCCGGCTGCTTCTTTTACGCGATTTGCACAGGAGCCATGTGCGTCTTTTGGTCCGTTTCAGGTCCGAATTCAGCCCAAAATTCTGGCAGAAATTGGACCTGAAATGAACGAGGACACCCCGGACTCCTGCTGTGAGCCGCTGCATGCTCCTATGTGAACCCAGCCTCATAGTTAATCTCAAATAGGCAGATTCACGTAGACCTGCCTAACGTTAGGCAGGCGTAGCGTATCTCATATACGCTACGCCGCCGTAAGTTAGAGAGGCAAGTGCTGTATTCACAAAGCACTTGCATCCTAAGTTACGGCGGCGTAGCGTAAATGTGCCGGTGTAAGTGCGCCTAATTCAAATTGTGAAGAGGTGGGCGTGTTTTATGCTAATGAATCGTGACCTGACGTGATTGACGTTTTGAACGAACCGCGCATGCGCCGTCCGTGGACGTAACCCAGTGCGCATGCTCCAAATTACGCCGCAAAGCCTCATTGGTTTCGACGTGAACGTAAATTATGACCAGCCCCATTCACGGACGAGTTACGCAAATGACGTAAAATTTGAAAAATTTGACGCGGTTCCGACGTCCATACTTAACATTGGCTGCGCCATCTTTTTGGTGGACTATCTTTGCGCCTGAAAACGCCTTATGTAAATGACGTATCTTTACTGCGACGGGCAAGCGTACGTTCGTGAATAGGCGTATCTCGCCGATTTAGGCATTCTAGGCGTAAATCAGCGTACACGCCCCTAGCGGCCAGCGTAAACGGACAGCTAAGATACGACGGTGCGGGCGGTCATATCTTAGCTACATTTAAGCGTATCTCAATTTGAGAATACACTTAAATGTACGACGGCGCAGATTCGGAGTTACAACGGCGTATCTACTGATACGCCGTCGTATCTCTACGTGGATCTGCCTAAAAGTAATTGGTGTGATTGGTCTGCTTATTTTTATTTTATTACCGTATATTCTTACTCATGTCCTATATTTTATAATACAGATCATACAGATTTGTATATTCTTCCTCTAATTTTTACTGTAGTATAGGAAGTGAGTCAGAACCTCATCTTTACATTTGCAGAGAGTTAATCAATAAAGTCATACAGAGAGACCATTGTATTTGATCTGTTAAAAATGACAAGCCTGTTTTTAGACAGGAACAATAAAGCATAATTACTACGGCATTATGAAACAGTATGGCCCGGATTCACAGCGAGCGGCGCATATTTATGCCGCCGTAGCGTATCTCCTTTACGCTACGCCGACGCAGCGCAGAGAGGCAAGCATTGAATTCACAAAGCCAATGCTCCCAAATCTGCACTGGGTTTCCAAGGCGTAAGTCGGCGTAAGTGGAAGTGGGCGTGAGCCATGCAAATGAGGCGTGACCCCATGCAAATGATGGGCCGAGCGCCAGACAGATACGTATGACGAACGGCGTCCATGGGACGGCATGCGCCGTCCTGTGGACGCATCCCAATCACGTCGGAACAACTGCCTAAGATACGCCGGATCACTGTCTACGGCGTGAACGTAACCTACGCCTAGTCATATTCACGTCCAACGTAAAATACGCCGGCTTAGGTTCCCTGGAGCAGACCTTTGCATGTCTGTTGCTGACTTACACCTCCTTTATGGGGCATAACTTTACGCCGGACGTATGACTTTACGCGCACTGCGTCGGGCGCGCGTACGTTCGTGAATCGGCGTATCTCCCTCATTTGCATATTTGAATAGGAAATGAATGGGAGCGCCAAATGCGTCCAGCATAAATATGCGCCCACTCCTGCCGGCGTAGGCAAGTTACGTCGGTGGGATGAAGCCTATTTTTAGGCGTATCTTAGTTTGTGGGTACGGCGCACAGATACGACGGTGCACATTTGTACTTACGCGGCGTATCTGAAGATACGGCGGCGTAAGTGCTTCGTGAATCCTGGCCTATGTGTCTCCATAACTACATATCTCTGTATTTCTGTATTTGATGACTCCATAAACATAGGTAACAGGAGATCGCTCTGCCTCTATTCACTGGAATCTCAGTAAAAAAATGTTTTCCTTGAACGTTTGCGCTACTTTTTGTACTTGAATTTTTATATCCATTAGTACATAGTAGGGATTCTAAATTCCTGCCGTGTTTTATATAATGCTTCCTTTTTACAGGCCTGTTGTAATCAAAATGGTGGTGGTGCAAGTTAATAATCACTGCATTTTTCCATCATTGCTCGTAACAAGAAAATCTGATCTGTGGTTGACCTGTTTTTCTGAAAGCCACATCGATATTCTCCCACAAGCTATTAAATATAAGGCTTTATTCTCATTGACAAACATTTTATTGATTCATTACATTATATGTGATATTTAGCCAGGAGATAACCATGATAGTTCTTACTGGTTCCTTTTCAGGACAGGGTAAGTTATTCAGGAAATTCTATTTTCGTGACTTTGTTCCTTGAGTACTGCATGTAACCTTTTATTTGCACCAACAGTACATATTTTTAGGGTAAACTTTCAAGGTCTTCCCATTTCCATAGGACTTCGACTATCTCCTAATCCACATGGGTCACACACAAGGCCCAGGGGCCAAAACCAGCCCTCCAGGCCATTTCTTGTGGCCCTCGCACCCAGGGCTTTTTTCAATGAGGACATGGCGGAACTCTGTTCCGTAACCTTCGGCCCTCTCCCTCCACTCCCCTCTAACCACTGTGACTTGCAAACATAAAAGTCTTCTGTGTTTACAAGGACAGCTTTCCTTTTGGTGGCTGTCACAGACCCCTGCCTGCCCTGCACTCACAGCAGGAACAAGGGAGGGTTCGGTGTCTATGTAGTGCACTCCTCAACCCTGCACTCTGTACACAGCGCACCCCTGACCCCTGCACATAACGCACTCCTGGTATTTATTACCCCGTTAAGATCCTCCCACTGTTCAGGGGCATGGTTGAGTTCTTCCACCTATTCTCTAAATAAAAGCCCTGGATACATTTTTATAGTCCTACAATTACAATTGGCCCTTTGAGGGCAACCTTAATGCTGATGCAGCACTCACTGAAATTGAGTTTGACACCCCCTAATACATATTTAGACAACTATTCTCTTTAAAGAAGCCTATCCTGCTTTTAAACTAATACACTGTGGGCCAGATCCACGAAAGAATTATGCCGGCGTATCTCGCGTCGAGTATGCAAATTAGCTTGTTACGGCGATCCACGAACGTACGTCCGGCCGGCGCATTTTTTTACGTCGTTTGCGTTCGTCTTTTTCTGGTGTATAGTTAAACCTGCTATTATGAGGCGTACTCAATGTTAAGTATGCCCGTCGTTCCCGCCTCGCATTTTGAATTTTTTACGTCGTTTGCGTAAGTCGTTCGCGAATAGGGATTTGCGTAGAATGACGTCACCGTCTTAAACATTGGCTTGTTCCGGTTTCATTTCGAGCATGCGCACTGGGATACCCCCACGGACGGCACATGCGCCGTTAAAAAAAAACGTTGTTTACGTCGGGTCACGACGTATTTACATAAAACACGCCCCCATTACATCCATTTAAATTCCGCGCCCTTATGCCGCCAAAGATACACTACGCCACCGTAACTTACGGCGCAAATTCTTTGAGGATTCGAAAAAAAAAAAAAAAGTTACGGCGGCGTAGTGTATCTTAGATACGCCGCGCCTGGCGGAAAGATGCGCGGAGGTACGTGGATCTGCCCCTGTATTTTTACTTTCTCCATCAGCTTATCCCCCACCGTTATTACATTTTGTATCACTTGACCCTCCCACTTAGATTGTAAGCTCTTAGGAGCAGGGCCCTCTGATTCCTCTTATACTAAATTGTATTGCAACTGTACTGTCTGCCTTCATTTTGCAAAGCGCTGAGCAAGCTGTTGGCACTATATAAATCCTGTATAATAATAATATAATAATTTTTCTTGCTCCACGCAGTATGGGTACACAAAGAATTAGGAACATTCAAATTGTCTAATTGCCAATTGAAGTCTAAATTTATTTAAACATTTTTGTTTTAAAATCAGCATAAAAGACAACATTCAATGTAAAGTGGCTGGTTTGTCAGTTGCAATTAAAAGTATTTTACCCCTCTTCACACCCAAACTGTAATTTTCTGGTGCTGCGTGGGTTAGTACAATTAGCTGGACCTGTCAAAAGTACTCGTCAAGAGTGCCAACTATGCCCACTTATGAATGGAGAAGGTGGACCTTTCATTCACCTGCCTGTAAGGCCCTGTACATACGATCAGTCTATCCGATGAGAACGGTCCGAGAAACGTCTGACCTCTGTGATTGCCAACAAGGGTTTTGCCTCCAATTACTAAGTCATGTTTTGCGAAGGGATCAAATACTTATTTTACTCATTGAAATGCAAATTAATTTATAACTTTTTTTAAATGCGTTTTTCTGGATATTTTTTTTTTGTTATTCTGTCTCTTACTGTTATAATAAACCTACCAATTAAAATTATAGACTTATATTTTTGTCACTGGGCAAACGTACAAAATCAGCAGGGGATTAAATACTTTTTCCCCTCATGCCCCGTACACATGATTGGAAATTCCGACAAGAAAAGTCTGATGTGAGCTTTTGGATGGAAATTCCAACCATGTGTATGCTCCATCGGACTTTTGATGTTTGAATTCCCACCAACAAAAGATTGAAAGCTGGTTCTCAAATCCTATCGGAAAAATCCGATCGTCTGTAGCAAAATTCTGACGCATGCTCGGAAGCATTGAACTTCATTTTCTTTGCTCGTTGTAGTGTTGTACGTCACCACGTTCTTGACGGTCAAAAGTTCAGAGAACTTTTGTGTGACCGTGTGTATGCAAGACAAGCTTGAGCAGAATTCCGTCGGAAAAAACATCCAAGGTTTTTTCCGACGGAAAATCCGATCGTGTGTACGCGGCATCACTGTACTTTAAGATGTGGACACATGGGGCCAGATCCACAAAGAACTTACAGCGGCGTATCTATTGATACGCCGCGTAAGTTCTATGATGCGCCGTCGTATCTTTGTTTTGTATCCACAAAACAAGATACGACTGAATGTGGGCTAGATCTTAGGTGCAGTAGAGTATGCAAATTAGCTAGATACGCCGATTTTCAAACATACGTCCGCCCAGCGCATTTTTTTAAGTAGTTTACGAAAGGCTTTTTTCGGCGTAACGTTACCCCTGCCTCTATGAGGTGTACGCAATGTTAGGTATGGACGTCGGGACAGCGTCAAATTTTCCGTCGTTTGCGTAAATCGTTCGCGAATAGGGCTTTGCGTAAGTTACGTTCACATCCAAAGCATTGACTATTTGCGATGTGATTTCGCGCATGCGCACTGGGATACGTCCACGGACGGCGCATGAGCCGTTTCGTAAAAAGCGTCAATTACGTGGGGTCATACCAGATTACCATACAACACGCCCACTCCAAGCCTACTTTAAATTACGCGGGCTTACGCCGGCAGATTTACGTTACGCCGGCCCGCATATGGGAGCAAGTTCTTTGAGGATACCCTAGGAGCCACTCTGATTTACGGCGGCGTAGCGCATATGAGATGCGCTACGCCCGCCTAAATATACGCCAATTTTTGTGGATCTGGCCCTAGATGTATAATGCAGAGATCCCTCCAATGTAACATTTAGAGTTATTGGGAAAAGAGAGGCTTTTTAAATTTACAGCATCTATTAAAAAAACAAGATATGAATTTTGGGCAGGCTGTCCTTATCACATTTTTCTTGTTATTAATATTGTGGTGATTATTTTTTATTAACAGTGTTGAAGTTGATGGGGACAGGAGGGGATGTGAACACTTGTGTCTATGTTCGGAGCATGGAGCAGAAGTTACAGATGGCCTTTGCGATAGCAGAGTTGAACAGCATGGGTACCCAGAGCAACCTCTCAGTCCAGGTGAGAAACATGAAATCATTTACAATACAGAAGTAGAAGTGAACTGTTTCCTGGCAATGTTATCTGTTATTTATAAAAATTCTTCAGAGTGCTGTTAAATGTATGGGAAGGTAAACTTAAAGCAGAAGGTTTTCTAAAACGCGAAGCTCTGCTTCAGTATCTGACCCCACTACAGAGTCATAGCGGTCTTGGTGAAATCCACTTAGGATAATACAGGGACACTCCTTCTAGTAGCACCCTTGAATCACATTCTTCCACCTCTTAGGCCCTGTACACACGGGCAAGAATTTTGTCTGGAAAAAAACGTTGTTTTTCCCGACGAGATTCTTGGCAAGAATCTCTTGCTGCCGAGTGTACACACAGACCTTTCAAAAGAACCGTGGTTCTCTTAAAAGGCAAGATCGCTGTGACGTCATCGCGTACGACGAGCATGCGCTCGTCACATTCGATGCCGTCGACGATATCTTGCTTCACCCTATCTATGCCGTGGAAGCTACCGCGCATGCGTCAAAGTCATTTCGAGCATGTGCAGGTTTCCACGGCGACAGGTAAGTATACACACTCTCGGGTTTCTCGTTGGGAAACAGGCCGACAAGAATCTCGACGAGAAAATAGAGAGCAGGATCTCTATTTTTCTCGTTGAGATTCTGGTCAGATTTCCAGACGGGAAACCTGAAAGCCTCGTACACACGCTCAGGTTAACTCGGCAAGAAAGCTCTGCCAGCAGTTTTCTTGCTGGTTCTTGCCGAGAAAACGGAGCGTGTGTACGAGGCTTTATTCTCGATCGATCATATAGCGTTTCATAGAATAGAAATGGAGAAACCATAGTGCTCTCTGCTTCAAGTGATTTATTATAAACCTGTGTAGGGGTCATTTACTCTGGCAACATCCAGTTTTCTTTCTGGAATCAGTCAAATGATTTCAGAGTCTTCTCAGGCCAATCAACCCTCTTCAGACACTTCCAAAGAAGAAAATGAGGATGATCTATGTTCAGGCTTTTTTTTTAGGCTTGTTCTTCCTTTTGTAAGACTGTTAAGATGCCATAAAATGATGAGCCTTTTTTTAATGTGTATTGCTCCCTTTCACATGACCGCAGTCAATCTGCACTGGCAAACACAGAGCTGCTGGTGGGCGTTTTATAGATATAATTAGTGGTTTGTGCTGATTACCGTATTTATCAGTGTATGACATGCACTTTTCCCCCGTGAAAATAGGGGGTAAATCACGAGTGTGTGTTATACGCCAATATGTTACCTTGGAGGGGAAGTGGGGACAAGCGCCGCCGGAATTAACCTGAGACGTCATTTCCTGTTTACTTGGCTCTCGCAGTTGCACACAGTCCCGCCTCCGCCACCGGAATTGGACCAGTGTTTTGTCTATCATAGGAGCTGGTCCAATGCCGGTGGCAGAGGCAGGACTGTGTGTGACTGTGAGAGCCGAGTAAACAGGAGATGACGGCTCAGTGATTTTGATCATGCTGCATTGATGGGAGATGGTGAGGCTGCAGATGGGCATTGATCAGGCTGCATTGAGCCTGCAGATGGCATTGATCTGGCTGCATTGAGCCTGCAGTTGGGCATTGATCTGGCTGCATTGAAGCTGCAGATGGGCATTGATCAAGCTGCATTGAGCCTGCAGATGGGCATTGATCAGGCTGCATTTAGCCTGCAGATGGGCCTTGATCAGGCTGCATTGAGCCTGCAGTTGGGCATTGATCTGGCTGCATTGAAGCTGCAGATGGGCATTGATCTGGCTGCATTGAAGCTGCAGATGGGCATTGATCTGGCTGCAGAAGGGAATTGATCAAGCTGCATTGATGCATTGAGGCTGGAGATGGGCATTTATCAGGCTGCATTGAGGTTTCAAATGGGCATTGAGCCTGCAGATGGGTATTGATCAGGCTGCATTGAGCCTGCAGAAGGGCATTGATCAGGCTGCATTGAGCCTCCAGAAGGGCATTGACCAGGCTGCATTGAGCCTGCAGATGGGCATTGATATGGCTGCACTGAGGCTGCAGATGGGCATTGATCAGGCTGCATTGAGGCTGCAGATGGGTATTGATCAGGCTGCAGATGGGCATTGATCAGGCTGCATTGAGCCTGCAGATGGTCATTGATCAGGCTGCATTTATGGGAGATGGTCAGGCTGCAGATGGGCATTAATCTGGCTGCATTGAGGCATTGATGGGCATTGATCAGGCTGCATTAATGCATTGAGGCTGGAGATGGGTATTGATCAGCCTGCATTGAGGCTGCAGATGGCCCCTGAGGCTGGAGATGGGTATTGATCAGGCTGCATTGAGGCTAAAGATGGGTATTGATCAGAATGCATTGAGCCTGCAGATAGTCATTGATCAGGCTCCATTGATGGGAGATGGTGAGTCTGCAGGTGGGCATTGATCGGGCTGCATTGATGGGAGATGGTAAAGCTGCAGATGGGCATTGATAAGACTGCATTGATGGGCACTCACCCTTATTTTGCTTCAAAGTTCTTTATTTAAAAAACACGTTTTTTCCTTAAACTTCCCTAAAGGTGCGTGTTTTATGCCTGTGCATGTTATACGCCAACAAATGCGGTTTATTTCACTATATAATCACTGTAGTAGTCAGTGCAACTACAGTAATATCTGCGATCTGAGTTCTGCTCATGTGAACGGCTGCCCCACTGCTAGAATGCCTTGTATATTTTCAAGGAATACAAGGTGTTCTCTGATTGGATGAAGTGGGGAGGAGAAAAGGTGAGATCACAATCTTGGGGTAGCCTGTGTTTGATAGTACACAGAGCTCTCTCGAGATTTGGGCAACCATCTTGAACCAGGAGAGGCTTTATGTAGCCTGTGCTGAGTCTTGATGATATGTCCGCAGTGTGGGAAGTGCATGCCTCCCAACTTTCTGAGATGGGACATGTACTAGCAAAAGTATGTGGGCATAGGGCACGCCCCCTGTCACACCCACTTAAAGGAAAATTATTAAAAAATATTTGTTAACCACAAGTTTGAGCCAACATTCCTTCGGAAAAAAATACACGGTTTTGTTGTCGAAATGTCCGATCGTGTGTACGTGGGTCCGACTACCCTCCGATCTGATTCATATAAATGGAAGAGCAGGGATCATCTGTTTTTTTTTTAGCAGACCTGATTGGACCCGGAGGTAGGCGGGGTTAAACATGCAAGTCTGTTTATATATCCGCCTGTCCACAGGGATGCAAGGACCATGCGAAAAGGTCTGCCTAAAAAACTGACTGGTGGACATGATCGGATCTGTTTGATCATTCAGCTTATTACCATTTTGTTAACCACTTAACCCCCGGACCATATTGCTGGTCAAAGACCAGAGCACTTTTTGCGATTCGGCACTGCGTCGCTTTAACTGAATGAATGAATGACTTGTATAGCGCTACTATCATGCGAACTGAATCGCCTCTGGGCGCTTTTTCCAGCCAGAGTCTGCTTGGCTGGTGCGGTCATTTTACCCCGTAGGATCGTGACACGCTTGGGACACACAGTCATACACACAGAAATACATATATATATACTGGGCCAATTTGGACAAGATCCAATTTACCTACCAGCATGTCTTTGGAGTGTGGAAGGAAACCGGAGTACCCGGAGGAAACCCGCACAGGGAGAACATGCAAACTCCAGGCAGATGGTGTCGTGGTTGGGATTCTAACCAGCAACCCTTTTGCTGCTAGGTGACAGTGCTACTCACTACACCACTGTGCTGCCCTGACAAATGACAATTGCGCGGTCGTGCGACGTGGCTCCCAAACAAAATTGGCGTCCTTTTTTTCCCACAAATAGAGCTTTCTTTTGGTGGTATTTAATCACCTCTGCGTGTTTTTATTTTTTGCGCTATAAACAAAAATAGCGACAATTTAAAAAGAAATTAATATTTTTTACTTTTTACCATAATAAATATCCCCTCAAAAATATATTAAAAAATAATTGTTTTCCTCAGTTTAGGCCGATATTTATTCTTCTACATATTTCTCTAAAAAAAAAGTTGCAATAAGCGTTTATTGATTGGTTTGCGCAAAAGTTATAGCGTTTACAAAATAGGGGATAGTTTTATGGCATTTTTATTAATATTTTTTTTTTTACTAGTAATGGCGGCGATCGGTACTGCGACAATATGGCAGACATTTCGGATACTTTTGACAAATTTTTGGGGTTATTTTTATAGCGATCAGTGCTATAAAAATGCATTAATTACTATAAAAATGCCACTGGCAGTGAAGGGGTTAACACTAGGGGGCGGGGAAGGGGTTAAGTATGTTCCCTGGGTGTGTTCTAACTGTAGGGGGGGGGTGGCCTCACTAGGGGAAATGACTGATCGCTGTTCATACATTGTATGAACAGACGGTCAGGCATTTCTCCCCTGACAGGCCCGGGAGCTGCTACACACACAGCTCCCGGTTCTCGCTCTGTAACGAGCGATCGCGTGTGCCAGGCGGTCATCGCGACCGCCGGGCACGCGCGCGGGAGTCAGGAGCGAGCGGGGGGAGCGCGTGTGCACCTCCGGCGTCGCGCGCGCGCCCCTATTGGCTGCTTGGAGAGATGATGTATAGCTACGTGCTCTCGCCCAGCAGAGCCGACCTGCCGCCGTATAACAGCGGCGGCTGGTCGGCAAGCAGTTAATTATCTGTCTGCATAATTATTTCTGTGTGATTTAGAAGAAGAAAAAATATGAGTGTCTACCTTCTTATTTGCAGCACAAAGCTTTCTACAAATACACAGATGAGCTTTAGTGTTTCAGTACATATCTTTAAATATTCAAATTTTTTCAGCTTTGCGCATCTAATATTTATCTCAGCACTTTCCTTTATGTGCGAGCGGAAACCCTCATCAAACACATAGCTTTCATGTGACTGTGGGGTTTTGGCTGGCTTTGTATCTTCTTGCTGGTGTTGCACCTGTTCAGAGTCATTGCTGTGCCATTGCAGGTGCTGTAGCTGGCAGAGGATTTGGCTTTGGAATACCCGTCTAAAATATCTGCACAAAAGCTTAAAGTGAAACTCTAGTCATGACGAGGCAAAGTGAAAACATATACAGTATATCTGCATCTGATTGTGGTGGGTTCAGGACGGCACAGAAATTCCATTCTGTAGTGATTCTTTTGCCATACAGTGCCTTGAAAAAGTATTCATACCCCTTGAAATTTTTCACATTTTATCATACCTCCCAACTTTTTGAGATGGGGATGAGGGACACTTATCAGCAAAAGTTTGCAGGCATAGGACACACCCCTTGTCACGCCCCCTTAAAGGAGAATTGTACAAAAAAACAAGATTGGTTAAACCCACAGGTGCTTTTTTTTACCACTGCTATTCCTTTATATTGGCTTTTGGAATTTACAAATGCAGCAATTTAGAAATCAGATGAAAGGTTTAGCGCTGGAAAACACTTTTTAACCACTTCATAATGATTTGTATTATATCTCTTAATAGATTCTGAGTACATCGAAGGAGGGCCAGTTCCTGACTCTGGTCTATGTTGTAAAGAAGAACAGTGAACCACTGAATGGTACAACAGCCAGCAGCCTTCTAAATGTCCTGTCTGGAGAGGTAGTCGGCTACTATCTAGGAGACCCTCCCTCTGTTATTGCAGAACGTAAGTCTTCCAAGCTTCCACTGCTAGTATCTACTTCTTTAGGCTGGTCATAGATGGATCATTGGCCAGTTCAGCATGGGCCATCTGAATTTTGATCCATCTATGGCTGTTCATAATCGACAGCCAATCAGGTGCATGCTGATCAGTGTAATCTGACAGTACAGGAATCTCCCCGCTGTCAGAATACAATAGCACAGCAAGGATAAATTCCTCCATTCATCTTACTTGTGTTGATGAAGGAATCCATTATTTTTGCTGGCCGATCGAAAAAAACGACCCATCTATTGGTAGCTTTATGGTTGACTGTAGGGGTGCAACAGATCAAAAAACTCACGGTTCGGATCGTTGCTCGGCTCAGAGCCACGGATAGGATCATTTTTCGGATCACCACCATATATAGTCCCCACTGTAATATCCACATCTCCCCACATCTCCCCACTGTAATGTCCACATCTCGCCTCATCTCCCCCACTGTAATGTCTACATCTCGCCTCATCTCCCCCACTGTAATGTCCACATCTCCCCTCATCTCCTCCACTGTAATGTCCATGTCATCTCCCCCACTGTAATGTCCACATCTCCCACTACTGTAATGTCCACATCTCCCCCACTGTAATGTCCACATCTCCCCCACTGTAATGTCCACATCTCCCCTCACCCCCCCACTGTAATGTCCACATCTCCCCTCACCCCCCCACTGTAATGTCCACATCTCCCCTCACCCCCCCCCCACTGTAATGTCCACATCTCCCCTCATCTCCCCCACTGTAATGTCCACATCTCCCCTCATCCCCCCCACTGTAATGTCCACATCTCCCCGCATCCCCCCACTGTAATGTCCACATCTCCCCTCATCCCCCCCACTGTAATGTCCACATCTCCCCTCATCTCCCCCACTGTAATGTCCACATCTCCCCGCATCTCCCCCACTGTAATATCCACATCTCCCCCACTGTAATGTCCACATCTCCCCTCATCTCCCCCACTACAATGTCCACATCTCCCCTCATCTCCCCCACTGTAATGTCCACATCATCTCCCCCACTGTAATGTCCACATCTCCCCTCATCTGCCCCACTGTAATGTCCACGTCATCTCCCCCACTGTAATGTCCACATCATCTCCCCCACTGTAATCTCCACATCTCCCCCACTGTAATGTCCACATCATCTCCCCCACTGTAATCTCCACATCTCCCCCACTGTAATGTCCACATCTCCCCCACTGTAATGTCCACATCTCCCCTCATCCCCCCTACTGTAATGTCCACATCTCCCCTCATCTCCCCCACTGTAATGCCCACATCTCCTCTCATCTCCCCCACTGTAATGTCCACATCTCCCCCACTGTAATGTCCACATCTCCCCCACTGTAATGTCCACATCTCCCCTCATCCCCCCTACTGTAATGTCCACATCTCCCCTCATCTCCCCCACTGTAATGCCCACATCTCCTCTCATCTCCCCCACTGTAATGTCCACATCTCCCCCTACTGTAATGTCCACATCTCCCCTCATCCCCCCTACTGTAATGTCCACATCTCCCCCCATCTCCCCCACTGTAATGTCCACATCTTCCCTCATCTCCCCCACTGTATTGTCCACGTCATCTCCCCCACTGTAATGTCCACATCTCCCCTCATCTCTCCCTAAGACACACTGAAACCCCTTCAGTGCCACCTAGTGGTTAAGCCCTTCACTGCCAGTGTCATTTTCACAGTTATCAGTGCATAATTATAGCACTAATCGCTGTAAAAATTACAATGATCCCAAAAATGTGTCAAAAGTGTCAGATGTGTCCGCCATAAAGTCCCAGTCATGATAAAAATCACAGATCGCCGCCATTACTAGTAAAAAAAATAAATAATAATAATAAAAATGCCATAAAACTATCCCCTATTTTATGTGGACATTAGGGAGTGATCCTGTTAGGGGGGCGTGGCTACGAGTGACACGTCACTGATCGCTGTTTCCGATGAGAGGGAACATACGATCAGTGACAGTGTCACTAGGCAGAACGGGAGATGCTTGCTTACACTTGCCTCTCCCCGTTCTGCAGCTCTGTGACCCGATCGCGGGACACCGGCGGACATCGAGTCCGCGGGTCCCGCGGGCACAGTCACAGAGCTCGCGGCAGGGGCGCGCGCGCACCCACACGGTGGGAATTTCAAAGTGACGTAAATATACGTTACTTTGCTCAGCCGTGCCATTCTGCCGACGGAAATGTACAGGAGACGGTACTTAATCGGGTAATATGCGAATAAATTTATAACTTTTTTGAAATGCGTTTTTCTGGATATTTTTGTTGTTCTTCTGTCTCTCACTGTTAAAATAAACCTACTAAAAAATGATAGACTGATCATTTCTTTGCCAGTGGGCACACGTACAAAATCAACAGGGGATCAAATACTTTTTTTCCTTACTGTATGTATAGGCAAACCTTTTTTAATTCATTGGATGGAGTAGGGTTACAACCTCTGCCAGGTTTTTTTTGTACCATTGGGGAAATCTCACAAACACTTGCTGTCAATGGGATTCCCCTTTTAGGCCTTTTAGGCACAGACATTGGTGCTCTTAATTTTATACCCACATGGGTGTGCGGTGCGTGTCCCTGAATTCACACATCCTGCATCCGAATAAACTGACTATTGTCACCATAACTAAAAATGCTAATTAATTTCAAATTTTGAGTTGTCACCAGAACATCGATAGAGGGGAAAACATCCAATGGGGACACTTGTGCTGTTATGTTTTATAGTCACATAAATTCTGCCCATCCACCCATGTCCACCCATGTCTCCATGATTTTTTTTTTTGAGTAATCACTTTGAACACCCCCCCCCCCCCCCCCCCTTAGCATTTTTAGCCTCAGTCATCTTGAGTAAGGGCAGAGGATTCCTGTATCATTTACTTCCTGGAATCCATCTGCCCTTAGCTCAGGCATGCAGGCAGTAGTGTTGAGCGGAATACGCCATATTCGATTTCGCGATATATCACGAATATATAGCCGAATATTCGTGAAATATTCGCTAAAATCGAATATTCGTGATATTTAAAAAAAAAATTAAAAATTGCGAAAATTTGAGAAAGTATTTGCGAATATTCGGAAATCGAATATTCGCGAATACTTTCTCCGCCCTTCTTTTGCATCAGAGCCAATCAGAGTTCTCCTACCACAGTTGTCAAAATATTTCACAACATTTTTTTTTTGATAAAATATTCCGAATATTCGATTTCCGAATATTCGAGAATACTTTCTCCGCCCTACTATTGCATCAGAGCCAATCAGAAAAAAAAAAAAAAAAATATTCGCAAACTGTTCGCAATAAATTCGCATTAGCGAAATTTCGCAATTTTTTTTTTAGATTCGGAATAGCGAATATTGGCCGCGAAATTCGAGATATTCGCGAATACTCGAATATGCCATATTCGAGCCGAATATTCGCAATACGAATATTCGTGAGCAACACTAGCAGGCAGGAGGGTGCGTTTAGCTGAGAAAGCCCCTCCTCCCCTCTTCCAGATAAAAGAAAAAAAAATGCTATTCAAGACTCCTGGGATTTATTACATCATTTTGGCCAAGGAAAGAAACCAAGGAGCAACTGAAGAAATGTAAAAAAAAAGTCTAAAATAAGTAAAAATAATTTACGTTCGTATCTATTTATGAATGCTTGCAGCATAAGAATTAATAATAGTAAATGCTGACTGCAGGAGTTTAGTTCCACTTTTACTTCTCTAGAGCAATTTCCTTGCACTTCCTTTTGTGCATTCAGAAAAAAACCCTAACAGAGGTTTTAACCCTTCGCCACACATTTTTTATTTTTTTTGCCTTTTATGCAAATAAATATCTCTAAGATCTTACAATAGATAAACTTTTATATGTTATTTAATAATAGTTCAGTTTGATGGAGAGATGGTTAGAACTCTTTGTTGACAGTGTGGGGTTCTGGGGTAGAATAGGAAGATTGCATGTATAATGTTTTTTGGGTTCCCCCAGATTTTCAGAGTTACTCCCCTAATATTCCAATAGCTTAAAGTGGATGTAAACCCCCCCCAAAAAAATTTGATGTCACAATGTAGAGAATAAGATTTCCTATCATCTGTGCCCAGTCTTGCCACACAGAGTTAATCCAGCGCTGAGCAATCCTCTTTTAATGTTCAGTGAAAATTAACAGAATTACAGATAAAAACTTGCCAAATTATAAAGTCCGTTTCTCTGTTCTTGCTTTGTGTTACAGGTTATTTACATATCTAGAGCTTGGACATGTTTATCATATGTTATGTTATGTTTATCATAATATGAGGTGATCCAAAGTTCATTGTATATTACCAGGAAATGTATATAACCTGTAACACAAAGCAAGAACAGAGAAACAGACTTTATAATTTGGCAAGTTTTTTAAAGTGTAAACCCTTATATATACCCAGTAAAATTACTGGCATCAGGTTGTACACAGAGATTAAACAAATTGTCCTACATAAAGTTGTACCTGCTTATCTGCTGCTCTTCTCAAAGTCCAGAATTTTTAAAGCTTGTTTGAGCTTTCAAAAAGCAGAGGACGGAGAGAGAAGCTACACCAGTGAGGAGAGCTCTAAAAGCTTATGAGAATACAGGGACACCCCCCCCCCCTTTTCGCACAGCACACAGGAACAGAGCTGAGGCTATCAGTCATAGGCTGTGTGCTGGAGATCACCACTCTGCAGCGGCGTACGGTCCATAAGGCGCACAGGGGTGACCGTCAGTATTTTTACTGGCAGCCAGTAAAAACTGGGCACTTTTCTCCTGGCAGTAAATGCCAGTGATAGAAAAAGGTTGCCAGTAAAAAATGTGGCTGTGACACTTGGCTCGGAACTGCGCACACACAGTTCCAAACCAAGATCATCCAAGCTATAGTGTGTTTGGGCAGTGCTGGTGGGGGGGGGCGGGTCTGGCGGATTGACCCAATTGGCCAGGAGAAGTTGGGGAGGTCGCCTGAAACCTGGATGGGGTAAGTGCGGACCTGGTGGGCAAGTGGGTGGGTTTGTTTGTCACCCCCCCCAAAAAAATAAATATATATATATATATATATAAATATAATGGAGCACCAGCAGCCACTGCTACTCTGTCACTTTTTTTCTCTTGGTGTCAGGATTAATTGAGGCACACTATGAGGGGATGTGCTTTGTTCATATTTCATGTCTGAGGTTTACAACCACTTTAACTGGCTTCTTAGAATGTACATGTGTCTGTATGACTGTAGTAGTCAAATTAGATTGTAAGCTCCTTGTAAAGCAGCACTATATAAATATGGCAGTACAGTAAATCATTGGTTTGCAAGTATAATTTGTTCCAGAAACATGCTTGTAATCCAAAGCACTTGTATATCAAAGCATTTTTTTTTACCGGGTATAAAAGAGAAGAGAGGCACCTCTAAGTGTAGCAATAAGTTGCTAAATGTTGCATCTTCATTAAATGTAACCATATTGCTACACTTAGAGGCACCTCTCTTCTTTTTTATACTCAGTTGTGACATGACGCTACTCTTATATCAAGACATCGCTTGTATATCAAGGCAAAATGTATTAAAACATTTTGCTTGTCTTGCAAAACGCTCTCAAACCAAGTTACTCTCAAACCAAGGTTTTACTGTATAGGTATATAAATATGTAAAGAAAATGTTAAAATAAATGTTATTTGGCAATTTATATATTAAAATTCAGAGATAAACAGATCTTTTTATTTTTTTATTTTTTTTTAGCATTATATTATCCAAATCTTGACATCTCAAATCCAACAATGAGCTACTGGGTGACCACAGGTAACTTCTTTTATAAATATAATATTAAATATAGAGATGTACAATTTTTAATAATGACTTTAATATCCCATTTTACGTTTAGGCTTACTATTCTCCATACTATACTATCAACTCCACCAGCCGAGAGGCTTATTTATTGAGGATTGAATCGAATGTAACCCATAGAAAGCAGCCTTGTCTTTGTAGGATAAACCTCTATTGCT
The DNA here is from genome assembly GCF_905171775.1 of Rana temporaria. Taxonomy (NCBI): domain Eukaryota; kingdom Metazoa; phylum Chordata; class Amphibia; order Anura; family Ranidae; genus Rana; species Rana temporaria. Next base: position 29,509,979 of record NC_053499.1, on the reverse strand, counting down.
TATGGCATTACCGAATTATAAATTCACATTCTAGTCTGTACATGTAAACTGATGACTTACAGCGGTATTCAACCCAAAAGAAAACTGTATTGCAGCTTACCAATTCTTACATATGATGGCTGCATTTATTTTCTTTTTTTGGGCGTTCTTTCCTTTATTATTATCTGGTGATTCAGCAAGTAAGTCTGTTGTTTTTCAGCAGAACAATGCAGATGTAGCAGTTAGGGGTTTGAGACAAACCATTTACCACTGACGGGTGTTTTTGCAATGGTCAGTTTTTACAGTGGAACCTCGGATTACGAGCATAATCCGTTCCAGGAGAATGCTCGTAATCCAAAGTACTCGCATATCATTTTGGGAAAAAAAGGACATACATTTTTTTACATTTTATTTTCAAAAAAAGGACATACACTTTTTGGGTAAAAAAAAGGACATACATTTTTTTGGGGAAGAAAAAGAAAGACATACATTTTTTGGGGGGAAAGATAGGACATACATTTTTTTGGAAGAAAAAAAAAGGACATACATTTTTTTGGGGAAGAAAAAAAAAGACATACATTTTTTGGGGGAAAAAAAGGACACATTTTTTTTGGGAAGAAAAAAAAAAGACATACATTTTTTTGGGGAGAAAAAAGACATACATTTTTTTGGAAGAAAAATAAAGGACATACATTTTTTGGGAAGAAAAAAAAGGACATACATTTTTTTGGGAAAAAAAAAGGACATACATTTTTTGGGAAGAAAATAAAGGACATACATTTTTTTGGAAGAAAAAAAAGGACATACATTTTTTGGGAAGAAAAATAAGGACATACATTTTTTGGGAAGAAAAGAAAGGACATACATTTTTTGGGAAGAAAAAAAAGGACATACATTTTTTGGGAAGAAAAGAAAGGACATACATTTTTTGGGAAGAAAAGAAAGGACATACATTTTTTTAGAAGAAAAAAAAGGACATACATTTTTTTAGAAGAAAAAAAAGGACATACATTTTTTTGGAAAGAAAAAGGACATACATTTTTTGGGAAGAAAAAAAAGGACATACAGGGGCAGATCCACAAAGATCTGCCCCGGCGCAGCGTATCTGAGATACGCTACGCCGCCGTGACATACTTGTCCTCGGTTCAAATCCTGAAAGAATTTGCGCCGTAAGTCACGGCGGCGTAGTCTATCTCTGGAGGCGTAACGGCGCGTAATTCAAATCGCTGATTAGGGGCCGTGTTTCATTTAAATGAAGCGCGTCCCCGCGCCGAATGAACTGCGCATGCGCCGTCCCTAAATTTCCCACCGTGCATTGCGCTAAATGACATCGCAAGGACGTCATTTTTTTTAACATAGACGTGAATTACGTCCATCCCGATTCACGGACGACTTACGGAAAAAAAAAAAAAAAACGCGGGAACAACGGCCATACTTAACATGGCAAGTCTAACTATACGGGACGAAATACCAGCTTTAACTATATGCCGGAAAAAGCCGACTAGAGACGACGTAAGAGAATGCGACGGCCGCGCCTACGTTCGTGGATCGTCGGAAATAGCTAATTTGCATACTCGACACAGAAAACGACGGGAACGCCACCCAGCGGACACCGAAGTATTGCATCTAAGATCCGAAGGCGTACGAAGCCGTACGCCTGTCGGATCTAACCCAGATGCCGTTGTATCTTGGTTTGAGGATTCAAACTAAAGATACAAACGCGGGAAATTTGAAAGTACGCCGGCGTATCAGTAGATACGCCGGCGTACTTCCTTTGTGGATCTGCCCCACATTTTTTGGGGGAAAAAAAAGGACATACATTTTTTTGGGGAAAAAAAGGACATACTTTTTTTTGGGTACAGCATCGCACGACCGCGCAATTGTCAGTTAAATTAATGCAGTGCCATATAGTAAAAAATGTCCTGGCCATGAAGGGGGGGGGGTAAATCTTTCGGAGCGGAAGTGGTTAAATAACAGACACCTGCAAAGAAAGATATATAAATATATTGGAAGATTGTTACATTTCATACATACATCTTGTTACATTTCATGAATGTTTCATTTGAATGGAAACTTATAGAGAACAATTAGTGTCTTTGTCCGTCGCGCATTCTTGTCATTTTTTCATGCAATACCTAAGTAAACATAAGAAGTACATTTACCTTCTTGGTAAACAAACAGCAATCCCATTCTGAACACAGCGGTGTCATCGCACAAACATTCCCGGCTTTATTTGCTGTACTTAAGATGATTACGGCACTTCAGAATCCCTTCATGTTTTGCAATCAGGAAACTCGGTTCAGGAGTAAGTAAATGTCAGCTGCTAGGTTCGGTTGGCGTGGCAACTAGGTGTAACAAAGATACCGCGTGCACAGAGGCATGGGGGAACTTGTGATAAAAATAAATAGCGGCGGGCGCATTAAAAATACAACCAAATTTGATTGAATTACTTTGAAAGCTGCCTTGATTTGCCTTGCAGTGAGTTGCGTTTATACGTGGTTGCATGCATGTGAATGTGTTGCATTAAAAAAAGTAGTGCATCCCTTTTTTCAGCGCTGGGCAAATGCAATGCAATGCACTGGTGTGAAATATAACTTTTTGGTTGCCATGTATTGGGAATGCGCTCACAAACAGTGGCGGCTGGTGCTCAAATTTTTTTGGGGGGGAGGCGCAAACAAACTGAGAAAAAAACCATCAAGCTCAGCCACTGTGCCCATCAAGCACAGCCACTGTGCCCATCAAGCACAGCCACTGTTCCCATCAAACGCAGCCACTGTACCAATATATTGCCGCCACTGTGCCATCAAAGCAGCTACTGTGCCCATCAATTGTTGCCAGTGTGCCCATCAATTGCCTCCACTGTGCTCCTCAATTGCTGTCAGTGTGCCCATCAATTGCCGCCACTGCGCTCATCAATTGCTGCCAGTGTGCCCATCAATTGCCACCACTGCGCTCATCAATTGCTGCCAGTGTGCCCATCAATTGCCTCCACTGTGCTCATCAATTGCTGTCAGTGTGCCCATCAATTGCCGCCACTGCGCTCATCAATTGCTGCCAGTGTGCCCATCAATTGCCACCACTGCGCTCATCAATTGCTGCCAGTGTGCCCATCAATTGCCTCCACTGTGCTCATCAATTGCTGTCAGTGTGCCCATCAATTGCCACCACTGCGCTCATCAATTGCTGCCAGTGTGCAGGTCCCGACGGAAAAAGTTCCTATCGTAAAATCCACTCTTCTGTATGCAATTCTGATGTGCAAAAAAAAAAAAAAATGTATGCAGGGCTGTCTTTAATGTTGATTCGACCCTGGGCAAAAAATTTCTTGCCCCCCCCCCCATGCAATTTTGCTCTCCACCTGCTCTGAGACATACAATAAATATCGGCTAGACTTAAAATCAGTTTACTGTATCAGATCAGGCAGTGATTGTGATTGGTTGCCAGAGGTTACAGCATATCATTGCCACTTACTGACTGGTTGCTAGAGGTTACAGCACACATTACAGCTCAAGTTCACTGATTAGTAGCTAGAGGTTGCAGTACATGATTTATTCTAGTTGATTGGTTGCTAGAGATCACTGTTCAGTAATACTGCTCACTAATTGGTTGCTAGAGGTTACAACACATCATCTCTTCACTGCAGAGGGGCATTGATATACATATGAATGCTGCCTTTATTTACATATGAATTCCACTTTGTTTTTACATATGAATGCCGCCGGCCTCAGCTATTTACGTATGAATGCTGCCTCTATTTACATGTGGCTGACGGTTAATTACATGTAAACACTGGGTCTGTGAGTCATCTGTACACAACAATAGGGCAGAGCTGGGCAGCATTAGTATTAGCACTTCACACTGAGATATCAGGACACAGCAAAGGATTAAAACTAGTTGGCAAGTATGAGGCAGTTGCTTTGGGCCCCACAACAATGACAGGGCCCAGGACAGCTACCCCTTTTGCCCTGCCTTAAAGATGGCCCTGCATGCTCAGAATCAAGCAGAAGAGCCGAACTGCCTATTCAACTTAAAGGGGTTTTCCACCCATTTTTTAAGTTCATTAAAAGTCAGCAGCTACAAAAAGTGTAGCTGCTGGCTTTTAATAAGCAGACACTTACCTGCTCCACGGCTCCAGCGACGTGCCGGCCGGGGCTCCGCTCCTCGCCCCCCCTCGCCGGCCGGCGTCTTCATTTCTAGTGTGGGCACCCGGCAGTGACAGCTTTCGGCTTCACGGCCGGGCACCCACTGCACATGCGCCAGCGGCACTGTGCATGCGCGAGCGGCGCGGCACCGTCCGATAGGACAGGCGCTCGCCTACAGGGAGGGGCTGTGAAAAGGCGATTAAGCTAATCGCCTTTCCAGCCCCTCGGCGGAAGGAGGAAGTGGGACAGGAAGTCCCCTTCTCCTGAAGCCCCCCACTGCCCCCCTAAAAAAATTACATGCCAAATGTGGCATGTAAGGGGGCGAGGAGTGGGTTAAGCGGAAGTTCCATTTTTAGGTGGAACTCCGCTTTAATTGATCCCGGCTCGTCGTACATCTTGTACGCCGCCGCGTTCTTGACGGCCGGAAATTCCGAAAAGTTTTGTGACCGCGTGTATGCAACACAAGTTTGGGCCAACATTCCGTCAGAAAAAATCCACGGTTTTCTTGTCGGAATTTCCGATCGTGTGTATGCGGCTTACACTTTTGTCCATTGGGAAGATAGCGAAAATGGTTACTGGTGTCAGTGGTTACTTATCTGAGAGGCAAGAATTGCTCTAGGAACCCCTAAAAATCTCTGGAGGAACCCTAGAGTTCTATGGAACCCTGGTTGAGAATGATTGTTCTAGTGATTGAGTTTACATGAGCTTTAAATCCCACGGCGCAATAGAAGTTTCCCATATTCTGATGTATGTGAGGGACATCATTTTCTTATATCTCTATCTGTGAAAATAAGGGTTAGTTCTAGAGCTATATCAATGTAACACAACTAAGATGTAACTTATTCTTGAAATTCTCTTCTCTACAGTCCTTCAGGGGGTGCCCGAATCCCAGTTACAGTGGCCAAATAACCAAAGTTTTGCCAAACTAATGGAAGAGAGACTGGCCACGCTCTTTCAACTTTCCAGTCAACAATCAAGAAGATTTAAAAGAGCAACTACAGTGAAGAGCTACACTGTGCAGGTTGGTTCTTATTTCCAAAATATTAAAACTGAACAAATTACTTGCAAGATACTACATAAAATAAACCGAAATGTTGTCTACTGTGGATAACAAATAAAGGGCCAGATCCACGTAGCGGATATTATTTTTATGCAGGCGTAGCGTATCCTAGTAACGCTACGCCGCCGCAACTTTGAGAGGCAAGTGCTGTATTCACGAAGCATTTGCCTCTAAAGTTACGGCGGCGTAGCGTAATTCTCCCGGCGTAAGGGCACGCAATTCAAATCTATGTGATGGGGGCGTGTTTTATGTTAATACGTCGTGACCCGACGTAAATGACGTTTTTTTTTTAACGGCGCATGCGCCGTCCGTGGGGGTATCCCAGTGCGCATGCTCGAAATTAAACCGGATCAAGCCAATGCTTACGACGGTGACGTCATTCTACGCAAAGCCCTATTCGCGAACGACTTACGCAAACTAGGTAACATTTTCAAAATTAGACGCAGGAATGACGGCCATACTTAACATAGGATACGCCTCATATAGCAGGGGGTAACTATATGCCGAAAAAAGCCGAACGCAAACGACGTAAAAAAATGCGCCGGCCGGACTAATTCGCATACTCGACGCGGAATTCGACGGAAACGCCACCTATCGACCAGCGTAAATATGCACCTACGATCTGACGACGGCGTACTAAGACGTACGCCTGTCGGATCAAGCCCAGATTCCGTCGTATCTTGTTTTGTGGATACAAAACAGAGATACGACGCGGGAACTTTGAAATTACGCGGCGTATCCATAGATACGCCGGCGTAATTCCTTTGAGGATCTGGCCCAAAGTCTTTATTTTTTACGTGTAGCCAGGACCTGCAATCAGGAGACACTGGGGGTTATTTACGAAAGGCAAATCCACTTTGCACTACAAGTGCAAACTACAAGTGCAAAGTGCACTTGAAATTGCACTGAAAGTGCACTTGGAAGTGCAGTCGCTGTAAATCGGAGGGGTAGATCTGAAATGAGGGGAAGCTCTGCTGATTTTATTATCCAATCATGTGCAAGCTAAAATGCTGTTTTTTATTTTCCTTGCATGTCCCCCTCGGATCTACAGCAATTGCACTTCCAAGTGTACTTTGCACTTGTAGTGCAAGGTGGATTTGCCTTTAGTAAGTAACCCCCAATATCCCCAATGCACACGTTCCGGAAAATGGCTGAAGAGTGAGTGGGTGCTATAGTGACTTCAAGGCAAGGAATATGTGACCAGCACACCAGGAAACTCCATAAAAGCAGCAGAAGATAGCGACATTTCAGAGCCACGCAGGACCCCTTCATCAGGCAAGTGACGAATAAGCTTAATGAAGAGGTCCTGCCTGGCTCTGAAATGTTGCTATCTTCTGTTGTGATGTGTTAATCAATAAACGAAAAAAGAGGAAAGGTCTGGTGTCCCCAGTAACACACTTCCATCCCTGTTACATATAGTCAAAACAAAAGGATTCGCCCCGGGACTTTAAATGAAGTGGGTAACGTTTCCGCCAGTAAAGATAACAGTAATTGTATAGTATATCATTTATTCAAGTAAAATTGTTTACATGCGTAAAGTAAAATTGTTACATACATAGATAACACCAACAATTGCCAATTGAAACGACACATAAACAATAAATATTAGTACACAAGTATAATAGTGGACAGAGTACACGGGCATCGTACTACCAGACTAGCCTAGTTTTGCAAGATCCAGCTCGCTCTTCAGGCGTGGGTTACACTGTACCTAGGATGAACAAGTATATAAGTTTGGCAATCTGGCACAGTATTAGTTGTAAAGGCACAGGGCAGGAGGGGTTGTGGGTCCCCATACTCACCACTGAGCTTGACCATGGCTACAAGTGTGCGGCCCCTATTATACTTGTGTACTAATATTTATTGTTTATGTATCGTTTCAATTGGCAATTGTTGGTGTTATTTATGTATGCAGGGGAGGGCTGGCAGCCTTAGGCCTGGGGGGCAAGTTCAATCAACTGGCCCATTGAACCGCCGAATCAGCTCACCATCCATGGCCCATCTGGTTTTTTAATGCAGCCTCACCAGTGCAGCCAACTCCAGTGCCCATCAATGCAACCTGATCACTGGGGCAGTTTACATGGGGTGTATGAGGGGAGGGTGGGGTGGTCAGCTATGGGTGTCAGGGTCTCTCTCTCTCTCTCACCACAGTGATCTCAGTAGGTCCTCCTGGGGGGGGGGGGGTAATGCTCCTGGTCCTGGGGTCAAGTTGCAGCCAGCACCCAGCCCTGCATCACGACTCCCTGGCACACCCTGCTTCCAAGAATCCGCGAGTTGTAGTGTCCTCTGCGCTGCTTTGTTTTCCACCCACCAGGAGCTTGAGCGTGGACTACAACTCCCGGAATGCAACAGCTAGTGGTCGGCCGCTGTGGCCATGCCCCCGACCCAACTTTCTAGACCAGAATAAAAAAGAAAATGGTAGCAGACAGCTGCTGCCGGCCATAAGTCAGGGCGGCCTGGGAGGCAATTGCCACCCTGCCCCCCAGCCCAGCCCTCCCCTGTATGTATGTAACAATTTTACTTTACGCATGTAAACAATGTTACTTGAATAAATTATATACTATACAATTAATGTTATTTTTACTGGCGGAAACGTTACCCACTTCATTTAAAGTCTCAGGGCGAATCCTTTTGTTTTGACTATGTGTTAACCAATAAATCGTTGGAGCCTTTTATGGAGTTCCCTGGTGTGCTAGTCATGTATTTCGTGCCTTAAAGGGGTTGTAAAGGTTTTTTTTTTTTTTTTTGGTTCTTTTGGTTCACTTACCTTTTCCTTCGATTTCCCTTCGAAATGTTTTTTTTTTATAAATTTCTCACTTCCTGTTCCTCCTCAGTAAGCTTGCCCCCATCATCCGAGCCGTTCTGGCTGGGGGTTAGTCAGCGTGCTCGCCCCCTCCTTTGGGACTACATTCCTGCTTTCACAGCTTCTCCCCGCAGGGATGTAGTCCCAAGGGAGGGGGCGAGCACACTGACTAACCCCCAGCCAGAACAGCTCGGATGATGGGGGGCAAGCTTACTGAGGAGGAACACAGTATGAGAAATTCTGACAAAGAAAAAGAACATTTAGAAGGGAAATGGAAGGAGAAGGTAAGTGAACCAACAATGCACTAGCTTAAAGGAACTTATTTAGAAATATATAAAACAAACCTTTACAACCTCTTTAACCTCGATTTCAGGTGCCAGAGACAATGGGGTCATTGGGAGAGAACACAGATCTCCAATAGGAACACCATTAAAAAGTTGATGGAAATTAAAGTCTTCCATTCTTTACCAAAATGTTTTCATTGCTGTTGTCCATGTTAAAAGAGATTTGTCAATGTTTCCTGTCTCAGGACAATACAGTTGATGAAACATGGAACAGCAATTCATTAATGAGCACAGACAGCAGTAAAATCTGACCAGTTTTTATAACTTTAAACACTTAAAAATAATAATCAAAAAATCATTACACTTTAACCACTTGGGATCCGCCTGCCGTCAATTGACGGCTACAGTGCGGATCCCAATCTCCAAACTGCCGTCAATTGACGTCCGCCCCTTAGGGCGGTCCCCGCGCGCGCTCCAGAGCGCGCCGCGGGGAAAATCTGTGTTGGCCGTGTCCCTCGGACACAGCCAATTACAGATCGCCGCGAACGGCCAATCAGAGTGGCCGTTCGCGATGCGATCTGTGCGGCCAATGAGAGATGATCTCATATGTAAACATATAAGATCATCTCTCATTGCTGTTTTACACAGAGACAGCGGTGCTGTCTCTGGAGAGGAGACGGATCTGTGTCTCTTGTACATAGAGACACAGATCGGTCACCCCCCCCAGTCACCCCCCCCTCCACCTACAGTTAGAACACTATATAGGACACACATTTAACCCCTTCCTCACCCCCTAGTGTTAACCCCTTCAATGCCAGTCACATTTATACTGTAATTAGTGCATATTTATAGCACTGATCGCAGTATAAATGTGATTGGCGCCAAAAATGTGTCCGATGTGTCCGCCATAACGCCGCAGTCCCATTAAAAATCGCAGATCGCCGCCATTTCTAGTAAAAAAAAAAAAATTAAAAAATAATAATTCTGTCCCCTATTTTGTAAGCGCTATAACTTTTGCGCAAACCAGTCGCTTATTGCGATTTTTTTTTTTTTTTACCAAAAATATGTAGAAGAATACGTATCGGCCTAAACTGAGAAAAAAAAATGTTTTTTTTTTTTTAAATTGGGATATTTATTATAGCAAGAAGTAAAAAATATTGTATTTTTTTCAAAATTGTCTCACTTTTTTGTTTATAGCGCAAAAAATAAAAACCGCACAGGCGATCAAATACCACCAAAAGAAAGCTCTACTTGTGGGGAAAAAAGGACGTCAATTTTGTTTGGGAGCCACGTCGCACGACCGCGCAATTGTTAGTTAAAGCGATGCAGTGCCGAAAGCTGAAATTTCACCTGGGCAGGAGGGGGGTATATGTGCCCAGTAAGCAAGTGGTTAAAGCTGAATTCCAGGTATAGCTATTTTTGCATAGTTACATTAGCCCAGCTTGGACCAATGTAAGTATGGATGTGCCATATCTGTGGGATCCCCGAGGAAGCTGGAAACAGGGCCGGACTGGGAATGAAAACCAGCCCTGGAAATAATTTCATACCAGCCCCACAGCATTAATATACCAGCCCAAAAAAAAGAGAGAAATCCATGAGAGAGCCAGAGAGGGGCCAGGCTGCAATGGTGAGAGAGAGAGAGGGTGCAACGACGAGAGCAGAGGCATTTCTAGTAAAAATGGCGCCTATGGCAAGCACTGAAACTGTGCCCCTGTCAAAACATTTGAAACCCATCTTTCAGATAACCATAACAAAAAAAACACCCAAGATTGCAGTAATAGCAGCACCCATAATTGCAGTGATATCAGCACCCATAATTGCGGCCTTACCATTACCCATAAATATGGCCTTACCAGCACCCTTAAATGCAGCAATATCAGCCATAAATGCAGCAATATCAGCCATAAATGCAGCAATATCAGCCATAAATGCAGCAATATCAGCACCCATAAATGCAGCAATATCAGCACCCATAAATGCAGTAATATCAGCACCCTTAAATGCGGAGGAATCGTGCGGTGTATCATGGGCACAGCACTGGGCAGAAAGGCAGAGTGGAATGGAACATCAGACAGTGACTGCACGCAGTGGTACACAGACAGGTCACACTCACTGGCACTGTGATGGTCAGGGACACGCAGCAGTGTGTTTCCTTGTAATAGATACAGTCCTCTGCCAATGCTGCGCCAGTGCCTCTGACACTGTACAGGGGGAGAGAGGGAGTAGAATCACCAGCGGCTCTGTCTGCTTAGCACACACGCACAATCGCACATGATAATGACTTTAAGGCCTCTTTCACACTGGGGCGGTGGGGGCATCAGCAGTAAAGCGCCGCTATTTTTAGTGGCACTATTCAGCCGCTAGCGGGGTGCTTTTAATGGCCGCAAAGTGTCACTTTGATTCCAATGGGCAGGGGCGCTTTAGGAGCCGCTCCTATTGCGCCTTAAAGATGCTGCTTGCAGGAAATTTTTTAATGTCCTGCCAGCGTACCGCTCCAGTGTGAAAGCACTTGGGCTTTCACACTGGAGTGGAACCACTCTTTCAGGGCGCTCTGCAGACGCTATTTTTTGCGTTATAGCGCCTGCAAAGCGCCTCAGTGTGAAAGGGGTCTTAGACTGCTTTCACACTGAGGCGCTTTGCAGGCGCTACAAAATAGCGCCTGCAAAATGCCCTGAAAGAGCCTCTCTTCTCACTCCAATGCGGAAGCTTTTACACTGGAGTAGTGCGCTGGCAGGATGCTCAAAAAAGTCCTGCTAGCCGCATCTTTGAGGCCCTGTAGGAACGGTGTATACACTGCTTCTAAAGCGCCCCTGCCCATTGAAATCAATGGGCAGCAGTGCTGAACCGCCAGCAAAGCGCTGCTGCAGCGGCGCTTTGCGGACGTTTTTTTTATCCTTTTGGGCCGCTAGCATTGTGCTGGCAGGACGCTCAAAGTCTATGAGGCGCCCCGCTAGCGGCTGAATAGCGCCGCAAAAATGACAGTAAAGCGCTGCTAAAATACTGACACTTTAGGTGGAGCCTCCTCCAGTCAAACAAATGATAATCTGGCCGAGTGGCCGGTCACACTCGTAAATGAGCATGGGGAGTGCCTGTCACACTCCTCCATACTGCCAAGAGTTAAAGTGGAGGTTCCCCCTAAAAAAAAATCTAACAATACATTGAGAAGACCTAGTTGATTGACGTTCCTCCGACCGGCGCATACTGCGCGTCACGACTTTCCGACAGAAGCCGAACGTCATTGCGCAGGCGCCGTATAGAGTCAGCTCTATACGGCGCCTGCGCAGCGACGTTCGACTTCTTTCGGAAAGTCGTGACGTCAAGTATGCGTCGGTCGGAGGAACGTCAATCAACTAGGAACGCCCAGCCCCACTAGAATCATACCCGGAAGCCGAGAGATGAAACGGCGATAACGAGGTATGTACGAGAAAAAAAAACAACAGCATACCCGCAGTGTAATCAGTCTTCTCAATGTATTGTTAGAATTTTTTTAGGGGGAACCTCCACTTTAAGTAACCAAATTTTTCAGGTAAAGTGCCATACCGCCGGGGCTATAGTGCGGGAGGCAGCCGCAGGAGGACAGTTGGGAATTTTTTGGGCGTTTTTTTTTTTATTACAATTTGCAGGGGCAGCAAGGTGACAGAGAGGAGGGGGGGGGGGGGTGCAAATTGTAACCTAAACCTGTATAATAATCTCTCTCATGAGGCATTGCATGGTGCACCCCCCCCCCCCCCTCCTCTCTGAGATTATTATACAGATTTTAATTGCAGGGGCAGCAAAGCTAGGTGACAGAGAGAGAAGGGGGGGGCTGGGGGTGTGCAGATATGGCAAAAGAGAATCGTTTTTATTGCATTAAAATTTATTTCTTCACCTTGTGCTCCAAGGCAGGGTGGCGACGCCGTTCACTTCTCCCCTCACTCGTGACCGGGCAGACACTGCAGAGACATTGTACTAGGAGCCGGTGTTGGCGCCGCACGGGACGATAGAACTAGTCCTGACGTTTTTTTTTCTCCTGCTCGGCTCCTCCCCGTAGACACATGATCAGTGATGCTGTTCACTGATTAGCTAGGTAAGTTCTTACCTAGCTAATCAGTGAGCAGCATCACTGATCATGTGTCTACGGGGAGGAGCCGAGCAGAAGAAAAAAAAACGTCAGGACTAGTTCAAGTCAGGGAAGTGAGGCGACGAGCATGGCGGCCGCAATCTGCCGGCCTGTGGCTGCTTTTAACTACCGCAGTCTGCAGGTATGAAAAAGCAGCCCCAGGAAACTCAGTGCAGCCGTCACCTCTGCACAATTGAAAACAGCGGCGGCAGCGGCGGCCGCGGCGATCGCGGCTGCGGCCCGCCGCTGATTATATTTGACTGACAGGCAGTGAAAGCAGGCGGCCTACCGGGAATTTTCCCGCTATCCCGGTTGGCCAGTCCGGCCCTGGCTGGAAATCACTTTAGTAGGCACCAACTACAGTGATTGAGGCCAGGGGCAGACTGACCACTTGGGCACTGCCCGAGGGCCCCATGCCACTAGGGGGGCCCATCAGGGTTGCCAGGCTCAGTAAAACCAGGGACAGTATGTAAAAATCTTTTTTTTTTTTTTTTACATCTGTCCCTGATATGTCCGATACCTACATGCTTTTCATGTGAACATCCTGAGATTTTAGCTGCCCCACCTCCATGGGCGTCCGCTGAAATTTTTTCAGAGAGGGGCGCTTCGGCAGCGGCGATACACAATCGCATTTAACCCTTTCTTCAAACACTAGTTGGGGTTAAAAGCACCCCGCTATCGGCCGAATACCGCAGCTAAAATGATGGTAAAGCGCCGCTTTTTAGCGGCGCTTTACCGATAATGCGGCCAGCTGGCAGTGTGAAATAGCTCTTCAGATAATTCAGCTTCACTCCATGCCCATATAAATATAGCCTAGAGAATGTACAGACCCCCCCTTCAGCACAGACCCCTCCATTCAGCACAGATGGACCCCCCCTTCAGCACAGACCCCTCCATTCAGCACAGATGGACCCCCCCATTCTGCACAGACCCCTCCATTCAGCACAGATGGACCCCCCCATTCTGCACAGACCCCTCCATTCAGCACAGACCCCCCTTCAGCACAGATGGACCCCCTTTAAGCACAGACCCCCCTTCAGCACATACCATCCTTCAGTACAGACCCCCCTTCAGCACAGATGGACCCCCTCTTCGGTACAGATGGACCCCCCCTTCAGTACAGACCCCCCTTCAGCACAGATGGACCCCCCATTCAGTACAAAACCCCCTTCAGCACAGACGGGACCCCCCCTCCCCCCATCCCATTCAGTACCTCAAATCAGCCATCAGCATGGCGCAGGCAGCAGGTTCCCTTCCCCTGTGTACACATAAACACTGGAGGGGGAGGCGGCTTCACTCTGCTTACTGTGCCTGTGTGACATCGGGCCCGGGACCACTCAGACAGCCCACGGCCGCGAGGCTCTTCAACACCTTCTCAATTTTTTAGGGGGGTCAATTGCCCCTCCTTGCCCTATGGAGTGGATGCCCATGCCCACCTTTGCACTGCCTCCTGGCGTGGTGGCCATCTGTAAGCCCGGTGGCCCCATAATCTTCTATTGCCCGGGGGCCCCATGAGTTGTCAGTCCGCCCCTGATTGGGGCTGGCTTTTGGGTCCCACACTGGTGGCTACTCTGCTGCTTACTGAACACAGGACATTACTTGCTTGGCACAGGCGCCATTCTGAGAACACTGCATTGTTTTGGTCAATGCAAGGCATACCCTCTTTGGAAGAGGTACAGATCGTGACATCACTGCCCTGTCGCTCCACCTCATCCAATCAGCTGGAACAATGTAACTATGCCAAAATAGCCATGCCTGGAATTCAGTATATTAAGCTGTTGAGTTATACATAGACATTTTAAGGATTACAAAATAATTACTAGAGACACTAGTTTAGTGCTATATAGCAGCTCTGTATTGTACTGTAGAAGAACTGTGACTGCCTTGATTAGTTACATTTTATGGGTACAAAGCCATACCTATAACTTTTGAAAGGATATAACTATATCTTGGCATTGCCTTGTTTTATAGATGGTGACCATGAAATTGGGTGCTAATAATCTGACTGAGTTGACTTACTACGCTTTGAAAGGTGGACAACCAATACCAGGCACCGTGGCTGCCAAGCAGCTGAGTACAATCGACCCTCAGACCATGGCGCTGACCCTTGGTTATATTGTGAAGGCGCAAGCCAACCGTAAGTTATTTTTCATTGCCATATCTGACCTGAATTAAAACATATTCTAATGCCCCATACACACGACCGGTTTTCCCGTCGGAAAAACTGCGATGAGAGCTTTTCATCGGGAATCCCAACCGTGTGTATGCTCCATATGACTTTTTCCCACAGGAGAACTGCTTGGGGGGAAAAACAAGAGCAGGATCTTTTTTTTCCTGTCAGGAAAAAATCCTAGCGGAAAACCATTTGTCTGTATGCTTTTCTGACGGAAAAAAAACACGCTTGCTCTGAAACAATTAGACGCATGCTCGGAAGTATTGAACTTCATTTTGTCGGCTTGTCGTAGTCTTTTTTATCACTGCGTTCTTGGCAGTCAAAAGTTCACTAGACTTTTGTGTGACCGTGTGTATGCACAGGGCCATTCCGGCCTATAGGCTCACTATACAAGCCGCTTAGGGCCCCACAAAGCTGCGGAGGGCCAGCCAAATTACTAGAAGCCCCGCCTGGTGAGAATTCATTTTTGGCCCCTCACCCCACTTCTCAACTCGCTGGCTGCATGGGAGAAGAGGTAAGTCAGTACTCCCCACTTCTCACTTTAATTTAAGATGTCATTTCCGAACACCCCTCCCCCCGCTTTCCCCCCCCCCCGCTTCTCAATTTTAAGATGACATGACATTTTGCTTAGGGGCCCAGGGAGGTCAGGATCGGCACTGTGTATGCAAGGCAGGCTTGAGAGGAATTCCGTTGGCAAAACCATTGTTTTTTTCGAAGGGAAAACCGCTCGTGTGTACGAGGCATATCAGTATATACACAATTGAAAAAGTACAAAAGGAGCCTACTGAGCTGTAAACGGATGCCACTGCCATTAGTTGTAATAGTTTGCCTTTGACTCCTTACAGACCTTTTTTGGGTAGTTACATGGTCTTACCATTGCCATGGTTTTTGTAAACCCATTTTACCTCAGGCCCCTTTTGCACGGGCTGGATCCGGTTCAGCAAGGGATCGATCCATTGATCCCCTGCTGAACTGAGCTTATGCCGAGCAGACACAGACACAGCCCTCTCTGCTCTATGGGCAGCCAAATGTAAACGGACCAGCTGTCCGTTTACACCCGACTGCCCTCCGATCCGGCCAGACAGAGGGGATCAGATCCCCTTCTGTTTCTTTTGCCTGATCAATTTGGACCAAGAGGTAGCCGAGTGTAAGCAGACCAAGATGTAGAGTCTGATCGGGTCCGGCTGAAAAAAGGACAGCTCGACCTGACAGCACTCCCCGTGTGAAAGGGGCCTATATTCTATTTGTACAAAATATTAAATTGATAATACACAAATGCCATCATTTTTATAAATCAGTTTATGTAAAAAGAGATTATGTCACAATTAATAGACGTGTAAATGTTTTATGAGATAATGAGAATGTAATTTCATCAAATCATGCATAACTGCCATTATTTTCCTAAACCTGTTTATAATTATACTAAAATTAATTGACATATAAATGCTTAAAAAGATAATGAAAACTGCAGTGGAAAATGTTGATATACTTTGTGAATCCGGGCCTGTGATTTTAGTAATAAACTTACCTTTAATAACAGTCTTCTATTCAGGTATCACCGGCTGTTGCTGTCCCAGGCTGACTGCATTTGGTATCACTCTGCCTATGATAGGAGCCTGGGCTATACAGGAAGCATTGGCTTATTCTGCAGCCTCTTGTTTCCTCTACCGCCAGATTCATTCACAACACAGGATGGACAACCCACGATCTGGGCTTGCTGACTTGCCATCCTAGATAAGTGGGTCGCGGGCCACATGAAAGGGCTCCGCGGGCCACATGTGTTCCCCGGGCCACTGGTTGGGGACCCCTAACCTAGTTTAGGTTTAATTTTATGGTGGGCCCCTAGCTGTTTTCAGTTCAGTACTCCCCACCAGTTTTTTTAGGGCGGAGAGCGGAGATCTGACAGGGCGGTCCCGGAGCGAACCCCGCTGAGCAAGCGGGTGTTAAAGGAACGGATCCTCACGGAAAGGGCCCTTACAAATACATTATACATTATACAAACTAACATAAACAAAACATCAAACAAACAGCCACCAAAGAAAAAAAAAAGTTAGGTTGAACGAAAAAAAAAAAAAATAGCAGGGTGTACTAGGCTTGATGGGTTTTACTTCCTCTTTTGCTCCCTGCAAAGCCTGCCAATTAAAAGCATAATGGGCTAGTATGCATCACATACTAGCCCATTATGTGACACTTACCTGCAAACCAATCCAGCGCTGTCCCCTGTGCAGGCTGTGTCCATTTTCTCGCCCCTCCTCCTTCCAGAGCCGCGGACTCCGACTCTGTGATTCGCCGGAGGTACATGACGTCACTCCCGCACATGCGTGCGGGAGCTGCTGGAATTTTTTTTGTCAAAGCTTAATTGAAACAGCTGAAGTTAGAAGCTGATTGGCTGCCATGCAGAGCTGCACCCGATTTTGCACTCTCCAGTTTTAGTAAATGAACCCCTGTGTATACTTGCCTCTCTGATGACCTGTGTGTCCTACTTCCCCTTGGTTTCATTGCTGCAGTGAGTGCCATTGGTTCGGAATGGAACATTTATGGAAGTATCGGATGTCTCTGTCACCCCCTGCTGCACATAGTGGTTCCTTCTTCTAACCCTTGCATCGCTGCAGTGTCCTGTAGATATATTGGGGTTTCAGGAAGAAACACGACGGAGGCTGCAGTGATAGAATAGAACCAAAGTAGGATTTACAGGCCACCAGAGAGAAGACTATATAGTCTCCTCTTTTTGCAGGGCATTCTTTTCTGTATCATTTTTCTCCTGACGGAGTCGTTTAACCACTTCCCGCCCAGTCAATAGCATATTGACATCCGGGAAGTGGCTCTGCTATTCTGACTGGGCATCATATGACGTCCAGCAGGATAACATGTCGGTGCGCGCCCGTGGGGGCGCGCAGAGTGGCGATCGTGGCGTGTCACTGACACGCCGCATTTCCGATCGTGGTAAGGAGCCTCTGTCATAGTCTTCTTACCACTTGATCAGCTGTGACCAATCACAGCCGAACCAGGAAGTGCCAGTAAACGTCATTCCTCGGTGTGCGCTGACAGGGAGAGCCGATTGGCAGGGGGGGGGTCTGTGCTGATTATCAGCACATTGATTATCAGCACAGCCCCCTCAGATGTGCCAATCACATGCTAATAAGTGCCCACAGTGTCCCCATAATAAAAAGACTCACAGTGCCAATCAGTGCCCACCAGTGCCAAATCAGAGCCCACCACAGTGCCAATCAGTGCCCAGCAGTAACACCTGTCAGTAACACAACAACAGTCCCTCATCATCAGTGCTGCCCATCAGTGCCACCTGCCAGTGCCAATAAGTACCACCTATCAGTGCCGCCTGTCAGTGCTCATCACAGCCACCTGTCAGTGCCCATCAGTGCCACCTGTCAATGCCCATCAGTGCCCATTAGTGCCGCATATCATTGGTGCCCATCAGTGCTGCATATCAGTGCCACCTATCATTGCCCATCAATTCTACATATCGGTGTCTCCTCATCAGTGCCACCTTATCAGTGCTGCCTCAACAATGCCCAACAGTGCCCATCAGTGCCGCCTCATTAGTGCCCGTCAGTGAAGGGAAAACAACATTTTATGACAGGATCTTTTTTAGTTTGTCTAGCAAAAAATTAAAAACCCAGCAGTGATCAAATACCACCAAAAGAAAGCTCTATTTATGGGAAGAAAATGATAAAAATGTAGTTTGGGTACAGTGTTGCACGACAGCGCAATTTTCATTCAAAGAGTGACAGCGCTGAAAGCTGAAAATTCTCCTGGGCAGGAAGGGGCAAAAGTGCCCGGTATTGAAGTGGTTAAGGTTATTTCAAGAGAATATGTTCAGTCACAGCGCTTTTAATGCATGGTGGAACGTAGCATTGATATAAGCAAATCGGAGTATGACATTTTAGTCTTTTGATGTTCCTGTACGTTTTGAACTAAAAAATAATTGCATTTTTAGAGAATGTATAGCAATTCTATCTTTCATTTGAAATATAACTATTGATGTCAAAGTATAAAGCTGCAATCTGTTTGTTCTTTCATTCCCATAAAAGCCGTGGTCCAAAATCCACCGAACAATCTATGGATAATTGCAGCTGTGTTGGCCCCCATAGCGGTTGTGACAGTAATCATCATCATCATCACTGCCGTCCTTTGCCGGAAGAACAAGAGTGACTTCAAGTCTGATAATCTCGGTAACTTGCCTCCTAGGACCAAGGTAATCCAGCGCAGAGTTTTCAATGCCATACATGTTAAATCATAATGCATTTATTTCATGTTTGATGCTTGAAGATGACATCTGCGTCACGTTTCATTTCTATAATAAGGTGTTGTTATGAGGTTCATTATGCTGGAGGAACATGTCTGTCATTATCATTCTGTAGCTTCTTTCTGTCTGCATGTAAGCAACATCTCAGAGAAATGAAAAATATTAATAGTCCCAATACAGATGCATGACTTTAAAAAGAGCAAGCTTCCAACTTAATAACCATCTTCCCCTATTCATATAGGGAACTTAACTGGTTTCTCACCAGTTTCTTATATAATAAACGATTGCATAATCATTCCAGTCTTATTTTTAATCTGCAGCTTAGTTTCCCGGTAGTCTTCATATCAGCTGTGCTCAGTCTTTCTTACCTGGGGCTGCAAATGTCAGCACTCCACTATTCTGAGACTCCAGGGTCTGACTATGCATTTCCTTGGTTATGAGGAATTAGGATCACTAACCATTGAACAAAAACACCTAGTTTATCTAATGTATCTGCTTTTGGATAAGTGTACATGTTAGCCTATAAAGTATATGTGTGTGTGTATATATATATATATATATATATATATATATGTAGCGCCCCTTTACTTTCAGAAAGGACGCTATGTTAAATTTAGTGGGGGAATGAGAAGAGTTATGTTGCTCTCATTTTTGATTTTTGTCAAATTTGGCTGTCGCCAAATCTGGATTGTTCTGTGGGTCAGTCAGCGTTCCAGGGATGCAGTTTTATCTCTGGGCAGCAGGTGGCGCCAAAGGGGTTCAGGCGAAGCCGCTTCTTCCCAGCAGCCAATTGGAGGAGTTTTTAGCAACCTTAAGTGACGCTCTGGCTGCCAGGCCTGTGGCAGGGGTCTGTCAGGGGTCACTTCACCCACTCTGGCTGGAGTGGCGATGTACTGATACAATTACAGAAGGAAGGACTGCTTTCCTTATCCAAAGTCTGATACTGCGAAGTTACTCTATTTTCATCAACCTTTTCTGTCTACTTCAAGTTGATGTTGGCCGTGTTGGGCCAGGAAAATAAAGCATTCAAAAAACCCTTTAATGACAGATTGGACATTCGATTACTGCTTTGCTCACTACCTTCAGCCCTAGACACTACATAGAGGTAACTTAATACGCCGATCCCAAATCTAACCAACGGCTCCTTCGGGGGTAGCGCTATGTATATATAGTGAGGAATGCTGTATACATGTCACCTAGGGTTCTCTATAAAGGAAACAAACATTGTGGATTTTGCAGCTCTTAATACATTCTGGTCTGGGTCCTGAAGCTTGGAGGCTTTGTAGGGCTTTGGATGGGATGAACCCTCCATCATCCACGTTCCACTATTCTGAGACTCCAGGGTTTGACTCATTTTCCTGGAAAGGAGTTGAGGGGTTCGCTACATGCAGAGTGTGGGGCTGAGGTGTGCAGGGTTGAGAGGTGCACTACGTACAGACTGCAGGGTTGAGCGGTGTGCTACGTACTGAGTCCAGGGTTGAGAGATGCACTACTTACTGAGTGCAGGCTTGAGAGGTGCGCTATGTACAGGTTGCAGGGTTGATAGGTGCACTATGTATAGAATGCAGGGTTGAGAGGTGTGCAACTTACAGAATGCAGGGTTAAGAGGTGTGCTACGTACAGAGTGCAGGGTTTAGAGATGGGCTACGTACAGACTGCAGGGTTGATAGGTGTGCTACATACTGAGTGCAGGGCTGAGAGATGCCCTATGTAATGAGTGCAGGGCTGAGGGATGTGCTACATACTGAGTGCAGGATTGAGAGGTGCACTACATACTTAGTGCAGGGTTGAGAGGTGCGCTATGTACTGAATGCAGGGCTGAGGGATGCGCTACGTACTGAGTGCAGGGCTGAGGGATGCGCTACGTACTGAGTGCAGGGCTGAGGGATGCGCTACGTACTGAGTGCAGGGCTGAGGGATGCGCTACGTACTGAGTGCAGGCCTGAGGGATTCGCTACCTACTAAGTGCAGGGCTGAGGGATGCGCTATGTACTGAGTGCAGGGCTGAGGGGTGTGCTACGTACTGAGTGCAGGGCTGAGGGGTGTGCTACGTACTGAGTGCAGGGCTGAGGGATGTGCTGTGTACTCCCAAGATCTCCCCAGTACAGAGCTCACTCCCCCTTCCCCCATTCCAGTGCAAAGCTCTCTTCCCCACACATTCTCTGAAAGAGTGTGGCTGCTGCAAAAGAGCAACTACAGCTTATCTGCCCCTGCCAGCAGCCTGCATGAATAAGAAGGAGCTTCTGCCGTTGAGTGTCTCCTCACGCTCTTCCTCCTTGCTAGGCACCTTTATGTGGCTGCGCAATGTGCACCGGGCCAGCGGTTTGCATTCCCTTCCCACCTGAGCTTAGCATACCCGAACTGCTCTGCCACCTGAGCCGAGCTGGCCCACTTCCCTGTCCGAGCCGAGCGCACACCAAGCCGGCCGGTCCGCCTCCCTGCCCGTTCTGAGCCGAGCTGGCCCGCTTCCCACGATACTTAGGGGCTGTACAGAAGCAAGCTGCGGTTTTCCAGAGGGGAATTTTCCCAAGCGCTTTTGAACTCCTCTGTGGGATCTTATGGTCTGGTAAGCAGCCTGTTTTGTCATTTGGAGCACGGTGGTAACACAAAAAAACTTTATTTATAGTTGTTTTCAGCACAAGAGCACTTTCTCTTGCACTTAAATAAACTGTGTTTGGATGTTTATTTTTCACCATTTTTGGATGTTTTCACTTCATAGGAAATGTGTATTATATGGATTTTTGTACATTATTTGTACTGTATCATATGAATTTCAGCACATTATTTGCACTTTAAAAACTTGTATTTTTATAGCTAGATTCAGGTAGGCAGGCGTAGCGTTTCGGCGGTGTAGTGTATCGTGTTCACACTACGCCGCCGTAAGTTAGCGAGGCAAGTACATGATTCACAAAGTACTTGCCTGCTAAGTTACGGCGGCGTAGCGTAAATCGGGCGGGCGTAAGCGCGCCTAATTCAAATTTAGCTGAGGGGGCGTGTTTTATGGTAATGGCGGGTGACCTTACTAGATTGCCGTATTTTACGAACGTGTACATATCCCAGTGTGCATTGCGGCAAAGTACGCCGCACGGTCCTATTGGTTTCGACGTGGACGTAAATGACGTAAATCCCTATTCATGGACAACTTACGCAAACGATGTAAAATTTTCAAATTTCGACGCGGGAACGACGGCCATACTTAACATTACTATTCCAGCTATTTGATGGAATAACTTTAGGCCTGAAAGTGCGTTACGTAAACGGCGTATCTTTACTGCGTCGGGCAAGCGTATGTTCGTGAATCGGCGTATCTACTTATTTACATATTCTAGGCCGACCGCAATAGAAGCGCCACCTAGCGGTCAGTCTAAGAATTACACGTTAGGATACGACGGTGTAAGACACTTACGCCGCTCGTATCTGAGCCTAATTTAAGCGTATCTGGTTTCCAGAATACGCTTAAATTTGCGTTGGCGTAGATTCCGAGTTAGGTCGGCGTATCTACTGATACGCCGGCCTAACTCTCTGTGAATCACCCCCTTAGATAGCAGTGGCTATTTGATACTGCAGGATATCAATAAGTATTAGGTGATTTTTACATTTAAATTTTGCTTTTTGAGAAAGCTCACTATTAATATTTTTATAGAGTTTGTGTTATCCAGAATTCAGGGGTATTTAGTGCATGAATGTCCCTCCCGCTGACATTTTTATGTCATCACATAGCCTTTGCTGAACCAGAACTCCAACCCTTGGATATTTAGATGATATAGATGTTATAGTCTGTGGGGAGTCCATCTGTTATGTGATTTTGTTTTGGTTACTCGGCTATACACAGTCAATGTACTGGCCTCCTGCATCAGGCATTAACAGTGTTTATGATATTGATTTCAAGATAATATTTCGACATCCTGCAATTCATTTTCATAATGTTTAAATAGATCTTTGATTTGGCATGGTCAAATGCTTCCTTCTCTTGAAATTAACTTTCTACTGAGCCGTGTTTACAGATCTGCAAAGATTTATTAATGGACTGAGTGCTGACAGACTTGCTGTTAAAGATGGCCTGTTGCCTGTTTCTACTGCTTTCTTCCCTGCTGCAGCCTTCTAAGAGCTGACACCAGATTTAAAGGGTCTGTCCACACAAAACTAATATGCTGGAGGGTTACACTAACTGGCAGTTTCCTAAATGTCTCAGGGACTCCTGGGTCTTCAGACCTGGCATGGCCATTATCATATTCCTTAATAAAGTTTGTCTTCAATCTTATACTATGAGGACCTACAACTCACCAAAGTGAGTGGAAAGGACTGTTGCCTGTTACTGCTACTTTTTTCCCTGCTGCAGCCTTCTAAGAGCTTGAAGACACCAGATTTAAAGGGTCTGTCCACACAAAACTGATATACTGATAGGGTAAACTAACTGGCAGTTTCATACATGTCTCAGGGACTCCCAATTCCTGGGTCTTCAGACCTGGCATGGCCATTATCAGGGGATATCATGTTCCTTGATAGTTTGTTTTTAATCTTATACTATGAGGACCTGGAACTCACCAAAGTGGGTGGGAAGGACTGTTGCCTGTTACTAATACTTTATTCCCTGCTACAGCCTTCTAAGAGCTTGAAGGCACCAGATTTAAAGGGTCTGTCCACACAAAACTGATATGCTGAAGGGGTAAATTAACTGGCAGTCTCATACATGTCTCAGGGACTCCCAATTCCCAGGTTTACAGACCTGGCATGGCCATTATTATCTTATACTATGAGTACCTACAACTCACCAAAGTGGGTGGGAAGGATTGTTGCCTGTTACTACTACTTTTTTCCCTGCTGCAGCCTTCTAAGAGCTTGAAGACACCAGATTTAAAAGGTCTATCCACACAAAACTAATATGCTCAGGTGGGTAAACTAACTGGCAGTTTCTTATATGTCTCAGGGACTCCAAATTCCTGAGTCTTCAGACCTGGCATGGCCATTATGAAGGGATCTCATGATCCTTGATAGTTTGTTTTCATCTTATACTATGAGGACCTGGAACTAACCAAAGTGGGTGGGAAGGAACTGCCAATACGCCCAGGTGGCCAAAAACACTGTCAGGAATTATGGAAGGGAGATCTCATTGTTGGAGCATTGAAGAGGTATAAAAATCTGATTATCTCACTATGCTCCATCTATCCTATGGACTGTGTTCGCAGTTCTCAAGACTGCAGGTCTCATGGCCTAGTTGTGGGCCAAAAGGTGCAATTTTAAATTTACAAATATTTGTTATTTATTAACTTAATATAATTTTAGGTTTTATATTCAGGAGAAGTATAGCAGAAATGTGATGCAAATTTAGCCATTGTATCTGTATGACTAAAATTGCATCACACAGATAGCATGTGATTTGCACTGTTGTGCGGTGCGACTCACATGCAATGTCGGACATCACACCAGTGGGAACCAGCCCTTAGTGATGATCATTAGCGGTGTGAGTGCTGTGTGATCTGTGTGATGTAAATGCGATCATCCATTCTTTATACTCAGGTATGTCGGATCCTCTCCATCCTGCCCCCATCCAGCCCTGCTCTGGCCACAATCCTCTTCTGGTCAAATGTTGCGGGCTGGGTATGGGGAGGGTTACAGAGGAAAGCTGATTTGCTAAAGAGGTGGTGGGAGGCAG